>NC_133156.1:111444172-112064172 GCF_040802235.1 Manis javanica | reverse complement strand
TTTGATATACTTTTCTGGGAAATTAATTGGTTTTCTACCCAACAACATCCTCTCTGGTAACTGATATAAAGAATTCATTAATTTAATAAATTTCTGGATTCTTTTAATATTATTTTCCTTTCATATAATAGCTCTATCACAGCTATACTTCTGATCTCCAACCATAGTTATGACCAACTGTTCACATTCTTGAGGAATTAGGCATACAAATTCTTTGGAAGCTAGTAAATAGTGCCCTCTTTATATTCCTGTTTGAACTATGAATAAAGAATTCTTATGAAAATAAGATTTGGCCTTGGATTTAGAAGACAGAAAAAATGGCACTCAAAGAGTGGACACACTAAAAATACAATATATTGTTCTCCCCCTGATAACTTCTGCTCTCCTGGTTCTACACACAGAGGAATTGCACCATAAGTATATAACTTTAAAATAAGAAAAAGGGGTAGGAAAAGAGGAGATTAAAGATTGCAGTGTGAGAGCTGAAACAGATGCTTCCTCCTAAAACCATATACAATTCGAAATATAGTTGGTGCCACTAATCCTGAGAGAGCAACAGGAAAGAGGACTGTGCCAGACTGCATACACCAGGAGAAAAGAGCAGACCTCATGAAATAGGATAAGGTACCAAAGCTGTGGCCCATCAGGACCCAAGCCCTTCCCCCACCCCAGCTCAATGGCAGGAGGAAGATAAATGGAGCAAGGAAGGAGTGGAAGGCCTGGGACTGCTGAATACCTAGCTCTGGAGATCTGCTCTGGGAGCACAAACCTATATTTCATGGTGCTTTCATGATACTCATGTGATTATGGGGTTGGAAAGCTAATACAGGCAGAATTCCTGGAGAGACTGAGATTCAGCTGCTTGTGGTATGCAGGGATCCATATCTTGCTGCTCTCGTACAAAACCTTATATATGTGTGCTCAGCCCACTGGTTCAGGCAGTGGAGACAGGCATAGCGGCCAGGAAGAAGGAAACAGCTCTTTCCTCCCCCCAGGCACCAATACCGCTCCCCTGCAACCCCTGACATTGCTTCAGTGGCAGAGCAGCTCCAGAGGAGAGCTTCTGGACACTAGAGGGTGCCATATACAAATATGAAATGCCAAAGGAACCTGGTTCAGAGTAAAATTAATATAACTCCAGAGAAAGATTTAAATGATATGGACCTTACAACTTCCTGAAAGGGAGTTCAAAATAAAAATCATCAACATGCTAATGGAGGTACGGAAAGATATCCAAGAACTCGGGAATGAATTCAGGTCAGAGATCCAATTGCTGAAGAGCATGATGGAGGGTATTAAAAGCAGGTTGGATACAGTGGAGGAGATGATAAATGAAATAGAAACTAGAGAAGAGGAATAAAAGAAGCTGAGGTACAGAGAGAAAAATGGATATCTAAGAATGAAAGAATATTGAGAGAACTGTGTGACCAATCCAAGTGGAACAATATTCGCATTATAGGGATACCAGCAGAAGAAGAGAAAGACAAAGGGATAGAAAGTGTCTTTGAGGAGGTAATTGCTGAAAACTTCCTCATTCTGGTGAAGGAGATAATCTCTCAGGCCATGGAGATCCACAGATCTCCCAACACAAGAGACCCAAGGAAGACAACACCAAGACATATAGTAATAAAATTGGCAAAGATCAAGGATAAGGACAGACTATTAAAAGCAGCCAGAGAGAGAAATAAGATCACATACAAAGGAAAGCCCATCAGTCTAACATCAGACTTCTCATCAGAAACCTTACATGCCAGAATGGAGTGGCATGATATGTTTAATGCAATGAAGCAGAAGGTCCTGGAACCAAGATTACTTTATCCGGGAAAATTATCATTTAAATTTGAGAGAGGGATTAAGCAATTTCCAGATAAGCAAAAGCCGAGAGAATTTACGTCCCACAAACCATCTCTACAGCCTATTTTGGAGGGACTGCTATAGATGGAAGTGTTCCTAAGGGGTAATAGCTGTCACCAGAGGAAATAAAACCACAGTAAAGAAAGTAGAACAGCTAATTACTAAGCAAATACAAAATTAAACTAATTATCCCCAAATTCAATCAAGGGATAGGCAAAGAATACAGAATATGATACCTAATACATAAAGAATGGAGGAGGAAGAAGAAGGAGGAGAAAAAGAAAAGAACCTTTAGACTGTTTGTAACAGCATATTAAATGAGTTAACTTAGACTCTTAGATAGTAAGAAAATTAACTTGAACCTTTGGTAAGCACGAATGTAAAGCCTGCAATGATAATAACTACATACCTATTGATAATCAAGCTAAATGTAAATGGACCCTACATACCTATTGATAATCAAGCTAAATGTAAATGGACTGAATGCATCAATCAAAAGACAGAGAGTCACTGAATGGATAAAATAACAAGACCCATCTATATGCTCCCTATAGGACACTCACTTTAAATCCAAAGACATACACAGACTAAAAGCGAAGGGATGGAAAAAGATATTTCATGCAACTAACAGAGAGAGAAAAGCAGGAGTTGCAGAACTTATATCAGACAAAATGGATTTCAAAACAAAGAAAGTAATAAGGCACAAAGAAGGACATTACATAATGATAAAGAGGTCAATCCAACAAGAAGATATAACCATTATAAATATATATGCTTCCAACACAAGAGCACCCACATATGTGAAACAAATACTAACAGAATTAAAAGGGGAAATGGAATGTAATGCATTCATTCTAGGAGACTTCAACACTCCACTCACTCTGAAGGACAGATTAACCAGACAGAAGATAAGTAAGGAGACAGAGGCACTGAAGAACACAATAGAACCGATGGACCAAACGGACATCTACAGAACTCTACAACCAAAAGCAACAGAATACACATTCTTCTCAAGTGTACATGGAAAATTTTCAAGAATAGATCATATAATAGGCCACAAAAAGAGCCTCAGTAAATTAAAAAAGACTGAAATTGAACCAACTAATTTCTCAGAACACAAAGGTATGAAACTAGAAATAAATTAGTCAAAGAAAATGAAAAAGCCTACAAACACATAGAGGCTCCACAACATGCTCGTAAATAACCAATGGATCAATGACCAAATAAAAACTGAGATCAAGCAATATATGGTGACAAATGACAACAATAATTCAACACCGCAAAATCTGTGGGAAGCAGCCAAGGCTGTGCTAAGAGGAAACTATATTGCAATACAGGCCTACCTCAAGAAAGAAGAACAATCCCATATAAGCAGTCTAAACTCAAAATTAATGAAACTAGAAAAAGAACAACAAATGAGGCCCGAAGTCAGTAGAAGGAGGGACATAATAAAGATTAGAACAGAAATAAATAAAATTGAGAAGAATAAAACAATAGAAAGATTCAATGAAAGCAAGAGCTGGTTCTTCAAGAAAATAAAAAAGTAGATAAAGCCCTAGCCAGACTTATCAAGAAAAAAACAGTCTACTCACATAAACAGAATTAGAAATAGGAAAGGAAAAATCACAATGGACACCACAGAAATACAAAGAATTATTAGAGAAAACTATGAAAAATTATATGCTAACAAACTGGATAACCTAGAAGAAATGGACAACTTTCTAGAAAATTACAACCTTCCAAGGCTAACCAAGGAAGAAATAGAAAATATGAACAGACCAATTACGAGCAACGAAATTGAACTGGTAATGAAAAACCTACATAAGAACAAAACCCCTGGACCAGATGGTTTCACCGCTGAATTTCATCAAACATTTAGTGAAGACCTAATACTCATTCTCCTTAAAGTTTTCCAAAAAGTATAAAAGTAGAGAATACTCCCAAACTCATTCTACAAGGCCAACATCATTTTAATACCAAAACCAGGCAAAGACACCAAAAAAAAAGAAAATTGCAGACCAATATCACTGATGAACATAGATGCAAAAATACTCAACAAAATATTAGCAAACCAAATTCAAAAATCCATCAAAAAGATCATCCATCATGATCAAGTAGGATTTATTCCAGGGATGCAAGGATGGTACAACATCCAAAAATCCATCAACATTACCCACCACATCAACAAAAAGAAGGACAAAAACCACAGAATAATCTCCATAGATGCTGAAAAAGCATTTGACAAAATTCAACATCAAGTCATGATAAAAACTCTCAACAAAATGGGTATAGAGGGCAAGTACCTCAACATAATAAAGGCCATATATGCAAACCCATAGCCAACATTATACTTAACAGCGAGAAGCTGAAAGCTTTTCTTTTAAGATTGGGGACAAGGCAAGGATGCCCATTCTCCCCACTTCTATTCAACATAGTCCTGGAGGTCCTAACCACGGCAGTCAGACAACACAAAGAAATAAAAGACATCCATATTGGTAAGGAAGAAGTTAAACTGTTCCTGTTTGCGATGACATGGTATTGTACATAAAAAACCCTAAAGACTCCACTCCAAAACTAGTAGATATAATATCTGAATTCAGCAAAGTTGCAGTATACAAAATTAATACACAGAAATCTGTGGCATTCCTATATACTAACGATGAACTAGCAGAGAGAGAAATCAGGAAAACAATTCCCTTCACAACTGCATCAAAAAGAATAAAATACCTAGGAATAAACCTAACCAAGGAATTGAAAGAAAGACCCCTACTCTGAAAACTACAAGACACTCAAGAGAAATTAAAGAAGATACCAGTAAGTGGAAACACATCCTGTGCTCATGGAAAGGAAGAATTCATATTGTCAAAATGGCCATCCTGGCGGAGCCAACATGGCAGCATGAGTAGGACAGTGGGAATCTCCTCCCAAAAACATATATATTTTTGAAAATACAACAAATACAACTAATCCTAAAAGAGAGACCAGAAGACACAGGACAATAGCCAGACTACATCCACACGTGCGGGAGCCCAGCGCCTGGTGAAAGGGGTAAGATACAACCCCCAGCCAGGCAGGACCCGAGCACGCCTCCCCCCAACTCCCGGTGTGAGGGAGAGGGAGCCCAGGACTGCTAAACACCCAGCCCCAGCCACCCGCACCAGAGTGCAGACACAGTGCATGCGTGGAGGGCTGGAAACTAGGGAAACAGGGCAGCAAGACCTCTGAGTGGTGTTGGCAGCCGCGCTCAGAAAATAGCGCCCAATGCAGGGCAGCCGGAAGGCCCCGAACTTCCTAATGACAAATCATCCCACACCACTAAACTACATGCTAATTGCGCCTTGGCATAAGGACCAATGAGACCCACCAAATGGTTATGCTAATAAGGCATATGGAGCCGCACCAACCAGGTCAGAGCATGAGAACTATATAAGCAAGCCTCTCCTTCCCCTCTGGGTCCTGCCCAACTCATTTGTTTCACAAAGAGCTGAAGAATAAAGCTTTCTGCAGAAGAATCCTGCTGTTGTTGCGTGCTGTTCTTGCCGGCGAGGACGGGGCGCGCGACAAGTGGTGCCGAATCCCGGGAACCAGAACATCACCGGCACAGGGAGGACCCTTCAGACATGTGGAGAGGATTCAGAACTGCAGGTCAGAAGAAAGCCCGGAGGGGTAAGTTCCGAGAGGCCCCTGCTTTTTAGGATGATGGTTGATGGTTCTCTGTAAATAAGGAGGCACCATGGGGAATGCACCGTCATTAGTTACGGCGCTGCAGACAGCTCTCAAAGAGCGAAACTTGAAGGTCTCCAGCAAAGTCTTAGGATCTTTTGTGAAGGAGATAGACCGTGTGGCCCCCTGGTTCATTTGTTCAGGGTCCCTCTCAATCCCGAGCTGGGACAAACTGGGGAAAGATCTTGATAGAGAGGAGGAGGAGGGTAGCCTGAGGGGAGGCACCAGGCCCCTCTGGAAACTGATTAGAGCTTGTCTGCAAGATGAGAGATGTGAAAAGGTAATAAAAGAAGGTCAGAGAGCATTGACAGATATCCAAGAGAGCATGTCAGAAACGGAACGGGAAACAGAGAGCGCGCGCGGCCGAAAAAAGGCCACAAAAACGAAGGTAAAGAAACCTCAGAGTGAGGGAGAAAGCCCGCCTAGGGCAAAAGCGAAAGAGCCCCGAGAAGCGAGTAACAATCGCCTCGGAGAAAATAGTAAATACCCCTGGAAAGAGTTGAGGGACCTCCAACTCTCCAATAGGGAATCTGAAGAGGAATTAACGTCCGCAGAGGAAGGGGAAGAAAATAAAACCGCAGAGTGTAGAAGTAAGGGAACCAGCAAAGTTGAAAAGCGGACCAAGGAAAAAATGAAAGCAGGGTGTCCCCCGACGCCCTTTGCCCCGCCACCTTACGTGAGTGGCACACTCTCCTTTTGCCACCCAGATACTCTTCAGGCAATTAGACAAATGTTTCCTGTATTTGAAGATAACGGTGTACGCTCTCACCAGCCCCTGAGCCATAAACAAGTTAAGGAGTTAGCAGAATCCGTTCGGGCTTATGGAGTCAGTGCTAACTATACCATAGCACAAGTTGAGAGATTAACAGAGACAGCCATGACACCCGCAGACTGGCAATATGTAACTAAGGCATGCCTTTCTAGTATGGGGCAATACATAGAATAGAAGGCATTGTGGCATGATATCAGTATGACCCAGGCACGCGCAAACGCGGCCGAAGGACAGCCTGCATGGTCATATGATATGCTGACGGGCCAAGGACAGTGGGTAGCTGACCAGACCGCCTTCCCCTTACAGGTATACACACAAATAAACACGTGCGCCGCCAAGGCATGGAAAGCCCTCACCAACAAAGGAGAAGTATCAGGCAATTTGACAAAAATTATTCAGGGGCCGAGCGAGCCATTTTCTGACTTTGTCGCTCGTATGATGGAGGCCGCAGGCAGAATATTTGGAGATCAGGAACAAGCGATGCCCCTGGTAGAGCAATTAGTATTTGAACAATGTACCAAGGAATGCAGACAGGCGATAACACCCTGGAAACAGAAAGGGATACACGCTTGGTTGAAAGCCTGTAGAGAAATAGGAGGGCCACTCACCAACGCGGGCCTAGCCGCAGCCATATTACAGAGCCACAAACAAGCCAGGATCACTAACAGAAGTATTAAATGCTTTCACTAATCTGTCACGAGGCCTGTCCCAGTATCTTTCAGGAAACTGGTCCCAGGACTTTGATGGAGCACTAGAAGAGCTGCGGCGAGAAATTATCCACATCAACTCCACCCGTCTAGATATCTCCGTAGCGGAAGGACTCTCTTCCTGGTTCCTCAGAGCTCTCTCCCACGTCAAGGAGTGGGCGGGCATGGCTGGGATGGGCGTGTTCATGCTTAGAGGTCTCATGCTCCTACTCTGGTTGTTATGCAGACTCCGCAATCAACATAAGAAGGACAAGGTGATCCTTGCTCAAGCCCTAATGGCGATAGACATTGGCGCCTCTCCCCAAGTGTAGCTCAATATGCTTAAGAAGGAAGCTCAGCTTTAGCTTGAGGTAGCTCTTGCACCCTGAGCCCATGTGGCACTGCACCAGGCCCGAGTACCTCAATGCTTAATCACAGCTTTCTTTAAGAAGCTCATGGTGCAAGAGGGTTGAGAAAAAGGGTCCAAACCCTTTGTACCAAGCGGTCCCAACACCAGCCAGAGGATGCGAGGCAAAGCACTGCAAGAGGTCTTGGACCCCTCTGAGAGGCATGCCTGACTGCATAGGGGTAGATGCCCAGAACCCCTCTCCAAAAAGGGGGCATCAGGAAGTATGATGGAGGTCAGGCCTCTGTCTCCGCCTCTGCTGGCAAGTTCCGCCTTGAGCTTCTGTTAGACAAAAAAGGGGGAGATGTTGGCAGCCGCGCTCAGAAAATAGCGCCCAATGCAGGGCAGCCGGAAGGCCCCGAACTTCCTAATGACAAATCATCCCACACCACTAAACTACATGCTAATTGCGCCTTGGCATAAGGACCAATGAGACCCACCAAATGGTTATGCTAATAAGGCATATGGAGCCGCACCAACCAGGTCAGAGCATGAGAACTATATAAGCAAGCCTCTCCTTCCCCTCTGGGTCCTGCCCAACTCATTTGTTTCACAAAGAGCTGAAGAATAAAGCTTTCTGCAGAAGAATCCTGCTGTTGTTGCGTGCTGTTCTTGCCGGCGAGGACGGGGCGCGCGACAGAGTGGGTTCTGAAGCTGATGCCCCTGTGACAAAGAAAAGCGAGTGCTTTTTGAAAGTCTTAAAGGGACAGGGACATAACAGCTGGACAGAAACAACACAGGTCACAGCCCAGTGGCTGGAAATTACAGGGAAAACCAGGTGCACTAACCCCCTGGGCAATAGCTCTGAGACCCCTCATGGACGTAAACAGCCAAACAGCACCCCCGTCCATTACCCCTCCGGGCGCTGCGAAAGCAGAGAAGCAGCCTAAGGCAGGCCCCTCCCTCAGAAAAGGAGCTTCCTCCATATCGGCCAGGCAAGACACAAAGACCCAGTCTACACGCAATTACCCAACACAAGCCACTAGGGGTCGCAGTTGTCCCAGTAAAGAAAGGCCAGTAGCAAGTGAAAAGTTTGGCCCTCCCAGCTGACAGTCACTAGCACCTGTCAACATGAAAAGGCAAAGAAATATGATCCAGACAAGACTAACCCAGACAGCTTCGGCATCTGCCACATCTTCCCCTGAGTAGGAACCTGGGGACATAGATTTAACCAGTCTTCCTGAAAAAGAATTCAAAACAAAAGTCATAACCATGCTGATGGACTTGCAGAGAAAAAGGCAAGAACTAAGGAAGGAGAATACAGAAATAAAACAAGCTCTGGAAGGACTTCAAAACAGAATGGACGAGATGCAAGAGACCATTAATGGACTAGAAAACAGAACAGGAATGCAGAGAAGCTGATGCAGAGAGAGATAAAAGGATCTCCAGGAATGAAAGAATTCTAAGAGAGCTGAGTGACCAATTGTAACAGAACAATATCCGCACTAGAGGGGTACCAGAAGAAGAAGAGAGAGAAAAAGGGATACAAAGTGTCTTTGAAGAAATAATTGCTGAAAACATCCCCAAACTAGGAGAAGAAATGGCCTCTCAGACCACAGAGGTACATAGAACTCCCATGACAAGGGATACAAGGAGGGCAACACCAAGACACATAATAATTAAAATGTCAAAGATCAAAGAAAAGGACAAAGTATTAAAGGCAGCCAGAGACAAAAAAAGGTTACCTACAAAGGAAAACCCATCAGGCTATCATCAGAATTGTCAACAGAAACCCTACAGGCCAGAAGAGAATGGCATGATATACTTAATGCAATGAAACAGAAGGGCCTCGAACCAAGACTACTGTATCCAGCACGAATGTCATTTAAATATGTAGGATGGATTAAACAATTCCCAGACAAGCAAAAGTTGAGAGAATTTGCCTCCCACAAACCACCTCTACAGGGCATCCTACAGTGACTGCTCTAGATGGGAGCACTCCTAAAAAGAGCACAGAACAAAACACCCAACATATGAAGAAGGGAGGAGGAGGAATAAGAAGGGAGAGAAATAAAGAATAATCATACCATGTTTATAATAGCTCAAGAAGTGAGTTAAGTTAGACAGTAAGATAGTAAAGAAGCTAACCCTGAACCTTTGGTAACCACAAACATAAAGCCTGCAATGGCAATAAGTACATACCTTTCAATAATCACCCTAAATGTAAATGGACTGAATGCACCAATCAAAAGACACAGAGTAATAGAATGGATAAAAAAGCAAGATCCATCCATATGCTGCTTACAAGAGACTCACCTCAAACCCAAAGACATGCACAGACTTAAAATCAAGGGATGGAAAAAGATATTTCATGCAAACAACAGAGAGAAGAAAGCAGGTGTTGCAATTCTGGTATCAGACAAAACAGACTTCAAAATAAAGAAAGTAACAACAGATAAAGAAGGACATTACATACTGATAAAGGGCTCAGTCCAACAAGAGGATACAACCATTATAAATATATATGCACCCAATACAGGAGCACCAACATACCTGAAACAAATACTAACAGAACTAAAGGAGGAAATAGAATGCAATGCATTCATTCTAGGAGACTTCAACAAACCACTCACTCCAAAGGACAGATCCACCAGACAGAAAATAAGTAAGGACACAGAGGCACTGAACAACACACTAGAACAGACGGACCTAATAGACATCTACAGAACTCTACATCCAAAAGCAACAGGATACACATTCTTCTCAAGTGCACATGGAACATTCTCCAGAATAGACCACATACTAGACCACAAAAAGAGCCTCAGTAAATTCCAAAAGATTGAAATCCTACCAACCAACTTTTCAGACCACATAGGCATAAAACTAGAAATAAACTGTACAAAGAAAGCAAAAAAGGCTCACAAACACAGGGAGGCTTAACAACATGCTCCTAAATAATCAATGGATCAATGACCAAATCAAAATGGAGATCCAGCAATATATGGAAACAAATGACAACAACACAAAGCCCCAACTACTGTGGGACACAGCAAAAGCAGTCTTAAGAGGACAGTATATAGCAATCCAGGCATATTTAAAAAAGGAAGAACAATCCCAAATGAATGGTCTAATGTCACAATTATCGAAATTGGAAAAAGAAGAACAAATGAGGCCTAAGGTCAGCAGAAGGAGAGACATAATAAAGATCAGAGAAGAAATAAATAAAATTGAGAAGAATAAAACAATAGCAAAAATCAATGAAACCAAGAGCTGGTTCTTTGAGAAAATAAACAAAATAGATAAGCCTCTAGCCAGACTTACTAAGAGGAAAAGAGAGTCAACACAAATCAACAGTATCAGAAATGAGAAAGGAAAAATCACGACGGACCCCACAGAAATACAAAGAATTATTAGAGACTACTATGAAAACCTATATGCTAACAAGCTGGGAAACCTAGGAGAAATGGACAACTTCCTAGAAAAATACAACCTTCCAAGACTGACCCAGAAAGAAACAGAAAATCTAAACAGACCAATTACCAGCAACGAAATTGAAGTAGTAATCAAAAAACCACCAAAGAACAAAACCCCTGGGCCAGAAGGATTCACCTTGAAATTTTATCAGACATACAGGGAAGACATAATACCCATTCTCCTTAAAGTTTTCCAAAAAATAGAAGAGGAGGGGATACTCCCAAACTCATTCTATGAAGCTAACATCACCCTAATACCAAAACCAGGCAAAAACCCCACCAAAAAAGAAAACTACAGACCAGTATCCCTGATAAACATAGATGCAAAAATACTCAACAAAATATTAGCAAACCGAATTCAAAAATACATCAAAAGGATCGTACACCATGACCAAGTGGGATTCATCCCAGGGATGCAAGGATGGTACAACATTCAAAGTCCATCAACATCATCCACCACATCAACAAAAAGAAACACAAAAACCACATGATCATCTCCATAGATGCTGAAAAAGCATTTGACAAAGTTCAACATCCATTCATGATAAAAACTCTCAGCAAAATGGGAATACAGGGCAAGTACCTCAACATAATAAAGGCCATTTATGATAAACCCACAGCCAACATTATATTGAACAGCAAGAAGCTGAAAGCTTTTCCTCTGAGATTAGGAACTAGACAGGGATGCCCACTCTCCCCACTGCTATTTAACATAGTACTGGAGGTCCTAGCCACGGCAATCAGACAAAAACAAAAAATACAAGGAATCCAGATTGGTAAAGAAGAAGTTAAACTGTCACTATTTGCAGATGACATGATACTGAACATAAAAAACCATAAAGACTCCACCCCAAAACTACTAGAACTGATATCGGAATACAGCACAGTTGCAGGACACAAACTTAACACGCAGAAATCTGTGGCTTTCCTATACACTAACAATGAACCAACAGAAAGAGAAACCAGGAAAACAACTCCATTCACAATTGCATCAAAAAAAATAAAATACCTAGGAATGAACCTAACCAAAGAAGTGAAAGACTTATACTCTGAAAACTACAAATCACTTTTAAGAGAAATTAAAGGGGACACTAACAGATGGAAACTGATCCCATGCTCGTGGCTAGGAAGTATTAATATCGTCAAAATGGCCATCCAGCCCAAAGCAATATAAAATTTGATGCAATCCCTATGAAACTACCAGCAACATTTTTCAATGAACTGGAACAAATAATTCAAAAATTCATATGGAAACACCAAAGACCCCAAATAGCCAAATCAATCCTGAGAAAGAAGAATAAAGTAGGGGGGATCTCACTCCCCAACTTCAAGCTCTACTACAAAGCCATAGTAATCAAGACAATTTGGTACTGGCACAAGAACAGAGCCACAGACCAATGGAACAGACTACAGAATCCAGACATTAACCAGGACATATATGGTCAACTAATATTTGATAAAGGAGCTATGGACATACAATGGTGAAATGACAGTCTCTTCAACAGATGGTGCTGGCAAAACTGGACAGCTATATGTAGGAGAATGAAACTGGACCATTGTCAAACCCCATATACAAAAGTAAACTCAAAATGGATCAAAGACCTGTATGTAAGTCATGAAACCATTAAACTCTTGGAAAAAAACATAGGCAAAAACCTCTTAGACATAAACATGAGTGACCTGTTCTTGAACATATCTCCCCAGGCAAGGAAAACAACAGCAAAAATGAACAAGTGGGACTATATTAAGCTGAAAAGCTTCTGTAGCAAAAGACACCATCAACAGAACAAAAAGGAACTCTACAGTATGGGAGAATATATTTGTAAATGACAGATCCGATAAAGGCTTGACATCCAGAATATATAAAGAGCTCACACGCCTCAACAAACAAAAAACAAATAACCCAGTTAAAAAATGGGTAGAGGAACTGAACAGACAGTTCTCCAAAAAAGAAATACAGATGGCCAACAGACACATGAAAAGATGCTCCACATTGCTAATTATCAGAGAAATGCAAATTAAAACTACAATGAGGTATCACCTCACACCAGTAAGGATGGCTGCAATCCAAAAGACAAACAACAACAAATGTTGGCGAGGCTGTGGAGAAAGGGGAACCCTCCTACACTGCTGGTGGGAATGTAAATTAGTTCAACCATTGTGGAAAGCAGTATGGAGGTACATCAAAATGCTCAAAACAGACTTACCATTTGACCCAGGAATTCCACTCCTAGGAATTTACCCTGAGAACTCAGCAATCAAGTTTGAGAAAGACAGATGCACCCCTATGTTTATCGCAGCACTATTTACAATAGCCAAGAATTGGAAGCAACCTAAACATCCATCGATAGATGAATGGATAAAGAAGATGTGGTACATATACACAATGGAATACTACTCAGCCATAAGAAGAGGGCAAATCCTACCATTTGCAGCAACATGGATGGAGCTGGAGGGTATTATGCTCAGTGAAATAAGCCAAGCGGAGAAAGAGAAATACCAAATGATTTCACTCATCTGCAAAGGAAAAACTGAAGGAACAAAACAGCAGCGGAATCACAGAACCCAAGAATGGACTAACAGGTACCAAGGGAAAGGGACTGGGGAGGATGGGTGGGTAGGGAGGGATAAGGAGGGGGAAGAAGAAAGGGAGTATTAAGATTAGCATGCATGGGGGGGTGGGAGAAAGGGGAGGGCTGTACAACACAGAGAAGACAAGTAGTGATTCTACAACATTTTACTATGCTGATGGACAGTGAGTGTAAAGGGGTTTATAGGGGGGACCTGGTATAGGGGAGAGCCTAGTAAACATAATGTAATATCATGTAAGTGTAGATTAATGACAACAAAAAAAAAAAAGAAAAGGGGATTACTCCCTGATAGGATAAAACTAACTGTAAATTAATGATTAATGTAAATTATCCTTAATTTTGATCACTTAAAGAGTGTCAGATGATCGGCTATGGAGGTACACTTTTCTGATAATATTCCTTTCTCTTAAAAAATAAAAAGCAGTTCCTGTGTGGTGACCTTCAATGAGTTCTACACAATGGTATAAAGGGCATATAAAAGTGAAGGGAAAGGGTCTGTTTGTGTTTATACAGAGGATCAAAGCTTAACTTGGCTACCCAGAAAATGAACTAAGATACGATATGAAAAAGAACTTCCAACATCAGCACTCTCTGGAAGACTCATACCAGAAGATGATTATCAAAAAAACCCAAAAAAGATCCATGCGCTGCTACAGCTGTAGATGCACTCATCCCACCGGTTCCTTGACTTGCTATGGGAATGAAGAAGGAGATATCTAAGCTGGCCTGTGCATACAGTAAAACAACAAATTTGACTGGATCTATACTGTTGGAACTCAACCAAGAATTAGGAGATGTGCAAATTGTAGAGCTCCAAAATCTTACAACTACAGACTATCTACTGTTAAAAGAACATATGGGATGTGAACAGTCCCCAGGAATGGTTTGTTTTAATTTGTCTGATTTCTCTCAGACTGTTCAAGTTCAGTTGGACAATATCCACCATATCATAGATAAGTTTTCACAAATGCCAAAGGTGCCTAACTGATTTTCTTGGTTTCACTGGAGATGGCTGGTAATTATAGGTCTGCTTTGGTTATGTAACTGTACTCCTATTATGTTAATATGTGTGCGCAATTTAATTAGTAGTTTAAAACCTATACATGCTGATGTTACTCTACAAGAAGATATATCAAAGAAATAATCAATCTTCCCATGTTTTCTTCTGCCTGCTACCTCTATAGCTTTTCTTCTTCCTTCCTAATTACAACCCTTAAATAGAATTCATGCCTCATATAGAATTCACCAAGTATTGTAATTCCTCCAAGTGGTAAAGATACCTCAAGACAAATGTTGGGCATAGAAGCCACAGGGCATAAATATGCAAAGAAGTAAAAAGCTAACCTTTTCAAAGAATATTGCTTCTCTCTCATTTACCAACTTTACATTTCCCTGTATGGCCCCGGAAGATGACTGGTTAGCCAGAGACGGGTAAGATTCCTCAAGGGAGGAACAACCTAAGACAGGCACAGTCACAGGGGGGCCATCAGGTGAGAAATTGGGGATCAACAGAGGTGAGGCTTAGAACCTCACCCCCTCTGTTTTGAGAGAAATCTTCTGCATCTGTGGATGTTTTATTGCCCTTGTCTAGCTTGGATTAACACATAGTCTACAGGCACACACCTGATCATCTACATTTGCTCTCTTACAACACTAAACTATGTTTTCTACCTTTATCTTGCATCTGCCTACCACTTCAGCATTTTATTAAAAATAATAATAATAGAGAAATGTGGTATCCACATATAAATCAAGTATAAAAATCAAATGAATATTCATATTTGACCTGATTGTTTATAGTTCATAATGTGTGATCAAAACCAAAAGTTTCTGTGACTACTACCCTTTTACTGTTCACCATGTAACTTATTCACTATGTAAGAATTTGTTCTCCATGTAAGAACTTGTTCATTATGCTTCAGAAGATTGGAGACTGACGAAAATTTGGCTTGGGGTGGATTAATGATTGTGCATTGAGCATTGACTCCCCTATACAGAATTTTATTGTTGTTAACAACCATTTGATCAATAAATATGAGAGATGCCCTCTCAAAAAAAACCAAAACAAACAAACAAACAAAAAAGAGTATAGAATTCCAATTGTAAAATAAATAAGTAACCGGGATGTAATGTATAGCATAAGGAATATAGTCAAAATATAGTTACAACTTTGTATGGTGATAGCTGGTAGCTAGAATTATCATGTATATAAATGTTGAATCACTGTGTTGTATACCTGAAACTAATGTAATACTGTGTGTCAGCTACCCTTCAATAAAAAAAAAAAATGGCCATCCTGCCTAAAGCAATCTATAGATTCAATGCAATTCCTATCAAAATATCAACAGCATTCTTCAACAAACTAGAGTAAATCATCCTAAAATTCATATGGAACCACAAAAGACCTCGAATAGCCAAAGCAATTCTGAGAAGGTAGAATAAAGCAGGTGGAATTGAGCCCCCCAACTTCAAGCTCTACTACAAAGCCACAGTAATCAAGACAATTTGGTACTAGCACAAGTACAGACCCATAGTCCAGTGGAACAGACTTGGGAGCCATAATATAAACCCAACCATATTTGATCAATTAATACATGATAAAGGAGGCATACAATGGGGAAATGACAGGCTCTTCAACAGCTGGTATTGGCAAAATTGGACAGCTACATGCAAGAGAATGATACTGAATTATTTTTTAACCACATACACAAAAGTAAATTCAAAATGGATTAAAGACTTGAATGTAAGTCATGAAACCATAAAACTCTTAGAAGACAATGTAGGCAAACATCTCCTGAATATAATCATGAACAACTTCTTCCTGAATGCATCTGCTCTATCAAGGGAAACAAAAGCAAAAAAGAGCTCATGGGATTACATCAAACTAAAAAGGTTTTGTACGGCAAATTACATCATCAGCAAAACAAAAAGGCACCCTACCATATGGGATAATGTATTTGTAAATGACATATCTGACAAGGGGTTAACATCCAAAATGTATAAAGAACTTACACACCTCAGCAGCCAAAAAGCAAATAACCCAATTAACAAATGGGCAGAGGATATGAAGAGACAGTTCTCCAAAGAAGAAATTCTGAAGGCCAAGAGACACATGAAAAGATGCTCCACATCACTAATCATCAGGGAAATGTAAATTAAAACCACAATGAGATATTACTTCACACCAGTAAGGATGGCCAACATCAAAAAGACTAAGAACAACAAATGCTGGCAAGGATTCAGAGAAAGGGGAACTCTCCTACACTGCTAGTAAGAATGTAAGCTAGTTCAACCATTGTGGAAAGCAACATGGAGGTTCCTCAAAAATATAAAAATAGAAATACCATTTGACCCCAGAATCCCACTGCTTGGAATTTACCCAAAGAATACAACTTCTCAGATTCAAAAAGACATATCCACCCCTATGTTTATTACAGCACTTTTCCTTACAATAGCCAAGATATGGAAGCAACCTAAGTGTCCATCAGTAGATGAATGGATTAAGAAGATCTGGTACATATACACAATGGAATACTATTCGGCCATAAGAAAGAAACAAATCCTACCATTTGCAACAACATGGATGGAGCTGGAGGACATTATGCTCAAATGAAATAAGCCAGGTGGAGAAAGACAAATGGCAAATGATTTCCCTCATATGTGGAGTATAACAATGAAGCAAAACTGAAGGAACAAAATGGCAGCATACTCAGAGACTCCAAGAATGAACTAGTGGTTACCAAAGGGGAGGGGTGTGGGAGGGCGGGTAGGGAGGCAGGGAGAAGGAGACTAAGGGGTATTATGTTTAGTACACATGGTGTGGGGGATCATGGGGAGAACAGTTTAGCACAGAGAAGGCACATAGTGGATCTGTGGCATCTTACTACACTGATGGACAGTGACTTCATTGGGGTATGGATGGGGACTTGCTAATATGGGTAAATGTAGTAACCACATTGTTTTTACATGTGAAACCTTCATAAGAGTGTATATCAATCATACCTTAATAAAAAAAATTTTTTTAAATAAAGCCAAAAAAAAAAGAAAACGGGGGGAAGCTGACACTGAAACAAGATGCAATTCAGATAATATAGGAAAGTTCTAAGTTAATCATAAAAGTTGATTAAGAAATATATTGAACTCCTGATGCAAGAAAGTGTCCTAATGTTGAAGATAGCTGAACCTAGGATGAAAGGGCGTACAGGAGAATTTTTTTAGTGCATTAAACACTAAAAGTCTGGTTGAGCATGGAAGCAGGTAAAGTGAAATATCCCCACAGAACAAAGATTAGGAAAAACTTTAAGTCCCACCTGTTAGCCTGAGTCAGTAGTCAAATAGTTGCTGAAATCCAGAGCAGTAAAGTGGGAGAAAGATTTTAACAAGAAAATTAAATCCAGACCCCCAATCCTGTTCTCTATATTAACTTAAAATCTAGTTCACACCAAACAGAAAATTTATTATAAAAACTTGTCCAGAATTAGAAAAACTCATGGGGATCTGATGTAGTTAAATTAAATCCACCCTGTAGACATTTCTACAGCCCAGAGTACCAGTACCAGGGAATCAGTTGGAGCTGAAGATGTAGTCAACTCCTAAATGATTGCATCCTAGGCAACCATTGGGGAGAATCAGTAGGCCCAACAATAGAAAATGTTGCAGCCAAAGGATAAAAATAATGTTGAAAAATCAAAAAGAAACTTCAAATAAGTTTAAAATGTTCTAAGAAATAAAGAAAAAATAGAAACAATAAAGTTTCTCCATAGTAATAGGAGAATGTGAAAAAAGATTACTTAGAAAATGGCTAAAATGGAATGTGTAGGACAGGGAAATATAGTTTGTGTGTCAGGAACCCCCAGCACCACCCTCAGGCTTAATGATTCACTTAAAGGATTCATAGGACTCAGAAAAACTGTTATACTCATGGTTTCAGTTTGTTATAGCAAAAGGACAAGAGTAAAATGAGCAAGGGAAAAGGCACATGGGGTAAAGTCCAGGAGAAGTCAGACTCAAGCTTCCAGGTGTCCCCTCCCAGCAGTCACACCGATGAGCTTAATTAAACCAACAACTGTGAAAACACATGTGAAATGTCACCCACAGAAGCTCACCTGAGTCTTGTGTCCAGAATTTTTATTGGGGGACAATCATGTAGGCCTACAGCACCTACAGGATTTATTTACCTCAGCTAGTTAGACTCCAGCCCCACAGAGCAAAAACAGAGATTCACCATAAACCACATTCATTCTATGAACTACATGATGGAATTGGTACTATGTGGTTCAGACGTCAGTCATACAAAAATGTTCTTGTCATGAAGACAAGCCCAAGAACTCAGAGCTCAACTCTCAGGAGCTGTCCAAGGATCAGTTCTGAAAATGCGCCTTTCTTGGGATTGTGGAGGGTTTGAGCAATTCACATCTGAAGAGTTTACCCTTTTGCTGCACACATTTGTAAAATTTAAAAAATCAGTGAGTGAGTTGAACACAAGTACAGATGCAAAGAAAATTTGAAGAAATGAACTGAAAGACTGATCCACATAAATCTCTCAGAATTTGGAACAAATTGACAAAGATAAATGTAGAGATATGAAGGAGGAAATGGGAAAGTCCAGTGGCCTACTAGGAAGAGTTACTGAAGGAAGAAACAGAATTAGAGAAAGGTTCTCTTTGTTCAGAAAGATATAGAAGAACTTGAATCTCAACTTCAAAGAGCACACCAAGTCACCAGCAGGATAAGAGAATCAAATCCATGCCCAGACCCAAGTAAATGCACATGCAGGTTATCAAATAAAAATCTTTAAACTTCAAAAAAAAAAAGATTCATTATCAAAGAAAGCCAAGTAATTAGACATATTTTGCATCAACAGATGTCAACTAAGCACAGAATTTTAGAGAAGCAATTATTTTCCTCTCAAACTGTATTGGTCCATTGCCTCTGGCATTCACTGTCGGTAGCTTTAAAAAACTTATCAGGCTGAAAAATGTATTCATCTAATCTTAGTGACTCAGATTCCTAATTTATAAAATGAAAGTAGAAGATAATAATGGTTCCTTTATAAAATAAAACCCTTACATTTTCAAATATACATAAATGAAGAGTTTGTAATTTAGTAGAACTTTGTTACTAGAAATATTTAAAGAGGTGAAACCAAAAGAAGGCAAGAAATTAGGACACTTAAGCTTGCAAATATAAATAAGTATTGGCTATAAATTATGTTAACAATGAAATGTGGATGCAACTCTAAATCATGTTAGAGTTAATATATCAGACAACAAAGACATGGGATAAATCAGAGTAAATTGTTCTGAGACATTTGTGTTATATAGATATTATATAGAAGGGAAGGTAGTGATAGTAAATGACATAAACATCTTTCAGTTAAATACACAAATTAAAATTTAAGATAAACCATTAATTTTAAAAGTTAAGTAAAATGAATTACCTCTAAACCAGTAGAAAACAGGAAAAGAAAAATCCTATCAATCAAAAAGAAAGCAAGGAAATGAGTAAAATAAGAAAAAAAAAAGGAAGGGAAACAGCATTACACAATTATAGAATTCAATAAGTTGTATTGAAAATACAAATTAAGTTGGAATAAATAACCAAATGTGACAATAATTATAAAGACCAGGAATGAATTCTGGATTTAATTATTGCTTTGAAGCAATTTCTTTGATAATATTTTTCTGGGAGAAAATGACAAACATCTGCCCCCATTTTATTTTTTTTCTTCAGCAAGTTCTGAATCCTTTATGTTTCCTGCCCAAAATTTTATCAATTGGTAGTTTTAGCATTCTTATTTAAAAACCTCACCCAATAGGCCAATTTTTTCGGTACATTTTTCTATTTTCGACATGACTGCAGGCATCATTCATAATTATTGACAAACAACTTATATGATTTTTCTTAACCCTGAGGATTTTGCACACAAGTGCATCTTGAATCTGTGTCTCGCTGGCTGCGATCCTAACCTGTAACCTATAGTAAACTGTAACTACAGGGTTAGAGTTTGCAACTGGTATTTTGAAAAACTACAAGTTTGCAGTTAGCAGAATTTGGTCATGCTGGTCTTTTAAACATTGACCTTTACATATATATTACTGCAGACAACAGCTTCACTAAACTTCCTGCCACAATGTAACAACAGGCATCGTTCTCCAGCCTCTAAAAACATTTTCTTCACTGTCCTTTAAACTCTCATCAACAGTCTCCTAGAGGCCTTTCCAGCTTTAATCAATAGTCTCTTTGATAGCATCTTACTATGCTGATGAACAGTAATTGTAATGGGGTATGTGGTGGGGACTTGATAATAGGGGGAATGTAGTAACCACAATGTTCATGTGAAACCTGAGCATAAGACTGTGTATCAATAATACCTTAATAATAAAAAAAAATAGTGTCCTTGAGGCCTATCCAGCTCTACTCACTGCCTTGTCCTACAGCCAACACCACATATTTTAGGGTTTTATTACAGTATCACCATACTTGAGGCACCAAATTCTGTGCAAGTTATCTTTTGCTATGTAACAAACACCCCCAGATCTTAGTGCCTAGTTTCACTCACATGCCTATAGCCTCAGCAAGGATAGCTAGAAGGCTGAGCTCCATATAGTCTCAGGGTCTTCTCACATGGTTGCTCATGAAGGATAGCTGGACTCCTTGGATCAGGGCTCCACAAAGCAAGTACTCCAAGAGAGAAAAAGGGAAACCTACTAGTTTTCTAAGGCCAGAACCAGAAATGTGCACAACACCTCTTCTGCAAGCATTTTTAAAGCCCTCTCAGATCAAGGGGAGAGATACCTTTCAATGGAAAAAGGAGCAAAGATTTTGTGTCTGTGTTAATGTACCACATCTGTCACCACTGTGACAACCAAAAATGCCCTTGCCCATTTTGATAATTCCTCATAGGTAAGCAATGGCACAACCTGTGAAATTACTGTTGGTAAGATTTAAATATTTTTACCTGACTTGGGGAGACTTATCATTGTCAAGAATCTGAGGTCTAATGTTCAGTTTCAGTGAAGGCTGTGTTTTCTCTGGAGAAGAGACCATATCACAAATAGTTCCGTGATATGCTAGGGATGTTGTTGTGGGCCTAGAAAGGACTTTGCAAGACTAAATCGAACTCTTCCTCAGGATTGACTTTTACTGTTTTCGATATGTGGTAATGCAATCACCAAGTTCCTCTCTTCTGACTGACAAATGCATTCCTGGTTTATCTTCAGGGCATTCCCAGGGTGAGCTTCCTATTTGTGAGCTAATAGTAGGCTTATAAATCTTTTCAGATTTCTCCTGGAAGAAGTAAGAACAGGCTCTTTGGGCTCTAAGTGGCTTGGTCATCTACTACAAACTTCTTTATAGAAACTATGCTTAAACATCCGTCTTATTTCTGCTCAGCAGGAACTGCCTGGGCAGAACTAGAAAAGAAAATAATTAAAAGGTTCCAGAGGTTTAGATAAAAAGGTGCTGAGGGCCTAAGTTTCTTCATAACCAGAGCTAATGCTGTGGCCCGGATTGGAGATAAGAGGCCATCTGTGCCTGCATGTGCAGAAAAAAACTGCAGAGAAGGGCTTTTGGGTCTTCCTCTGTCTGCAGTCTTTCAAAACTCCTAAAACATAGACTTCCCAAACTACATTTCAGTTACATTAAATTTTTCTGAAACTACATGTGTAACAGACATATGTTAAGCCAGAAACTTCAGAAATGAGGGGCTCTCCTTAGTGCCTTCGTAAAATGCCTGTGACTAAACACCTTCCTTCTCTTAGTTATTAGCTGAAAGGATTCCCTAAGCTTCTTGCCTTTGTGTAGGTGAATAGGCTCTTTCAATATGGGGGTGGTATCTTAGAATGTCTTTACTCTGTTATTTCAAGTGAGCCATGATTAAATATTGAGGTCAGATGCAGGGGCTGCAGTCACTAAGTTAAATGCTGCCCACGTGCTGGGAATTTGCCAAGTTTCCACTCCAGTATATGTGTGTTATGCTTGTGAATAGTAAGTGCTAAACAAATATTGCTAAATTGCTTACTAATCTAGGATTATATGCTTTCTTGTAGATCTGTTTCTCCTGTCTGAGACATTAATTCCATAGTAGAACCCTATCCAATATATCTCAAACTATGTCAAACCCAAGTGGCACATTTTGTGTCAATCTGTGTCAGGGCTTCTTTTCTTTTTTTACATCTAAAAGAATGCCATTGACCCATGCCTGTGCCCTACAATTAGACATAAGAAAAACAGGTGGTGATTTTAAATCAGAGGTATAGAGAAGTTGTCTGTTTGTTCCTTTAACAAAGGAAAACCTTTGGTTTTCTTCTGTATGCCCTTAATCCTATTCTAAGCAATCTCAAGCATAAATTTATTATTCATGAATATAAACTATGATGACAAAGTTTCTTGGATTTGTTTGGTCTTGTAAACTAGCCAATAGATTAACTGTATAAAAGATGGAAAGTTAAACTATTACTAACTCTTTTGGTAAAACAGCAGATTAATTTTTTAAGCCAAATCCAGATGAGGCATTTTCCAGAAAGTCACAAACTGTAATTGTAATTTTATAATGCATGAGAATTTTATCCGTGCCAATTGGAGCTTGGAAGGAAATGGAATAAAGTTACTTCTCTCTTGTGCAGGTCATGTTACAATGCTTCTCAAAGACAAATCCGGTATCAGTGTGTGTTGTACAGTAACATCCAGAATGAGAAAAGGGGAAGAAAAGCTGAGCTGGTCAAATGCAGTGTCCTCTTTTATGAGGTCAGCCAATAAGAATTGTAACTGCTAATATCCTAGACAGTGGGAACGCAGTAAAGGGGTTTTTTCCCCTTCTTTCCCAGGAGAAAAAATAAATATCAAGGCAGTCGTTCTGAAATTCAGAAAAATTACAGCTGGAAACCCAAAATAAACCAGGATTAACTGTCATATTCTATCATTTGATCTATTATCCCCTTGAAAGTCCATCTAAAGTAGGACATTAACTTTGCAAGGGGCTTCATCCTGATTTCTACAGGGGATCCCAATTAGAGGTAACTTGCTGTTTGGATTAAGGATCATGGTATGCTTTAAATTTAATATCACGTAAGTATTGAATAAAAATGACTCCTATCCTTTTATACTCTCTTTCAGCAACCTGACTTTTATCATCTTCACCTTGCCCAATAAGCCTTTGTGAATTATAACCTGGATGCTCTCCTGAATTACAGATTTCGCTCCCTTATACACCTTGTATATATGTGTTAGTTTACTTTTTGCCCTATTTTAAAAGGTTCCACTCCACTTCTCATACTCTTGAGTGATGAAGAGGAGATGAGATGTAGGGTTCTTCAAAGTCATGACACTATAATCAATTTATCTTCACAAATGCATGTATTGGCCTTGCTGCCTTATTTCTTTTTGGAAGCAAAAAAACAGCAAAGAAAATGAGGGACAAAAGGATAGGTATGTCCAGCCTTACAGATTATTACAGGTCATAATAACTGATTGTGCATTTTATTCATATGAATTTTGGCCATATGTTGTGTCCTCAGTGAGCTTGGCCTCAATGTCAAACAGACAAGATAAATAGCAAATGGTAGAGCCAAACCATCTCCACTGCCCATCCCATCCGTTACCTGTTCTGAGCAACACCTAAAAATCCTTTAACTGAGAATCTTCTTTAGCATATTCCTATAGATTCAACCAGTTAGAGTAATATCTGTTAACAATCTTTCTCTTCTAAAGTATTGATAGAAGCTTATAGCAACATTACAAACTCATTTTAATAAAGTATTCCCCCTGTAATAGTAATACATATTTATATGGCACTTGCCATATACCAGGTACTGCTCTACGTATTTCACATACACAAACTCATTTGAGCCTCATCACAACCCTGTGATTAGGTACAATTATACCCTCATGTTCTTGTCATGGTATAGATGGAGAAACTGAGGAACATAGAAGCCCTGTAACTGGCCCAAGGTTACTAACGTCATAAACAGCAGACTGTGGGTTTGAGCTGAGGAAGTCTTAATTTCAGGTCCATGCTTTAAACTACTATGGTATTCTGCCTATCTGGCCACCAGAGGTCAGCTTCCCTGAAGGAATCAAGATCAATGGAGGTGTGTTTTCCCAAGGGCAACAGAGAGGAGTCCTGGGGAATCCCTTAGTGTTTTTTGGATGGGGTTCTACACAAAAGGAGAACATTGGCGACAGATGAGAGAATACAAATATCCCTTGATTCAGAAATTTTGAGATACACAGCTTATCTGAGGTTTGTTTGTACTAGAAAGAAGCATAAAACATCTCTCGGCATATTAAAGATTTAAAGGCATTATGGAGTACCCAGAGTATAGAGGACCAGGGCTATATAAATATCATTATTCTGCTCCTCATCAACTTGATTCTCCAAATGTTTATTAAACATCTATTATGCATAAAACACTAGACTAACCATGGGGTGGAGGGTGCAAAGATGAATTCTGTTTGTTTAGAGGCTGTAATGAATGAGCCTTGTTATTAAACTCAATTTGCAGAACAATGGTTCTTAAATCATTTAGAGAGTCCCAGTGAAAACTTGCAATGACCCCAGGACCAGTAAATTCAGAATCTCTAAGGCAGGACTTATTCATGAAAATTTTTCAAAGCACTTCAGTGATTCCAATGTAAAGCCAACATTGAGAATGCCCAGAACCATTGCTTTAGGATATGTATCCATTGTGTCAGAGCCTAAATGTCCTCAGCAACAGGATCTCTCCTGCCTTTGCATTTTCTTTTTCTTTCTCCTTCTCCTTCCTGAATGGATAGATAATAGGCTGTAGTTTCCTTATTGTATTTCATTTAACCCATTTAGAGTGCCTTTATCTGGAGCACTTATTTGCTTCTAACTCAAAATGAGTAGCAGAGAAGGTAGTGTGGGAGTGGAGGTGGTCACTGCTCCTTGTTTTATGGTTCAGACTGCAGGAGATGCGATGGGAAGCAGGGTAAGGAAGGGAGAAGATGAACCCGTCTTGGCTCACACTCCTTCTTTTCCACATTGTGACTTTGGGTGAGTCATTTAACTCTTTTAGTCTTGGTTTCAATTTCCGTTTTTTGTAAAACAGGGATCATGATGCCTGTGTGTGACAATTTAACTAAGTGACCTATATAAAGTGCCTGGAACAGAGTAGGTACTTAATGAATGGCATCTTCTACTCTAATTATCTTGCTAATTAGAATAAATTCTGACCATTCTTGACGACTTCTTCACTATATTCTCCTAGTGCCAGTCTGTGTGCTTAACCTGAGGGACTGTTTCTCCCCCATTCAGACAAAAGTCTTTGAGACGCTCCATTTCCTTTAGCAGTGATTTCCCACGCTAGCACACTGAAGTCACATCTTGGCTTCATTCTAACAGTTTTTAATTCTTCAGATTCTTTTGTCTCTTTGGTTTTATTTCCCATACCCTCAGACTTCCACTTTATAAGTGGTCTTTGCACTCACATTTTCCATATAGTTCCCTCCTGTGCTGAATCCCACGTTATCCTCTCATAATGCTCTCAAATACATAAAATGGACACTAAAACTCTTTATTCCAGCTTTTTACTTGAGCTTTTTACTTTCAAGATTAAGGCTATAAACCCCATGACTATTTCATGGAGAACACTTCGCAGTCTTCATTTGCTGAGGTAGATGTAATAACCAGCAAAAAAAGCTGTAATAAAATAAACCCAATAAAGATAGCTAGACAGAACATATTAACAAACCCAAATTTATGAGTGCTTGATGAGTCAAAATGTTCTAGATGAGGATTTGCAAGTTCCCTTTTTATCTCTCCTTCCTGAATCTCTTTTCTTAGTGCTATTTAGCAACATTCTTTGCATCTAACCTCTACTGTCTTTTTTAAACAAATGTGTGCTTCTTATTCCCTATTCTAAGAACTTCCCTTTTACCTTTGTGGAAGAGACTGAGAACAATGCTCCACTATGTTCCTCTTAAATATCTCCAATTATTGCAACCCTGGCTCCATTGTGTACACTAGATCTGCTTCTCATTTCTCATTTTGCCCACAATTCTAGCCCAAGGATAGCTGAGAAATGCCTATAACGTATGACCTCATTTTAATGGATAGAGCTGAGTCCTCTGTGGAAGTTTGATTTAATCCTAGTGCCTTCCTTTTTCCTCCAACCCACCCAGTCACTAAGGAGATGCCAAACATGGATTTGTGATGTAGCATGAGTCACAGATAACAATGAGTTCATATCCACTATTTTAAAGAAAACTACCTCCTCAGCCTGCCTAGTGCTATTTGGCTCATCAGTCTTCTTATTTCTAAGTTAGCCATCTTTTCCTGTTTTCTTAACTCTTTAATGTAGTTGCAACTCCAGGGGGAAAATCCCACAGCAAAATACCTTTGAAAATGAAATCAAAAGGAGAAATAAAGTGGGAGAAATCCATTTATTGCTTACATGCAGTCATCCACTTGTGCTCTCCCATGTTTCTCACAATCTGGCCTCAGAAGAAGGGACCCCAACCAACCTCTCTGGTCCAGATATGCCCTGCTGGCCCTTGTAATCACCTATTGATGTGGAGATGGACTACCTCTCTCCACCCCTGGGAAACCCCTATTGATACATAGATTCACTAAAGCCAGGCAAGGGTCTGGAAAAAATGCAGTTTTACCCATAGTAGTTTACAAACTTCCTATGACCACTTATATCTATGCCTCTTATCCACTGTTATTTCTGCTAAATTAGCTCTTGATCATGGATTGTGAGTTAACATCTTCAATTACATTTGTCATAAACGAAGTCCCTAGGATTTTATCTTGAGATGACTATTTTTAACAATATTTCTGTCTTACCCGTCCTATCACTTAAAAATTTGAAAATATTCTGAGTTTTGCTCTATGCTTTTTTGTATTTTTCTTTGGAGGACTGAAACATGTCTACATGGCCTAAAAGCAGACTCTCTTTAAGGTAATTGCCCATTGACAGCTATGAGCCTTTCAAATAGGTAGTAATTCTGTCAGTGTTCTTTAAGCCCTAACAGATTATAAATGTTCACTAGTGTGCAATTTAAGTGACTCTTAAAAACTCTGGATAATATTGATAATTATGTAATTTCTAAGAGCCAAAGATTAATTAATTTTTCCAAGGTTACTAGTTCTCTCCAGAGGTTTTATGAAATGCACTACTCCTACCACACACCTAATGCTCAGTCTGTTCTTTATATCTATGTGGCACCAAAATTGTGAGTAACAGATAGGAGCAATAATAAGAGGTCTCTGAACAGGAAATCTCAAGACTCAAGGGAAAAAAAGTCAGTAGGAAACCATAGCACCAGCACACTTATATGTAGAAAAAATGACACTTTGATTTTTTGGGTGTTAAATACTGTATTATCACACAGATGGACACACAATAGAATGTGCAAAAACATGTAGTAACATGCTGACTTTAGACAATGATATTTCAGCCAAAATGGGTATTTATGAGGTCAGCATCTAATCAGTTAAGCTATGATCTTCATAGAAAATCATAAAATTGCTTACAAATTTTTTAAAAAGACATTTGAGGTCATCCATCTCAGTCATTAAATATTTAAACAAAATGAGAAAGCCTTTTCTCATAAAGAAATGTTGAGATAAAAACAGTTTCCAGGTTAAAGAATTGGTGGGAGATAAGAGAGTCCCAGTCTTTAAGCCCAACCCATTCTCCTCATCCCCATGAAGACTGTTTGAAAATTTCTAATCTTATTCACTATGTTTATCTGTGAGGACACTAAAGCCCAAACAGGCTACACATCTTACCCAAGGACACAGACCTGATTAGTAAAAAACAGCATAAACAAGAACTGAGTCTTCCAGTTTCGGGTCTGCAGACCTTTAAGGTATGTCATGACATCACCCCCTAAAAAAGGTCCATTTTGAAAATCATACTTTGTAACAGAAGCAGCAGTAGTGGAATGTTTTAAGATTTTGCTCAAAATTGTGAAGTATGCATTCCAAGAAAAGTAGACAAGGCCCATCACTGTATCTGCATATGTTCTGTTTACTTGTACTCGTGCACTTATATCTTATGACCGTATCATTAACAAATGGGTTAGACAGCAGCTTGCAGCTGAGACTTTTGTGGTTTCACATATATGAGAATTTGTGACAATAGCTGTGGCAGTAAGGACAGGATTATATAAACACTTGTTATGGAACCATTCAGCTGTATTTAAATTTAGTCAACCTTTAATGAGTTTTAGTAAGACATATCTTCAGACGTATTCTATAATAATCAACGCCTTATAGTTATAACTCAGGCAGGGATATGAGTAGCAAACAAATAAACTTCTATAAACTAGATCTTTCTTGGGAGTGAGGTATTATCACAAGACCTCAAGAAGACATTATCGGGACAAATTGTATTTATAAAAGACTATGAAAACTTTTGTGTATCATTCATAATGATTAAAAGAATAACCTAATTAATCTGAACCCCCCTGAAATCAGAACCTATAATACTTCTAATCAGCATGCATTTTCTTAGACATTAACAGGAGAAATCATGTTTATAAAGAATGTAAAAAAAATTGTGTGTCAGTCAAAATGATTAAAAATAATCTAATCTGAACCCCACTGAGTTCAGTCTGTGATACTGGGAATCAGTACTCATTTTCTTAGCCCACACTGCCATAATAAAATACCATTAACTGGTTGGTTTAAATAACAGAAATATATTTTTTCACTGTCCCGTAAAAACACTAATCCTATCAGATAAAATACTATCACCTCATTTAACCTTCATTACATCCATAAAGGCCCTTTAACTAAATACAGTCACATTGGGCATTAAGAATTCAACATATGAATTTAGGAGAGACACAATGCATATCATAGGATACATGATTCTCATTTAATATAAAACTTGGAATGAATGCCATAACATGGAACTTTGATTTTTATAGCATATATTATAAAATGTTCTATATATTACACAATTATATTGAAATCTATATTAAATATATATTTAACATATTTGTAATAGAGAGGGAAAGCCATTTTTCAAACATAATGTGGGAATAAAATATTTAGTACATTTGAATTTTCCAGATGAGTACTAGAGACCCCAGATTTAACATTTCCGTAGCCAAAAATGAAACAAACCCAGAAAAACACAATCCCAAATATTCCAGATAACAGACCTTCTGTTTTACTGTTTTAACTGTTCATTATTGGATAATCTAGTATATTAAATTTCAAAGTTTCCTCTTACATCCAATTCTGAATCCATAAGATGTGGCCTAAGGGCCTGAAGTTTCATTTCTGGGAAAACAGTATGAATTCTGGAACTTTTAAATTTGTTGCTACAAGTCCCTTATTTGTGTGTGTGTGTGTGTGTGTGTGTGTGTAAACCTGCATACATATGTGTATTTTATTTATCTCACAGATCAAAGTTTTTTAAAATCCAGCAATATCTAAAGACTCACTATTTTAAAGTAATCAAGGTGCATTCAATTTAAATATTCCACAATTAAGAATTTTTACTAAATATACTGTATTTACTTTTAAAAAATTTTTTTATTAAGATATGATTCATATACACTCTTATGAAGGTTTCACATGAAAAAACACTGTGGTTACTACATTTACCCGTATTATCAAGTCCCCACCCATACCCCAATGCAGTCATTGTCCATCAGTACAGCAAGTTGCAGAGATCCACTATGTCTCTTCTCTGTGATACACTGTTCTCCCCATGATCCCCCACACCATGTGTACTAAACATAATACCCCTCAGTCCCCTTCTCCCTCCCTCCCCACCCGTCTTCCCACACCTCTCCTCTTTGGTAACCACTAGTTCATTCTTGGAGTCTCTGAGTCTGCCACCATTTTGTTCCTTTAGTTTTGCCTCATTGTTATACTCCACAAATGAGGGAAATGATTTGGCATTTGTCTTTCTCCGCCTGGCTTATTTCACTGAGCATAATGTCCTCCAGCTCCATCCATGTTGTTGCAAATGGTAGGATTTGTGTCTTTCATATGGCTGAATAGTATTCCATTGTATATATGAACCACATCTTCTTTATCCATTCATCTACAGATGGACACTTAGGTTGTTTCCATATCTTGGCTATTGTAAAAAGTGCAGCAATGAACATAGGGGTGCATATGTCTTTTTGAATCTGAGACGTTGCATTCTTTGGGTATATTCCAAGCAGCGGGATTCCAGGATCAAATGGTATTTCTATTTTTAGTTTTTTGAGAACCTCCACATTGCTTTCCACAATGGTTGAACTAGCTTACATTCCCACCAGCAGTGTAGGAGGGTTCCCCTTTCTCCGCATCCTTGCCAACATTTGTTGTTTTTAGTCTCTTCGATGCTGGCCATCTTTACTGGTGTGAGGTGATATCTCATTGTGGTTTTAATTTGCATTTCCCTGATGATTAGTGATGTAGAGCATCTTTTCATGTGTCTCTTGGACATCTGAATTTCTTCTTTGGAGAACCATCTCTTTATATCCTCTGCCCATTTGTTAATCGGGTTATTTGCTTTTTGGATGCTGAGGTGTGTAAGTTCTTTATATATTTTGGATGTTAAGCCCTTGTCGGATAGGTCATTTACAAATATATTCTCCCATACTGTAGGATGCCTTTTTATTTTGTTGATGTCCTTTGCCATACAAAAACTTTTTAGTTTGATGTAATCCCATGAGTTTATTTTTGCTTTTGTTCCCCTTTCTCAAGGAGATGCGTTCAGGAAGAAGTTGCTCATGCTTATATTCAGGAGATGTTTGCCTATGTTGTCTTCTAAGAGTTTTATGGTTTCATGACTTACATTCAAGTCTTTAATCCATTTCGAGTTTAATTCTGTGTATGGGGTTAAACAATAATCCAGTTTCATTCTCTTGCATGTAGCTGTCCAGTTTTGCCAACACCAGCTGTTGAAGAGGCTGTCATTTCCCCATTGTATGGCTCCTTTATCATGTATTAATTGACCAAATATGGTTGGGTTTATATTATGGCTCCCTAGTCTGTTCCATTGGACTATGGGTCTGTTCTTGTGCCAGTACCAAATTGTCTTGATTACTGTGGCTTTGTAGTAGAGCTTGAAGTTGGGGGGCTCAATTCCCCCTGCTTTATTCTACCTTCTCAGAATTGCTATGGCTATTTGAGGTCTTTTGTGGTTCCATATGACTTTTAGGATGATTTACTCTAGTTTGTTGAAGAATGCTGTTGGTATTTTGATAGGAATTACATTGAATCTATAGATTGCTTTAGGCAGGATGGCCATTTTGACAATATGAATTCTTCCTATCCATGAGCACAGGATGTGTTTCCACTTACTGGTATCTTCTTTAATTTCTCTTGAGTGTCTTGTAGTTTTCAGAGTAGGGGGTCTTTCACTTCCTTGGTTAGGTTTATTCCTAGGTATTTTATTCTTTTTGATGCAATTGTGAAGGGAATTGTTTTTCTGATTTCTCTCTCTGCTAGTTCATCGTTAGTATATAGGAATGCCACAGATTTCTGTGTATTAATTTTGTATACTACAAGTTTGCTGAATTCAGATATTATATCTACTAGTTTTGGAGTAGAGTCTTTAGGGTTTTTTATGTACAATACCATGTCATCACAAACAGGAAGTTTAACTTCTTCCTTACCAATCTGGATGCCTTTTATTTCTTTGTGTTGTCTGATTGCCGTGGCTAGGACCTCCAGTACTGTGTTGAATAGAAGTGGGGAGAGTGGGCATCCTTGCCTTGTCCCCAATCTTAAAAGAAAAGCTTTCAGCTTCTCACTGTTAAGTATAATGTTGGCTATGGGTTTGCATATATGGCCTTTATTATGTTGAGGTACTTGCCCTTTATACCCATTTTGTTGAGAGTTTTTATCATGAATTGATGTTGAATTTTGTCAAATGCTTTTTCAGCATCTATGGAGATTATTCTGTGGTTTTTGTCCTTTTTGTTAATGTGGTGGATGATATTGATGGATTTTCAAATGTTGTACCATCCTTGCATGCCTGGCATAAATCCAACTTGATCATGATAGATGATCTTTTTGCTGTATTTTTGAATTCGGTTTGCTAATATTTTGTTGAGTATTTTTGCATCTATGTTCATCAGGGATCTTGGTCTGTAAATTTCTTTTTTTATGGTGTCTTTGCCTAGTTTTATTATTAGAGTGATGCTGGCCTCATAGAATGAGTTTGGAAGTATTCCATCCTCTGCTATTTTTTGGAAAACTTTAAGGAGAATGGGTAGTAGGTCTTCACTAAATGTTTCATAAAATTCAGCGGTGAAACCATTGGTCCAGGAATTTTGTGCTTTGGTAGGTTTTTGATTACCAGTTCAATTTCATTGCTGGTAATTGGTTGTTCAGAAGTTCTGTTTCTTCCTTGGTCGGCCTTGGAAGGTTGTAATTTTCTAGAAAGTTGTCCATTTCTTCTAGGTTATCCAGTTTGTTAGCATATAATTTTTCATAGTGTTCTCTAATAATTCTTTGTGTTGCTATGGTGTCCACTGCGAATTTTCCTTTCTCCTTTCTAATTATGTTTATGTATGTAGACTCTCTTTTTTTCGGGGTAAGTCTGGCTATGGGTTTATCTATTTTGTTTATTTTCTCGAAGAAACAGCTCTTGCTTTCATTGATTCTTTCCATTCTTCTCAATTTTATTTATTTCTGCTCTAATCTTTATTATGTCCCTCTTTCTACTGACTTTGGGCCTCATTTGTTGTTCTTTTTTCTAGTTTCATTAATTTTGAGTTTAGACTGCTTATATGGGATTGTTCTTCTTTCTTGAGGTAGGCCTGTATTGCAATATAGTTTCCTCTTAGCACAGCCTTGGCTGCTTCCCACAGATTTTGTGGTGTTGAATTATTGTTGTTATTTGTCATCATATATTGCTTGATCTCAGTTTTTTATTTGGTCATTGATCCACTGGTTATTTAGGAGCATGTTGTGAAGCCTCCCTGTGTTTGTGGGCTTTTTCATTTTCTTTGCATAATTTATTTCTAGTTTCATACCTTTGTGGTCTGAGAAACTGGTTGGTACAATTTCAATCTTTTTGAATTTACTGAGGCTCTTTTTGTGGCCTATTATATGATCTATTCTTGAAAATGTTCCATGTGCACTTGAGAAGAATGTGTATTCTGTTGCTTTTGGGTGTAGAGTTCTGCAGATGTCTGTTAGGTCCGTCTGTTCTATTGGGTTGTTCAGTGTCTCTGTCTCCTTACCTATCTTCTATCTGGTCAATCTGTCCTTCAGTGTGAGTGGAGTGTTGAAGTCTCCTAGAATGAATGCATTATTCTATTTCCCCTCTTAATTCTGTTAGTATTTGTTTCACATATGTGGGTGCTCTTGTGTTTGGAGCATAGATATTTATAATGGTTATATCTTCTTGTTGGATTGACCCCTTTATCACTATGTAATGTCCTTTTTTGTCTCTTGTTACTTTCTTTGTTTTGAAGTCTATTTTGTCTGATACAAGTTCTGCAACTCCTGCTTTTTTCTCTCTTAGTTGCATGAAATATCTTTTTCCATCCCTTCACTTTTAGTCTGTGTACATCTTTGGGTTTCAAGTGAGTCCCTTATAGGCAGCATATAGATGGGTCTTGTTTTTTTATCCATTCAGCAACTCTCTGTCTTTTGATTGATGCATTCAGTCCATTTACATTTAGCGTGATTATCAATAGGTATGCACTTATTGTCATTGCAGGCTTTAGATTTGTGGTTACCAAAGGTTCAAGTTAATTTTCTTACTATCTAAGAGTCTAAGTTAACTCACTTAATATGCTGTTACAAACAGTCTAAAGGTTCTTTTCTTTTTCTCCTCCTTCTTCTTCCTCCTCCATTCTTTATGTATTAGGTATCATATTCTGTATTCTTTGCCTATCCCTTGATTGACTTTGGGGATAATTAGTTTAATTTTGTATTTGCTTAGTAATTAGCTGTTCTACTTTCTTTACTGTGGTTTTATTTCCTCTGGTGACAGTTATTAAACCTTAGGAACACTTCCATCTATAGAAGTCCCTCCAAAATAGACTGTAGAGATGGTTTGTGGGAGGTAAATTCTCTCAGCTTTTGCTTATCTGGAAATTCTTTAATCCCTCCTTCAAATTTATATGATAATCTTGCTGGATAAAGTAATCTTGGTTCCAGGCCCTTCTGCTTCATTGCATTAAAGACATCATGCCACTCCCTTCTGGCCTGTAAGGTTTCTGATTAGAAGTCTGATGTTAGACTGATGGGCTTTCCTTTGTATGTGATCTTATTTCTCTCTCTGGCTGCTTTTAATAGTCTGTCCTTATCCTTGATCTTTGCCAATTTTATTACTATATGTCTTGGTGTTGTCCTCCTTGGGTTCCTTGTGTTGGGAGATCTGTGGATCTCCATGCCTCAGAGACTATCTCCTTCCCCAGACTGGGGAAGTTTTCAGCAACTACCTCCTCAAAGACACTTTCTATCCCTTTCTCTTTCTCTTCTTCTCCTGGTATCCCTATAATGCGAATATTGTTCCATTTGGATTGGTCACACAGTTCTCTCAATAGTCTTTCATTCTTAGAGATCCTTTTTTCTCTCTGTGCCTCAGCTTCTTTTATTCCTCTTCTCTAGTTTCTATTTCATTTATCATCTCCTCCACTGTATCCAACCTGCTTTTAATACCCTCCATCATGCTCTTCAGTGATTGGACCTCCGACCTGAATTCATTCCTGAGTTCTTGGATATCTTTCCGTACCTCCATTAGCATGTTGATGATTTTTATTTTGAACTCCCTTTCAGGAAGTCATCAGGTCCATATCACTTAAACCTTTTCCAGAGTTATATTAATTTTACTCTGGACCAGGTTCCTTTGGCATTTCATATTTGTATATGGCACCCTTTAGTGTCCAGAAGCTCTACTCTAGAGCTTCTCAGCCCCTGAAGCAATGTCAGGGGTCATAGGGAGCAGTATTGGTGCCTAGGGGGAGGAAAGAGCTGTTCCCTGCTTCCCGGCTACTGCTCCACTGCCTCAACCAGTGGGCAGAGCACAGAGGTTTAAGCTCTTGTCCCAGAGCAGCTGGATATGGATCCCTTCTTTCCACAAGCAGCTGGAATCTCAGTCTCTCCAGGAATTCTGCCAGTATTAGCTTTCCAACCCAGTAATAATTTGAGTATCATGAAAGCACCATGAAAAGTAGGTTTGTGCTCCCAGAGCAGATCTCCAGAACTAGTTATTCAGCAGTCCCAGGCCTTCCACTCCCTCCCTGCTCCGTTTCTCTTCATCCCGCCAGTGAGCTGGGGTGGGGGAAGGGCTTGGGTCCCGCCTGGCCACAGCTTTGGTACTTTACCCTTCCGTGAGGTCTGCTCTTTTCTCCAGGTGTGTGCATTCTGATGCCGTCCTCTTTCCTGTTGCTCTCTCAGGAATAGTTGTGCCAACTACATTTTCTAATTGTATACTGTTTTAGGAGGAAGCCTCTGTCTCTCCTCTCACACTGCCATCTTTAATCCAATTAATGTACTCTATTTATGAGTATAAATTTGGATTTAACTTAGTCTTAAAGAAATGAATGGGAAACAAATTGTATTGCCATGATGATTATTATTGAAATACCATCATGTAAATATTCCTCAGTTCCATTGGGAGTAGTCTAATGCTATTTTTAATGTATGTACTTCCTTTTCTTCAGACTCTACATATTTCCATAATTGAAACTAAATAAAAGCAAATGATTTTGTATAGTCATAAGGATTTAATTTAACTTTCTCACTGCATTAAATTAATGCCATTTTATATATTTTCAATCTTTGTTTTGTTTATTCTGAGCTGCCTCATGATTAGCAATTTTTATAGCTATTTTGATATATTTTCTTTACTATTAGTGCGCTTAAGCGTAAGTGTAAATTGTATTTTACATATACAGTATTCATTTTTTAAGTAACATTTAAATATATATTAAAATATAGCATGTCTAAGCACATTTTGGAGTTTTGGAACATACTTGTTCTTCCCTTTCAAAGTTCAATATGTACAATTCCAGGAGCCCATAAATTAAAATTAAAAAGTATTGGTTTTTAATATTAACAAAGGGATTTGTTTAAGATAAGTAACATTGTTTTAAAAAAGAGAGATTTTGCAAATATTCTATGTGACATTTGACTAAAACTTACTACTTTTTTCTTTTAATAATTTCACTAGTGCTTTACTAAAATCTTATTATTGGTGAATAGAATTTGGCCTTAGCTTTTACTATGTCAACCCCAACTTGGTAGATAAAGGCACTTATATTCCAAGAAGATCACAAAGTAAGCTGTTACCTAAACTTCATGGACAGTGATTTAATAATAATACAGGTCTTTTGAGATTCCTTCATTGTCAATCATTGACAGAAGCAATGTGTATAGTAGAACATTTTTAACTTAGAGTCAGAAGTTTTGTTTCAATGAAATTTGGGAATATGTATCAAGTAACCAAACTATTCATATCCTCTGACTTAGTATATCGCCCTTGTGCCTTATTCTTAAATATGAAAATATTGTTATATTAAAACTATGTAAACTATTTTGTACAAAGATAGGAATCAAGGTATCATTTATGTTACAAACATCTTGTGAAAATTCAGTTTATATGACAAAATATTATGTTGTCCTAAAATGAGGTATGAAGCCTAACATTGTCTCAGATATTATGTGCTGCCTTGACATGTGACCAAATCCATATGGTAAAAGCAAAAGGGCCTTGAATGGCCTAACAAATTCTCCTCCCCATTTTGTCCCCCACGGATAGGTGTCCTAGTCAAATAACCCTCTTTCTGAGAGAAGTAGATGCAGTTCCTGCTTATCCCTGAGTAACAGGTTTCAGTTCCCTGCCAGCTCACAGTTATTCAAACAAACCAATGACATCCTCCTACAGAAACCAGGGGCACCTCACCCTCTTGATACTACAAAGTCTGTTTCCCACAGTTCCTGGTTGTTCATTCTAATCTCTAGGGAAACCTCATGCAGCCCCACATTGTGCAACATCCTCCTTCTTCAGGCTGTGAGTTTATGTGACTAATAAACTGCTATCAATCTCATCTGTCCAGTGTTGGGTGTTGTATGTTCACCCACCCCCATAACCCAAGAGTGGGAATCTCTCTCTCACCAATAGGGTAAAAGGAGGTGATTACAACAAAAAACTTACATATGAAAGATTTGTTGTTACATGGGAAAAAGAACATGTTATAATAACACATGAGAAATCAAAATGAAAACTGTATACAAAATACAAATTTAACTTTATCTTAAAAACATTAAAGGACAGGAAGGCAACAACTAATATATTAATATTAGTGTCCTTCCTGTAGTGAAAGTCTGTATTTTTCCTTCTTTCCTTATTTCTTTATCAATTATCTAAAATTTAATATGTAAGAACACTTTAAAATCAGAAGTCCTAGTTTTCTTAGCTATAAAAAGTATAACAGATAGTTAAACTTTCTTTATTCCCCATTTTATCTCCCAGTAAGGGGTATAATAGCCTTCCAGAGTCATTGCTAACCTCAATGCAGAGTATTTTGAGGCTACCTTATAAATTCTAATAGGCTAGATAATATAGACATTTTCACTGTTAATTATCACAGTAATAAACCAAGTTTTCTCCATTAACACAGCCATATTAGCTAACTGTAGGGAGACAGTTTCCCGTCTTCTAGGCTCTGCTAGCTCTACAAAAAGTTCCATTGTTAGGTAGGCTGACTTCAGCATTTCCCTTGTCTCTCAGCTTTTCAGTGTTACCCTCTGGATGTCCAGGCTTCCAGGTCTTTCTCAGACAAACCAAAAAGAGCCTTACTCCATGATGTGGTTTTTCCCTTCTCCTTCCCTATTTCCATCCCTTGACAAAATGTACTGAACTTTATTTTAGTCTCTGTAGTTCCTCCTTTCTGTTTTTCATGATAACAATCATAAAACTATCTAAATCATCTTCATAATGGCTTAAAATCTCTATTTTAAGCTTAAATCCCTGGTAAGATATGTGTATTTCAGCAATGCCTTTTTATAATCTAAACCCAAAGAAGTGACTCAAGTAGAAGTAACTTATTTTATTCTAAAATTATTACTCTATTATGACCCTGATTACCTGGTAGGAATTTATGGTACCAAAACTGATCAGTGGCACAAATAATTAAAGGTAGGAGGAACCTCTTATACTAACCCTGACCAACTATTACAAAGTCCCTCAAGGAGAAAATCAGGATAAAGTGTGAAAGACTTATACAGAGTTAGCTCCATAATCTGCCTGAGACAGACTGTGAAGTAAGGAGCTAAAGTGGTCAAACTTCTAAAATTATTACTACGTTATATTTTCACACAGTAAATTTAGAAAAACATACTGGGATAAGAGTTTAAAAACAAAAACTCTCTGTGAATTTAGTCACATACAAAAAATGTACCCTTAGAAATAAATGTTATTTATATTCTCATTTTCATTTTTACTTGTTATTCCTTCATCATGATGGATATCAGAAAGCTACATTTTTTTTTGAGAAGTTGCAGTTGTGTAAGAACTTGAGCATACACTGTGACTACATACAGCAGGGTCAATAACTAAAGCACTGAATGACCCTTTCTAATACTACTGGAAATACTGTTTCTCCCTTTGTGCCAGAATTCAGGTATATTCTTAAATAATTATTACTTGACATTTGGAATGAGCTGAGGTAGAAGCTATTTTTTTTTAAACTACTGATCATCAAAAGACTGTATCAGTAATTTTGAACATCTTAGGGTGCTTGTTTCCATCTAAGCTGTTTTATCTTACATAATTTTAGGTTAAAACTCTATTTTGACAGTCCTGAGCAATTATCATTTGCATTACAGATGTATGTGTTTCTTCACACAGGATAACTTAGTTCTGGAAAGGTAAGGTTAATAAGATGGATGGCGGATGAGAATATAGTTTTGAGATAGAGCAGGAACATGGGACAAACATCATGGTTTATTTTTCCCACCTATGATGAAAATGCCAAGATATATATAGTATAGTAAAAACAGGAGTGGCTGCACCTTAAGGCTAAGATTCCATTTTAAAAATCAGGGAAGTAGGAGGTAAGATTCCTCACATTTTTTTATAATTAGCCAGCAACTGACCCTATCTTAAAGCAGGGAAAGCAGTCCTAAGTGACATGTTTCCAGTACTTGAGAGTAACCATTATCTTACAGAAGAACAGGACCAAGAAATTCTTTGTGTTAACTTTATCTTACAGAATATCTAGAGGACTGACATGTATGATGATATGTCTCTCACCAGAGATAGACATCATGAGACCACATATCAAGCCCATGCCTCCCCAACCCCACTCTTTGCCCCATTCTTGAAGACCTTAAAAGACACAAATCCTAAGCCTTTAAGTGTGCCTCCTCTTTGAGGTTGCCTGCCTCTTTGACCATGTTCTTTCCCTTGAATAAAGACTTCTCACTGCTCAACTTACTGTGTTTTGTCTCTGTGCTCTTTCAGTAGTAAGTCTTTGTTAATTTGCTATTTCATTCAATTTTCTAGTCTTAAGCACAAGTTTTCACTCTCTCGGTTCTACTTCAGACAAATACAGAAGGGCTACTGAGATCTCTGATTTGGGCTTACCAGTTCCCATCATCCAGATGATCTGGACAGGACTGCAGGTGTGCAATCATGCTCTTTAGTAACCTGCCTGAAAATCTCCTTTCTTTGCCTTTGGGAAGTTCTTAGAACATAATCTCACTCCATCCAGTGCTCTGTGGCTCCCCCAAAACCTAGAGTGGTAGAGGCTTAGTCCCCATGCCTTGCAGATTCAAGCAGACACTGGATGCCAGGTGACTCTGGCTTCAGGAGTTGACAAGAGATCTGCCCTATGTTGAGCCGGAGTTCAATGAGTTACTTTTCCCTCCCTCTGTTCTTCCTTGTTCTCTGCTTCCTGCATGGCTGCTGCCATTCACTACTACTCTCACTTTAATGAATTCCTTCCTTACCTACACTTGTCCAACTGGTTCAAGAATTCCTTCTAGATCAGCATCAAGAACCCTCCCCCATCCAGGTTGAAGTTTCACCTAGTGTGCAGGGAGAGACTACCGCAGAAACAGCTGCCTGACAACTTGAGTAATAATAAGGTGCTGACTGAACTTAAGTGAATTGGGGAAACAAACAAGCTAAAAACTTTAGGGACCTATTCTGAGGTAAGCTACTACTAAATAAACTGTTTACTTCCCTTGAAAAAAACATTTAAAAAATAAAAAGACATCAAATCTGAGGAATTACGTGCCATCAGATATGACTTCCTCTTGATTTTCTTTTCTGAATGAGCATTTGCATTCATTCAGAGCTTGCAAATTAGCCTCTTTCTGTCTGCCTATCTTTATAGCTATGGGATGGGAATGAAGTCTCTCATCAATTATAACATATAGGCGAAGAGTCTGTTGGCTATTTATAATAATATTTTGGCTGATTTTCTTTTATAAAATAATATTTTACAAATAATTTTGTAAGGCATTAGGGAATGTATCTAAAATCAACAGAAGCAATTTTGGAAGGCATGCAAATATTTAACTTCAACTTTTGAGTTCCCAGGGATAGGGCCAACTGGAGATGGCCTGTATAATCTCTTTAACAGGAGATGGGGACGACCTTCAGATTCTTTATTTTCTAGTTCAAACACCAAAGTCACTATTAGCCTTCCATGCTTTCTAGAGTCAAGTGTCCCTAATATTAGTGATGTAAAGCCTTATATGCAGATGCCTTGAGCAGAATTGCAAAAGGTACCCTTGAATAAGACTTTAAACTTACAATAGAAACACAGGAGGAAGGAGGGAGTCCCTGATAAGAAAAAGGATTGGCCTAGAGGTGAAAGCTTTATGGTAGCATTTACTTTGCAAAGGTATCAGTCTTTTGTACAAGTTCAGCAATACTTATTAAACTAACCAGACACAGAGATAAACACATACATACATTTTGACATTAATTCAGCAGATATTTCTTCATCACTAATGAAGACCTTATCTGTTGGGTCATTTCAGCCTCTAATTATAGACTCACATTGTAATTCGGCTCTAAGCAAAGTGTTTATTAAGGCACAAAGACCTGTACTCTGTCCCAGTCTCAGGAACTGGGGCTAATATTAAAATTTTATCAAAGCTGGAAATTAGTCAACTTAGACTCATGCATGAAACAACCAACCAATAAATTTTAACAGGTCTTTCTTTGTTATTTTCTTAGATTTGCAACAGATTAGTATTTTGTTTTGCTTCTTAAGAATATGTAGGTGCATCTTGCTGAGTATTTCTTGAGGAAATCACCAATAATACCCTTGTGCTACACCACTTGTTAAATACTCTTACAAAAATAATCAATACTTACAATAACCAAGAAATGGAAGCAACCTAAGTGTCCATCAGTAGATGAATGGATAAAGAAGATGTGGTACATATACACAGTGGAATATTATTCAGCCATAAGAAGAAAACAAAACCATTTGTAACAACATGCTCAGTGAAATAAGCCAGGTGGAGAAAGACAAGTATCAAATGATTTCACTCATCTGAGGAGTATAACAACAAAGAAAAACTGAAGGAACAAAACAGCAGCAGACTCACAGAACCCAAGAATGGACTAACAGTTACCAAAGGGAAAGAGACTGGGGAGGATGGGTGGGAAGGGAGGGATAAGAGGGGAAATGGAGCATTACGATTAGCACACATAATGTAGTGGGGTGGGGACATGAGGAAGGCAGTATATACAGAGAAGACAAGTAATGGTTCTATAGCATCTTACTATGCTGATGGACAGTGACTGTAATGGGGTATGTGGGGGAGACTTGATAATAGGGGGAATCTAGTAACAATAATGTTGTTCAAGTAATTATATATTAATGATATCAGAAAAAAATCAATACTGCCATACACTTTGAGAGCGCTAGTGAAACTTTAAGTACATGAATTACTAGTTTCAGTTAAATTATTTAAATTTCCATTTACTTAGATGACAGAGTAACTAAGTAAACCTAGAGAAGCTCTCAGTGGAACCACATGTAAAATTTTAGTGTTAATGGCCAAGCCTAAAGTTTACACAAATCTCAAATCACAACTCCAGCTCATGCTTATTATGGAAATTCTGCACTTTCTTGCACTTCTGCACTTCAAGTTATCTTTAAGACTGAACAAGGAAGTGCTCAAATACCAAAGGCATGACACTTTTATGTTATTTATGGCCTGACCAGGGCAGGAAGTATCAGAAACCTCATGAGGATTCCCCTCCTCATGTTATTTTCAGCATTATTTTTCATGTCTTTAACGGTATGCATATTTCAGAGGATTTCTCAAAACCAAACAAACTTGAGTCTTTTTCACAAGCAAGTCCCAAACGTCCTCATGGTTATATTCTCTAAATTTTGTAAAAGCTAGGAGGAATTTATATCAGAAAGCCATTTCCTGATGTGTGAACTGGGTTCAATAAAATATCAAGAGATTTCCACGTATTTAAAAGGTTCTACATAAGTCTTACAGACATGAGCTGGAGAGAGCATTCAACTCAATGTACTTATCCCTATTCCTATTTGGCTAATAGCAGTTTTCTTCAATTCCATTAAAAATACCAAATCATAAAGATTCCAGTGGAAGGAGGCTATGGAGGAGTAGAACCAGGTTTAACCGTAAGAAATTATAAAGGCACAATGGCAATAACTTAGCAAAGGGATAATAAGTACAGTAATTCTAACCAAGACCAGTGTGAGCATGTATCTCCCCACTGGAGCGATGCAATGGTAAAGGAAAGACACACTGGAAAAATGATGCCCTCCCGGCAGGAAAAAGCATTTGCATACTAGGGCATGAGATGTTGGTCGTGGAGCACAAGCTGCAGAATTCCACCCCCACCTCCCTCTGACACTGTCTTTGTGCCCAACCGCACAATCATATGACAGTCTCTGCTTTTTATACACAACCCCAACTATCATCATAGTTCACATGCCCAAAGCCTAAAACAAGTCAGCATGTTCTGGATTTAAATATTGCTCTCTTTTTGAGTCTTCCATTTTATGTTCATTGGAAAGTCAGGAACTCTAAAGCTGTTTTAGAGTTCAGTATACTCTATACTGGAGAGACCAGTACACCCCTATTTTTATGAAGTAGAAAGCAATGGAAAGAAGAACAGAGTAGGAAAGGAACAGGTTTGGTGGTGACTACATGAATTTTGTGTACCACTTTTTCAGGCATATTAAATTTCAACGAACTGTTTACAAGGCTGACAGAAAAGAAATCTCCCACCAAATGTCCTGGTGTTTGTCAAAATTTACAAAGTATGATATCTCAAAACATGGAGACAAATATTTTTCCAACTATGTTAATGATAACAGAAACACACTGAATTATGTAAGAATTTCATATAGCTGTAGCTCAGCAAGAATTATCGTACTCTCTGTTCTACTCTCTGTTCTAACCCAGGTTGTCAACTGAGAGGTAGACAACTGTTGAATGTTGAAAGGTATATAAACAATCGTGTCTGATCTCTCCAATAACAGAGTACAGATGAAATGGTATACTTGGTTAGAGAATACATTACTTTGTGACCAGAATGCAAACGGAAAAGATTTACAGCAATTTCTCTCATACTATCCTCTTAGTTGGTCTGCAGGTTTGACCATTGCCATTCATGTTAAGAGGGGAAGTACTACCTAACACACTCAGGCTGCAATGCACACTTGGTTTAAAGAGCATACCTTTCTTTGCATAGCATTTTCTAGTAATATTCATCTTGATAACATTGCTACAGAAAAATTTAGAGATGCATGTTTTAGTATATTTCATCTTTAAAACCAACATAGCATAAGAGAGAATAAATCTATTCTAGACTGAGAGTCGGCAAATGATAGCACGCAGACCAAATTAAGCCCAATGCCTGCTTTTATTAAACTTTTATTAGAGCACAGCTACATTTGTTTATGTAGTTAATATGTCTGCTCTCACAATACAACAACAGAATTGGGTAGCTGAGACAGAAACAATATAGCCTACAAAACTAAAAATATTTTACTACCTGCCCTTTACAGAAAAAGTTGGTGGACCCTTGTTTTAGATGCAACTTTGTTATTTATTACCTGTCTGATCTTGAGCAAGCCACTTGACCTACCACATTTCTCTGGGAAAATTAAAGCTACTGACTTCGTACAGCTTTTGTGAGGATTGTATGAGATAAAACCAATGACGCATTCATCCCAAGACTGGATGCATAGTGAACTAGTATTACAAAGACAATAAAAAGTTGATCCTGACTCTTTTAGCACATTGTTGAACTCCTTCAGAGAAGCTTGTGAAAACCTTTTGCGTAGTAGCTACTGGCAGTTAAAATAGGAGAGGTGAAAAACAATTTTTAAAAATCTTTAATGTGTTTAGTCAGGAGGAAAAAGGCAGGAGTAGAGGAGACACGTGAAAACAGAGGCATATGTGGTGCTGGGCTGGCATTTCTTTTGCTCTTCCTGGATTTGCAGATTCATCCCTGTGACTTTTATTTGTTACAAGGCATCCTGAGTGACACAGAGTACCAAGAAAGAGTACCCCAAACCACACAACTAAGAGTGTTTTGTGATGCTTTAGTTCGGTGGATTGTGTTCATCACTAAAGTCAGTGACAGTGGAAAAATGCTAGAAAGATACAGTTGTTTTAGGATAGAAAGGATATATAGATGTTTAAAATCTTAGAACAAAAACAAAACCTGCCACCCTAAACCTAATAAACCACCTCTTAATACAAATGGGAATCGCTCAATTAATATTCCTACACAAATACACATCCTCTGTGGTTCTCAAACTGTTTTTTCCCCACCCTCCACCTCTCAAGGAACATTTGGTAAAGTCTGGAGATATTTTTAGTTGTCACAAATGGGTGGGTAGGAGGGTGTTACTGGCATCTAGTTTTATTTTATCCTAAGGACAATTGGAATCATTGACAGATATTAAAGAGAGAGACATGATCTGGTATGCACTTTGGCAGTGCCATTCAGAGAAAAAAACATGGACACTGATAGAGGAAGAGAAACTGTAAACCCAAAATAGGAGGCAGTTGAATTACAGCAGTTGAACAAAGATCATGACCTAGAATAAGGTGGTAAAAGAAGAAGATGGGATAAAAGAAGATTTGGGAAGTGCTTAGGAGGAAAAATGGAAAGGAATTGATAATTGACTTGGATATAGTGAGTGAGGGCAGAATTCAAGGATGATGCAATTTTCTGGCTTAGGCAAGTGAGTGGCACAAGATCATGAGTATAATTCTGGATGTATTTTGAAGTCATTGTGAGACAACTGTTTGATAGGAAGTTGAATATGTGCACTTCCCAGCTCCTCTCCTCCCTCAGTCCAAGTCCAAGATGACCCTGTGCATTAGTATTTAACTATACAACATAAATGAGAAGCAGAAAAAGAGAAGGAACTCACTTACATAACTACAAATGCATATATTCAGTTTTTGTCTCACCATCCTTTCATGCCTAGCCCAGAAGTAGGGCTTGACTATACAACCAGGAGAAGTGACAGGGAGTTATGCACTGGCTCAAGAAAAACTTATGCTGTAACAGGAGCACTTTTATTATTCAAGAAGAATAAATCATGCAAATCAATGTTTTGTTTATTTTTGAACATGATGTTTAATCGTACATAGCATAGTATACGGCATCCCATTGACTGGTTATGGAATGCATTCCAACCCATATAATTTTAAAAAGTTTCTAGGATTATGTGTGAAGACATTTAACCAAGACAGAGCTAGATTCTGAGACTTATGGATCACTACTTCAGAACTTCCTCTAGACAGACTGATGTTAACCCACTAATGACGTTTTTTTAAGAGAAGTGGTTAATCACTTATGAATTCCCTAACAGTAATATCAAGCAGTTCATACTTGTGCACAAAGATAGCATGTTAGAATTTTAAAATCCTTCCTCCAAATCAAGAGATATACTGGCAAGCCCATCTTCTTATTTGTCAGTTTTAGTGCCCTACAAATAAAGGAAGTAAGGTTTGTTTGGCATGATTTGGTTTCTGCTGAAACTAAGGGGCTTAAGATAATTCACATTTAGTTTTTGAATATGTGCAAACAATCAGTTTATCAGTCTAGAATTTTGTCTTGGACTATCTTGTTATTCCCCACCTTCCAGCACACTCTTTTTTCCCAATGGCAGTTTATCTGTGGATAATTTCACCTTATTTTCTCCCTTCTATGCTCTCAACTGAACAAGAAGACTCAGAAACCTTTCCAGGAATTATATTTCCAGAATCCCTGCCAGCAGTTTCCACTTTAGACATAAGAAGTCATGTGAAATTTAGGAGAGTAAAAGAAAAGGAAGCATATGCCCTATTTTTGGTCCTCTGGAAACTAGAGTAGAAGGCCCATGACCTTCAGCAGACATGAGATTTTAGCAGCCTCTATCTACTTACTTCCCCTGAAAACTACCCATTTTGGTGCTGGAGGCAGCTGTGATCATTGTCAGCAATTTCTTACAATCTCTTAAATTTCCTTACTTTCTAAAAGCTGCAAACCTGAGGTTTAGAGGTACCTCACCTCCTGCCCTTTGAATAGTTCTACAAGCACCTAATTTCTGTCTTAAATTCTTTAATGCCTGAAATATGCAGAGCGGCCTCTGTTTTTCCAACTGACAAATTTCCCATGTTAAACAGTGTGAGAAGTAGTATTGCATGGTAACTGACAACATGGGCTTCTTTCTTTCTTTTTTATTTAGACTTCTTCCATCAGAAACTTTATTTTGCAGTGAATAAAATAAAATAATTTTTTCTACTATATTCCTACCTTAGCCCTAAACTAGAAATAATCAGACATGGAAAAGACATTTAGGACTAGTCAAGAGTAAGAAGAGTGGCTATTTATATAAGAAGGGGGAAATGTCATAAAGTAATTTTATTATCTGTAATGGTGAAGATTTTCGGTCTTTCAAAGGCAGAAAGAAATATGACATTTAAGAAAAACCACTTTTTCTCAAAACATGGACATTTTTGATGCAGAAATAGGTGAATTGCTGCCAGATTCTACTTAAAATGCCAAAGCACCCAGAGAATTGTTAGCTGGGTATTTCAGTGTCACTCCTATGCAAGTAACATTCTCCTCTGGAGTGTCAGACCTGTCTCTGTTCAGTGCTTGGAAAAACTAAATTATGGAAAGTTTCAGAGGAACCAGGACAGACAAAATGACCACTTGCTGCTCTTTAATTTTACATTCCATTCTTAAATTCCATTTAAAAAACCAAAACAGAAGTGAGACTTTGTGTTTTTCTTCCCAATATGTACCAGCTTTTGCACATTAAGAAGAGAAAAACTCAAAATATGAAGGCAAGTAGCTTACTAAGAGAGCTGAGCATCACTTATTTGAAAAGCCCATGGTACATTTTGTGGTTTGGGTTTGAAGGTGTTAATTTCCTCCCTAAACATCATTTTCTACTAATCTTCTTGCACATTCTGTAAAGGAAAAAAAAAATTTTTAAGGAGAAAATGAATACTAAGAATCAAAGACACAAAGAATGAAGTTTTTTGTAATAGAAGTATAATCAATATCTATTAGTTTCAGGTGTGCATCCATATTGATTAGGTATTTTTATATATTATGAAGTGGTAATCCCCATAATAAATCTCGTTACCAATTGTCACCATGCAAAGTTATTACAATAGTATTGACTTAATTCTCTATTCATCTCCATGACTTGTTTATTTTATAACTGGGAGTTTCCCCTTTCCCAATTCTCCTCCACACTCTCCTCTCCCTACTCTGGTAACCACTAGTTTATTTCTTCTGTCTATAAGTCTGTTTTTGAAGAAGTAACTTTTATTTCTTTCTGCTTGGTTATTTATTTTTATTCTGCTCTCAAATTAAATGAAAGAAAATCTAGCATATTAGACTTGCTTGCTTATTTTAAAATCAGTTATAGTTGCTGAATTTTATACTTTGGGTTTTAGAGGCTTGATATCTTTTCTGTGTGTACATTATTCCTAAAATAACCATGTAGAAGAATCACATTTATTCAACTGGGTTGGATACAAATATGAATAAGCCTTAATTCTTCCCCCTAAGGAGCTCAGACTTTGTCAATCTAGGCAATAGATCTTACTGTGCCATGGTTCCTATGCCTTTTCTTCAGCAGTCTTGACAAAAATATACCTAAGGGCAAGAAATAAATTTTCTGGCCTAAAGTCACATATGTATAAAGAAAGGGAACAAAAAAGCACTGGACTCATCAAATCTTTAGAGTTCTCCCACAAAACTCACACTGCCAGACCCACCAGCAAAAATGACTAATGGAGTCATTAGTCCAAGCAAAACACGGGACAGCCTGTTAGATCTCTTTGTTGGCAAGTGCACTACAGACTTTACAAGAATGCATGCAGTTAGTTCAAGAGATATTTGCTGTTTCCCAGGGAGCTACTGACTGACTGTTCTGAAATGGTCACTTCTTCCTAGCTATACTAGCCAGAAGCAGATGGCTTCTTCTTCCCACACTTAGTTCACCTGGATGGATGGAACAGCTGAGGGCCTTGGCCTTCAGGACTCATGAACAATTTGAGAATTGAACATTGAACTTCTCATTTTTATTTTCACATTCTATATTATCCATTATCTCCAGACCCATGTAAGCACGTATTATGGGTTAAAGTAGCAACTTGTACTACTCTTAGGGGTTTCTCCAAGACTCTCCACACATTTCCATGAGGAGCTGGTGGGAAATTGTAATTGTCCTGTATCAAAGGAGGACCTGCCACCTCTCAAATATCACCTTTCAATGGGACTTTTAGACTTTTGAAGCTGCTTTCCCAGTATTTCCTATCCCCTTTCCTGCTATCATTCATTTCCCTTTATAGTATTTATTGCTGTCTAACAGACTGTAAGAAGTCCATTTTGTTTATAAACTGTTATTCTCCACTAGAATATAAGTGGAACCCTGAGGTCTATGTCTGTTTTGTTCATTGCTATATCCCTAGCACCTACATTAGTGGCTGGCCTATAGGAGTGTTAAATCAATATTTGTTCAAGGACTTCTATAAATAATCTTATACTGAAAATAAATGTGAACATACAGCATATGATTTATGAACCTGAGAAAGAGTCAATAAGACTGTGGACCTATTTCAAGAACTTTGAGGCAGCATATGGTGTAATTGTTAACTGCATGACCTATGAACTCAAACTGTTGAGTTCAAGTTCCTGCTCCACTAGTACTTGATGTGTTACCCTATCTAACCTCTGTTTTCTTTCTGTGAAATGAAGATGAGGATGTCTTTATGGCTTCCCCTATAGGGCTGTTTTGAATATTAATGAAATATACATTGTATGTATGGCAATATTGCTACTATTTTTATTTATTTCCACTTAATGCAGTCTCGGTATACGGCCAAGCTATACTTACAATAGCTCCTTTCATTTCAATAGAGCAAATATTTTAGTAGGTATCTGCCAGTCATTACAGTGAGTGAGGAACCTCCTGTTCCTCATCTTTATCTCAACTGCCAGACTGATGCTTACATTCTGGAATCAGTGACCTAGCAGGTGGCCTCTTTCATGTCCTTTATAGCTTCAGAAAAGATGGTATTTTCTTCCTAGTAACCACCTCTCCCAAGCCACCTTCCTCACCCAAAAAAATCTAGTTATAGAATTACATAGATAAAAGAAATTTCTTTTAGATTTCATTGAGGTCTTTCTCTCACCAACAACTGTTCTTCTCTTCCCACCTTCCACAATCTCCCTGGAAAGGGAGTCAAGCAGCCTGTATTTCATCTCTTGAAGTTGCCCTCCACCCCTGTACAAAGGAATGTGTCTCATATATGCACAGTATGTGTTGTTAGAAAGCCCCACCTCACTGAATTAAGTTTAGCCACTGTCTTAGTTCTGAATTCTAGAGTTACCCAAAGTAAGATGGCTCCACTTTCCATGTCACACTCATGGAATATTTAAGATAACCTAGACTCTTCTTCCCTGATGAAACATCCATGGTCCTTGTGACCACACCTCATAAGGCAAAATTTCTAGATCCTTCTTTATCCTGCCTACCTCCTTTATAATTTTTTCACTTCAACAATGAATATTTGAATTATGATCCCATGACATGCCCCTCAACTGTAAATGCGGCATGACCTGTACTATGCCCTAGAATTTGACCATCTAGGCTTTGAAAATCCAACTTGTTTGAAAGCTACATGGGCTTTTACAAACAATTTTAGAAAATCTATCACACTATTAGCCAAGAGCAAGGTTGTGGTTAAGTAAAATCCCCACATCTGTTTCATGTGAGTGGCTGTCAACTCAGGTTTTCTGGTTTCTTTATGAACTTGGATCAGTGCTCTGTTTTCTTCAGATGGTCCAGAGATGTGCTAGACTCACCCATGATTTTCTCTTGGCAATCTGTGCACTGTAGTTCAGCTACAGAATTGTTCTTAAGAAGCCCAACCCATAGCTTTGGAGTCAGGAAAAGACAAACCTGAGATAAGTCTGAAGGGACAAAATGGAAAGTCCAAATTAGCATAAAGAACTTAGTAATTATGCATGATCTTAGATGATTTTAGAAATTCTATCATATAGAAATGTAAAGTTCAAAATTTGTTCTGTCCGGTCATTCTTACCCTCAAGTCCATGAATATACTTAAGGAAGTCAATGACCTTTTACAAAGGCATACAAAATTTAATGCAAAGTGTATTCATAATTTTTCTGGGGAGAGTATAGATTTCATCAGACTCTTAAAGGGGCCCATAACCACTATCAATCCCCTTATTTTAGAAAGAGAATATTTGAACCCTGGAGGTATTCAGAAAATAGAAAATACCCAAGGCTACATAGAATAACTGACAGGTAACAAAGTATGAACTAATCAAGGTCCTCCCGATACCAGCCCAAGATCCTACCATTGTCACATGTAATTACAGGAAAACATTACTAAGTTAAAAAAAAAATGTGTATGTAAGATATATATATATATGCAAATGAATATGTATATTTAATACATGCCTGTCTTATATATCTTAAAACTTGTATTGCTCTATTTATAATGGCATATTCAAATCTCTTATTGAAAATGATCATAGGCATTGCTAATTTACCACAGACATAGCTGAAAACACGGCAACTGATACAGGGTAGCAAATAAAGTCTTCTCATAGACATTATATAATAGCCTTCTTTGTGATTTCCAACTGATGGCTGGGACATTGTAAACCTCAGAGTAAAATCTGTACTTTAAAAGATCAAAGTGAGTATTTAAAAATAATCAGCTCTGTTTCATTTGTGTATATGGCACACAGGGTTGAGAACCATGAGAATAATGTCACATTTTTCTAAGTTAAGAGTGGGTGTCTTTTCTATAGGGAAGGAGTGAATAACAATCCTGTAGTATTTGCAATTTACTAATTTAACAATGCTATTCAACAAGAGGGTAAATTTTGCGTTTCTTGGTTTTTCATGCTGGTTTGAGTTTTTAAATATTATATTGTTCCATTGTAAACTTCATGTTTCTATTACCTACTTTGAAAAGCATAAGCACCAATAATATTATTTAATGTAACTTAAGGTATATTGGGCTTCAGAACACTAAGTTATAGTATCACCTAAGGAAAAAATAGTTCATAAGTCAATCAGAGGATTGTGTAATATATGATTTGGGAAGAAATGGATAGATATTTACTTGACTGTGGCCTCTTGTTTCATAAATGGGGAGACAGATGCCCAAAGAAATAATGTGACCTAATTTAACAAAATTACAATAAAAATTAACATCAGCAATGAAATGGGAAACCAGGAAGTTTTGCATTCCCATGAACTTCCTGGAAGTCTAGAACCATAATAATTCTAACAGTTGTAGCTTGTTTAGTCTTTCAGGTTATAACTGAAGGAATAAAAACAATATCATTGGCATTTATCTTATCTTAGTCTTTTATTATTATAGTGAAGTCAGAATTATCCAATCCCTCAAAATGGGCTTCATTTCAAGAGGATATTCACCACAAATAGTAAATTTTTTAGTCTTTTTGATACTTACTTGAACATATATTCAAAGTTTCTGAAATATGTATGATCTTAGATCATATGGAAAAATCATACTTTATCAGTAATGGAAAGAATATTAAAGACTGATCATCCAAACCAAGGACTTTATTTTTACAGATGTGGTAATTGAAATATCAAACAGTTGCAGTAACAGTAAAAGTGACTTAAAGTCACAATAGGCCCAACTCACTTACTATCCCTCCCAGAAATTTCTTTAGAGAATTTGTGCTTTTTGTCCCTTCAAATCTGAGCTCTATAGGAAGAGCTTTATTAAAATTCAAGCAGAGCTGCTCCCTGGTCACTTCGTCCTCCAGGTTTCAAGACAACAGCAGACAAGGAAAGAAGTCATTATTCTGCAGGAGTATTTGATCCGAATCATCAAGGGCTGCTGTTACGCAGTGAGTGCAGGAATGACTGCATTTGTCACCCAACCAATTCACCTGGCTCTCTGGGTTTCAGACCTTGCAGGGAGTAGAGTCTGGGTTCTTAGCAATTAATCCATCTATACCAGTAGAGATGCAAGACAAGGATGAGTGAAACCTAGAATTAATAGTAGAGGAAGGAAAAGATGAGTTTTAGTTGGGCCCTCAGGATCCACTGCAATGACAGAGGCATTGACCAGAATCTCAAAGGAGGTTTCCCCACAATTTATATGAACCAGGTATACTTGGCGGTTTGAGGGGTAAACTACGGTGAACTGCCTAGATTATTTTTCGGGATTGAGGCACTTGTTTCTCCAGTTTCTGACACTGCAAGATGAGTCCTCTCCAAAGATTAGCCTTAACAGAAGAGACCCAACTTGCCTAATGTGATTTCCCCCTTCCAAGGGCAGCATGCATTCAACAAGTGATTCATCCAGGAGTATAGAGACCTGGTTTCCCCTTATCAAAATTAGAACTAATCGGTATGGTGTTCCCAGTTCCAGAGTGTCCCCATGGGATTGGCTGAGGTTTTTGCTGAGACTTCATTGTAATCTTTTTTCTCTGCACTATCCCATCCCACTTCATGTGTTCCTACTGATTCCGACTCCACTCTCCACTAAACCTCTCTTCTGGGAAACTAACTTTCAAAAGTTTCCCATCTGGTAAGTCCTAGAAAAGTATTAAATACAAGTTTCCTGATGTCCAGGCAAGTCAATACAAGGCCCTCCTCACTTATCATTTCTCTAAATTGAATCTGAAATATGGAATTTTGTGCTTATATTGAAAAGCCATAGGAAGCTCTTCATAGTATCATTTTATCATTTTGTCGGAGGTCTAAGTGACCTGAATATCTCAGAGAGATGTGTGTTTGACACAGCTAGCCAGTTCTGATAGAACAGGAGTACAGTGGAGGATTCTGTGCACAGGAGATGAGCGGGTATTGAGAGAGAAGCAGCAAGGAGATGAAGACATCTGCATGGAGCGAATGACCCTAACCAGGCTTAAATAATTGCATTTTAAGTAATGGAATTTGATTGAAATTGACACAGTTAAAGGATTTAATTTGGAATAAATTTATCTAAAAACCTTCAGGTAAAGTGTTTAATTTCCTAACAAGTGTGTTTATTCCTGTGTTTAATTAAAATGCACACACACACACAAAATGTCTTGAGCACACATTGGCAGTATTATTTTCACTTATTCTGAACAACAAAAATATGTCTAAATCTAACATAGAAATCAAGGTATTTGAGATCTTAGAGATACACCTCTTTTCATCATTTCCTGTTGTAAAGTTCCTCTACCTAATATATTGAAGTATGTTATATTTGATACTTAGTTGAGCAGAGTTCTTAAATAGTTTTGATAAAAATATGGTGACTACTTCCAATAAATGATTAACATTGTTTTACTTCTTTTAATGAAATTTGAGAACAAAGTGGGACATTTTTCAATAAAGAATAGCTTAAACCCCTCTGGATACTCAGTGACAACTCTCCACTTCTCCATTTTACAATTTTTACACTCACTGATAAACCCCTGGGCCCACTGGACAGTAAGTACTTGAGAATTTATTTAGAAATGATCAATGTTTCTACCTTTCTACATTTTCTCTTGCAAATACATCCATTAAGCTTAAGCAGATGAGCTGGGAGAAATTCATAGAAAAATATAAAGAAAAATTAAACTATTTGCTCTTTTTCACATAAGATGGAAAAGTAGAACACAGAATTGAAATATTTTCTTTCATTCACAGAATAAATAAGGATTCTGAGGGTCCCAGACATAACAACACACTGATGGAGACAAGATGTAGCACACTGAGAAAGCCAAACATTTCAATCCTGCGCAATGTCATTCCACACAGACAGATGCTTCTTCTGTGGGGAAGTCTCTTGCTCCTATCCCAAATCACTATAAATTGAGGAGTTAAACTAGAAGAGGAAAGGTTGAGAATATGCAGGAATGAGAGGAAAAGAGAATGAAGGTAAAGTCTGTGTTAGAGTATAAAATATGCAGCCTGAAATACTTTAAAACTTTAATATAAGTCAATGGAGCTCATTATTAACTTGCATAATATGAATACCTGAATAATATTACAAAAAGATAAGTAGAAGTTTTCAACTTCGCCTTCCTCATGATAACAGTGTGAGCAAAGTGTCTGTTTTATACACATGTATGTTTGGGACAGAGGGATGGTTTATCAGAATGAAATGAAATGGAAAGGCAGAAGGAAAAAACTACATGGGTAGGCAACAAAGCCATTTAAAGAACTGCAAATACATCCTTGGAAGAACTGAGAAAGTACTCACAAATTATTTTCTGCACAGCTGAATTTTTCTTATGGAACTGGTTGAGAAAGCCTGCTTTAGAAAGGAACTTCAGGTTAAAAGCAATAACTTCTCTATAAGATGCATATCAGGAACTATGATTAGCAGGTTCCCACAGCCCTGAGTGCTTGGCACAGTACACAGCATCCAATAAAGATTTGTTGAACTGATAAATGAATGACTCAGGACTAGTGAATCTATCCAGAATAACCTAAACGCTAAAAGTCAGGGTCCTAATGTAAACAAACAGCAAAGAGCACCTGATAAGGATTCATTTGTATTTTAACTGTTCATAGAAATATATTAGTGACACCTTGCTGGTATGAAACAATGGCTACATTATGTTCCATCATTCCCTCTTTCTGCAGAAAGGCTTAGCTGTATACCTGGACTATATAAGCTGGAACACAGTATACCATATGAGACAAGGGACACTTTTCAGAGAATAGAGCAGGAGAAAACCCCAAACCCTGTGGTTTGCCTTAGATATATACCTGTCGTATTTTTATTTTGGAGCTTACCACATTGTGGTGGGGGCAAGTTCAACGCTTGGTCTTACGACATTTCTGAATTACTCACTGCTTTCTGTTTAACCCCAGCTATCAAAAGCTTCCAGTAAAACTTCCTGTTGTTTCAATTGTCAGATACAGTCTGATAAGAGCAAGTTGAAGAGTCACAGAAGGCCATGTTCTGCTTCTCACCTCTGATAAATAGGAATTCATCTACATGAAGCATGCAGTGGTATATAAAACAAACCACAATGAAACTGTCAAGAAGTTGCTGCAATCTTTTAATGTTCTGTGTTATACAAACTTCTCTCCTCATATTTTGGAGTCCAGCAATAATTATTCTTTCCTTCAGCATCTACTCCTCTGTTCCAACTAGCCTATGGATTCTTGAACCTTCAAGATGGCATGGATCTGCAAGAGGTGACACACCTGGGTTCTGGATATGAGTCATAAACAGCAGTAATTACAGAAACAGAACATCCAGTTAAAGGAAGGACATGAACAGTGGGATCCTATAAGGCCTTCAGCCTTGAATCAGCGCTTACCACAGCATGACTCTAATAACCAGAGGGAGGTGGAGGACAAAAAGCCCAAGCTGTCCAGCAGGGTCTCCACACAGCTGCTACCCTGTAAGTTCAAGTAGGGGGGATGTATTCAGACTTTCCAAAAAGTTCTACTTTTGCATGGAAAAAAACTCACATATCATTCTTTTTAAAAAGTGGAATAGACTACAGCTTAACAAATAGGATCCAGCTGTTTAAAATTAGACTGCTAAAAGAAATTCCATATAAGAACACTCCTTGGGACTGTAGCATTTTCATTAAATTAAAATCTGGTTGATTCATTCACTTAAGGTACTGGCCTTTCCAAACTGAAGCCTGAGATAGTTAATAAGTGTTGATAAGCATGTTGGTTGTAATGATGCTGTCTCCATTACTTAAATTGCCTGTAGTACTTACTTTTAAAGTTGTATGTTTTTACAAACAAAATGTTTGAATCACCACCCAGAAGACACTTGACCACACGGAAGCTGCTTGACTCATGGGAAAGCGGCAGGAGAAGCTAAGAGAATGCTGCGCTAGGATGATCTCTCTTTTACTACTTGGCAGTCACATGAACTTGGGCAAGTCTCCCCTCAGTTGTCCAACTATAATATGAATATAATGCTTATGAGGGTAGAACATAATAGTTGCTTAAAGTATTTTCTAAGTTCTAGTGGGACTTGATCATTCCATAACTTTTCTGGTATGGGCTGTATTTTTAATATGTGTCAAAATCAAACATACATAGGCACACATAACTTGACCCCTTAAATCAGTAGGGATTTTCTCCACAATGAGCCTTACACTTCTTCCCAGGCCTTCGTCATGGCTCCTTAATACAATACAGTGGGAAGATCTCTTGTTTCTCTTTTTCTGACATTAAGAGTCTGCTCTTATTGGGATGGTGATCCCTTCTAATTACAAAACCCACCACTCTTATTTCATTCATTCACATATTAGTTCAGATTGTGATAATTCAGGTCAGTTCAGATAATTATTCAAACATGGAGTACTTTTGTAAGTTCTAATTACTTGTCAAATATTATCCAAGATGGTACAAATATTAAACATTAGATATAACTAGTTAGATGTTGGGTACATAAAAACATAATAAAATATTTGCAAAGCACATGGCCCCTCCTACACAGAGTGACTAAAAACAATTCCTTCTTTAAAAATTTCCACATCAAATGACTTAGGACTCCACAACCTGAAAACCAAGATGACTCATAGAACAAGTCCATAAATAAGCCTCTTGTGGTTCTTTTGTCCCTGTTTATCCTTAAGAAAAAGGAAAAAAGAGAAAAACTTCCATCAAAGGCCATGCTTCTTAAACAGAAATGCAATAGGTACATGTTGACAAATAAGGGATGGTCCAAGCCAAATAATAAGCCTTATTCCTCTCCCTGAAACATCTGTTTTAAGATTTTTTTAAGTTTATATGATTTTCTAAAATAAAACAGAAGACACAAAATAATTCTCAAATGTTCTATGCCGCACTTAAGAATATACCCCCAAAGCCAACTCCCCTGCAGATTGCATGTATCCATTCTTACTCCTCTGTCATTCAGGAACACTTGAATGGGAACACTGGAAGGGAATAGGCCTAAGAAAAACTAAAAGTGTCTTTTCTTTGAAATGCAAAAGGATGTATGTAATAGCAAATTTACAAATCCATTTGCTTCAACAGTATGGATAACTTGCATTCCAAGTTGACAAGTATATATTTTGAACTCCTCAGAGATCGCTTTGCCATCAACTTTTTTGGTACCTGCTGGTAGAGACAGTTTCCAAGGCAAATGGAGTAAGAAGGTAAATATCACAAGGAATTTGACTCCTCCCTCATTGTCTACCTTTTGTCATACAAGAACTAGCTTCCTCTAAAAAATGTTTTGTTCACAGACTGCCCGAGAAGTTTTGGTTCCCCTTTCATTTGTCTTTCCTCCAAATCAATAAAGCTTGTGTCATAGGCTTTATGTGGCCTGTTCATTGTTTAGAAAACAGCTCTAGAACACTAGGTGTGGACAGAAGAAAGGATTCCAGAGAACAGAACTATGTTCATTCTGTGTCAAAGACTAAATAAAGGACTTTGGAAAAAAGAGCTGGCCTCCAGAGCCTTCTTGGTCTGACCGACCACTCTTCCAAGCTGCTCCTTTATCCCACAGGAAGGAGGGGGCTGAGCCCTGTTACCACCAGAGAGGATCAGTCAGAATCTCTTTGGGCAGGAATAGCCAAATACTCTATTTTGCCAAAGATAAAGGATGAATTTCAAAAGGACAGATATGGCAAGTCACCAAAAAATCAATCTACGAATTGTGTTTTACAGGGGAAAAAAATTTAATTGCTTGTAATTTAAAAACTACCATGTGCTTGTTGAACGAAATTCAGAAAAAACATGACAGCAGAAGGAAGAAAGTATGAGAAAATCATCTGAAAAGGCATATTCTTGACAATCTACTACATGCCCCACATTATGTAAAACACTGCTAGTAGTAATGAAGATATGTAAGATGCTGTCAAGGAATTTATAATCTGGTAGAAACCTGGCATTTGAGTAAGTCTCAAATAGAATGGCAAAGGAGATCACTAGCCTTACAATTTCAGCCCTCAGAATGCTTGTTGAGTCCACAGAGGGTTGACTGAATGCCAGTGAAGAAGGGCCACTCTGGGCATCATCTCTTAATCTTCTCAAGAGGACGAAGATTTGTAGAAGACCACACTGATGACAGAGGGCTCACCAGGCCCTTCCCCTCCTGCCTACTTTTTTTCAATGACATTGAGGAAACAGTGAATAAGCACTGATTCTGAGTTCAAACAATGGCTCTGCCTCACATAGCAGTGTGACTTTAATCAACCCACTTAAATAGTCTTAGCCCAATTATTTAAAACAAGCTTAATAACCTCCACCTCACAGTATTATTGTAACATGTATTAAGCATTTATCTTCAAAACAACTCTGTGAGGTTCTTATTTTATTATCACCATTCTGTGTATGAGGAAACTGAGATACAGAAAATCTATGTAACTAGCCCAAGCTTATACAGTAAGTGGTGGAGCCAGGATTTGTACCCAAGCAGCCAATCTCTAGAGCACATGCACTGCACATTCCATAGCATTAGTCACTACTGCCTTTTGCATCTCACCAGTGTACTAAAAGCCCAATAGCTGCCATTCAAATCATAGCCTGGGGAAGATAAAAGGAGTGATATTTTTAGAGCCTGGAGACCAAGCACCAAAGAACAGCCTTTATAAAGTGTTAAAATAAACAGAGTAATAATAATAATAATAATAATAATAATAGCTGAGGTACAATCAGGTGAAAGACATTTTATCAAGTAGTGGGAGGAGGAAATGTATATGTGTGTGTATGTGTGTATCAGTGATCTCATTTAAACTTGACAATGATCTGGTAGTTATGCCTTGATCTCATCGTACTACAGATGTGACAACTGGGGCTCTAAGGGTTTAAGCAATTTTCTGAGGTCACAAAGCTAATATGCTGTAATGCTGCAATCAGGATTGAGGTCTGTCTGACCAGGTTTTCAGCTCTTGGCCTGATTTTGTGAGTCAAAATGGTATGCAAGTACTTTGAAAAAGAGAATACAGAAAATAAATTAAAAAGCATAGATCATATCCCCTATAGTGTGCCATAGAGACAGATGGTGGCACCAGGAAGCCTAAGCATTAAAACTAAGTCAGTGATTAATAAAGTGTCTGTGCTTTGGTTTCTACATATATCAAATGAGCAGAGTGTAAAAGGTTGCTGGTTCTTAATCTCTTACTGTTCAGAAATAGTTGCATGAATTCAATGAACTCTTCCTACAGAAAAATGCATGCATGAACATAAGACAGAAATCTCTGCATTCAGTTCAGTAGTGATACCATATTATATTAGTTGTCAGGTTTTTCCACTGAAATGTAACAGCCATGACGACAAGGGACTTAGTTTTTTTCATGTTTATATCCCCAGTTACTATAACAGTACATGGCACATCATAGGCTCCCAAAAATTATCAGTTGAATGAATTAATAGAAGAGCACTCCTGGTCTCCTTTAAGTCAACACACATTAACTCCAGGTTAAGAAACCTTGGATTAAATTATTTTCAAGATCTGTTTTAAGGTTGAATCACATGAACTTTGCCAAGACTCCATTGATTCTGACCAGTAAAAATGGCAGTTTCATGTACTTCAAACTAACATGTTTACAGTTTTATTCACCTGCCCAATAGTGACCATGTAGCTGTCCTTTGATACATGGTGCCAATGTTTCAGCAGTAACAGTGTGATCTGTGACCGCCATTACTTCCCTTGCATTCACTACGCTGAAACCCAGGCAAGCAGATGAGCGTGCAGTATTTCCTTCCTTGTAAACTGCCAGCGAATGAAAGAGAGCCCATTTCTGTTAAAGGTACCATTCAGATGTAATTTCCCCTTAAATTACATGATTTGAAATTTATCAACACATGTAATTCTAAATGTGTATTTAATGAGGTAGCAACTAAACTAAAGGTTAAGACTGGATTTAATGTAAATTAGTCAGATTTCTGGAATAATTGTTAAACAACAAAACAAGTGTGTTCAATCAGAAGCAAAGCTTTTAAAAATGCATGCCAATTATAAACTTTGGGTTAGTTATAGTGTAGAATAGTTATTCTGTTATGCAACTCCTATATTTGATTATGAAACATTGAATGTAGTATTTATTCCAGGTATCCTTAACCTCCAGTATCCACTATGCAAGCATTGTACAATATGAATTTTTTAAAGCCTCTAGCAATATTTTGCCATAGAAATCTCTTGGTATTAAATATTTTTTTAGAGGTCATTGAAACAAATAGACTACACTTATATGAGTTACATTAATGCTGCTTAACTATTGTAGGAACATCTCTGAAATATGCAATGGAAATGTTGCCTAATTAAGTCTTACCTATTACTTACCAATGGCGATGCAATTTATCTGGATTTGTAAGAAAAACAAAATAACAATATACGGAAGTTCTGTTGTGTGCTAAGACCACTTCTGCCTCTTCTTAACTATGAAGATTTAATGAGCAGTATTTCACTGAGCTCTCCACCAGCCTCCAGCTAGGCTGACCTTTTTTCTTCTCTAAAAAAATGTTTCCATTAATGGTTTGAAGACAGGTCAGGTAAATTTCAGATTAAAATAATAAACCAAAGAAGCTTCCTGTAGAAGGGGTAAAAGCTAAGAGAAGTACAGCACATGGCAAAGTCCAATACATGGAAGTGTCTACCAAATAAAAGGGTAACAGAAATAATTGATACGAATAGTATGACTTGAGCATGTATTCTCCTAAACCATTCCTACTGTCTGCTATATTCATTAGGAAGTACAAAGTGGGAAATAAACCAAGTAAAAGTTTTTTTGTCTTACTTTACTGGCTGCATTTTTAAAATATCTGGCTCGTTCATTGCTAGTTGGAGATGTCCAAAAAATGGTAGTATTGGGTGAAAGAAATGGATATCTGAATCCTAAAGCCATTCAAATTCCTGAAGTGTGTGTGTGTGTGTGTGTGTGTGTGTGTGTGATGTATAAGGGAAGGTGTTCTAAAACAAAAGCAACAAATAGAGACAAAACATTAACAATTAAGTACATTTATTCCTCATTTGAATTAGTAAATAGTGAGATTATCCCTGTTATGAAAAGGACCTGACTAAAAAGGAAAAGGGAAACCAAAAAGACTGGATCATCTACTCCAGAGTTACCAAACTTCAGTCTTCCTTTAATTCTGTAGAGATTATTCTCTGTCATTCAGTCATGGGGAAGGGAACCTGAATCTATTTTCTAGACAGTGGATTTTTATTTTCATGCCACATAACTCATCAAGGCAGCCTTTCTGAAAACAATATTATCACCATGTAGACTTAAGAACCCATACTTCAGAACTTTCTTAGAGATGAGATAATCAGGAGGGAAAAAAGATAGAAATCAGATCTAAACTATACGTGTAAGAAAAACAGTAAGGAGAAATTTGAAAGTGTGAGCTACAGTGACGTTTCAGAATTCTTTGTTAATTTTAATTATTTATTCTGTATTTACCTATGTTATCTATTTTTACACAGATAATTTGTATATATATATTTATATTTTTATCATTGATAAGGTAGTGTTGATACCAAATAAAGGTAAATCCAAGTATTATGTTCAGAATTTGACGCCATATTTTCCCCAAAAAAATGGCTTCCATCGTAGTGAATAGAAAATTCAGATTGTAAAATTATTAACTACTATTGCAGGATTTTTGTTACCAAGTGTTTAGAAAACCAGTGGTCCCAAATTCCTTTCTAACCTCTACTCCTACTTCTCTCTGATCTCCTATGTCATCAAAAATTCTGGAGATATCTAATAAAATTATTAATTTTCTTTTTGAATATATCAACTTTAAAAAATAAAAAGGAGAAGGAAGATGGGGAAGAGAAAACTAGGAGATAGGAAGTTGTTTTTTTTATCCTTCTTGGAAAGAGTCATTAAGTTCTACTTTTGTGTGGTTGTGAGAAGGGAGGGAAAGTGAGAAAATCCAACATTTGCAGTATGAGAAGGTAGAGCCGGAGCCCATCTAGGACAATGATGTACCTCATTATCTTATCTCCCGGTATGAAAAGAAGTAGAAACAAAGACCAGGGTCCCTCCCTAGTCAGTAGCCAGAAACCAGCTAGAAAGGAAAAAAGACAAAATTACCCTGAAGGAAGATTTTTTTAAAACATACTGTATTGAGAGAAAGGTTAGTGATCAGTACACTTACTTACAGTTTATATATTTTTTTAAAGTCTCAAAAGAATCAAATAAATTGGAAAGGAAAGGGGCACTAAAAACATAAGAAGCAATCATCAGAGGCAAAAAATGAAAAATTAAATATATTTATTCCTCAGTTGAACTAATGAATAGTAAAATTACAAAGATTGCTAAATGAAAGGCATAAGAAAATACAGAAATTAAAAAATAACAAAAAGCCCCATTAAGTCTTTTCCTCATAGTCAGATGGAAAAAACTATAAAAAGGAAAACTATGAGGACTCAAAACAATGAAACAGCAAAATAGTCTTCAACTTGAAACTGCAAAACTTGGTGAGAGCATCTCAGATTACACTAGAACTAAGTCTTTGCTGGTTAGCTGCAATTGTTCCAGGCTAAGACTGCCATAAGGAGTCACAGGGAAAGTTTGCTCTCCCCCAGATCATGATAGGCTAAGTAAGCAATCTTTTTTTGTCGAGAAAGTGTGAGCAAAAGAGTCACCAAGAGGAGCTCTCTATATAGAGTGCATTAGAATCACCTGGGGGTGATAAATATTAAATTTATCTCCTGTTGTTAGACTCTATATCATAATGCAAAGCCACTAGAGAAATTTTTCTTTGGAAAATCTAATTACAAAGTTAATACATAACTGACATAATTTGAGCACCTCATGGAACCCTCTGCCCCACCAACCCTGTCTCCCACTCTTGAGAGGTATGGAGACCTGTTGAGAATAGCATTGATCTTAACCCTCAAGGCCTTAGGATGCTCTTGCTATATAAATTACATCACCTGTTTCCTACTTCAACAAGAAAAGAGATTTCCTGCTGAATACACTGTGCCTGTTTTAAAGCTTTCTTATCTCTTAAGCATGTGCTGCTGCTCCCCTGATAATTTTTCCAACTCTTATCTGGTCTTGACCTCTGGTTTTCACCTATATTCTTGTTCTTACTCAGCTAAAATCTTCTGTTTTTGATCATCAGTTTTATCTCTCCCCATTGTTCTGGCTCTGCTGGCCCATGTTTTTGGTCTTAAATATCTATCACATCCTTACTGGTGACTCAGCCTAATGCCCACCGCCGGCTTTCAAATTCTGCTCCCTACTGACTCCCACCCAGACTATTTCATTCCCTCTCTTCCCAGCTCCACAATACCCACTCCCTTCCTTATAGCTTTAAACTTTGGTTTCTCTTCTTGGCCAATTTCCTAATATTTCCCTGATAAATTTCTGACCATTGAAGCTACTAGTAACAAAAGCAGAGATCCACTAAGAAATGAGTCTTCCAGGAGAAATATACATAAACCTGGGAGGAAAGTTGACACTGAAATTTGAGAGAAATTGAAGTTGAGCTTTAAAAATATGGGGGCTACATACATTAATAAATTGAGAGTTTTTTGGTAGACAAATCAGTTGTTCTGATTTATTCATTAGTAAAAAGAAGTATCAAGCAAGTAAAAAGAAAGTAACTTTAATTATTTAACTGACTTGAGGGTTTTTTAAACCAATTTTATTCAGGCAATTTGATCAGAATAGTCAAACTTGTTTGTACATATGGTCCAGTCTAAATATATATCTACATATCTAAATATATATATATATATATATATATATATATATATATATTTATATAGAGAGATATATAATAACCAAGAGTCTGATATAAGGGTGATTTTTAAACTATTAAATGTTAGACAGAATTATCAGCCAGCAATACTAATCCAGGTACTTTCTAACTTTTCTAATTATAAATACATTCCTATATGCATATCCTGCTTGTTTTATTGCTGTTTCATTCCTTAACAATATCTAGCCTGACCTGTAATTTATGCCAAAAAACACTAATGCCAACTCCTGTTATTTCACATACCATCATGGTTTTTTGTTAGCTGTCTTCCAAAATACAGAGTGACTGTAGAAGCGAAGATGCCATTTCCAATTAAATAAACCACTCATAACAATGAGAAAGCAAATTGCACTCAGAATAAATGAAGAAAAGCAATCAATCATCTTGCCTTACCAGTACACTAAATACACTGGTTTCATTTGAAATACATCTTTTTTGACAAGCTTTCTCTGGAGGGCTAAAAACATTGTTTGAGAAGTTAGTAATAGATAGATGGTAGTTGAAGTCATGGGGTTTGATAATATTTCTAAGAGACACTCACTATAAGGCATTAAAAAAAAGAATCCAGGTTGGATTTGTAGGAGATAAATTTGTAACACGGAGGGTGGACCTTTCATGACCTCCCTAAAGTCAGGGCCAATTCTTGAAATCAAAAAATCTGTATGCAAGACTGTTGAAGAAAGAGGCAAAGTCAATCCATAATAAATATGGGTGGAGTTAGAAGTAAGCACTTACTAAATCCCTGTAGTGATCATGATTAAAATTTTTAGACAACATAAGAACCAAAAATAAATATTCCTGAATTTTATGGATTTTTTATGTGCTCTGTGGATACCTCAGTAACCCCCCAACTCACAAACAAGACTATACCACTGTTTTCTTTGCTACACATAGATGTTTAGTGGCCTTAGCCCTTAGTGAAATTGTAATTTGATTAAAACAACCTCCTGCACTTCAAAAATATGTAATGGAAACTACTCAGAAGTCATTTAATCTAAAATATTAAGTTTGCAGATGAGGAAACTAAGAATAAGATGAAAACAATATCTCAAATCTCAGACAGACCATTGCTTTGTCAATCCCTGTGACATTTTCTTCTTGGTGATAGGAAGCAGCTGTTTTGGGGGATTTTTCCCCAGAATGAAGGCCACATCTGCATGCGATTTGTGTATGCTCTTCTAGCCTGGAGTGTTGGCTAATTTTAAAGTCCAGACTTGGTTTTCATAATGGAACATGCCAAAAATTTACATTTCCTCATGAATGTAGCAGCATCTGCATTTATTGAGCATTAAACATACCAGGCATTGTGCTAGGTGCTTGATTCATTTCATCTCACTTCATCCTTACAACAATCTTCTGCACTGGATGTCGTTATTTTTCAAATGAGGACAATGAAACTAAGAAAATAGATATTATAACCCAGATAATATACTGAGTAATTACAAAATCAAGATTTAAATCCAGGTCCATCTCATTACCAAGGCTTTCCTGTGTTTCTTCCATCACTGCATTCTGCTACCAGGGTCCAGAGATAATAGAGGGCCAAAGGAGGTCAGAGTTACACCCACACCCACCCACACACACACTGCTCTGGGGCAAAACTACAGGAACCAACCTGAGACTGCCCCATGGTTGGTGTGCACTGTGAGGAGAATGGTAGGTAATAATGCTGCTCCAGCAGTAATAAACACAGGCTTGATGGCAAAGAGTAGGAAAACACTACAACAAAGACTCTTACAATACAATCACCAGATTCAGTTTTACCAGAGCAGACTTTAGTGGCCTCCTTCATCAACTTCATGGGTAGAACAAAATATCCTGCCACAAAATTCTGGTGATCCTGAAAAAGAATGCACATCAGTATGAGATACCACCATATTGAAGTCATATATCCTAATTTCAGTATTAAATCTAGTCCAACATGGATTGTTGTAACAAATTTCAAACCCCACAAGATTAGAAAATGTTATCTGCAAGTTGCTAGGGACAGCTAGAAAGAACATATGGGGCTTGAACAACTTTTTTGATATGCCTTGACTTCCAGGAGCTTTGAGAAATGGATGCCACTTTAATAAATACCAGTGTCAGTTTTACACAGAATCTTGAAAGTAATTAATGATAGACAGGGTCAGATCCAAGGAGTTATTTTAGTTTTGGTAGTAGTTATGAATTTCAGTTTGTCAATATTAAAATATACACCCCAGGATATGGTCAAGGAAAGGGATGATGTTTGCCCCTCAGGCTTTCCTTGTGAAAACATCATGCCAGCTGATGTGCCAGATTCTGTCACTCCCTCGCTTAAAAGCCTTCAATAGTTGCCCATGGCATTTAGAATATAATGCAAACTCTTAATTTTATGGATTTTGTGGCTCTCCTTTTTGACTCCTCTAATTTATTTGTAGCCACTCAACTCATTCTATTGTCCAGTCATGGTCAATTTCTTTCCAAATACTGCCTCTTTTCCAAGCCTAGACTCATGTCTTTCCCCCTTACTGGAGCATTTCCTGCTGCAGTATACCCTGCTGCCACCCCTCCCGGCACACACACTGTTACCCACATAGTAACGCTGGCTGGTTCTGTCCCACTCACCCTTCAGTTTTTACTCTGACATCACTTTCTCCAGGAATTCACTCATTCCCGAAGTCTGGGTTAAGTGCCTTCCCATAAAGTCCCCACTTTCCTTGTACTAATGGTTCATTATCATTTCTTGTTACTTGGTTTATTTTGCCAGCTGCACTATAAATTCTATGATGGCTAAGACATGTTAGCAATTAGCAAATATTTGTTGAATGTCCACTCTATACTAGACATTTGGAATACTGTGGTAAACTAGGTGTATAAGATCCTGCGTCTGCCTTGCTCAGCATTGCATCCTACCATGAAGCATATGATTTTCCTGTCAGTTAAGATGTATTTATGACAGAAGATACTTGTGGGAATATTATGGATCTTTTCATTCCCTGAATATATAGGAGGTAGGGCAACTTCTAGATGATCGAATCGTGCTGTCCTAGAAGGTGGAATCATATTGGCCCAGAGGGCAACCATTAGAGCCTGCCTCCTGCCTGGACTAGATCAGGCAGTGCCAATGGTGGAATACTTTGTGGCATCTTTGGAATACTTTATGGCAAACACTATGCTAGACACAAAATACTGTCCTTGTCTTCCTAAAGTCAACCTGTCTCAAAACACTCAGGGCATGAGTCCTGGTGGTCTGAATGGTACTTCTTTAATTAATAATAAAAATTCAGCTAGCACTAACCCATCACCAGATTACTTTCCTGTATGAGAGCTAATACACTTAACAGAACTACTGATACATGATATGAAGGCTCAGCAATCAGTTAAATTACAAATGAAGTCATCTGAGAATATCAACTGCAGAAAATGGCCATTTCTACCCAATGAGTTTAAATTTTGCTGAAGATTCTCAATTTAGACTCCATCTTTCTGGTCTATAGCACCTGGATTAAGTAGGCATCCTACTTAATTATTCAAATATATTGATATGTAAATCAGGCCATCAGTGAGGATGAAGTGAGATGATAAATTAATCCCTCAGCATGCTGGACTGTCTCTCCCTGGTAAAAATTGTGCTGCTTTATCAATTCAGAAGTTATTTCATTTGTCATAATTTCACTGAGGTCAGGGAATTATTACCATGTAGATGACTGACTCTCTAATTTCCTATTATAGTAAGTGCAATTCATATATGTAAGAATCTTCACCCACTGGGCATATATACTGTTTTACATTTTTCCCTCAATCTAAGAACCACTGGTAAAATGGAAGAGGTTGAAAGAGAGGGAAAGAGAGAAAGTGAAGAAAGAAAATAGACTGTTTTACCAGATGCCTGAAATGAGAATGAATGCACCTACCTGGTGGGTGCTTTGTGAAGAGATGTTTGTTAGTCTTGAGGCCACAAGAGAAATGTATAATTTATTAAGAGAGGTATTATGGACTTCTGAATATGCATGTTAACCTTCTTTTCTTTCCCAAATCTTTTTTTTTCTATTATAATATTGAAAAAAGTATTAATACTACTAAGTAGATATCGGTCTGGTTCTGACTGTAGCACTGTTAGAATCTTTAGGGGACAAGCCCCAGAGAAAGTGAGCCATTTCATTCTACAGAACCCTTGAAGGGGTTAGGGGCAGGGCCAGACAAGCATCAATGCAGGCAGCGCCCTTGAAGAAACACTAGGCTGAAAATGGGAATTATTCAAAGTCTACACACTAACCAGAGGGATCTTTCAAATGGACAATTGTTAACTACAGGAAAAGCCAAAAGATGTCTGAGAAAGGAACTTAGAACAGCCATAGTTGTTATATAATCATAACAATATAACAGCAATATTTATTATTTACATAATCATAATAATGTTAACATGCCTGTTTAACCAAAATGTTAACATTTTGGTTAGGAGGCTGAAGAGTAGGAAAGTTGGGGTGTGTTGATGGAAGGGAACTGCTGGGGAGGATGAAATTTTTAACAAAGTAAATAAATTATATCTAAAATTAATATATCAAGAAATATCACTTAGAAATATTATTTCTATATACAGAGGAAGTAGCAGGGGTGAAAAAAAAATATGAGTTGAAAGTTGTTGAGTCTGGAGCATGGGGTAGAGTAGGTTGAGTATGAGAAAGACCTACAGCTTTCCAGCAAGAAACATTTAGTGTACATGAGTTCTTAATACTATGTGCTTTTATTACTTGGATAAAAAAATAATAATAATAATTTAAGAGGAAGAGAATTGCCTTTGGATAGGGATATCAGGGATATTAGCCTGGAAGAAACCTTGATTCCATACTTTTGTGTACCGAGGATGTCAGGATCTCCTTGGTGTGTATATAGGAGATACATAATCATGCCTGAATTGGTGCATCATTAAAGCTACCATAATAGTTTTTACAGCAAAAAGATGATAGCCCAAAAATTAAGACCACGAAAGGTTATACTGTGACTCTTGTAAACCTCAACACAGTACCAGAGTGTTCTTTACAAGGACTGTTGACTGCTGTATTTTAAATGCCTCTCACAGTGCCTGGTCAACATGGGTGCCTTAGAAGTAGTTGTTGAAGAAAATGTGCAAAGATTGCAGAGGTGGTAGTTAATACACTATTGCTGAAATAACTGAAGGGAGTGGAGAGAAAGGCAGGAAGGAAGTTCTAAGAAAGGCTCAACTTGCAAAAGGCCAAATAACTAGGAGCCATGCCAAATTTTCTCCCTTTTAAGGACTCAAAAGCAGAGCTAAGTCAGGGTCAAACCACTAAGAGAGGGAAATGAGAATAAAATAACTTCAAGGTGGTATATCTGTAATTTAATTTGCTTGGTAAGTATTTTGTGTATGGAGAGAATGGAGCTCATGAGTTGAGAAAACAGTTCCATAGTTCATATATGTCACTCTGGTTGATATTTTAAAGTATAGGAAACCAGTGAAGTATTCATCACTCAATTTGGATGGATGAGAACATGTATAAAAGTCTATGCTATATACAACACAGCCAACCAAGTTCAAAATATAATTTTGAAAAATTATATGGTCTTCTGTCTAAGTAGGAATACAGATTCTGTGTTTAAGAACATATATTAGTTTTCTAGGGCTGCTGTGACAAACTTCCACAAACTTGGTGCCTTAAACAACAGAAATGTATTGTCCCACAGTTTTAGAAGCTCAAAGTCTACGATAATTGCAGGCCTCTCCCCTGGCTTCTGCTGGTTTTCTGGAAAATTCCAGCACTTTTGGCTTACAGATGTGCCACCCCATTCTCTGCTTTCATGTTCACGTGGCATTCTGTCTCTGTGAGTGTCTATATCCAAATTTCCTCTATTTATAAACATATTTATATGGCATTACAGGTCTGCTCTACACAACCTCATCTCTACATCTGCAACAGCCCAATTTCCAAGTAAGGTCACATTCTGAGGGACTAGGGTTAGGACTTCAACATATGAATCCAGGAGACACAGTTAAATCTATAAACAGAAAAGTAGTTTAATCTAGTCTAGGTTTTTAGAATAATAATACTCCTTTCTTCCTAGTACTTTGAGTCAGTGCTTTTTGTTCATTACACCTACCAAAACCTACTTGGAAGTAGGCAGCTAAACAAAAGGGTGGTGACTGGATAAGCAAATGTATCTGATTGTGGTTGTTAGGCTGGGGCCAGCTCTGAAAATGGTGTGGGGCTTTGGGAACCAAGACTGGTAGAGCAAGTACCTCTTATCTTGAGGAAAGCACTAAAAGCTAGGAAAAATATGAAATTTTGAATCAAGTGAATTGGAAAAGGAAGAGGGTCTAATAGAAGAGAATCCAGTTCCCAAAATCAAAGATTACAAAACCAAAAAGGGCCAATGCCAGATAAATGGTACAAAATTTTAAAACTAAGGCAATGAAGAGCCAGTGAGAAGAGAGCAGAACACAGCAGGCTGAGCAAGCAAGTCAGAGAACTGAAGGAGAAACACCTTAGAGCCACGCTCTTACTCCATTGCCCTTTATGTGCTCTATATGGCAGGAGATATGGGCAGGTTAGAGAGAGTTACAATGCCAGGATTAAGGGGCATAGTAATAGTTTTTCTATCCAACTATGATATTTTTGATTTTAATAATCAATGTGATATTTGAAGAGCTTAATGTAAAACTGCACCTGCTATCATTAAGTTGCCCACACTTTGAAAATACAAATATATCAAAGTTAGAAAGGAAACATTGTTCTGTGAGGAAACAAAAAGTTCTCTTAAGACTAAAGAACAAAAAGAACCTGTGTACTCTAGGAACTAGAGAGTAAAAATATCTCTAGGGCTAAGCACAGATTAGTATCTCAAGAAATTATCACTATAATTTCCAACTTCCGTAATGAAAGTAACATTATTACATTGAAATTACACTTCATTTCTTTTAAAAAAATTGTAACAATCTTCAAAAGACACCAGCACGATGAGAGTATTATTTGGACCATACCGGCATCCCTGAATGCAACTCTGAAATAAGAAGTTTAATAAATTCTCTGAGCAATGGCAGTGTTACCACTGAATTGAGTTCTCAAGAGTGATTCTGTAGAAGAGGTGGCTGTTGGTTCAAGAAAAAGTTACTTTCATATCACTGATGTTGCATAAATTACTTATTCATGAAATATTTAAGTAGTTTCAATTATAAGTAGAAGTCCTTTTCCCATCTCTTGGTTTTACCTGAAACTTCCTTTTCCTTTCATGATTTCCCTGTTCAGCCTCTCAAAGCCTGCACTTCTTCCACCACTACTTCTGGACCCCAAGACTGATACTCCAGTGAATGAATGATTATTACATCCCCAGGACAAGCAGCAGCAGGTTCTGAAGTTGGTCATTCAACAATAAAGAGGAATTAGAGAATGAAACTGCAAAACATTGTTGAAAGTAATTAACTAAGATCTAGAACAAAATAGAAAAACATCCTGTTGATGGAATTGGAAGATTTATATCATTAAGATGGCAATACTTCCCAAATTAATTTATAAATGGCAATACAATACCTATGAAAATTCCAGCTGCCTTTTTTCACAGAAATGAGCAAACTCATCCAAAAAAATAATATAGAAAGACAAGGGATTCATTCTGAATAACCAAACCAATCTCTACAAGAACACAAGAAGAGGATTTTTGAATAATTTCCTGATTTGTACTACTTATACCATATATAAAAATTAACTCAAAATGTATCATAAACATAAGAGTAAGAACTATGAAACGCTTAAAATAAAATGCAGTTGTAAATCTGCATAACCTTGGATTAGTGCTTTCTTAGATATGAAACAAAAAGCCCAACAACCAAAAGAAAATAGATAAAATTGTCTTCATCAAAACTATAAAACTTTGTGCTTCAATGGACACTATCAGAAGTGAAAAGACAAGTCATTGAAAAGGAGAAAATAATTGCAAATCATATATATGATAAAGATCTAGTATCCGGAGTTTATAAAAAATTCTTACAGTTCAACAATAAAAAGACAACCCAATTTAAAGATGGGTAAAGGATTTAAATAGACATTTCTCCAAAAAAGATATATAAACGACTCATTAGCACATGATAAGATGTTTACCATCTTTAGTCATTAGGAAAATGCAAATCAAAACCACAATGAGATGCTACTTTATATTCACTAGGATGGCTATAATCAAAACAAAAATCATCAGTCTGTTTGGGAGTTTATCAAGATATTAAGGCATTCAGGTAAAAACAAATTCAGAGAATAATAAAGGGTCAGAGATCTCTGGATTATCTCTAGTCTTACGGAGAACTCTAAGGACATCCCAGACAAGTACTTGGTGCCCAGACATATAAATATGCACCATGCTTTCTGATGGCCTATCTGTGGCTGCTACAGGTCCCAGCTCTGGGTTGTGCAGTCACTGAAACAGCTGCCTAGAGAAGTACTCCACAGATCACTAGGAAGGGAGCATGAGTCAAAACTCAAAGCACAACTTCTACCCTTAGCCTAGTTTTAGATGAAGACAAGGGTGAAGTGGGAATGTATGGAAATAATCTTGCCTCTGAATGGACTGGATTCAATACACTTAATTTCAGCGTAAGGAAATGAACTAATATCTGTGTAGAGTCCATTCTCTGATCACTTTTATGTGTAAAGTATTTTCAAATATGCAAGATCAGAGGATCATAGATGACTTATTAACATTCCCTTATCATTCTCTTGCTTATTCCCAGAAATGTTCGATACAATTATTTGGCTATTTTTGCTCTCCTCATTACAATATTTATTTCATCAAATAGATGTTCATCACTTTCCATTCTCTGAAAGGCACTAGTGTAGTTTGTGCTCTTGTGATATGACCTTTGAAATAATTCATAATTGAACTAGTGAATGCTGTTCCCTCATTTTCCATCCTCAAAGCTAGCAAGTAAGTGCTAGAATAGTCTGTGACCTATAAGAAAGAATGCTAAAAAGCTCATAATTACTAGAGAATGGTACTGTTTCTGCAAAGCAACTAGACACTGAATGTCTTGTTCTAGAGAAAGTAAATAACAGGAATTTAAAAAAAGATTCCTCTATAAATTTCCCTATAATCTATGACACCAGAAAATTTAATAATTTTTCATATTTAATATATTTCTACTGTCTGCTAGATAATCTGCTCATATATATATATATAGCACAAACAAATATATTTAAATTCATTTTGATAATTTTAACAATGGAAGCATGCACACAGTACTGGAGAGGGAATGTTTAATTCTGTGGAAATGTCAAAGGAAATCTCCTCCATAAAGCCAAATTTCCTAATTGCAAGCTCATGCAGTACCATAACTCTTATCTTTGATAGCAGCTGTATCACAGATGCAACTTTCCATTTATCTAGCAATCATTTGATTAATGTCTATCTCCTCCATTAATATATAAGCTCCATTTGGTCATGGAGCATATCTTTTCTTGCCCACCATTGCATTCCCAACATCCAGGATAATGTGTAAAAAAGGCTATCAATTAGGATCTTTTAAATATTGTTGAGTATATACAGGTAAAGTATTCCTAAAGGAATGCATTAGGATACATGACTTCACTGTTGGGGGTCGATTAGGAGTTTGCGGGTAGACCTAAGCAAAACAAGGAGAGCATCTCAGGCACAGGGTATAGCAAAGCAGTACGTGCAAGTGCATGTGCTTGCTGTGGAGGTGTAAAATCTGGGGTTTGGAGAAACACATGATAGAGGGCAAGGGAGGAGTGCACAGAACACGAGATGGCATGCTAAGCAATTTCAACTTTTATTTCATAGATATGAGATAGGCAGTCACTAAAGCATTTTAGGCAAGTGAAAAACATAACTGGACTTTCCTTTAATTCTTAGAAAGACCAGTTTCTTACAGTCCCATGTTCATTAGGATTTTTAGGTGGCAAGGAACAGAAGTTCAATGTGGCACATAAGACAGTTTATTATAAGAATAAGCACAAAAGCAAGAAAAATTCCTGTCAACAATGAAAAGATAATAGAGAAATACTGGATGTTTTCATGACTTTGGCAAGAGTAATTTCATTGATATTGTGGGAACAGACACCTGATTGTAAATAAAGGACTTAATCTGAGAGGAAGAAATGGAGATACTGCAATGAACTACTTTTTCATTAAGCTTGAAAAGAGAATGAGGCTGCCAGGCCAACATGATGCTCTGTATTTATGTAGCAACATGGGATTAAATGTTAAACACACACACACATACACAAATACCACCACTGGACTAAAATGTAAGATAGATTATCTATGAGGCTGAGAAATAGAACAGAAACAGAAGGTGGTGAGTGGAGACTGAAGTCACAGCTTCTGGGTTTTGTAGCTATGGCAAATAACTAAGCAGTGCCTTGACAAAGGTCAGTAAAAGTGGTCCTTTCCTAATGGGGGAGGACTCGAGTTTCACCTGCTGCTTAGAGCCATGGAGTGAGCCTCTCCCACTTCCAGAAGGAAGTAGAGGGAATATAAATAAGATCTCATGACTTGATGAATAGAGCTAATGGTATATAGAAAGTGTGGGTTCAAGGAGACTTTCTGAGAAAAAAAGTTTCATTCTCAAAATTGAGTCAAGCTGCCTTCAGGCTTCAGTCTAGATTCATGATACTCCCAGCCAGCCCACAGAGGCAGTAACTTCAAACTTTGATTATAACATAATCTAGCTCTGTAATGGATATTCAAAGTGTACAGAGGCAACTACAAAACCCCCAAACCAACAGAGGTAAGCAGTGTGTGGGGTGGTGGGGGTGGTGGAGAGGAGTGCATGTATGTGGAAGAGACGTGTTTGGGTGTGTGTGTGTGTGTGTGTGTGTGTGTGTGTGTGTGTGTGTGTGTGACAGAGACAGAGACAGAGAAGCAGAGGGAGAGAGAAAGAAATCTTATTAAAAATAAAACAGCATACAAAAATTCCAAAACATATGAAGAAAATCTAATTCTAAAGACCTCATCAATAAAATCAACAATCAGCTAGTGGGGTCTTTCTACATTACATTTATAGAACAGTCTGACAAAGACTTTTAAATAATACTGAAATGTCAAAAAGATAACTGAAGACAAAATTTCCATTTAAATAGAATAGAAAAATTGTTGAGCAAAAACAAACACAAATACAGCAGATCAGAGATTGACAGAAGATAGACATGACAATTATAAATCTTGGAAATGAGAAATACAGTAATAAACTTGAAAATTAATAGGTGGGATAATTTCCAGACAAAATAACCCAAGAATGCATTAAAGAATGCTAAAATATAGAACTGAAAAATTCTAGCATGAGAAGACAAATAAGAAACCATAATTAAGAAGCTAGATGGAGAGGTTCCATCATTTACAAAACAGGAGTTCTTGAAGATGGAAAAATAATAGTGGACATGCAATATTTAAAGAAATAGTTACAGAAGGACTAGGTTCTTAAGTTTGAGAACCAAAACCAAGGGGATTAAATAAAAGTAAATCTGCACTCGAACACATTGTAATAATTGAGATAGAGAGAGATTATCTTAAGACCTAGCAGAGGAAAAAGTTATTATTTAAAGGTAATGACAGTAAATCTAACAGTATATTATTTACAAGCATAATAGAGGCCAGAAGAAATTAGGTAAAATCTTCAAGTAAGCAAGGGAAAATAAGTGCTAATCCAAAATTTCATGTGCAGCCTTAAACTCATGCAATGAAGATATTCTCCATATGTATGAACTACCCACACACTCACACACACATATACTCTTATACTCACATAATCTGCTTATTTATAATCATATTCTCTTACATACACTCAAAAATATGTTTATATTCACATTCACACATAGTACACATAGTTCTTATTCAAGGCATGTTTTATCTGGCAGACAAATGAATCAGGAAGAATTTCAATAAATAAAACCTGATAAAATATATTAGTCAAATTAGTCCACCTATTGCTGATAAAAAGTAATTTTGAAATTTTTTTTAAAGCATAAAATTTAAATTCCAAACAGCAATAATAAAGTGGCAAGGGTAGAGAGATAGTCAATGAGTAATTAAAGCTTGTCAGACCTCTTATCAAATTGAGAGTAGATAGAAATAATGCACAGCAATAAGCTTTTTAGATAGTTTAATATTTAAAGATGCATCCTCAAATTGTAAGGGTATTACTCAAAAGAAAAAAAATAGAAATTCAGCCTGAGTCAGAAGAGAGATAGCTGAGATGGACCATTATCACTGATCAGCAAGTTTTCTCTAGATGGATACGAGGTTTCTCAAGGACAGAGAAGTGGTTAGATTGTCCTTCTTGAAACACCTGACTACCCACAGATTGACAAATGTTTTTGTCAGAAGATAGAAAGTTTCAAGGGAGTGAATTTCTATCTTCACCAGTGAATATATCCTTGGAAGTTAATCCTGGAATGCTGTGATTGACTGGATTCTCTGCAAGGACTACTACTATAGGTGATGGTATAGAGTCTTTTCTAAAGGTTTCTTCAGGAAATGGGAACTTCCTTCTAGGTCCTCCATATTCAAAGTTCACAGCTCTTGGTTCTCTTTCTGAGCCACTAATTGGAGCACAGGTCAGCCCTTAGGGCACAGGGTCAGCTCATGATCAGAACTGGATGACATCTGCCACTGCACTAACAACTATAGTTCCCTCCCACTCTGTTGAAAATCCATTTTCTCAGTGGAGTCAGGCCAAAATGGGTCTTTCTAGAGCTCTCCCAACCACAAATTCTCACATCAACTGGCCCTATGTTTCCCTTACTGGCTTGTACCCTCAGTGATGCCAGGGTGACATTCTGTCCGGCCTATGCTGTGGTTGAGGGTCATATAGAGAGTGCTGCAGAGGGAAGAAACACACAAGCTGGCCTCTATCCAGCCGCAGGGAGACCATCTCTCATGGCACTGATGGCTCTGGCTAATCCCAGATGATGGAGGGAGACCAAACATTTTGAGGAAAGCGTTCTAAAGCATGGGCTCTCTGAGTCATAGGGCTCTTGCCTTCCTAGGTCTAAAGGCAGTACTGTGCAATGGGGATTGTGCTACAAGAATAATATTTAGGAATGAATATTTTCCAAGTTTCCAATTCTGGTTGGATGAATGCTGCCAAGGCTCAGGTCTCAGGTTGGCAGGGTAGTAGTAGATCTGTTCCTCCTTGAGCCCCAGACGATATGAGATGACATATAAGGCTGAAGGTTGGTTATGAAAATAGAGTACACTTCTCTCATTGTTCTTATTTTGCATTATCACAGGATGTTGATCATTTCAGCATTTTGTGTCCAAGACTGTAGTGAATATGAAATAATTATTACCATATCAATAGCTTTTCAGTTACTTTGCCATCAAGAAATTTACAGGAAGATTTAATTAGTAAGAAGGCTTGACAAGGCAATATATTTCTGAGAAGTATAGCATGCTGCACATGGTGACATGAGGTCAAATGCCAATTGTTTTATCCTCAAATGAACTGTAATAACTTCCTTGAAATGTACTCCTTGGAATTTGCAATTGTTATGAAATAGAATTTATAACTGAAGGAAGAAACTAACACAGTGTGCTGGACTAGAATGGAAATCAGAAAACTCCAACTTATTTTTAAGTACAAATAAATACAAAGAAGGGAATAGAAGAGAACTAACATTATCCTAAAGTCTGTTGAGAGCTTATTGTAGATCAGACAGTATGACAGACAGTTTTACTTTTAGCATTTAAATTAGAACTAACAATGGCACAATGAGGAATGCTCATTAAAGTGGAAGATTTCAGCTTTAAAAGCACAGCAGCAATGTTCTCCAGTGATTGAATTTGTCAAAAGGGGATATGGAGATAAATAACAGGAAATACTTTCAACAGCCCATGGCCAGACATATTGGAAGACATTAGCAGTATTCTGGATCTACAACCAGGCCTCAGGATAACTAAAACTCTTGCCCTGCCCTATCAGGCTGTCTACTTTTGTAGTAGGTTCTGTTTGCTCTCCTATTACAATGACAGATATATCCTGTCTCTGTTTCTGTCTCCATTGATATAATCCACATAACATTTTCTATAGGTTTTTAATTCAAACTCAAAGAAAAAGTAGGGAACAATATAATCTATTAAAAAGAGGTCTGGCACTGGGGTCAGAAAATTCCATGTTATCCTCATTGCAGGCATTATTTCTGATAAACTGAGGTTCAGTTTACTCAACTAAAAAATGGGTGTATTAATATCCACCAATAACAGCTGTACATATTAGGTATAACTTTGTTAAATTTTTTGCATAATACTTGGTATAAGGAAAGATTGCAATGTACAGCAGCACTTATTTTTGTTATTATAGTTTGGATCTGGTATTCTTTGCCAAATATCATCTAGTACGAGGGGTGAATGCTACATTCTGGATATCTCAGTGGTCAACTTTTGGGCCAATGTAGGTCTCTCAGTGGTGGCCAAAGTAGTAGAGTCACCGAATACACTGTGCTAGTAGTGACTATCTACCTGGGCTACTTAAGAAAGTTCTGGAAGGTTTCATACTTTATCTGAAAGTGGCTCGGCACTAGCTTGTAGTTTTGGCAGTTCACTGCAGCATCTCCAAAAGAGCAACCAGTGGCAGGCTTGCGCAGCTCCAGTAATTCCTTTGTAAAGGGTCTCAATAATGTGCATGTCCATAGTTTGCATAATAATTCACAATTAAAAGATTTTACTGTAAATCATCCAACACTGTCCTTTATCTTCTAAAGGAACTCATTAATGGACTAAGTCCAATAAATGAAAGAACATTTCTTGCCAGATTTGACACCCACTGTAAACTGATAAATCTGAGCTTTGAAGGCACACTAAAACATTTGGAATTTTGTGATCATTTACCCATAATAAAACCTAACTTCCCATTTTGGAGGGAAAAATTAATATTAACCTTCATTTGAAAATCTCCAAAGATTTTTCATACACCACAAGTCCTCTTCAAACCAAAAGCTGGAAAAATAAGCATAAATAAACCAAAACATGTGGGATTTGTTTCCTTTAAAATGTACATTTTTTTTTAAGTTCAGGCAAAGGTCATTTGAAAAATTCTAAGAGTTGTACTAAGCCAAAAACTTGTACCTCATATGCAAGTACCTGGTGAGATGCACTTAATTTCCAGTGTGCATATATATACCCAATCTGTAATTGTACTCATTTCCTTGGAAAGATGTATTAAGGAACAAAGGTAAGCTTAGAGCCCTTAGAGATCTATGGTATGGTCATTAGTATAAGAAACCCCCAAATATTTCCAAGTAGGTCAGGAAGGACAACTGATCTAGAGCAAAACCTTGGTTATCGAGATGGTATAGTGACCTCCTTCCTACTTCTCATGTTCTCTCCTCTTGAAGGATCCCTTAGAGCTTTACTCCCTGCTAGAACTGCCTACAACAATGTAAATGCTTTCCATTCTGCAGTGTCCAAAGCAGTAGCCACTAGCCACATGTAGCTATTGAGTAACTGAAATATGACTGAGGCTGAGGAACAGAATGTTTTATTTTATTTTATTTTAATTAACATTAATTTAAATTTACATAGCTGCATGTGGCTAGTGGCTACCATAATGAACAGTGCAGCTCAACAAAACAATAATATACTATTCTTTAATAAATCTCTATAATAATAACTGATTAGTAAAAACAATAATAAATACCTAACATTTTTTAAGCACCTAGGGATTTACCTATTTACTCCTCATAGAGTCCATTTCCACTATCATCCATGCCCTGGGTATTGGTAGACATACTAAGTCCCATCCAAATAACTGGAAATGATGACTCAGGTGATAAATATAACAACAAGCATTGGGCCCAGAAGAATACAGGACACCAGTTGGTAGAAGTTTTGGTGGAGTGACTCAGAGGGACAGATGGGAAATGCCATGCAATGCAGAGAGAATTTTATGGACAAAATGAGGATGGTGGACTAAGAGTCAGTAGTCCCCTTGCAGGACAACATGTAGCTGATCTTGATGTGAGTCCCAGGCCTGGCTCTAATGATCTTGGTGTCCTCCAAAAGGCAGGGAAGAAAATGAGCAACTGACAATGAACTCCAGTGAGTGAGTGCATGATAATCACAGTTAACAAGCTGTTGGAATTGGAGTGGGAACATTTACAAGTGAGGGAGATCTTGTCTTTGGTGACTGGAGTCATACTTGGCCCCTCTCTTTCTCTCACACCACACATCTGATCTGTTCATCAACTACTATTGTCTCTCTCTCTCTCTCTCTCTCTCTCTCTAAGACAGATCCAGAATCTAACCACCTTTCATCACCTCCATAGTAGTCTGAGCCACTACTGTCTCACACTGGGATTATTGTAATTGCTTTCTCACTACTCATTTTGCTTCCACTCTGGCACCTTATTGTCTGGTCTCAGAAAGCCATACAGAGTGATTCTTTAAAAGATATGGCATATGATGCCATCTCAACTCAAAATTCTCCACTGGCTTTCATCTCTGAATAAAAGCCAAATCCTCTAAATGGCCTACAAGTCCCTACATGACTTGATCTCACCTACTGCTCTCAGTCTCAACCAATCTACTACAAACAGACTGATTTCCTGAGCATCCAGGAGTACTCCTTCCTTGGCACACTTCTATTCTAACTCTTCTACCCTGGATTCCAACATAGCCCTTCTTCCCATCTTTGCTCAAAAGCCATCTTCACAATGAAGCCTTGCCTGATTACCCTATCTTAAATTTACCCCTTACAACCCTTACTACACACTTTTTCCTCTATTTATACTTTATTTTTCTCCATAAAACTTATCACTATCTAATACACTATTTCGTGTATTTTATTTATTTCATCTTTCTCTCCATTAATGTAAATTTTTTAGGATGAGAATTTTCTTGTTTTGTTCATTGCTCCATCTCCAGCACATAGAGATTTCCTAATAGGTAATAGCCTCCAAAATATATTAATAAAATGAATTAATGAAGCTTTCTAGATAGAGATTTTATTAAAGGTAAGTTTAATAAACCCGTAAAAGTTTCTTATTGGGACAAAATTTGAATGCATATAAACTACTTAATTTCTCCTCAAACATCTGTCTTCTCAATTTCAAAGAACATAAAACTGCCCACAGCTATATTGCATGTTTAAGAGAATTCTCTTCAAATAAAAGTACATGGTTCTTACTTGACCACACTTAAAAAATGTACATGCATGGAATGTTACAACTTGAAGGAAACTAATGAAAACTATTTCAGTTGTCCTAAACTATGTTTCCACAATTGCTAGACCAAGATTTCCCATCATAAAATTTAATAATGCAATATTTTTTCCAATTTGCAAAAACAGAAAGTTAATAGAAGATTTTCTCAATTAAATTTCTTTTAAGATACTGGCACTGAAGTCACTTATTGACTAACAAGTACCAACAGACATCAAAAATCAATAAACAAGAAATAAGCAGATAAAATTACAAAAACCCAGAAATGTTTATTACAACAGCTTGATTTATCATGGACACATGCAAATTGTTGTGATGGTATTTTGCTTCTATCTAACCATATCTATTGTACAATTTCTCCTAGTTTGTCTGATAACCTTAAAATCCCATATACATGATACTCTACTACAAATATATGGTATATGAAAAACAGAATTCTAACTGCAGGTTCTCAAACATTGAAACAGTTTGAGAACTTCTGTCCTAGTCTTAGCCCCTTAATTCCACAGATTCAGCAACTTACACCCGAGAGAAATGTCTTGCCCAAAGTCACATAATTAGTGGCAAAAAACAGATACTTGACAAATCTTGTGTGCTTGCTTTTTTTTTCATTATTTCAATTCTCAAGGATTCAATCCACTTTTTTAAAGTTCTCAACATTACTTTTTTGTGGGGAATATCTATTCAAAAATCCAGCTGTTGAGTAGAGTAGAGGATTCCTGGCACTCAACTCCCCTTAACAAGTCCATTTTTCTAATCACTATGTAAGTAATAATTTTTTTTAGAAAGTAAGTTACAAAACTACTCAAAAATATAAAAAGAAAGGGAATGTTTATCTCATTCCCTTCCAGACATGGTCAAAAACTACAGACTTGTGAACTATTTCCAGTCCCCAAATAGATTTTCCTTGAAGAATTTCCACTGAAAAATTGGAAGGGGGTGGAGCAAGGAGGAACCAACATACAAAAATTACATGATTTCCAACTTTTAAATATTCCAAATTTCTGACTTCTTTTAAAGCACTGGAAGATACTGCTAACTAAGGCCATATTCTTGAGTCACAAGAACCATAAGGATCTAACAAGTGACTATTCCATTTATATAAGGCTTATAGGTTCCTATTCACCCCAATCCTCTCCACCCTTTTCATTAACAAATAACTTTCCATTTGTTATCTACTTTGATATGCATTTTTATTTTACTATAGTAAAATATTTCTCTGTCCCCATGTCACTACCAAAATTGAGGAAAAAAATAAACCGAGATGGTAATGAATTCAAAAAAAAAAGAGAAGAATCACATTTTTTTTGTGGAAATGAAGAATATTCCTATCACAATATGCATATGATGTGTTTCTGTGCAAAAACAGCTTAAGATAGATTTTTTTCATGCTCTAGTCCATGGCCTTATTTGAGTTGTGATTTCTGTTCCATAGTCACAAGTACTAACTTCATAGGTAGTAACTGAAAACCACTAACTTCCTGTTTGCATTTTCTTCTGAAGAATACTTGAATTTGTTACTAAGACTACTAACCCATAGTAGACATATATGTCATGCCTAATGTCTCAGACAGTTCCTTGCTCACCACCTACCACCTCACAGGCACACGCAAACACCCATAAACTACATGTTCAATGAAATATCTCTAAGCTCTCCTTAACAGTAGTCATTCTTTGTGACATTCCTGGGCACTTAACCCAAAGCACTGCAATTTGAATTAGCCTGAGTCATGAAGTGGCCTGGCTTTTCACTAAGAAGCCATACTTGCTCTATTTTGAATTTGTGGTTTTATAAGATTTTCAATTTTATATATGTATATCTCAATTTTTAATTTTATATTGGCCAGATAATAATGAAAATAGAAGAGATGTCCAAAGAGAAGCAGAGAAATCAGATGAAACCATGTGAACCATAAGAAAAGGAAATAGTGATCCTTAAAGTTGCCACTGTGACCAAGTGATTGTTCCCTTTCAAAATATAAATATATTCTAATGTGTGTATTAGCCTAAATTAGATTATGCTGTAATAATAAGAGCTTTATTTACTTCTTTTACATCTCAAGGAACTATCTTATGTCAGTCAACTCCTATCTGGGTCCACAGCCTCGTGTTTACAGGTGTTTCGTGTTTTTCTGTAGTAGGTCATATGACCTGAAAGTGTGGGCTGCATGAAGTCTTATTGATAGCATTGATAGAGTATAAGGGAATAAATAGGAAAAACATGCCAAAGTAATCTAAACATGATTTAGTCAATTTCTTTAAAAGTTTTTTTAATTGGCCCTGTGCTACTAATGAACCAATTTTGATCAAATAATGAGAAGGCAGTTTTGGCATTTAAAGAAAGACTAAAGAATTTTTTCAAGGCTCATCCTAATTGTGAATCTAGGTTAACATCATCAGCAGTAACTTTGAGGGCACTTTGATAGTTTCTGTTAGGTGTTTAGTCACAGAGCTCAATATCTCATTAGTTTTAAGATTTATATACACATCTTCAGAATTTCAGGGCTTGTGGGTCAACTTGTTGAGAAAAGTTCCCTCACAACTTCATCAATTTCTTCAGATATTGAGGCATGTAGGTATGCAAGATTTGTGATTATCTAGAAAGATCATGAGGTTTATCTTCCAAGAATTTCTGCCAAAACTTAAAGTGTGTTTCATATTTCATATATCCTGAGAACTTCCTCTGAAAGTGGACCTTCATTTTATATCAACATATCTGCAAATTTGGGCAATCTTTGACTATTAAACTCAGCATCAATCAAAAACAGGAACCAAATCTCTACTTATTCAACTCACAAGTCTGGCTGGAATCTGAATATTTCACTTCCTTGAAAACAGAGATGTCCTCATATAGTTTGGTTTTCCCTATAGATTAAGTTCAGTCTGTGGTATTATTTTCCAGTACCAGTAAAAAGAAATCATACCATGATCCCTGAGAGGTCTGACAAGTGGATTCTTACATATCTCCCAAACTCCACCATTTCTTTGATATCAACTTATAACTTAAATTATCTTCAACATGCTTTCACCTCCTATCAAGCTGACAAATGAAAATAAGCTAATTGTCCATATTTTGCTCTAATTCCTGAATTTACTTAGAAAGTATTGTTCTGAGTATAAAAACTATTTATAATGCTAATAATTTCCTTTGTCATGTCATGAAACAAACCCAATTTGGATCGCTAACAATACTTGCCTGATGATTTTGGACACTAGACAGACTAACATTCTTCTGGAACATGAATTAACTGTTCAAAGCATCTTTGGTCTCTTTCATCACAGTGCTCCTTCTGAAGGAAGTAAAAACAATTTTCCAAAGTTTGATCAAATGTCTCAGATTTTTCTGGCAAATACTTATTTCACTATCCTGTGCTTAAAATATTGTTAAGAACTTCAAAGACTACATGCATTGAGAGTCAGGTGGCCACAGCTGATCTACCTTAGAATATTTCTTTCCAGCCTACAGCTCCTCTTTTTTCCTTCAAGCTTTTGTGGACCAGTTTATTGCATATCATAGTTCTTACTTACCGCAATATAATGTCACCCACCTACTTCACCCAAAATAGATGTAACAGATGAAAGTGATACCTCACATCCCAGGAATTTCCTATAGCATACACAAAACCAGTTCACAGATTCCTAGGTTAATTATAAAATTAAAAAATATTATACAACTTTTCCCACAATCTCTATTTGATTCTTAATTGAAGTGAAAGTTGGCAGAAACACGATTTTTTAACCAACTCAGTTGGTATGTTGCTACATGTGATCTAGGAATTCTAATCTCTCTCTCTCTTATTTTCTCTGGCTCATGACCCTATCTACAACTGTGTTGTAGTGTAGAAATTTATCCTCCATATTAGATCTTTACTTAATTTTTAACCTTTTTTTTCCTGTCTCTAGCTTGAATCATAATGTTTAATTCTCATCTTGTGAGTTTCTTTACTATTTTATCTTCTAGTCTATACTGCTCCTTGGGTTCTCCTAACCACTGGACCCAGTTCAAGAGGGATAGTTTGTAATTCCTACAATCTATGGTCATTTCTTGAGGCTTTATAGAGAAGATGACATTGGAAATGGATTTTGAGGATGGTTAAGTTTCTAATGAGCAAAGATGGGACAAATGTAGATTGCCTTTTTTGTTTTTAAGATCCTCCAAATCTGCAGGGGTTCCTAGGTTGCCAGGAAGTGGCATTATTTATCACCTGTAAGACTTACCTTATAAGCCACAGAACAGTTATCTGACCAGTTTCCTGTTAGGGCTTTGCAGGCATTGATTCCACATCTGAAGTACAACTCTTATTCATTGATAAGGGATTTGTTATGCTTGATTAAATGAGACTATTTTCAAATATGCCACTCTAGAAAATGCAAGCAATTTGATTGCATAATCAATTTGTCCAATTAAATCCTGAAAGAAGGACAATTTCTACTGTACCTACACAAGTAACTACATTGTTATTAAAATGGGGGGAGGAAATAAAAGGATTTATTTCTGAATTCTGAGGGTTAGTGAGAACAAGAAAGCAGTTAAAGAATGTTCTACTAAATTAATGATCAAAGAAAGATTAATAATAAAAAGAAAAGATGTTCAATGCAGGTCTTATCTTCCATCATCATTTACAGATGGGATTCTTAGGTTTCAGATTTTATGTGTCTGCTTAGAGGTTTAGTCTTCTGAGAAGCTTTCACTGACTTCCTGGACTGGGTTAAGTGTCCATCATGTACTTTAATTGCACTGTTCCCCCTAATTAAGTCCATTAAAACACTGTTTTTAATAACAAAAATTGGAAATGACTTAAGTCGCCAACAGAAGAGGGCATGGTAAATCTATGCAATGAAATGTAGTAATTAAAAATGATGGGTTCAATGTATAAAATGGCATGAGGCTATGTTCATAATAAACAGATTACATTACAAAGTTACATAATGAAAACTAGTATTCATAGAATGATCAAATTTTTATGAATATCCATGTATATATACATGCATCAACTGAAGTTTTAAAGGCTCTAAATGTAACTAACAGGTTCTCATTTAAGGGCAAGACTGTGTATTTTATTTTTATTTACTGTTTCCTTTGTTACCTTATTTACTTATTGCCCTATTCTTATAGTATTTATTTACCATCTAACTTGTATAGATTTCTTTTGTCATGAGGGAAAACATAAAGGTTGTTAAACATTTCTGAGCAAAGAATTGATAACTTAAACAACAAAACATGATTTACTCAATAAAAGAACACAAAGATGCTTTACTACCTATCACTCTGGGTGTAGCATAGACTTTTTAAATGGAATATAGCAAGATTCATTTTTTTTCTGCTTAAGATAATGAAATGTCTTTCTGTTCCTCCTTTATTCTGAGCAAGGTAGATTAAAAAAGTAATGCTCATAAACATTTTTAAATTACTCATAGGTTCTGGAAATATTAATGAATTCTGCACTCCATTTCTAAAAGCCACATGTACTTTTTCTGGACACTTCAAATCAGTGCCCTGGATCCTGTCTGCATGGTACTGAGTTTTGAACACAGCCCAAATTTACCTGGTTGATTTTTCTATAATATCAGTTTATCTACCACAAAGAAGAAATTGGAAACCAGATGGCTCACAGATTTTTTTTTTCTTGAGTCTTAGACATTCCATTTAATGACCAAATTTGTTTATGGGATTTTATTTTCTCCAATTATAAAGAGCCTTTAGACACAACTCTAAGATAGAAAATGCATTCTAATAATCCTTGGGACTCCACAAAAAGCTTATACAAAAGATAGAGAAACTATAGTTTGAAAGGGAAAATGGTATTTTCATTCCAGTATATTAATAAACTCCCCCCAAAAAAATCTTTCGTGAAGGGAGTCAGGATGTATATAATTAGATTGCTACCCATTATTGTAGTTTAAAGAATGTTTAACTCTTACCTACACATACCTAATTCGACCTTTTGAATATACTTTTTATAATGTAGAAGGTACTGCCAGATTCTGAATAAAATGATGCTACGTCACTTGGATGCAATGACCTGAATCTTTGAGCAGTTCCCTTTCATCCCTACCGAGGCACCTGTGCTGCTTAATCAGGCCTTCTTTTTGCTAATCCTTTGCATCTCTAGGCCCAGTGGCAGAGAGATGAGAAATAAAAGAGAATTGCTCTTTAATGCTTTTGTTCTTCCCATGTTCTGCTTCCTACAACCTCCAAGTATTCATGCCATGGTTCACTCTTACTTTATATTCACCTCTGCAAATAACTCACCTTCAATGCAACTTACTCCTGGACTTTTTTCTAAGATAGTTTTTGTTCCATATATATACATATTTACCCATCTTCTTGACCAAAAGTATACACATTCATGCAGGAATGGGTACGGGAAAATTTGTGGCACAGAGATTTTATTTGTTTTAAGTTTACTATTGTCTTTGCTTTTCATATAAACCTAGGTGATACCTATGGGAACTTCACAAGGCTGCCTTACTGTCATTCAAAAGACACATTAAAGGTCATTTCCTCAGTTCTTTTCTCTCTATCCTAATGAAAATAGCCATCAGCCACTCTATTATAATTTTCTGTGAAACCTGTATACCTATATGACATGTTTCATCTATCTACTGATTGTTATTTATTCCTCCCAACAAATGATAAACTTCATGAGGGCAAGGACTGTGTCTATCTTATTTATATATGAGAATGGCTTGAGATATAGTAGGTACTCAATAAATTCTCAAGATTGAATGAATAAACATATGTACAAACCCTCCTGTCTGAAAATAGCAATCACTTAACTAGCAAACATCATTCAATGAATGTAGTACACAAAGTTAAATAAGCTTAAATCTGTACCCAATCCTGCCAATTGAAGACTCAGCCAAACCTAAGACAGAATAGATAAGATCAATCACTTTTATTAACTTATGGTCCAATAATCAGAACTCCACTGTAAACATATAACACAGTAGATATATTCATGAGCAGTATGTAAAATTGCAGTTTCAAAAATAAAAATTTTCAAAACAATATGTGACTTCAGTAAGCTAATTAGATTAAAATGTATTTTTGAATTCCCACTAAGTCATCAACACCCTAAAGAAGTTCCACTGTGAAATGACAGCTCATTCTAGCTGAAATTACATTAGAAGGCAGTGGTTAAGTGAGGCAGGATCATGGGTCTTAATTCTGATTCATAGTAATTATGCACCTAGACTATGAATGTGGATATTTTAAGAATAAAGCTATCCATGGCTTGTATGAAATATTAATCTTTATTCTCAAATTGTTTCATAATGAAACTTTATTTTTTTATTTGACATCAATACAGTCTATCTATTGAAAGTCATTTGATTTCTTGTAAATGTAGCCCTGTAGAGTGATCCAAATAATGAGCAACACATTCAGTGACCTCCAGTTATTTAGTGTCACACTACATTTCAACAAAAGCCATTATATCCTGCGTGACAGGAAAATGGGTGGAGGACCTTGTATATCAAACTTCCAGAAATCCTTGTTTACAAGGCTGACTTTTTGTGTTGCTTCAGGGCTGTCCAAAATTTTTTCAACAGGTCATGGCATTTTTCTAGGAAAGTTATCTTTATAAAGCACATTGATAAGTCTTTCCATTTTCATAACACAGAATACCTAAAACATATATTTACATGCACACACCAGCATGAAAGACTCTAATTCAGTTTAAAGTTCTGAGCTACAGAAGAAAACTGATTTTAAGTGATAAGTATTGGTATTGTGGCTTATAATGCTTTACATATAGTGGTACTCCATAAGTCCATAAGTACTTATTAAACCACTGAATCAAGAAATTAAAGCTCAAGCTTTCCGTATGCTCTCTAAATTCTGAAGATTTCTTACAGGTTTCTGAATAATAACTATCTTTTTAACAGATATGGTGGATTTTACTGATAAGATGTAAAGTGTTTATTGAGATATACAATCAGTTGTAAATTGTGGTTGCAAACTAAATTTAAACAAAGCCTCTGTCTACCATAAGAACCCTTCTGCCCCAACCCTCTGACCTGCTGTTTTCTTTTACTAGTAGTTGTTTTTTAATCAGCCTCATCCAAATGAACCGAAAGCAATGATCTGTATTCTCCTTGCCCCCCAGATTTTTCACAACTGAAACAAAAGCCCGGCTTCCTATTCCTGCATATGAACATTTCATACCCCCTTTTGTTCAGCTACTTAGAAAATGTACTCATTTTTATTTTGTGCTCCCATAGCAGGTCATGGGGCTTTTAGCTAGCACTGATTTCTATCTGCCTCCATTCATTTGTCTGCTAGAGTTAGCTGTCATTTAACCATGGACCTCCCCACAATGTGTCCCCACCCTTGCTCTCTTGCCCCTACCCCTATCATACCTCTACATTTAAGAGTGCCTCATAGTATGCATTGAACCCATACAAATCTGAATTTAAGGACAAGAGGGTTTCAGCTGAGATTTTGTGATCTTTTCCTATATAAATCTTAACAGAAAATTTTTGATACACTGAGCCATCAAGCAGCAGAATCTCAAGGGTGGCTCACTCAATAGCAGAACAATCTAATATCCTTATTTCCTCAATTTATAAGTTTCAAATTTGCTTTTAAAGTGTTCTATTACTGTATTTCATTCTTCAACTTTATCAATATATTTTTGAGGTAAGGAAAAAACTACACAAGGGCATTCTACAGCAATAACAGTCATAGTACTGGTCCTAAGTTTCTCCATATTTTTAAAGTATTTAATTCCTCTATAGTCTAATCAGATGAATGATGCCATTCAGTAGAATGTAGCAGTTAATTCCATGTGTTGTCCACAGCTTTTCCCTGACCTCCTACAGAGGTGAATTTAGCCATCAAAACATGGGAAAATAAGATTCATTAATAATATTTAATTATCTTCATATTAGTCCATGTTTACATGATAACAAACAGATGCAATTTTTAGGGATGATTGTAGTGCCTTTGGCAAGAAGATTCCTTCCTAAAATGAGAACCAGAGCTATACACAACTGTAACACAGGAAAGTTAATTTCAAATATATTTTTCACCAAACTGTAGAGTACATATGTTCTGAACCTCCAGTGCTAATTGGAACTGAATATTGAATTGGGTTTCAAATTGTTTTCATTTTATAGAAACATAATATTTCAGAGTTTTGGACAAGGGCCCTTCCTTCCAGTCTGGGATATTTTTGTCTAACTGGACTATGCCTGTGAATGCTTTGAGTATAAACAGAGTCCCTGAGCACCTCTGAGGAGCTGCTATCCTCAAGGCATGGGCCAATATGATGATCAAAGTCTTGATCCAATTGAAGTTACGTGAAGGGGCTGTAGCCCACCAGGCAAATCAGTACCAAACTCTGTATAAGAACTCCCAGGGACTCTCCTTCAGAACTCTGGTCCTGACTTGGATTCCTACTGGTAAATTAAATCTGAGACATGAAGAACTGAAAATTAGAGGGACATATTGGAAAACTCATCCCCCCAAATAACACCACCAATAATTTGGAGTCTTAGGGGTTAGAGCAGGGGCAGAGGGACAACTTGCCTGCCTTAGTCAGGTGGCCTCACAGATAATGCATTGTCCCAGACATTTGGGAAGGAATGCTCACTTATTTAAGTACACACTTAAAAGCTGTGAGAGGTCAGTTCACCTAGCCAGTTAGACAGCCAGACTAAGAAAATGAAGCACTGGACGTGGGTACTGGTTATTCTCCAGTTACATCCCCAACCCTGATCCATTGCCTGCCCTTTCCACTCTGCTCTGTGTTCCAGGGAGACTGACCCTTACAGTTGGAATCATCCACGTCCCTTGCCATTGAAAGGTTAGGCCAATAGGAGCTCTTGGCAGAATATTGGAGAGAAGAAGGGAGAAAGCAGGTATTTCCTGCACCCTCACTCGCTCCCTCTCACCCTAAGGTCTATCCCCATCCTCAGTCCACCCCACTGGCTGCCTCCTTCTACAAGGACAGCTTCTATTGGACACCCATTCACTTCTAAGACTCCACCTCTCACTGGTAATGCCATGTGAGGCCTAGGGTAGGAATAGTTCATGACCCAACATGCTTTGCTGGTTCTCTTGACCCTAACTACATCTCTGTGAACAGCCCCTTTATTGAACTCTATTCAAACCCCAGCTGGTTGTAACTTTCATTATTTGCTGGGTTGTGGCTGACAGACTGGGAAATAAATACATGCATATATACATACATACATTTATGTATGTGGCCAGAGATGCCTCATTCCTAGTGAAGGAACATTGATCTCCACAGAAAAGAAACAGACTGCAAAAACTTTCCCACAAAGGAGGTGAAAAAGGGAAGAAAGAGGAAAGGAGACAGAGGCGATTTCTTCTTTGCCTCATTACAATTTTTTTTAGTTCTCCATGTCTTGATATGTGTTTAAATAATAAATAGATTCCACTCCAAATAAGATAAAGTTAGACATGTCTTCTCATCAAAGAATTTCTAATTCTTAAATCTAGATTTTTAAGACCTAAACTAAGATTTCTTAATTTAGCAAATTAAGATTAAAGGGCAAACATCAATACATTTTCTTCCAAGTCAAAAGTTGGTAAATTGCCCAAAATATAAACTTAATTAAAAGCTGCACACCTATTTAGGTAGAAAATGAGTTCTGGTGTTTCAACCACCGGTGTCACCTAAAAGATAAAATAATATGCATTGCACACATGTAGGCATCAACTTGACAGCATCATAAAATTAACAAAATATAACCTGGGCAAATACTTAAGAAATGTTAACTTAAAAAAAAATCACTTGAGTTCTTTACTGAAACTCATTATTACTATTGGTTTCAAGGTTTATCATTTCAAGGTTTACTTTCTAACTTTAAGGTTTGCTTTATTTTGTAAAAGCTTTTGAGATAAATAATCAGTTCCCACATTATCAGTGAGAGCTGAAAAACATGATCACTGCTATTGTCATTTCTTCAGGTTTCCACATGCCATTTTTCATTAATGAAAGCTTACAACTTGATGTGCACAATGAACAGGAAACAGATGTGTCCTACAGATTTATTCAAATATTTTGTGTGTATTTACTACAAACATACAAGAATTAAAATGCTGACTTACCATAAGTAAATTTTCTAAAAATTCTCTTTAAAAATTTCCCAAATTGTGGGTATACAGAATCAAAAAACAAAAAACAAAAATCTCCAGAGCTGGTTTTCAATTTTGGCAAATCCAGTTATTGTGTGGCTCTTGATTTCTGAAAACTAAAGTAAGTTAGAGATATCTACTCAGTCTTCCTAATTTGAAATTAGGGGAAATTATGAAATTTAAATATAACAATAAATGGAACAATTCTCAATAGTTATAAAATGGCATCCAAATACTACCTACTAAATTTTTTCTTTGAATGTTTATGAAGTGTCATAACTGCCCTTAAATTTAGCAAAAGACTAAATCTTCACAAACAATGGTGAAAGATAATATCACTTAGAAACCGGTGAAGCTGTAATGTAAAGGTAATAAAGGAAACAAAAGGGTAAAATATTGCAAAGAGCCATGTAAAACTAAGCTTTACCTCAGCTTGTGTTCTACATAGACAGTGTCATAATGTAAATGATGTACTAGAATGTGTCTATGTGTGTATGTGTTTGTGTTGTGAGATCTTGCACATACACACACAGTCCTACATGTATTTTAAGTGTTAGGACACACCAGACTTAATTTATTGTTGATTAGTTTTGACTGAAGAACAGCCTAGTATTTTGTTTGCTTGTTTGTTTCTAACAATTGTTAAGAAAATTAAAGCATACACAGTCACTTCAAGTCTATTTCATTTTGTCAACTTTGAACCCCATTTAATTGCTTAATAAATAGGGTTGAAATAATTCTTAAAATAAGCAACTGGTTAATCACAAATCACCAGAAGTTGCTTAGTTGTTGAGATTTTATTTTCAGTATTTCTTCCTGTTTGCAATTTTAGGACTTCTTCTTACTCTATTAGAATAATTATAATCATGGATGCAACAACAGGGATGAGAGCAAATGGAGAGTGTGTTTCTCTGTCATGACCACTTTGCCATTGAATATACTCTATACAGTTTGTTGTTTTCTTATCTACTTTATGCAAGTGCCTTAAATTTTGTGGTCAATGGATATTTTGAGTGAATTGTATATTGCCTAACATGTTCTAATTAGTAGATATTAATGAATCACTGCTTCAACCAAATAGTAAACAAACTACTATCATTTAAACAAACAATATTTATTCTGAAGAAGGCTGGTGGTTGTTTTTTCGGTTTTGTAATCATTGTCAGTATGGTACTTCATATGTCAAGTTGAGAACTGGAAAAGAATGTATTATTTTTCACCTGTTCTGCATCTATATGCATAGCAGCCAAATTGCTGCAGAATATTTTAAACTAAAATCTACAAACTATTCTGCTGTAAAATCTCTATATATTAACAAAAAGCTTAAAAAGAAGTAGTTGTGAACCATTCATTATTCCTGATACACCAGTGTAGACACATAGCCCAGCTGGTTTTACCAAAAGTAAAATAAGCCATTCTTCACTAATTCTACTACCGGGCATATACTAGACCTCTTAGTCTCAACCCATCCCTTGCAACTTATCAGCAGGGCATTATTTTGAAATAAAAGTTTTATTGCAATAATATACAATTAAACTTTAAAAGTATATAATTCTAGTACTTTCTAGTATATTCATAGAATTGTGCAACCATCACTACTATCTAATGTTAGGACATTTTTATCACCCCCCAAAACAGACTCCCCTTATAAATAAGCAGCTGTTTTTGATTCTCGTCTCTCTCCAAACGCTAGTACCCACTAATCTCTTTCTTTATTGATTTGCCTATTCTGCACATTTCCCATAAATGACGTGGACTTCGGTGTCTGGGTTCTTTCATGTTGCACATTTTCAAGGCTCACTCCTATTGAAGATATATTAGTACTTTATTCCTTTTTTTTTAGTATCTACAATCACATGAGGAACATTATGTTTACTAGACTCCCCCCTTTATGCCTTTTTGTAGCTGAATAATATTCTATGTATGGATATACCACCTTTTATTTTTCCATTTATCAATTGATGGATATTTGGGTTGATTCCACCACTATAAACATTTGTGTAGAAGTTTTTGTGAGATACATGTTTCATTTCTCTTGGGTATGTATAGATACTTAGGAGTGCCATTGTAGAGTCATACAGTAATTCTGTGTTTAACTTTTTTTACAAATTGCTTAATATTTTCTAAACTGGCTGCACCATTTTATAATCTATGAAGAGTGTTAATTTTTTCACATCCTTGCCAATGCTGGTTACTGTCATGGTCATCCTGGTAGGTGTCAAGTATTATCTCATTGTGGTTTTCATACCATTAACTAATTATGTTTAACTCTTTTCACACTGCATATTGGTTATGTTTGTCTCTTCTTTACATAAATGGGTATTTATAGCCTTTGTCCATTTAAAAAATTTTTTTATTATTATTGTTAAATTGTAAGAGTTCTTCTAAGTCAGTGGGTCTAGGTATGGATGATATATTCTGCTTTCTCAAATGCAACTGGTAGTCCCATGAATGATGGGCAGACATTGAATAGGCAGTGCAGCTGCTAGGTGCTAGCAAGTGATGTTCCTCATTTCATAGGGATTGGGTCATACCTGGATGTTTCCCACTCTTACCTTTGTAGTCACTCTAGGTCCAGTTCCCCCATCTCAGGATCCAACAGTTTCTCCCCTTTTTTAGATCCTTTATGACTTTTTTTTCATCCAAGGAGGTCAACAACTTTCTGTGGCTATGGTGAAAAGGAAACTCATTCTTTTGGTCATATATTCTTCCATATTTCTTTTCTTATCATCAAGATCTAAATTTTTAGAAAAATTCAATCCTAGGGAAAACAGAGGAGACAGAAACTGAATTACCTCTTTGTATATTCAGGGCTTGAGAAATGTAGTCTCATAAAAATAGTTTCCTTTTTTTATTTATTTTTGTGACTGTGAAATTCTTCCCAAAATTATAAACATATAATTGTTTAATTAATAATTTTTTTAGTCTTACTAATATACTTAATACTATAATTACTTGTCCTATTACTTTTTATGGCTTAGATGAATTTAGCTATAACTCCATAGTAGGTCCTTTAAACTCTTCTCTTATTCTTTTGTAGCACATCTGGGCCCATATGAATGAAAAACCCAGGTAGATTCTGGTATTTATGGCCTAAGTTTTGAATTTCCTCAGCCTTCCAGTTCCAACCTTGCTCTACAGTGCTTCCATCTCCCTTCCTTACACACAACTGGTTCTTCTTTCTTGTTTTACTCTGGAAAGTTTAGTGGGCTTTTAACTCCCAGTCTCTGGCTCTATCCACTTGACTGCCGACACCTTCCTTTCCTGGAGAGGGATCGACTGTTCATGGCATCTTTCATGAAAAGCCCTAGGATCTCTTTCTGTGCAGGGCCTTTAACAGCAGTCCTCACCCCATGGAACATAGACTTGATGATCATGAGTTCATGGCTCCCTTCTTCCAAAGTAATCAACTTTGAAACCAAAAAGCTTAAAATGTCCAATGTTGGCAGTATATCTTCACTAGTGTTTTAATTTCTATTATATGGTGTCCAGTTGTGTATCTAAAACTTCGTTAGGCATCATGATAAGTGGCTTCCTTTACATCTTCAAACTTTAAAAGAACCACCAGAGATAATTCTTCTAGAGTATTTATGCTCTTTTGTCAGAGACAGATGCCCAATCTCTCAGCTTTGTTCTGGTAGTGCATATAACTGTATTTTTTATAGTAAATAATAATAAACTTACTTAAGGAAGGCAATGAATAAAAATTTAGGAGACAGAAGTTTCACAGTGTGTTTCATGACTTTAATATATTTCATTTCCTCTACTACAAAAGTTAGGTTAAATCAAGCCACTTCGGTAAACAAATGAGAAGGAAAAAACAAAACGTGTAAAAAACATGTTTGACTATGTCACTCAGAACTATAAAAATACTCTATGCTTATAAGCAATCCAAATTCCTTGGTAACCTCAGATCCTTTCAAATCTTGTCACAACTTCACTTGCCTTTTCTAACTTTTACTCCCTTCTATTCATCTATTTCATGGTGCCTTTGTCTAGAATGCCCATTATTCTTTTTCTGTGCCTATGAAACCCCCTGTGCATTTCCTGCAAGGCTAAACTCCAGGGCCACCATCTCTATGAAACCCTATATTTTTCTTTCTATTGACTTTACCCACTGCTCTCAAGCTTATCAGACACAACTAGAATGACCTATGCATATCTCTGGGTAGCTTGGGAATTTTCTTGAGGATGGGGCCAAGCACTTGATCATGGTTGAATTACCCAGGACCTGCTTCACAGAAGTAACTCCATAAATGTTTGAATTAATGAATTACATGGGGGCAGATGGTGCAGGCAATAAAAATGAGTAACTGTCTTGGTATAACTTATGGATGAGTAAAGCAGTTGAAAATACCACATAATTTGTAAAACAAGCTTTGTAAGTGTTATTATTTCAGAGCCAAATAACAGACTCTCTTTCTTTTGATGTATTTTTTATTAAATACAAATGAATATTTTCCTACATATATATTTAGTGGCCTACTCCTATTACAAGAAATACCAATCTTCTTAGTTTGATTACTAACTAATCACTTATTTATTTCAAACCTGGAATTTTAGAGCCCATCTACTTGATTTAACTTTCTAGAAATTGGTTAAAGGAAAATTATTCAATCAACCTGCTCAAATAATCCCAGAATTGTCTACAAACTTAAAATATAACTAACTCATATGGCAAATTAAGGGATCCAGCAACACAGCTAAAAATGTTAATTGCTCATCAGTGGTGGTTATTCTGAGTCAGAGAGTGCCACAAAGTAAAAATTCTTGCCAGGGCACCACCCTGGTACTCTGTCTCCCACATCAGCTCTAAGTGTGTCACTCATGTTGAAGTCGGCCAGTAAGTTTTAAGGAAGTTCCTACAGAGTTAAGAACTGTCCCTCAAAAGGATTATAAGTCAAATGTTTTTCAGAAGTACCAGTTGCCCAGATGTCTTTGGACCAGGTTTCTGGCACAGACTTGTTCAGGAAACAGGGTGGGAGGAACTCCTATTTTATATTTCAAGTGGAAAAACATTCACCCAAGAACATTATGCATAACAACAACAACAAAAGGTTGGTTGGTGGTGGAGTTCAAGCTCCACATCATTGTGACTTTATTTTGGTCCTAGAATAAGCAATCTTGGGTTCTCAAGTTGAAACAAAAACAACTAATATGGTGATTTCATTAGACTGCTTAATTTAACAGGCTTAAAATGAAACATTTCAATGTAAGAACTGAGGACAAAACTGCTTGCTTTCTGTTCCTAGTTACAAATGAAAGAAGTTAATGGACAGCAGATTTTCAGTAGAAAAACAACTGTCCTACCCATTTTTTGTCTCTGTAGAACACAGCCCTGGAATCCAATACATAGCAGGAACTTAAGAATTACTGAACTAGACTGAGCTGCCCAGATGAGTTAGCCTTGTGAATGAGCATCACGGTCTTGAAGGACATTCCCCTGAATACATACATAGTGTAACTTAAAAAGCTGAATTTTTATGAAATCGTTAGTAAAAACATAAGCAGCTTTGGACAATTTCACATACCCCTACACCTCAGTCGGGGGCGGGGGGCAGGCGGGCTGTGTTTGACTCTTTTAAAATGTATTTAAAACCTCATATGTAACTTTTTAAAAAACATCATTTTGCATTTTTCTTATAAATATCTGTTATTTAACATACAACAATGTAAAAAGTATTTTCTACTGAGTAAAACTGACTTCACCCTCCTTCACATGTGGGAGTACCCTATTTATCCTGTGGCTTTGAGAATACATGATCTTATTACCAAAGAACTCTGGCATTCACCAGAAGCAGAAATCTAGAACTTTGAATCCCAACCCATTCACAAAATTTTTTTGTTAAAAAAAAAATCCCTTTGACAGCTAGCTAATCTGAAAAGGCAAATCCTTGTTAATGTCATAATGGGTTCTGATATCTTTACACCCATTTTATAAAGATATAATCAAGATTACTCCCTAATCACAGTAAGTATTCTAAAGGTGAAGATTCCAGAAATAATAATAGGAGTTGATGAAGATGTTTTTAGCCAAACACTACAGTTCCTTGTGATGATCATCAAATTACATCACTTTCTCTAGGGCCCTGCCCCACGTTTCCATTGGCTAACTAACCTAATTCTCCCACTACTGGAAAAAGAACGATTCATTTTAAAGCACTAACTTTAATCCAGATATTGTGCTAAATGTTTTGTAGGCTTGCCTCATTTAATCTACACAATAATCTTCAAAGACAATATTTTCATCCCCACTTCACACTTGGGAAATCTGAGACTTAGAGAAACTTGGTAACTTCTCCTGAATCACACAGCTACTGCATGATGGTTCCAAGATACAAATTCAAGTTTAACTCAAGAACCTTACTTATTTCAGTAATTTTACACAATACACTAGATTAAGGAGAATACTTTGGTATGAGGTATGTTTTTCTTTTTGAGATTATTGGCCAGTAATCCCAATTACTTTTACCTCATTTCATAGTTTCTACATTCCAAATTCTTAATCAATTCAATCTCTTAAGTGCTCAGTGTACTTTTAATTTTCATTCCTATTTCCAAGGCTTAAAAGAGATGTGATCAAATTGGGTCTCATTTAAAATAGAAGAGTATAAAGTCTAGAATTTAACATTTGCTGTCAAGTGACCTCATATAATGAATAGTTTGTGACCCTAATTTTTATCTTCTCTAAGTCTCAGTTTACTAAAAATTGGCTAAGAAAATAGCTTGCCTTAAGTTGATTTTGTTTAGATGTATTGAAATGAAGAAAATGAGCACTTATTCTAAATTTAATTCTCCAGCAATAGCTATTTACTCCATCTCTACATTTACATTGATTTGACATGAAGATCAATAGATTTTGTCTTAAGATTCATACCACATACGAAAAGTAACTTTAACCATAGCAATGGTAATACCAGTTATCACCACTAGTTTTTAAGCCCTAAAGGAAATCAAAAATTTTTTTAATTCAAAGTATTTATTATCTCAAAAAAACTTCCCAATAATTATATTCTTCCCAATAATTGATCATATTATAAGTATGTTTTAACTCTATTTCAATAAGAAATAATTTTACAATTTCTCTTTTCATTTTTTCTAATTAAATAATATTGCAATTTGCTAAATTTCTCATATGTATATGCACATGTAAGTATATATGCATACCGGCACACATAAATATGTACATATATACACACACACTGTTATCTTTTTATGAAAACACTGAGCCACTTGCAGAAATACTTTGGGAAAAGTATTATGCATTAATCAGTTAATCAGTATTTATTGATTATTGTGCAAAGCCCTATGGGTCATACTGAGAGACATAAGATATAACTGACACTAAAGACAGGGAGATGGGAAGTACACATTCCTAGGCAGCTAAGCTTTCCCAGGAAAAGGAACAGCAGAGGGCAAGTTAATGATATCAGTCAATGAAGAGGAGAGAGACATTGAAAAGCCAAACTGGGACATGAGAGCACTGAATGCCAGCAAAGCGGCCCAAGTAATGTCTAATTGGGTTGTACTGTGATCCAACGTAATGACATTTTACTAGAGATTTATTTGTCAAGAAATGAAAATATGAAAGCTGGAAACACCATCCTGGAAAAACAGGATTTGTAATATATTTACTAAGTAGTGAATCACTTCAAATACATAAATTAGAAGATAAACTCCTTAGCTGAGAGGTCATGTTACTGAGATTTGATGACCTTCAACCCCTCAGTGCTGCCCACATTTATTTTTTATCTTCATTTAACTTATCTAACTTTTGTCTCCTCCAGCCTTTAGTCCCTGCAGTCTTCTATTCCGGGGGTATTATTCAGTCACCCCGGCAGGCCTCCCCCTCTCCTCTCCTTGGGTGGGTCAGCTACAGGGTGTCATCTGCGGAATGCTTGGGGCAGGGCTCCTGTGGGTGGCACTAAGGTCCCACCTAGCCCTAGGCCTGCTACACGGAGACACTCAAGTACTTGCTGAATTGAACTGAACTGCTTCTCTCCACCACATGTAAACACAAATCCACTCATCCAGCCCCTTCCCTTCCTTTGAAATTCTCAAAACCACTAAGACACAACTGCTTTAAAAAAGAGCAAGTATTGGATGAAGCTGTGTACATGTAGCTCTTGACTCACGGAGGTTGTGCCACGCACCAGACAAGGAAGGGAAGCATTGCAAACCCCTAAGCATTTCTGCCTGGGCTTCCCAAGGAGGGATAACAAACCCTAGCTTTTTGACCCACCGACTTAATTTTCCAATTCTCAGTTCCCTAGAGTAGTGGGAGTGGGGGAGGAGGGAGTAACATGAACATAATTTAATGCATTCTTGGTTATAAAAAGTCTGTTGAAAGAAGAAACAAAACAGTGACTGGAGTTATTAGATTCAATTCCCACTGTACAAACATCGCCATTCACCTTAAACAAAATAACCCACACACATTCCACTTCTAAGGAGACTGTTTTCCTCCTTCCTTTCTTTTTTCCCTCCCATTCTTGTTTCTCCTTTTCTCCTGCCTGTCATAGTCTTTCAAAAGAAAAGCTTACGTGAAAACACCCTCTAACCACGATTCACCATAACCGAAGCAAACCCTCCATAAGCGAAAGCAAAACCCTCAGTGGGGCGTGTCGGAGTGAACGACCCCCTTCCAATCCCCAGCACGACACACTTAATGCAAGACGACTGCACTACGAAGTTCTCGTGTCCGCGTGAGAGGGACCGGATATACCAGATCTTCTCACTTTCATAGACCGTCTAAACCCTTCTGCGCCATCGGACCCTAGGAAGGCAGCTTTTCCTTACGGGGCGAGAGCCCGGCATTTTCAAAGTGCCCTCCCTGCCCAGACGCGGGGAGAAGGGGTGCGAAGGAGGAGTCACTGGGCTGGCGACACCCTCCTCAGAGTCCACACCTCACTCTCCTTGGCTACCGCCTTAGGGAGTTGGCACCAAGAGTGGGATCACGCTGTCAATGAAAGGCAGATGTCCCTTTAAGGTTTGCTTTGCAGCTCGTGGACTTTAGCCTAATCACGGACCCGCGAAACTGGCTTTATTTGTCCATGTTTCGGACAGAGCCTGGGAGGCTGCCAGTGAAATTTCAGAGACTGAGAAGGGGAGGGCGATGTGGCAATCCGTCTGAGATATGAAAAGCATGGAGCGGACTTAAGACGCTTTCGTCCAAACGCAAGAAATCACTCTTGGGCTCCGGAGGGCCGGCGGAGACCAGCGACTGAAACTCGCGGCGGTGGGCAGAGTGGCCCTGAGCGCACGGCTCCCGCGCCCATTCCCGCCGGGTCCTGCGCTGCGATCCAGCGCGTCCGCCGGTGCGGCGCCCGCTCCGGCCATGGCCCCCCGGCGCCTCGCCAGCCCAGGGGTCGTTATCGCCAGCTGCTGGATCCTCACGGGTAAGTGACCCTACTTTTCTCTAGAGCATCTCCTGAGCGCGGGGCTCCGAGCTTCAGGTGGGGAGGGAGGTACGCACAACTGTGGCCCAGAAAGGGAGGGAGCGCTGCTCCACTTTCGGGTGTTCCAGGGGTAGTCCGGGCAGGTCGGAGTACAGAAAGGAGTTTCTGTGTTTTGGTTTTGATATAAATTTGTTTGGATGTCTTTTGAAAACCCTCTATCCCAGTGGTAGGATGGAGGCAGCTGTAAACTTTACAAGGTAGAATCGAATTTTCTAATTAAAGTTGTTTTGACAATATCCATTGTATTTTAGGACTTGGATGAAGGGCTTATCCCTCCTTTATTTTGGAGGGAAGTAACTAAGGGCGCCTGATTTATAAATGCAAAGTTCCTATCCTTGGGGTATTCCAGAGTAGGCACTATTTGAATTTTCTTTCTGTCAAGTATTCAAGATTTGTTTCTGCTACAAGGAAAGGGAGGAATGAAAGGCAAATTTGTTTCTTATCCTGAAATGATGTTTCTTTATTAGCACCCAGGAGGAGGAACATTTTGAAATTGAGGAATAGTGTACATTTACTGTATAAATATCACAGACTTTTTTAAATGCAAAATACAGTATTGTTACTTGTGTATTAGTAGGTGTGTTTAAGAAGGTATGTTCCCTGGAGAGGCAAAACTATATCCAACTTAGAAAAAGGTTGAATCATAGCATTTTCTCAGATTTCCCAAATGATTAACCCATGGTCAAATCGTTTTTACCAGTTACTGATTGAGGGGGAAAATTTGTAATGTTGAAAGAGAGAAAGCAGATGGGTGAAGCTTTGTGTGAAAGAAAATGACCTGATTAATGGTTTAATTACTGGTTGACTTTACCATATCATCAGTTTTCAATTGTCCAGTGTCTTTACTGCTGCAATGCTTATTCATACTAGTTTAATTTAGCATTTTATCATTAAAAATAGGGGTGATGCAGCAAATTTAGGCTGACTTACATGGCCAAGCATTGCTAACATTTATGAAGATCACTTAGAAATGGCTTATTAGCAAGCAAAACTTTTTTTTCCACACTGAGGTGGTATAAAAAGAGTTAATTATGAGGTCTGGCTTTTCATTCAGATATGTTCCACTACTCAGGAAATGTCCAATAATCCAAACAGTGGTAACTTCTGAACAGCTTTTCATCCAGTGAATGGTTTAACTTATTAGCTACTGTCACTACCCTTTACGCACATTTGACCTATGGATGGCTCTCCAGCTCAAATTTTTTGGAGGTTGCTTGTTATTGTGCAAAAATATGAATAGTTTGCTAATTATTCAAGTTGTACATTTTACAGTTGGCCAAATAAGCAGTCACTAGTGCAGAAAAGATCAAGTGATATATCCTGTGAAAAGATGAGGATGAAACTTAACAAAATAAAGATTACCAAATCACAATTTACATATATGTATATAAATTGAAGTACTATTTTAGTTCCACTGCTTTATTTTCCCATGCCTAAAACAGTCACAGGTTGCATACTGTGGGTTTTCTGTAATTTTTGGGAAAATATGCCTTGCTGAATTCAGGAAGGGACTTAAAGGAAAATAATGCATATTTTTAAATTATAATATTTAATCCTCTTGTGTGTGTATATATGTGTGAGTATATATTTAAATATGATATTCAATCGTATTGAAACTTAGAATTTAGAACGTATTGTCTCATCATCAACAGGTTCCTCATATGAGCTACATTTATTCCGATTTCACAACACAATGATTTGGAGTTTGATTTCTTTCTTTCCTTTGCTGGTTTCCCAGTCAGTCACTATATTGTCAGCTTTCTTGGAAACTTCCCTTCAATTCTTAGAGTCCACACCTAATCTGGCTATATCACCACCATACCTGCACCCCATGCCAACTACTGTAGAGAGCTCATCTGATCTTCAATCTGAACCCAACCTTTAATCCATCTTCCTAATGAGTAATTTTCATTATATCTTAGTCTTTAGTCAAAAAACTTTAGTGGTTTTATATTGTCTGTAGGTAAAATATAAAATTTTCAACTGGCCATAAGGATCTGCCCTAAGCCAGCACCTTCTCTCCCCTACTGCCCTGTTATCAGTTTCCTGCTGCTATGGAAAGAAATGGCCACAGATACACTGGCTTAAAACTAGACAGATTTACTCTCTTCAAGTTCAGTAGGTCAGAAGTTTCACCAGGCTAAAATCAAGGTGTTGGCAGAGCTGCATTTCCACCGGGGGCTCTTGGGGAGAACCCACTCCCTTGCCTTGTCCGGCTTCGGGAGGCTGCCTGCATTCCCGGCTGTAGCTCCATCCTCTGCCTTCAAAGCTAACACAATAGCATCTTCACATCTTTCCCTCAGAGTCTGTTCATCATCACATTTCCTTCTCTGACCTTACTGCCTCCTTCTTATAAGGATACTTCTAATCACATTGGGCCCACCTTTGCCTAAGGCCCACCAGGATCATCTCCCCATCTCAAGACCCTAATTTCATCACACCTGCCAAGTCCCTTTTGCCATATGAGGTAATGTATTCACAGGTTCCAGGGACTTGGACATGGACATCTTTGGAGGGCCATTACTCTGCATACCAAAACCCAAAACGTAAACTCCCCATGACAGCCAGTTACATTTCCATACTTACCCAAAATCCTCATGCTCATTTTACTACTGTGGTTATGAAGTGTATGTACAAAAGAACTTCACCCTTCTTCCCACCACACTCTGACATCTAAACAAACTCTCTCCAGCCTTCAAAGCTGGGTTCACATCACAACAGCAAGCCATCACCATCCTAACAAACTTCCCATTAGATTTACGACTGTCTGTATAGTTTTTCTCAATATTTAAAGATGTCTTTCCTTATGTCCAAATAAAGTTTTTATTTTTATTTTATGTATGTCAATATCCCAAAATTGGTGGCACATATAAAGGATTTAACTGAAGAAAACTTAATAAAGGGACTGTTGAGAGAGATGCATTTGAAGGAATTGACAAAAGATGGTGGAGCAGCTAAGGACAAATGACAGTGGGAAAAAAGCACCTGAAGCCCTACTGAGAAGAAAAGCCAGTATCATTCCTAGGCCTGAGGACATAGGAGTGTCAGCTTGACCGTGAACTTCAGCCATGGGAGGGGACACATTGCACAGGAGCTGTGGCCAAAGGAAGAGGGATGCAGCTAGTGCCAAAACTGAAGCCCACTAGGGAAGGAACAGGGGGAATAAAAACCATTCCTTTTCCTCCCACCCTCCAGTGTCTTGTCGAGCCCTCCTGCTGGCCACGTCCAGTGGCAGACTTCAGTCTTCCAGGGGACAAAGATCAAGGCATACAATAACGAGAAAACTAGCACAATTAATAGCTGAAAGACACATACTGAGAACATATTATATGTGTAGTGCTGTGACAAGAAATTTGCATATATTATTTTTCATTTTAATCTCAAAAAGAAAGGAAAATCTTGGAACTATTATCCATTTTAGAGATAAAGAAACCAAAATACTAAGAGGTTAAATTAATTTATCCAAAGTCACACAACTAGTAAATGGCAACTGCACTCAGCTCAGACCTCTGACCTCAAATCTCATGCTCTGAAATAGGCTGTCAGAACACAAGTGCATTTCTCTCTTGTTCCACTCTCTAAATGTTAAATCCAAGCATAACTGCCCAGAAGAGTTTGATAAGGATCAAAATAATGATGCAACTGAGTCTGTTACTTTTCTGACTCTTAGGTATATGGTAAAATTAAGTGATGTCTCACCCTACAGTAATCATAACTCAAATAAGACTACTATCTCTGGTTATTAAGAATACAAATATAGAATTACCCCCAATTGAGTTATATGTCTCTCCCCTCTAGAAACATTTTAGTTAGCCTAGAAGCAAGAGTCTTCTTTTATGACTTTTTTCACAGGCAAGATTTCTTATTCAAAATGAAGTCCAGTGAGGTGATGATTGAATATGACAGGAAGTCAACCGCTTACCTATGACAAAGACATGACCTTCAGTGGCGTACAGTGGATTGCCAGGAACTACCCAAGATGGTGAAACTCTTTAGTCATTATGATGTCTGCAGAGGCAGCAATAAACTCATAGGATTTGTTTTATTTAGTAAGTAGGCAATGAGAATACCAATGAAATATATATGCTCAACTGATTTTCTTCCCTGCTGTCATAATGCTATTTTGATGCTTAAGCTCTTGGGCCACAGATTATAACTGATGATCTTACTTCCTTAGACAAATGCTCCTTTTTCTTTATTCCTCCACTTCCAACCAAACAAATTTACCATTAGATTTAGAACTTGCTGAATTTTCATATGTCTCAAAATATTTCATTACAAAAGTAACTCATGTTTAAAATATATTTAGAAAATTAGGGATCAAATTGCTATTCTTTACCTACAATGCTTTTCTGTTGTTATGAAACACAAAATAGTGTATTTTAATTCACATTGAAGAAATTGCCACAATGCTAAAGTCAGAATACATTGCCAATTCAGAGTGGTCTGTGACTGAAGAATTGTACTCTCTCTCAAAGCAAGAGTACAGTAGAATATCAAGAGGTGTAAATGAGCTGAATATATTCCTGTCTTCAATATCATTGAGCTTCTTTCAGCTACTCTGTTGTCCCAGTTCCTCTCAAATCTCTGGGCCTTTGTATAGTGGTTACACTACTACCAATCCAGTCCCCACATAAATGTCATTTCCAAGAAACCCAGTGGAATAAATTGGACACCCTCCCCCAAAGACATGTAAGCCCCTAACACCTCTGCTACTATAATATAGCACATGATATTATAATTAATATTTAAGTGTGTTCTCAGGTTGCTGTATGCTCTATCAGGATAGAGTCTTTGTTTATTATCCTTAGCATCTAAAAATAATAAGCTCTTGAAAATTTGTTATTGAATGAATCACAGAAGAATAGGCCATAGACAAACTCATAAAATACTTAAGGGATCAGATTGTCTCTTTTAATTATATCCCTACCTGGAATATATATCTCTACACATATTTACATCTAATTGAATAGAAGACACCATCAATTGAATGATGCACCATTATTCTATGTATTACTTAAGAAAAGCACTGCCAACCCAATTATAACTGCTGTATTGTCAGGTGCCTCCTAGTTTCAGAGATGTTGAAATGTGAGCAAATGTGCACCTGAAAATTACAATCAGTAACATACAGTATATCTATATGAAAATTTTCTATCACATTTCTTTGTATTTTTAAAAACTGCATCGTAAGATTTCAAACACACTCCTTCTAGATGACACTCCTTATGGATACAAAGATATGAACATTGTCCCTCTTCTTAGTTCTTTTCCAGAGCCAAGTTTCTATTTGATTCAAGAGATAATTGCTCCACTGGCACCAGCAGCTTCCTCTAATTACTCTACTTTTAAAAGGAAACCAAAACAAAAACATGACAGTAAAGTAATCAAACAATGTTCCAGTTGCATAGGATCAAGGTGCATAAGATCTATGACTCTAGTTTTGGCAAATCCTAACTTTCTGTTACACTGTTGGTTAGTGTAGGGCTAAACATATATGAAGGTACCTAAGTTTTATCTAATGTCTTCTATAATTTAAAAGGAAGATTTAAAAATTGATGAAGTCTTAAAATGAGATTAAAACATATGCACTAATTGGTGGTAAGAATTTACTTTCTATGCAAAAACATAAATATTGTTTTATCCCAACACTAGATTTCTGTAAACAAAACAAGAGAGAAATATGAATTGAAAAATAATTGTAATTCAAATAAAAGGAGTGAAGTTATGCTTTTTTTGTATGAATTATCTGAAATCTGCTGAAATAATTACAAGTATTTAAATTTGAATAGGGCATCTACGTATTAGAACATCAAGTGGTTAAGATGAAAGTCTGCATATTTTATTATAAATCCTATACCCTTAATAAAAGTCACAATGTACTTTCAGAATTATTTTATGAGCTATATATCATTTGCAAATAATAAAGTGCAAAAATACATGGATATTCACCAGTCCTTAAAATTACACATTTTATTGTAATATTTTTGGTTAAATGATCCTGTAATGTACAGGGAAATAAACAAACAGAAGCACACACACACATACACACACATGCTCCTGTTGATAAAATTTTGGTTTTTGGTAGGAGGTTTTGTATTGTTTGTGGCAACTGCAAGTAAGTATTTTTAATCACGGGAAATTTAGATAGTGAGTACAGCAAGTTCTTTTAAAAAAAACAAAAAGCTTTCCTTTCTCCCTTTTCCCCTTTTGCCTGAATTAGGTGAATAATTCTCCCAGTTGTCCACTTAGCTTTTCCTGTGGAGGTCACATGGGCATCTTCGTACAATCTGAGGTTACCATATTCTCTCTAAATAAATACTGCATTTATTACTAGATATTCATAATCATAGATCTGGCTACTTACTCTGTAAAGGTAATTTTTCAGACCATGTATAATAAAACTAATTGTTGTTACACATAATTTTAAAACATTTTAAGACCTTGTCCTCAGTAAGATGTGTTTAAAATAATCATTTTCTTATAGCATGGATAGCACAAAAATAAAAACAGGTTTATAGAAACTTAAGAGTAATCTTTTTTAAATTTTTAGTAATATTTAAGACAGGACATGATTTCCTAATTTTAAAATGTCAGTGATAGACAAGGTGAAATCTCTGAATTAATGGGGAACTAACAACCACCCATTCTTTCATATGTAACTATGATTATGTTCCAGTTATTATGGTGGGTCCCAGGAACACAAAGACAAGTAAAAGGTAGTCTCCACCCTCAGGAGACTCATGGTCTGAAAGAGCATCAGATAATCGAAGAAGCAATAATGGGAGGAGCCCCTAAAATGTTCTAAGTAGAGGAAGGAAAAGATTAGCTTGTGTTGCAGGAAGGTAAGACTTGTGAAAAAATACAAGGTAAAAACAAGAAAATGTACATAGCTTCTAGTGTGCCAAACCCAGAGTATTCAAATAAGATTTCCATCCTGCAGGAGCCCCTAATCCCTCCTGCTGTCAAAGAAGCCATTTCAAACATATTATTGTAATAGAAGAAAGAACTATAATCAGTTCACCGATGAGGTTCATGAATCCCTTCATGCAGCAGGACTGATCTAAGGTTTCCCTGGAGAAGAGGTGCTAGAATAAATAAATGCATCCAACAGATTACCCATCAGTCAACCTTACTGAACCAGTTACTTTCTCCAAAGCTGAATAATTATGATCACATTCAAGTGAACTAAGAAAGTACCTGGTGACTATTCAATGAATAACAGTTCCCTTTGTCTGATCCAGATTTCTAGTTTCAAGCCAGGCATTCTCAGAGATTTACCACAGTACCTTACATGTTTATAGAGCTCTACCATTTACAGACTATCATAATTCCATTAGAACCTCATAAAGGTCATCAAATGAGAGAGGTGGAATAAATCATCTTATTTACAATTTAGAATGAATAAGTTTAGGTTTATAGAGGTTAGGGAACTTATCTAAAATTGCTAGAATCCAGCTAGAAAAGACCATAACTCAAGTCTTCAGACTTTTGGCTTGTAAGTATTAAACTTCATAATAATCTTTACCACTAAATTGGGCCTTAGGAAGAATAAAATTCAAAAGATAGTACATAAAATCAAAAATAAATGTGTTAGGGTGAGATTATGGGTATTGCTTTAATTTTTAAAATACTGTTGCAGCATAATTTTTACAGATAAAACAGTTTTAATTATTGAATTCAATTCCTTCCCTCCATTCTTAAGTAAATGAAACTGAGTTTTAAAGAAACTGAGTGCTGCCAAAACTTACAGTAAGAACAATTAACATGGTAAGAATTACAATCCAGGATGCTTGACTTCTAGCCCAATTTTCTTTTTTAGACACTGAAAGTATATCAAAAATAACAAATTTAACTTTTGGAGGTAACAACACTAACTTCTTGTTTCTTCTAGAGAGATTAATATAAATAAAATATTATAGGAAAAATAGTTATAGAGTTACTGATATAAAGGTTTCTATTTTCAAAGAGCCAATAAATAAATATAAAATTAGAATTTAAAACAACAGATCTTCCAAATGTTTTTTTTCTCATGACTGTGCTTATTTTGGTAAAGAATGAAAATTCCATATACTACTCTATATTATAGAACTGCTATAAGTACAGCAGTTTTAAAATAAGAATTATAAACTACTATTATTAAGTAAACTATGGTTGATAACAATATCAGTGCCTTAAGACCTGTGATAGTGTTCATATAGCTGACACACTTTACATCTGATCCACTGTTTATCATCCATATACAAGTGCCTACAATGTGCAAGGGACTTTTCAAGGTTCACTGGAGGGATGAATCCACCCAGAGTCAATAAGAAAGAAAAGATACGTATTCAAACTAACATAATGTGTGGTTTTAAATCTGAAATAACATTCAAGCTTGTCCTTAAGAAGGATTTATGAAAGCAGGAGTGAGAGGAAGTGACATTTTAAAAAGAACAGCATGAGTTAAGGCAGCAAAATATAAAGGTTCCAGGATGTGTGAGGAGCAAAGATTACTCCTATGGTGGAATATAGGATTCTGGTGGGGGGACAGGTGGGAAATGAAGCTTGTAAGGCCATACATATCACAGGTGCCTTGAATGCCAGGGAATTCTGATTTTAATTAATAAGGAATGGGATCTCAAAATAAAAGTGTAATGATTGGTCTAAAAATATAAAATCTGGAGCAAACATCTGAGCATTCAACAATAAGCTCCAGTTTAAAAAAATGTTCTGTTACTTATGTTTCAGATCAAATAGTAATTCCATGAAAAATTTTATAGAATGCTCAATCACTAAAGTACCTTAATGTTTAAAAAGACAGCCCAAAGCAGTTTGCCTCATAATTTAAATAATTTTTAAAAAAATGAACCAGAGAATGAACAATGTGGGTTTTCCACAGGTTTTAAATGTAGACATGTATGTTTATTTTTCTAAAGCATATGTTTGATTTTTCTCAAGGATTATAATGGTAACCTAGGCTGGACAGAAGGAAAACTATGTTAAAAGAAAAATATAAATTTTTTTTAAATAAAAGAGTAAGGAAGGTACTGGTGCCTTTCAAATCCTCTGAGTTGTTTCCTAAGCTGTGGGTCTTGAGCTGATAAAGGTGAAGTTAAGGGGAAGTGGCAGTGAAGAACAGCACATAATTTGTGGTTGCAGACATGATTTCAAGCATTCATAACCAAGTACTGCTATAGTGGAAACAGGAAGGGGTGTACAGTTAAGCAGACCTTAATTTAAAGACTGGTTATTAATCTTCAATACATTTCTTAACTTCTCTTTAATTCATTTTCTTATTCTGTAAAATGAGGATAACAAATATTTACCTTACAGATGATGAATAGAAAGAGCATAGAAAGTAGCTGAATATTCAATAAACAATAGCTCTTCAATGAAAACCTAATACTTAGTAAGATCCTACTGTGTACCTGCCACCGTGATGCTGTGGCTTTTAATCCTTTTAATCCTCCAGAGTTCAAAGAGAGGTGAATTGTACTTAGGTGATCAAGGAGCAACTTGAAGTATCTCCTACTTCTCTCTCTCTCTCTCTCTCTCTCTCTCTCACACACACACACACACGCACACACACACGGGAGTGAGAAAGAGGCGCCACAAAACAAATAGTGGTTCTAATTTGCACTACAGCTTTAAGAAGGGACCTTGTGTCTCCTGACGGTCTCTGAAGATAATTGATACTTGATTATTAAGACCTGTGCCCAAGTCCGATTCCTCCGTTTCATCCCTCTCTCAACCAGTTTAGGGTAGTAAGCTTCTCTTTCAGTGCTGTACACATTAAGAGACTAAAGAGAATGCGAAGATATGCGTGTAGGACTCCTCCGCTCTCCACCCCATCTTAACTCTCAAGAAAACTTTGGTCGGCTTTTCTCTGTTCACTGGTCTCTTTCAGAGTCAGTCCTGACTTCTCAAACTCCCCAATAAAAAATGTTGTGACATAAGGATTTTCTTTAAAATCTATTTCGTAGCTATCCAATTGGGTCGGTTCTAGAAGATCAGAATTTCCCCACTTCCCTTACCCTCAGTTGTCAGCTCAACTTTGGCAGTGAAAATACCGCCCTAAACTATTGCGACCCAACCCCCAACCCAAACATTTCACAGGCTACTAAGCTGCGGAAAGCACAGAGATTGACAAATTTGGATTCTGTGATTCCCAGGACATCAGGCCAAGCAACTGAGAGGTCCAACCGGGGTAAATTCCACAGATGTTTTCTTCTCTCTTTGGGATCAGTGCTTTAACATCTGGGCTAACCAGCTCGTGCAGACACAGTAACTAAGCGCAGAAAACGGCTGGGCGAGTTGCTCAGAGCCCAGACCGACCGTGACTAGTTGTTCTTAGAAAACGCATCTGGAAATACCAGCACCAATAGGCGTGTACCGTCTGACTACTGATAAGGCAGGGGTAAAACCGAGCATATTTTGGACTTTGGGGCCAGTTCTGCACTGTTGAGAAGTCCTTTTGCTTTTAAGTTTTGAAATTGGAATGTACCTGGGGTGGTGGGGAGAAGGGGCAGAGTGGCAACTACACGAGCTGAAAGGAAATATATTTGCACTCACATATTCCCCAGATTCTTCATAAACAGGGATGGAAGAGAGAACTCATGAAGTCCAATTTCAGCATTAAAACAAAGACTTGCTGCCTGATTCCGCGCTTCCCTTAGTTGGTTTATTTGTCTGGAGCTGCATCTCGGTTAGTGCGCCTGCGACCCCGCAAGCTGAGGCCACGCCTCCCTGGTGTCGTAAAAAGTGCGCCGGGAGGTGGACGGCGGGCTGCACATGCGCCGTCATTGCATCAGCCACTTGGTCTGTGCTGGCAGCTGGAACCACCGGGAAGGCGGTGTCTCTCGGCGGGTTTGGCGCTGCGCGACATCAGGCTGAGAAAAGAAGGGCTAAGAGTAAGTGCTCCCTTCGGCCGCTTGAGTCAAAGCTAGAGTATTTCCTTCCCGCCAGGCAAGTGCCTGTAGGAATCGGACCCCGCCCCCTTACCGGTCTAGACAGACGCCTTTTCTCCTCCCGGCCCCTTTCCCGGTGGGGATCCCCTCGGTCTCCCAGTTTTGGTAGTGAGCCCCTGCCAAGGCCATGAAACTCGTGAGGAAGGACATTGAGAAAGACAATGCGGGCCAGGTGACCCTGGTCCCCGAAGAACCTGAAGACATGTGGCACACCTACAATCTAGTGCAGGTGGGCGACAGCTTGCGCGCCTCCACCATCCGCAAGGTACAGACTGAGTCCTCCACCGGCAGCGTTGGAAGCAACCGGGTCCGCACTACCCTCACTCTCTGCGTGGAGGCCATCGACTTCGACTCTCAAGCCTGCCAGCTGCGAGTTAAGGGGACCAACATCCAAGAGAATGAGTATGTCAAGATGGGGGCTTACCACACTATCGAGCTGGAGCCCAACCGCCAGTTCACCCTGGCCAAGAAACAGTGGGACAGTGTGGTTCTGGAGCGCATCGAGCAGGCCTGTGACCCAGCCTGGAGTGCCGATGTGGCAGCTGTGGTCATGCATGAAGGCCTTGCCCATATCTGCTTAGTCACTCCCAGCATGACTCTCACTCGGGCCAAGGTGGAGGTGAATATCCCTAGGAAACGGAAAGGCAACTGCTCCCAGCACGACCGGGCCTTAGAGCGATTCTATGAACAGGTGGTCCAGGCCATCCAGCGCCACATAAACTTTGATGTCGTAAAATGCATCCTGGTAGCCAGCCCAGGATTTGTGAGGGAGCAGTTCTGCGACTACATGTTTCAACAAGCAGTGAAGACCGACAACAAAGTGCTCCTGGAAAACCGGTCCAAGTTCCTTCAGGTAAAGCAGCCTTACCCAGGGATAATTAAGAATGGGCAGAGGGGTTTGTATAAAGTACTTCTAAAGTTTTAGAACTGGGAAAGTACAAGAGCAGAAAGTGTTTACCTGACTGTGATTGTATAAATGAGATCATGAAAGAGAATTGTTAAATAGCTAGCAAAATTATATAGTAAATTTTGCTTAAGTCCTTAAACATATAAAGCCTATTAGTGCTTTTTGGCTTTAGGTCATTGTGGACTGTTTAATGGGTGCTCTAACAGATTCTTTTGTCTAACTTTTATACTTGTGACCCTAGGTACATGCCTCCTCTGGACACAAATATTCCCTGAAAGAGGCCCTTTGTGACCCTACTGTAGCTAACCGCCTTTCAGACACTAAAGCTGCTGGGGAAGTAAAAGCCTTGGATGACTTCTATAAAATGTTACAACATGAACCTGACCGAGCTTTTTATGGACTCAAGCAGGTGGAGAAAGCTAATGAGGCTATGGCAGTTGACACACTGCTCATCAGTGATGAGCTCTTCAGGCACCAGGATGTAGCCACACGGAGCCGGTATGTGAAGCTGGTGGACAGTGTGAAAGAGAATGCAGGCACTGTTAGGATATTCTCTAGTCTTCATGTATCTGGGGAACAGCTCAGCCAATTGACTGGAGTAGCTGCCATTCTTCGCTTCCCTGTCCCTGAACTTTCCGACCAAGAGGATGATTCCAGTTCTGAAGAAGATTAATGATTGGAACCTATAATTGAGACAGCATTGTGTCTTCTCTTCTTCACTGTTACACATTTTCACAGCATATTTGTGACAGAAAGCTGCAGCAGTGGCACTTTGTGATTCTCACGGGGATTTCTCCTGTATTTGGTCACAACTAGATACTTTGTGGTTGGCAGGACATGTATTCAAACTAAACAATGAATTAAAAGGAAATCATCTCCATGTAGTGCCATCTTTATTAGGATAATTTTATATAGGAATTACGAGTTATTTGCAGTACTTAGAAAAATTTTATATATTTAATAAGAAAGCCTATTTATTTGGGATAGATTATAAAATGCCATACTTTGTGCTTGAAATAGTTTTCCTTAGGAAAAACTTTTTAATATTTCACTATCCTCAGTTTACATTGTTTATGTTCTGCGTAGTGTTCTTGCACTGTGTTTAATGACCCCTTTTCTCCCCACTGCCCCTACACTCAATTTTTTTGTAATTTATTTGCTATTTTAATTTTGTTATATAGCCAAATAATTAGTAGACTTTTCTTGAAGGCATGTTTAAAATGGTATTTTTTTAGAGAGTTGTTAAAGCAATCATGTTAAAAGTGAACCCTTGTCTGTGTGTGTGTGTGTGTGTGTGTGTGTGTGTGTGTGTGTGTGTGTTTAAGAATCAATCATACTTGCTTTAGAGGACCACTTGGTAATTTTTTTCTCATAGAGTTTTGATCTACTAGGGATTCTCAAGATAATCTAATTGAGGCACCTTTATTTTTAAAATGAGACTAAAGTATGTGATTTGCTTATTATATGGCTAATTAGTGGCAAAGCTGGAAGTAATCCAATCTGGACTTCATTTCTTTGCATTGTCACATTATATATGTACTTATTTTGGGCTTGTCATAATTATACTTCATAACTGTCTTATATTTGTATGTGGCATTAGTCAGTGCATTCTTATTGAACTTTCTCTACACCCTATTTTAGGGCTGAGAAAACCTGTTCAGAAAGTTTGAGTAAGTCACATTGATAATATGTGGCAGTTGACTTGTACTCCAATACTCTTTACTCTATTTAGGGGATTTCTGCAAATACCTGAGAGTTTAAAATACTCTTTATTAAATGCTTTTGATGTTCATTTCTAAGAATTGGGAGGGAATTGCATCTTGACCTTTTACAAACCTCAGTTTAGTGAAATGATGAGGAAAGGCCTTCTGAAGAAAGAGTAATTAATTAATTTATAATTTAAGGATTAGTGATGCCTACTTCTGTTAAGGATACTAAGTAATGTCTTGATTGTCCTTTCTGTGTCTGGGCCTTTCTTCTGGTATAAGTACCAAGTTTGAGAAATATTTTTTATAAATTAAGCTAATCTGAACCTTTTTATCTGTAATTAGGAATAGACACCTGCATGTATTTCAAAATCACATTTTTGTGTATCTACCTCCTAAAAGTAATTCAGATTGTCATTTCATTATATTCTATAAGTATCTAAAATATGTTATTAAATAATTTGGTAGGAGTATAGAAATTAAGCCTCTAAGATTCTTAATGTTATAACCTGATTGATAATGAATCACATTCTCAATAAGAATTTGGAGATTTGAGGCATCAATTACACTCAATCTACACAATACTAGTTATTCTCAGGCCTGTTATTTATGGTAATAGAAACCAGGGGCAGTAAAACCTACCAATAACTAACAAATACATTTTAGGCCATAGGCTCTCAAATTTAGTTGCTTGTTAGCCTGACCTCGGGATTTAAAACTCAGTGTCGAGACTGGACCCAGACTAAATAACCTTGCACCCCTAGAAATTTTTTAAACCTCCACAGGTGATTCCAAATAGGTATTAAATCTTAGAACCACTGATTCAAGCCTTGCTATTCAAAAGTGTGGTCCATGGACAAGAGCATGAGAGCTTGTTATAAACTAGAATCCAGGACCCTACCCTGGAGCTACTGAGTTGCAATCTCCAGTTGATTGCTTTATATAATCAAATCTGATAAACATAGGCAATGGCTTATTCTCTCTGCACTAGTAAATCCTGGCTGGGGTTGCCAGCCGTAGAAAAATAGATTTGAATTATAAGCTCTTTGAAGAGAGTTAATTGGCCAATATTCAGTTTTTTATGAAACTTCTATAAAAAAGCCTGCTATATGTCTATAAAGTACTTAAAATACCCTTCAGAATTCCTATGTTTACAGTTACATTTTATACCATTAATAGTGTAAATCTTTTAAAGTGTATAGATAGAAATGTCAAAATACTGAAAGGAGCATATAAAATAAAAAATTCTATTAAAATTTTTACTATTCTTTAAAAGCAAAATGAACCATAAGTCTTTGGAAACCATATATAACAGTCTAATACCTATTTATAATGAATTGTTATTCATTAATAAGGAATGATGGGTAATAAATGAAAATGTTACTGTAACATACCTCCCTATTGAATGCAATATTTGTACTATAGATTCACACTTTGATTTTCTACCCCCATTAGGCACAATAAATGAGAAGCTTGCAAATTGTTTCATTTTATTCTACATATGATACAAATCAAATTACATTTTGCTATCCCTGGCCCCCCATTAATGTTACATATTTAGCTAATTTTATGTCTGGATTACTGATTCTGGATTTCACTTTCATTACCCCCTTTATATACAAGTTGGATCTGTTTCCTCCCAGATGTCACTAGAGTAGCTTAGTAAAGGTAATTTTTTTTCTCTACTTACTGTCACTCACTTTAGTTCCTTTTTTAATCCCTATGACCAGTTCTCTCAACCTCAAATTATCTTTAACCGAAATGACTCATAATTTTTACAATTCAGTACTCTCGAAGTGAAATACTCCATGTTTCTAAAAATAAAAGTATACCTATGAAATGGTATATATGTGAACTCCCCAAAGTAGAAGCTGTTAGTTGGGAAAGGAGTATTATGCTTTTAAGTCAGATAATTTTCCAAGCAATTAATACGGCTCTGTGTTCTGTATCAGAATGTGTTGAATAAAGGTTTCTGAGGTGATTCTGAGGGTTTGAGAAGAGAGAAACTCTTTTGCCTGTGGCCAGAGCTTAAATATGAGGCATCCATATTTATATTACACCAGTCATTAAGGGTAACACATTTAACTTTATCCATTTCTTAGTAGCTACTTTGAACCAGCCACTGAGCAGGGTTTAGGAAAGATGGAAATGTAAACAACTCACTGTTATAAGAGTATGTAAGGGGTCACTTTTAGGAGGAACTTTGTAGAGGTAGTGCCAGAAAACTTACCTAAATGGTGAGAAGAAAACTGGAGAGGCTACCAGGAAAAGGAGGGCCGGGCAAGTGTGCCAATCACCTTAGACCCTCCCACAATAAATAGTGTGGGTTTGACCATAATGAGAAATCCCACCAGTAGAATGTCATGATAAACTGCATTTCACAAATATCACTGGCAGCATCATGGGTTTATTGGAGGAGGCAAGACTGAAGGTAAGATCAGTTAAAAGAATGTTTGAAAAATGCAAGGGAAAAAAGATGCTGGCCCGAACAAAGGCAGTAAAAATAGTCCTTGCAATAAGAATGAAGTCAATAGTAGAGGATCAAAAGGACACAGGCTGCAGATTGTTCAGTCACAGAAAGAATAGAGTTAGGGGTAAATCTCAGATTTTTTTCTTGAATTGTGGAACTGATGATAACTCAAACAGACAATATAGGAAGAGAAACTGGTATGCAAGGAAAAACAGTTTAGTTTTGAATCTTTGATTTGAAATGCTTGTGGGACATCTGGAATGTTTTTCCACCATATTTCCATTTACTCACTTCCTTATTCCCTTCAGGTTTTTGCTTAAATGTCACTCAGTGAGGTCTTTCCAAATCAGCCTTTTAAAAAATGTAACTTCTCCAACATTTCCTTCCAAGCCCTTGTCCCATTTTTCTCTGTAATGTTTATTTCACTCAGTTGCTTTGCTTATCATTTGTCCACAGTGTAAGCCATGAGGACAGAGATTGTTATCTGTTAGGTTCATTGCTATATCCCCAGAGGTGACAATTATCCCTGGCAAAGAGTAGATGGCTCAAAAAAGTTTTGACTAACTGAATAACCAAATGAAAATACACAAGAACATCCCTTAGGCAATTATGCACACAGGTCTGAAGTTCAGGAGAAAGCAGTTGGCTGGTGGTAATGTTTTTATAAGAGTTGTCAGCATATAGGTAGACCTGAAATCATAGAGAAAAGTGATCTAGCAAGAATCAGTAAAGGTGGGGGAAAAAAGAGCCAAGCATAGATGCATAGTGATACAGCAATATTTAATCTCTTTAAATGCTACTTAACTACATTATCTTGTATTATAATCAAGACAGAGGTGTTCATATGTCTCAAAATTTCATCTGGTCAGATCATTATTTTTTTCTCCTACAGATCTTGGTAATGAACTAGAGAGATACATGTAGAATAACTGAAATGTTGATTTCATAGAAGTTGAGTTGTTAAATGTTCTTAAGATAAAAAATTTCTAAATCTGGGGCAAAAGTCAAATTGCTTTTGTATATGGCTTTTAAGGTAGTTTTAATATACATGTACATTTATAAATGTAACATGAAAGTTCCAGTTTTTAAAATATATATATATAAAATGGGTGATAATTGAATATCTTAAGAGACTTTTTCAGGATTCCCATAATACATAAATTACTAGCAAGTTCATCTCATTCAGGCCAGGGTTAGAGCAGGGTTGCTACTGGATCCTTAGCCCTTGTGCTCCCTATTCTAATGGGACCTCTTTGGTCTCCACCACTTCCTCTTGTACTCCCTGCAGGCCCACAAGTGTCAGACTGTGTCATAAACTTAACAAAATTTTATTTATATTTGTTTTAAAAGTTGATTTTGATCAGCCCATAATTTTGTTGATACACATTTTTCAGTAAATGAGTTACCAGGTAGTGAAGAGCAACTAAAAAAAGAATCACAATTTCAGGTACAGTTTTCTAAACCCTAAATAAAATTGTTCTCTTCATATTGATGTCAGTATATATTTGGGCTTTGTGTGGTAATGCAGTTTATGTATTCTAGGAGATTTAGTATTTTAGAAAAGTGCTAGTCAGTTTTCTTAGTGCATTGTGTGTACTAGTGATGACTTGCAACTTTAGAAGTTTAGTTCAAAAGCATTACTGAAAAGCCAAAATAATTTCTAAAGGAGTTGAAATGCCAGTACAATATTTTTGTGTATCAAGGATAGCTTATTTAGAAAATATTCCAAAGTCAGCAATGCAGCTAATTAAGATGCTGAAAAGTAAGATCTATAGTAATGGTCTGGGAATTGGAATTTAGCAAACACAATCTGAAGACCTGCTTAACATAATCATTAAGTAGCAGGTAAACTTTCCTAGAGATAAAAAAGAAATTGGCCAAGTTCAGAAAGGAGAGAGTTAAAATGAAAAGACCATGGAAAAGCCTTGGCAAAAGATATCAGTTAAGCTGAAGTGGAGATGATAAAATCTCATTCATTGTTTTTCTTTACATAGCAAGAATTGTCCCTTTTTAGGAAATGTTTGATATAGTATCACCATCTATTCTCATCTGTATTTTAGAATATTCTTTATAGATTTCCAGGTATAATAATCCTTAAGGCAACCCATTTATATTGCAATATTTAATTATCTATTTTAAGAAACACATTAGTGTATTATAATAAATAACACTGGGAAAGAAACTGAGATATCGTGAATCTGTTCATTTAAATTGAGGAGAAACAAACCCATTTCCTCAAGGAAAATCCACTTTTGTGTGCAATGCTTACATACAAATTTTAGGCTTTATCATTTTTATTATTCATAGTGAGTATTTTAATTATATAGTATTTTAATTATATAGTAATTATATAGTATTTTAATTATATAGTAACTGCATCAAAATGTGAAAGTTCTTATATTTGCAGGTGCCATTTGCTAGAGACATTTATGATAAATTGTGGGGACCTGGATTACCAATCCTCTTTTAAATTCCCTTTCCTCCATCCCTTTACTTACCCACATTAGAATCCCATTCTCTAGAATGCTAATATAATGGAAATGCCTGTTTTTCTGAAATGTAGGAAACTTCAAGGACTTAGAGCTTCCTGGAACTTAAGATGCCACATTTGGTCCCAAAATACCCAATTCTGAGGCAGGGCAATATCTGCCAGGCAGCAAATACAAGAGAAAAATGTGTTTGCAACCACACTGCATGGCCACATGCAGGGCCACAAAACATACTAGAATAAAATTGACCATGTGTTTATTAAGGGCCAGGCCTATGGTAAGTGCTTTCAAGTGAATTATTTAATTCTTTGCAAAGTCCTGTGAGAAAGGTTTTGTCATTACTATTTTCAGATAAGAAATATGAAATTAAGAGAGGTTAAATAATTTGGCCAAAATCACATAGCTAGTAGCTGTGTGGAGGTCCCAACCAAGCAACTCCCTAAAAATATATAAGAATGTTAGTACATTCTTCAGTTTTCTGTTTGGAATAGGTCAAACATGCCCAGAAATAGAAAAATTATTTGATAACACTAAATTTTATATGATCTGCCAATATTTATGCTGTTATTTTGCATGTTTTTAATTTACCTATCACTGTTACTTTTCATTTCTCATGAAAAATCAGAAACTCAATCCTATGGCATTCTAATCTCTGGAATACTGAGAATTAGAAAGTATACAGAAACTGTTGCAAGTCTGTGTATTAAACCAAGCCCCTCATACCATTACTTAGAACCTATTTACTATTATTTCACACCTAGTTTTAGCAAGTTTGTTTAAAAACATTTTTTTTAACTACCATGTTATTTAATTCATGCATTATTTCAACACACACATATTTACTAAGCACCTTAAGTAGCAGAAACTGTGGGATCATTGGGTATGCATAGATGAATTAAGAAATTTGTCCCTGTCTTTAATCAGGAAAAGTTATCAGGGAGAGGTAGCCACGAGTGGCCAAGCTGACCGGGAAGTGAAAGCAGTAAGTGACAATTGACAGCTCAGAAGGATCCTGAAACACCATCAAAAGAAAAAAGATAAGGGCCTAGAATTTTTCACTGAGGACAGCAATGAGAATTACATTCAGTGTATTCTGTTAAAGAAGTCAAGAAAAATACAATGTCTTTCAAAATGATGTTCCTCCAAAATTATTAAAAGAGAGTAATCTTAAAGAAATCTTTAGCTGTCATACTTAGAATGACAGTTCCAGATAGTCAGTTTTACCATACATAATATCCAACAAGAAAACTCAAAAAATTGTTGAAACATGAATTCTTGTTAAGGAAAAGCATCCAGTAGATTTTAGTTGTAAAACTTATTCAGAAGTGGGAGTCCTCTGAGTTCAGTCTAAGTTCCAGAAGTTTTATGCCTGGAATTTTTCATCAAGTCCTAGTATAAACATTGACTAGAACTTCTTGTGTGACACCTTTGTGAAAAATTGCTCTGTACATATAAAACTATTTTAATCTTGCATTTCAGCTCACTGATCCTGTGACCATAATTTATAGTTTTTTCTTCCTCTCCAAGTGTAATTTTGACAATGGTATGAGTCACTTTTCTTTTTTTTGTTTTTGTTTTTGTGTTGGGTGAAGTAGAGGAGAGGAAGATTGAAAATATGATATAGTACATGGTTCTGAATAACTTAGACTCATAAATAATTAAAGCCGTTAAGGAACCTTATATGTCATCTGAGCTTCAATTTATGATACACATGTAAACTGAGGCCCAGAGAGGCTAGCTAACTTGCTCAAAATCACACAAATGGGAGCTTTTTCATAAGATTTGCATTGCTGTTTGAGCCATTGCATTCCAATTTCTTACCCATTTTCTTATCTCCAATGCACACTAGAGGTGGCTGGCTCAGGAAACAAGGAACAAAGTGGGATTTTAAAGTGCCTTAAATCCTCCTTATTTATCAAATAATTCTTCATCTTGAGGCAAGACAATTTCTTTCCCAGCAGCGTCACTGAGACCCAAATCCAGCTTTGAAGTCCAGTTGTCTAGTCCTTGGAGGAGTATTTATCTTCTGCTAGAGAAAGATTCTGCCTCCTACCTTTCTTCCTTTGAGAACCATTTCATTCTTCTGACAACCACTGACAAAGTTCCTACTATGTGCCCTGCTCTCTGCTAGTGCTCTGCTGTATGAGGTAAACAGAGGTCACAGTCCCTTCCTTTCAGGGAAATGCAGTCTAGGATGGTGAACAGATGGCAAACAAGCAGTCATAGCACTCCAGTAGGTGCAGGAGTATGAGCTCTCGGAGGGTGCTTTTAACTCAACCTGGCTTCTCTCAGGAGGTGCTAGCAGAGCTTCAACTGATGAATTCCAGAAGCCCATATTGATCTTGTGTTACTTTCTAGAGAGATGAGGCAAAGGGAACTGCAAGTATTTCTCTTTTAAAGTGTCTAAATTTACTTGTTAACATTTTTTTTCTCCTACATAGCCGTTGGCCCTGTAATGCCTAAGCTCTCTAGATGTTAAATATTTATAGTGAAGAGTCAACAAACGTCAGAGGAGACATCATGAAGAAAGGAGATTACAATCCCCTCCCACCCTCAGAAATAAGTGAAAAAGGCCTAAATGAAATCAGAAATTCAGGCCAGGGACATGCCTGAAACGACTTTGAAAGATTCTGGATCCTTTGCATTTTCTCTGTTTTTGTTATCTATTTCTTTAACATGACTAACAGTAAACCAGTTAAGCCAGAAAAGAGAGCTTGTTGCTTTTTTCAGAGGAGCAAGGAAGGGGGCAGCAAAGGGGGGCAGCGTGGGAAGCTATGTTCTGCCCCACAGCCATTCCTAGAAAACAGGATGTCCGGGATAGAGGTGGTGGTGGCTGCCTCAGGGAAGGGGAAGCAGACCGCTGAGCCTGCTGTCAGGAAGGAAGTGAAGGGAGTCAGCCTGGGTCCAGAGAAGGCCCAGAGGTGAGACCCGGGAGGCCAAACTGGGCTCTTCCTCTCTCTTTATTCATCATTTTACCCTTGGTGTAAAATTCAGGAAAACAGCCTTAATAGATGGTAAGAACTTCTCTCTTAAGCGGTGCATTTCACTAAATGGCCAAGATGGATTGGGTGTGGTAGAAGCAAAGGACATTTCCTGTTGAAGGGAGAAAAGAACAGTATATTTTATGAGGAAGAATGAACTCTGAAAATAGTTCTCTGAACTCTGTCTCAGTGGTCTTCTCAGCCAGAGGGAAAGGAAACATCATATGGAATGTGGGGAGGGGTGAAGAGCTGAGACAAAATTAGTTTCTGCCTCACTAAATGTTATCATATATTTTTTAGGAAACAAGTCTGTTATCACCAAAGTAAATTTTTCACTCTGGGCCTAACTTCTAGCCAAGAACTTAGTAGAGTTTATTAAATAGTAGAATTTTTCTTGCCTTTCAGAAAATCATTTCACCCTTATCTCTGGCTCCTAAACCTGTCCCTAAGTCACAGTAAAATATAGTAGACGATGAGGTGAATAGACAAAATACAGAGAAAGACAAGACCTTTTATAATGATTAATTGTGGCTTTAAAGTTCTTATATCTCCATCTGATTCATGGGTTCACATGTCTTTCTAGAGGAATTAGGAACTTTGTCAGGATCAAGAGTGTAATACCAAATTTTATATTAAGACTGTGGGAAGGATGGTGCACTCCAAAAATTACCGTGTTATTTACATGCTATTTGCTACATTTGCTACAAATACATAAGTATTTGTAAGATCATTACACTTATGAATAACTAATTTAGATTCACAGGAGAAAGCATCCATGCCATTCCCAGAGGACTCTGTGGCTGTGACAGGACAAACATGAGAACTGGCCTGTGAGTCAGGAGATCAGGATGTGCCCAGGGCCTGCCATCAGACTGTGTGACTTAAAGTCATTTCATCCCTTGAGCCACTCTTTCTTCATTAGTAGAATAAGGAAAGATGGATGCTTTGAATTTCAGAGTCACTCTTCCAGTTCTTTGATTTTACATAGTAGCAATAATCACTTTATTTTTAAAAGTTGTATCTTTCCAGTAAAATAAATCTTCAGTGACTCTCAGGTTTAAAAAGAATCTATTTTGCACAATATTCCAAAAACTGCTAAATTTTTGGTTTGGCTGACTGCTAAAGAGAACAGCCTGCTAGAAGGAGCAAATTCCAGAGCTGAGGGTCATTTTATTTGGAATGCTTCACCAAATACTCCCATATTTTCAAAGTTGTTGGGGGCCTTTAAACTTCAACATTAGAGGAGAAACAGTTGTTTAAAACACTTTGTCAATAGGTGCACAAAATTTTTGAGGTTTACAAATATTTTTTAATAGTTTGCCACATTCCAATCACATGCCAAGTTGCATAGTCCTGCTACTTTCCTTGTTATTTTCCTTCCCCATCAACTTTGCTTGCTGTTCCAAAGACCTAGACAATGAAAAAACACAGATCTTTATTTTTTCTGGAATGTTCTTTCAGTTTGGCCAGTGGTTCTCAAACCAGGCAGCACATTAAAATCAACTAGAGAGTTTTAAAATCATACTAAGATGAGGTTCCCCCACCCCACAAACAATTAAGTCAGAATAATTGGGAAAGGAGCCCAAGCATGTATACAGTTAAAAAGCTCCCCAGGTGTTTCTTATCTGCAGCCAGATTAAACCATGACACTTCATCATGGAGTAGGTCAGTTGGCTTTAATATGTTCTGTGACCACAATACCAGTCAGCTGTCTGGCTAAGAAAAAAACATGAAGTTGTGGATTAATTGATCTGCATTATTTAAAAAGGCAACTTGAAAAAGTTGATAAAGGGAATGTCCTTTTTTAGCTTTAATGCTTCATTGTGGGATTTGTCTATGCCTTTATCTATCTTTGACTTGCTATAATAAATTCACAATAGGACTAATGTTGACAAATTTATGAATACTTATTGATGCCTTTTACATGCACATATGTTGCTAGGTACAGTGGTAGTGGGAATACAAAATGGTAGAGAACCTGGCTCCCACTCCTTAAAGGGTGGAGTTTATAAATCTTGGTATGCAACAATTATGACAGAAAAAGACTACAAAATTATGTGTTGTACAGAGAATAGGGGCTAAAATTATTAACACTGGAAAATATCACAATCAGTTAGAATGACCTGGGAAGATGGAATTTGCATCTGGGCCACCTTCTGAATGTCTTCTTTCACTCAATTTGCAGGCAGCAGTGGTAAGAACATTGGCTCTGAACTACAAAAATCTTGGGCCTACCACAGATGAGCTCTGTGACCTTGGGCAAGTCATGTTACCTTTATGATCCTCAAATTTAGATGTATGGGCTCCAATCTGTAAAATGAGAAAAATGATAAGCTTTTCCTCATAAGGTTGCAAGAAATAAAATACGACTTAAGCAAAATAACTGGAAATTACTCATATTTATATTTTGCTTAGTTTTGTTTCTCCTCCTTATTGCATCTTTTTACCGTATGTACTACCTGGGCATCAGATTGGACAAGAAGGTATGATGCAAAAGAAATGCCCTGTGCCTCTTCCTCGCATAAATTCCAACCATGTATCATTGTGTTAAAACCAGAAAAAAACAGACCCACTGCAATCCAGAGTTACCCTCAGCAAGAGAAGGGCTAGCCAGATCATCCTCAGCCTTTGTAATATTTTCATTTCTTCAAAGTCAGATACATATGCATGTCCTACCTTACTGTACAGAAGATGGAGGTGAAAACCTCACTTTTATAACTGCCACAAGCCAATAAAGAGAGGAACACAGAAGAGCACTTTTCAGTTGTAAAGTTCATGCCAGGAACAGTAACCCCTTCAAGGATACCACTGTTCACCCTCAGAGAATTCTGACCACCCATGTTAGAGGTCCTGGCTCTGTGTACATGTGCCATGGAGGCTCTGAAGCCCAATGAAGCTGAGGCTGGTTCTGTATTAGCCATGACATATCATTAAACTTCCAATCAAATTAAAACAATGTTAATTCTTAGGTTAAACAATGTGTTGTCTTTCCTTTCATTTTATCATGCTAATTCCTATGGTAATCTATTAATGATTATTTGAGTATCGTTCCATAAGTGCTGAGCTTTCTTTATCCAGGTGTTTCGGCCATACATAAACCATAAACAAACCACAATTCTCTTACTATTTCTAAATCAGTTGCAAAGAACAGAGAACAGCTCTGGTAATGTAAGAATAAGGCATATTTTGGAAGAATATGAGAAGGCTGAAACAGAAAGAGAGGAAGGCACAAACTCCTGCTATAGAAATCATCTGTGTATGACACTACAGCTGATGGAACCACTACCCAGACAACCACCACCAATCCACTGGACTTAAAACTCAGCTAGAGCTTCTGAGAATAATCTCAAGACACGAACATAAGACGGGCCATCCAGAGGCCCATGCCCACAATCTGTGGATCAGGAGGCTAGATGAAGGACTATTCTATACTCCAAGCCCACCTCCTATGTGCCTTGGAATTCTACCCTTTTTCCCAAGTAGGAAGAGTGTGTGGGTGCTAGAAAGCCAAAACAAAACAAAATATTTCAGAATGGTAGAAGAGAACTAACATTTACTACAACCCTTACCAAGACAGACACTGTATGAGTAGTAGGGGGCACAGGCCCCACAACCAGACTGGCATTGTTCAAATCCCAGCTTGGCTGCTTGCTAAAGGAAGCAGTGGCGGTACTGAGCCTGGAACGCTGTCACTCTGTCTCCAGGGACTGATGTCCTACTACTAGTTCATTCAGTCCAGTCAGACAGTTTTTAATGCTTCATTCCTCATCAGAGCACAGATGTCAATTTGTTAAGAAAACCTTAGCATCCTCTTCAGGCTTTATTATCTGCTTGGAAAAAAAATTACCTAATTATATAGATTAGTTGAACAGTTGACAAAGTTTTTTTTTTTTTACTTTTCCCTGTCCTTTTTTCTGAAAAATTACCTTAAATCGTGATTTCAGTTGCTCCTGCACTTCTGATACTAGAATGGATGTCTGATTCATCAATAAGCACTTAAAACCAGCCTTATTGGAAGATGTAAAATGGTAGATTACTTAAACACTCAAAATGAGTCAATCTCTAAATTTTCAGCCTGGGAAATTCTCAGAAAGAGATTCAGGGCTAGTCCTGAAGCTTGATGGAAGTTCAGGAGTCTCAGGGAATACTTGGCCTCTGTAATCTCAGGTCTTCTTGAGGTCATGTTAGGCCACTTACATCTCGTATCTCAGTTTTGCCCCAGCTGATACTTGGTTCTGGAAGGAAATGGGAGCCAGGAAAAAGGAGGAGGATGAAGTACTTCCCCACTTCCAACCCATGCTTGTCCTTTGCCTAAACAGTTTTTGAACCCAGCTGTCAGACAGACTTCAAGCATGCAAGAGGAGAAAATAGATCCAGCAAATAGATTCAGATTTCCTGTTGGGTGCCAAATGCTAAGCTTAGTAGGTCACAAAGATTTAAAAGAACAAGACCCATCAGGGTTATTACTTTCCTACAGTTAAATCTAAATTTGTGGGTGAGCCAAAGTTAAAAATATAAAACATAACATATAATATATGTTAAAATATAAGTTAAACATATAAAACATAAAATATAATGCCTCTTTTCCACCTTTCTAAAATTGCCAGATTTAGGGGGTGGGAAGAACAGTGAATGGGACATACTTAACTCTAAAAAATTATTCATTGTTGATTTGAAATTCAAATCTAACTTGGTGAGTCGTGACCCTGAACCCTCCTGTTCATCTCTTCAGCACTAATGACCATGACTGGCGTGGGTAGGAGAGACCTTGGCTCAGGTGGATGCTGGGAAGAGCACTGTTGGGTGTGTTTCTCCCACATTCATCTTGGCTTTAGCTTTGGAACCTTTGTCTGACGAATGGAGAAGCTCTAATCTCTTCTCCTGTGTTTGGAAAACTCAAAGCTTTTCAGCAATAGCTCTGGATGTACATGAATGTCTACCTAGCAATCATCTTTTCCAGATGATTCTTACATCCTAAAATAATGAGGTCATTCCCTTTCTCAATTCAATCATCTGAAATTGTTACTCCAAAGAGGTATCAAATTGCAAGACATCTTTACAATATTAGTTATGATTATGATATAACTTGATGTGAGGTTCTCCTACAAAATAAAATTAGAAATTACAAGTAAGCTTTTACTCTTGATTGATTAAGAAAGATTAATTTTAAATGTATCACTAAATAGAAATTAAGTCACAAATACTCTGCAAAGACAGGAAAACATATAATGGCAAGACAGTATTAGGTAGTGGTTAAGGGTAAAGGCTCTGGAGTTAGACCAGATGGGTTCAGTATCTCTACTCCTCACTGTTTCAGTGATTGACTTCAGTTTCCTCACTTGTGAACTAAGTGCCAACCTTTATGAACATCAGTAGATTATTAACACTTTTTATAATGCTTGATCCCTAGTAAATGCTCAAGACATCTTAAATGTTTTATACCATATATCTAAAATTTATCTCCTTGTTACTCAATAAATATGCATGAACACTGAACACATTTTTAATCCTGAAAGGAAACCAATCTGCCAGCAGAAATAGAAACAGATACCTTTGTTTTCAAATAAAAACAATTCTTTATGGAAAAAATGAAAATTAGTGATGTCTTAGACAGTTGAATATAATCAGTCACTCATAGTTGGAGGCTTAAACCATGAATTAGTGTTTATTCCTATTAATTTAAAAGAATTATTCCTGAGCCATGGCTTAGAATTTTCATGTTGCCCCCTACCCCATACAAACACACTAGAAAACTGTCATTTGTAGGGAGGGAAAGGGAATCAGCAAGCTATCGAATAGATAGTTCAGGAATTAGGTAATTAATTAAGGGCTTACTGGCTGAAAAGGAGTTAAATAGGCCCAGCCTCAGCTATCCAAGCCATCCCTCTCTTAGAGACCAGCTGATTGCTAAGGATGAGGCCATGCTCAGAGGGGAGAAGCAGGTCTCAGAGCCAACTGCCTTGTACATCTCCTCCTAGAATACTGGAGGTGTAATCCTCCTGGAAAGATAGAGAAGCTCTTTTCTAATGCTCCCCATTCTGGCAAGTAGTGTGTTTATTCACACCCAGGCCATTTCACTTTCATTCTGAATCACAGGAAAAAATAATAATAGTAAATGTCTGTATTATGACTGGCTAAAGCAGATGGGGATTTTCTTCAAAGTAGTGACTTCAAGTAGTGTCACCTAGCAGCTGGATTCCTTTGCCTGGACAGAGCTGGCTCCCTAAAAGCAAAAAGAGATGGAAGCCCTTGGGGTGATACACTTGTGTTAGTTTGGAATCAATTTAGATTAATTTAAAACCTCTTAAACCCAATACATTCTAAAGCTTTAAATGCTATCCACTAACAAATCATATCTGAGGAGTTTTTTTCATTAAACATTTAGTCTGGTTCAAACCTAATAAGATGCTACTCTTTTCAAAACTTCTTTTCCCTTATTTGGCTTTCTTGCTTTTTGTAAAATCAGAGTTTAATATACTGCAATGGCTGAATGCAAAATAGGGGTAGGGGGTTTGGGAGCGTAGCAGAAAGTGCCCTGGGCTTGTTTTCAAGAGAATTAGGTCCAAATCTGGATTTCTTAACTGAGTGATTTTGTGACCTTGAGCATGACTAAGCCATTGTGAGCCTCATCTGAAAAGTGGGGTTACTACCACCTGGAAATATGGGGAAAATAAAACTATGGAACCTTTTGCAGCACTCAGTTCACATAGTGGGTGCTCAGTAAATGTTAAATCTGTGCCCATAGAGGGATCTGGTCACAAGTTTTGCTAGAGCTCCTTTTACTTTTCCATTAAGTTACTTTAGGTTATTTTTGAAGTTTTATGTCCTGACCAAATAGAGATTATCTTCCTCTCAAAGAAATTAAAATGGTTTCAGAAGATATATTCTAGGATAATAATAGAAATCTACAGAAATATTTAATTTTGCTTTCATGCAGCAAAGATTAGAAATGAGGCAAAGTCAGAATAACATTTATTTCATCTGCCAGAATGTTACCCTATTTCTTGCCTTTGATTTATTTAAGTATAGAGGATTAAGATGGTAGAGCCATAAATATCTAAATATTTACATGTATGTATCATTGCATATATAATTATAATATACATATTTTAAAAGGTTGTTTCAGCTTTATAGCAGAGGTTGGCAACTTTTTTTCTATAAGGGATCAGAGCTAATATATTTTTCAGGCTTTGTAGGCCACAAAGTCTCCTTAGTTATTACTTAACCCTGCCGCTACAGTGTAAATGTAATCATAGACAATAGTAAAATAAGGGCATAACTCTGTTCCATTAAGACTTTATTTATGAAAACTGGTGGTGTGTGGCATTTGGCCCATTGGACAGTTTGATGACCCCTGACTACAGCATGATATAAAATATATTTATAAATTAGGCATAATTAAGATAATTTATTGAAGGAAAAAGATACGTATGAATATACATTCATAAGTTACTAATTTAGCAGTTGTATAAAAATAACCTTAGTGTATTTATTTATTCATTAGCATCCTGGCTTGCTAAGTTTAATAAAAATAATGTAAGTCTCTAAGGTATTTAGTTAAAATGCTTGTATGTAAATCACATTGTAATCAGCTTGCATTTCACAGGTACTTTTAGAAGTTCTAATATAGAGCCATGAATATTTGCACAAGAGGGTTTATTGCTTTTCTGTGGTAGACAAATTTCAAAATTGGCCTCAAACCCATTACATGAATGTCCAGGACAGGATTTCCTTCTGCTGCACAAGGGTGTTTTGTGAGTTTCCTGGGGAGTACATTCAAGGATGGCTTACCTGACAGTATCTGAGCCATTGTGTTCTAAGGAATTTCCTGCAGGGATTAAACCATGGAGGCCTAGACCTCAATCTTTTCAACTATTTCCCACATTCACCTTACACAATACCCTTTAAGAATGTTTTTGTGTGACTCCTTTCTCCAGGAAGAGATTGAAAGTAATGAAATGCCTAGACCATTGGAGAATTTTCAGAATTAGAGACAGTTAGTACATCTCTTTTTTGCCATTATAAGAAGCCAACTCAATACTCCATGTCTTAACAAAGCATCCAGCATTAACATGTGCATCAGAAGGACATCCAATCTCTTACCATTTAGAGATTCTAATTCTAATTCTACAAATTTTAACTCTTGTGTTTTGAGAGTATCTAGGAATCTGAAGCTTTAGGCAAAAATAATAAGAAAGCAAACGCAGTTAGCTGCCAGACAACCCCAAGACATCAGTGGCTTAGCACTGACTTTAGTTCCTCCAGCTGCCTCAGCTTTGTGTGGGCTGGATGGCCCCGCTCCATCTTGTGCGACTCCATTGGGAATACCTACCTCTAAGTTCACAGTAGCAGAGAAGAGAAGTATAGGTAGGGAGGCTGCAAGGGAGGCTGGGATATATGGAGAAGCACAAGATGTTTGATGAGAATCGGGGATCCCTGCCCAGAAACACATTTAAACCACTTTGATCTTGGGCTGAGTCCAAATATCAATGAGATAAGGATTAATGAATTTATAATATTATCTCAGTTTCATTTAGCTGGTTTTGACAACAACATATGCTGATAGGATGTTTGCAACATTTTGCTTGTTTCCCTTGTTTAAGGCTACTGTGTTTAAGATGAAACTCTTGTTTAACTGTATAATTCTTAACATCAGTATCATGTCATATATTCATTTGTATTGATAACCTACTTACCTACTTCCTAAGTGTGTGTGTGTGTGTGTGTGTGTGTGTGTGTGTATCTCGTTTCTTCATTTATGGTCACTGCAGGAAAACAGTGATGTACAATGTATACTCAATAAGTAGGTATTGGTTGATTAATAAAGGCAATTTTATACACAACAGTGAATCTGGAGACTTGTACCATTGGTAAACCTTGGTACCATTCAAAAGCATGTAGATTAAGGATAACTTTGTTTAATTTACATTTATAGACCATTTAGGGATGTCAGCTTGGATTAGTGTTTCTCAAAGTATGTCCAATGAACTAAACTCGGAAGTGTGTTGTGGGTCCAGGGAAGTACCTTAAAAATTTTGTGTTTAGGCTGGTCTTTTTCCCCCATTCTGAGTGAAAATGGTCCTATTGAAGTCCATAAAAGAATAGAGTCTACTGTGTTCAGGTGCATGTTGCTGTAAACAAATAAGCTTATTTAAGATCAGTAATTATGCCAGTGATGTCACTATAATGCAGTTTTCTCCAGCACCATAAAAAAACTTAGTGTCTGTTAAGGTATATTATACCATTAAGTACTGGCACCTGAATGCCAAGTACACCAAGAGCTGGACACAATAAGCCTAGAATAATAAATACTACAGTATGCACACAATGCCCATTTTCAATACATGTTTCCTCTAGGCATAGTTTTGCCATATGTGTGATTTCTTGGGATTGCATAGCTGATCCCACACTCAGTTCATTTTTCCCTGTCCCTGAAACTCTGCAACCTCAACATTTTCTTACTCCACTCCATTGTAGTACTATATTTAGTGTAGTGTTTATTTGTTAGGAATTTAACATGCCTTTAAAACTGTCCTAGTATTTTTGATTTGCATTATTACTGTTTTTCTTTATGCTTTGGCTAAAAAGTTGTGTAGGTTTTGAGTAGTCTGCTTGAAATCTATTTTACTGCAAGCTCTATTATTTTTACATGTGACTTTGTAGGAAACATGAGGTTGCTTTTAGGAGTGACTACATCACATTATAATAGACAAGCCTGTCTGTATTCTTACAACCTCAAATGCATATATTTTGTGGAATAGAAGAATGTCAACAGCAAAACTGGCACTGGGCCTATTTGAGAAGCTTCCATGTGGAGGCAGTTTTCTGACCTTTTATGCTTTGCGCTTTTGAGTGCTTTACAGTTCCCAAATAGTGTTCATATGCAGAATCTCATTTCCATCTCAGAACAATACCACAGGGGTCACTATGAGCATTTCTACTTGACAGACTTGGAAATTGAGGCTCAGAGCAGAGAAATACTTTGCCTAAGGTATATTGTTGACAAAGTTTTGTTTTTAATTAGTTATTCTATTCAAATAAACATATTTTAAGCACCTGTTTTGTGCAAAGAACTGGAGATACAGAGATAAATAAGATAAACCCAGCCCTCCTGCTGCCTTTCTCCCCTCTCCTCCCCACTGCTGTAGGGACTCTTTTCAACAAGGGCTGGACAGGGCTAGGCAATTTACTCACTCCCAGAGAGGCAACAGCATTGCTAGTTTCCTAGAGGAGCTGACTGCTGAGTATCCTGGCTGCTCTGCATAGGGCAGGGAGTTGGACACTTGGGTGGCTCCTGGCTAAGGGGCCTCAACCTGTTGGCCGCTGCAAGTCTGTCATTCAACTCTACTCCCTCACCAGTTCCTGTTCTAGCCTCTACCCATTACATTGTTTCACTTAGTGAAGACACAGCTGCAACACTGCAAAAGGCCTGCTACCTAGGCCTTCTGCTTTGTATGAGCTCTAAGTATATCTAAGGGATGCATAGTGAAGATGGCTGCTCCTTGCTTAACGTGCTATCATAGCTTAATGTGGGATAGTGGACAGGAATCTCAAATGAGAGCAAGGAAATTGTCTTCTCTGGGTTCCATCAGGAAACTGGCCATGGTATCTTAGGCAAGATATTCCAATGGCTTGTGCTTCAGTGTTCTCATCACTTAAGGACACTGTCTAATTAGATGGTCCAAGTAGGCCTTCTCTGGCTCTAGCCTTCCAATATTCCTCAGTGGCATGCTTGGGTTCGTTTAGTGTGCCCTCAAAGGGGGGCTCGAAGAAGCCAGGAGTTTGTTTTTGTTTTATTGAGGTGTAATTGACATACATTATATTAGTTGGAGGTGCACAACATAATGATACAATATTTGTATTAAAGCAGTTTAAATAATCATAATTTTTAAAAAAAATCAATTTCTGGGTAGCCAAATTAGGCTTTGATCTTCAGAAGATTGGAGACTGATGAGAAGTAGGCTTGAGATGGATTAATGATTGTGCATTGAACGTTGACTCCCCTATACAGAATTTTATTGTTGTTAACCATTTGATAAATAAATATGAGAGATGCCCTCTCAAAAAAAAAAATCAAAAAACATTGTAGAAAGTACAGAACTGATTAAGCTACAGAGACATTAATAAAGAGTTATACATATGTTTGAGGCTAGTTCAAATTATTTTTGATAAATAAAATATAGAGCATAATCATTTTCAAAATAATAAGAAAATCTATGTAATATTCATATTATTTTAAATTTCATTACTTGATTAAAGATATTTAATAACAAATAAACATTTAAATGTATGCCATTATAGTAGGTGACGTTGAAAGCTTTCTTATACTCTGTGACATCCCTTTTTTTTTGCCTTAGGACAGTGGAGACCATCTTACTCCTGAGATCTGTTCTAGCTGTAGTTTTTATCCCATGATCTTGCGAGGGCAGAATCCACACTAGTTAAATGTTTGTTTAATTGGTCAATGTTTAGCAAGTGGTTGGGTATTTAAATATCTCAATAGAGACTGAGAAAGCAGCACCAAGAGTAGTAAAATATAGGCAAAGAAAGAGAAATAATTGAAAACTAGAAGAAAAAAAGGAGAAAGAAAGGGGGAAAGGCTGAATACTGCTTTCACCATTTTTCAAATTTCTCTCACATGCTTAGAAAATAGAATAGGGTTGCTTATGCATGTTGTGGCCTTACAAAGAAATTAAAACATATCACCAGCACTTGCCAGTTTACTTCATAAATATACAAAAATCATTAGCATGTTATACACTCCTCAGATAGATGGTATGTCAGATGTTTGAAGAGTTACAGCTTGAAGAAAATGTACTCTACATTAAAAGTGCTGGTTTTTTTAAATATTCTCATACTTAATGGTCTGTGACATATTTTCTTTCAACCCTGATAATGCTTTGTTCTATATGTTGGAAAATATATGTATACACACACACACACATACATACACACACACACACGATTGTAAATCACTTAACAAAACGTTTGAATATGTACACAAATCATCCAAATTTTTACATCTATTCTTATTTTTGTTTCCTTTGTCTCCCACAAAAGATAAAAATAGCTGGGAAGTTTGTTCTCTTTCAATGGACTGATAAGTAACCAAGTAAAACATATTGTACTTTTACCTGATGTTATTGGCAGGAAGCCCAATTTTCAGGATGCCGAATTACACAGTCCTAGATTAGCCACCAAAGAGAAGGTATTTTTAAATTTTTTATTTTATTGTCTTGAATAGGAAAAATAAGGATGGAAGATTCTTTAAAAAGCAAATTGGATAAAGGGTACACAGGAAATCTATGTATTGTTACAACTGCATGTGAATCTACAATTACCTCAAGATAAAAAGTTTAACTAAAAACAGCATGTTGTAATGATTAGCAAAGGTAATGGAGCTGCCTTGTATTTTTTTTATTGTGATAAAATATATATAAGATAAAAGTTACCATTTCACCATTTTGAAGTTGTAATTTAATGACGTTAAGTACATGTACAATGTTGTACAACAATTACCACTGTCTAATTCCAGAACTTTTTCAACAGCCCAAATGGAAACCCCATATCCACAAAGCAACCACTCCCTTTCTTCAGGCACTGAAAACCACAAATCTGCTCTCTGTTTCTCTGGATATGCCAATTCTTCATATTTCATAAAATGGTATCAAACAATATGTGGGTTTTTGTGACTGGCCTCTTTCACCCACCATAATGTTTCCAAGGTTTATTCACATAGCATGCATTAGTACCTCACTCCTTTTTATAGCTGAATAATATTCATTGTATGGATACATCACATTTGCTTATCCATTCATAAGTTGAAAGATATTTGAGTTGTTTCCATTTTTTGGTTATCATGAATAATGCTACTATCATGAACAATCATATACAAGTTTTTAGGTGAGCATATCTTTGGGGTTCTTGACTTGTAATTATCAAGTCATATGGTAGCTCTATTTTTAATGTTTTAAGGAACTGCCAAATTGTTTTCCACAGTGGCTACATTCTCATCAGCAATATAGCAGGGTTCTAATAATAAGTCCTTGCCAAACTTATCTTCATATAGATAGATAGATAGATAGATAGATAGATAGATAGATAGATAGATAGGGGGTATGACACATATATATTTCATATACATATATAAAACTATCCTACTGGGTATTAAATGATATCTCATTGTGGTTTTGATTTATGGTTCCCTAATAATCAATGATATGGAGAACCTTTGTATGGTTTATTGGCCATTTGTATAACTAATTTGGAGAAATGTCTGTTATTTGAGTCCTTTGCCCATTTTTTAACTGGGTTATTGCCTCTTGTTGAGTTGCTTCTTATTTTTAAAGGATATGGACCCAAGGGGGCTTCAGTTGTGTTGGAAATGTTCTTTTTCTAAACTTGATGGTAGTTACATGGGTGTGTTCACTTTGTGTCCACATGTACATTTGTCAAAAGTGAGGCTGTGTGCCATTTGTACATTTCTCAAAAGTAAGACTGTGTGTTGTTTTTCAAATGCATTATCTTCCTAGTTTTACTGTAACAAATTACCACAAACATAGTGGCTTAAAACAACAGAAATTTTGACTAGCATCGAAAAGACAAGAGATAACAAATCCTGGCAAGGATCTGGAATAAAGGGAACCCTTTGTGCATTGTTGGTGGGATTGTAAATTGGTACAGCACTATAGAAAACAGTATAGTATCCTCAAGAAATTGAAAATAGAACTACCATATGATCTAGCAATCCTGCTTCTGTGATAACATCCAGCAAAAATGAGAACACTATGTCAAAGAGATATCTGCAACCTCATGTTCATGGCAGCATTATTTACAATAACCAAGATGTGGAAGGAAACCAAGTTTCCATCAACAGATGAACGGATAAAGAAGATATATAAATATACAATGGAGTATTATTCAACTATAAAAAAGGAGGGAAATCCTACCATTTGCAACAACAAGGATAGATCTTGAGGGCATTAAAATAAGTCATAAAAATAAACCAAATAAACCAGGCAGAGAAAGACAAGTACCAAATGATTTAACTCATCTGTGGAGTATAACAACAAAGCAAAAATTGAAAGAGCAAAACAGCAGCAGATTCACAGAACCTAAGAATGAACTAACAGTTACCAAAGGGAAAGGGACTGGGGAAGGTGGATGGGAAGGGTGGGATAAGGAATTTAGGGCATTATGATTAGCACACAATGTAGTGGGGGGCATGGGGAAGGCAGTATAGCACAGAGAAGACAAGTAGTGATTCTATAGCATCTTACTACGCTGATAAACAGTGTCTGTAATGGGGTGGGGACTTGCTAATGGGGGGAATGTAGTAACCACAATGTTGCTCATGTGATTGTGTATTAATGATACCATAATAAAAAAAATAAGCCATAAAGAGAAGGAAAAATAATGTATGCTCTCACTTATATGGAATCTTAAAACAAGTAAGAACTCCTAGAAAAGGAGATCAGATTTCTGGTTATCAGAAGTGGGAGGTTGGGGGAGAGGGAATTGGATGAAGGTGATCAAAAGGTCAAACTTCCAGTTAAAAGTTAGGTAAGTATTAGGGATGTACTGTACAACATGATGACTATAGTTAACATTTCTGTCTTTTATCTATATAAGATGATGGATGTTAGCAAACTTTATTGTGGCTATAATTCACAATATATATAAATCAAATCATTAAAATTTGGTTTTAATACCTTAATACTTGAATACCTTAATGTATACCTTAAAATTATATATTGCTATATCTCAATTATATCTCAGTAAAACTGGAAAATAAAAGAAAGTTTTAAAAAAACTAGGAATTCATTCTCTCACAGTTCTGGAAACCTAACTCAAGTCCAAAATCAAGATATTGACAGAGCTATACTCCCTGTGAAGGCTCTACAGAGGAATCTTTCTTTGTTTTTTCCATTTTCTATTGTATCCTGGAATTCTTTGGCATCGCATGGCTTGTAGACACATCCCTCTAGTTTCTACTTCTATCTTTACATTGCATTCTCCACTGTGTTTATGGTTCTAGATGTCTCAAATTTTCCTCTCCCTTCTCTTATAAGAATAGAAGTCATTGCATTTGGGGCCCACTCTAAATACAAGATGTTCTTATCTCAAGATACTTAATTTAAGTACATCTGCAAATCCCACTTCATAAGGTCACATTCAGATACCAGGGGTTGGGACTTTGAACATTTTTTTTGAGAGGACTTGATTCATCACACTACACTGAATATATGTCATGCTTCAATTTTTTAAACAGAAGGTCTTAAGAAAATAAATGATAAAAATTTTAGAAAAACATAGTGATTATGTTTATAAGTAAAAAAGATCTGTAGATTAGGGAAAGAAAGAAAATCACAAACTCATCGCTCTATAAAAGAGAAATTCACAACCGGCATTTGAAAAATGTCTTCACTAATTATGATTCTGAAAAGAACTTTTCAAATAAGGTTTTCAAAGAATATTGATGTGTTTTCTTTTTCTTTATTTTGAGAGGGAGCTAATGAAAACAATACCATATTCACCTGAAAAGAGAATACCTTTTAAGATACCAAAGAGTTTGTTTTTTGGTATTGCCAAATACAGGACTCTATTAAGATGTGCAGAAAGTATGTTTTTTGTGTTTACACTGTTACCCATGATGTACTCTTTTTTTTTTGCTTTTGTCCTTGAGTTATTAATAATATTGAGATATGAACCTTTTGACCATTGAGATCCTCTGGTTTTGGTCTGTTGTACAACTATCTCAGGATCCAGGTCATAAAAGGAATATTATACCTGACACTAGCCTCAGTACCTTTGAATTGTATTATGACATGTAGCATTGACCAACTCTGCTGGGGTCTCATTTCATGAATCAGTTAAATACGTCTGTAAATGAAGTAATCCTTTCTTTTCAAGAATGTGATCCAATATATTAGAGGTTATTTGACTTGCTAAATATAAAAAAACTGGTAGGATATAGTAGTTCTGGGAAAAGCTGTTTTAGTATGAGAACATACAAATCTAAAAATTCAGACAGTGGCCTTATTCAGAAGACTAAAAGCTTAGAAACCCATTTTCTGGAGTGATATTTTGGAATCTTTATTTTTCCTTTTGGATAATGTTATCTGTTAAGAAACAGGTAACAAAGCCTTGATTCACACATTCTCAAATTGTGTCTACTACAAAAAATATATTCAAAGATAAATTTTGAAAGCTTTTATATGTAGGATTATTTGAAGGTTTTAAATAAGACCTATTTATTCACTAAGGTGTGTGTCCTTAAAAAAACAAAAAATGTTTCCTTACTTTATTTGATGGGTTTTTAAAAAAAAAAATAACCTAACAGTCATTTTAAAGTTGATTGGAGTTCTACCACAATATCATTACCTGTTGGTAAAAGACTAAAAATAAAGAAATCCAGTTTTTAAGATTTTTCACACAGTACTTTTTGTACCTTTAAAGTACTAAAGGCCAAGTATTTTATAAACTGTCGACACAAATTATATTACTGATCTTTCATCATAATATGTAATAATAGTTGCACTCAAAACATGAAGGAAAAAATATGCTTCAGGGCTTGGCTATGAAATAACTGACATACAAGAGAATTACTCAGCCTCGTAGTTTTTCACTTGGGGCTCCAAGCAGGGTGTCTATTTGTGGATCGGCACTCTCTGCCCTCTGAATAAGACCAGCCTGACACAAAGCTGCAGTTATTCTGTAGTGACATCACCACCACCCTGCCCTTTCACTTGTATTTAAATGAATTATTCTAATATTGCATAATGGAAGATTTCAGCTTTAAGTTTGACCTAGCAATGAAAGTCACTGTGAGTTCTGTGTCTTGTTTTATTCCTGCTTTATTTTTACCTTCTGGTGATGCATCTACGCAGACGTGAAGTTCTGAAAGCATTTTCCATTGTGAGATGTAGAGCCCTCTCAGGAAGTTTTTCACATATTTATTCACCTGCCTAATCAAGAAAAAGAAGTAGCACACTTTTTTCATAATACATAAAGAGTTACATAAGTTAAATCCCAGGATTACTATTCCCAACTCATTAAGAAAGCATAGACCTTTTCAGTGATTAAATAGGAAAGATGGGGAAAAACCCACTAGGACTGTTAAGATTTATAAAATTAGCATCCAAAGTACAATAACCACAGTTACAGTACCCATTTATGGCTCTTGAGACTTTTTTTTACATTATAGATTGGTTATTTGATTATGCCTACATCTCACAAGCGACTAAAGCTCTTTGAGGGCAGGGTTGAAGTTTATTTCACCTTTTAATCACTCACACGTCTTCCACATTACTGTGCACATGGTGGTCTTTTTATTAGTGTGTGCTGAATGGATTTGACATTCATAATGCCACATGTAGACATTTATTTATATACTTGCAATCTACATACAGAGTAGGCCCCATTCCTTTTTCTCTCTTATTATGACTTTTTAAATTTTTAAATAGCTTTTGGGGTGGTGGTGAGGAGATGTAAGAAGGAAATATTGAATCAAGTCATCATATCCATCTATTTTTCTTAGCTCATTGCCTCGTTCTTCTCCTCATCCTTCCCCCCAGGCACAGTGGAACAATAGGCTGACAGGGAACCCCTAATTCAACTAGACAGTCTCTCAGTTCCCTTCTGTAGTTTAAAACTCTCTCCCACATCTCAATTTCACTCTCTCACACTATAAACCAGCTTACCAGCAGGAATCAAACCCATGTCTGTTTCTCAGCTTCCTTCTTGTTCCATGGCCTTTCCCACCAAGACAGGAACCTATACAAGGAACCAACGTGAGATCAGAGAGTTCAGTACTCTGACTGGCCCCCCCTAGAATTAATCAACTGTGACCAGGAGGGTGGGGCAGTTGGTGACTCATTTTAAATCTAATGATCATTCTTGGACCAATCAGTTGTAGTCTTATTGGCAGGTCACTTAAAAACATAGCAGCACCTTGAGGACAATGATTATGAGCTTGGATGTTCAAATTACATCTTTGTATACAGTGAACATCAAATTTCTTGATTAAATGACTTGAAAAAAAGAAAAAAAATATCAGCACCTTCTGAAACTCTTGGTGGAACAAGATAGATACAAAAAGAAAGTAGTTGCTGGCCTCTGGTGAAATGGAAGAGCCAGATTAAGCAAAGGTATCTCATACCTTCCATCTATAAGATTCTGTGATTTATTACTACAGCAGTCAAATATTAGGAGGTCATAATTAATTCTCTGCAGGTTCTCCTAAACTCAATAGATCAAGGATCAGTTAAATGAATTTCTTTTGCAGGAATTACAACATATAACCACATATTACTTACACTATGTTAGAAAAGAGAATGAACATTATCACTGGAACCTAGAAGCAAATTTAAATACTGACAAATATTCTGAGTATTTTTATTCTACCAGAAATATCTAAATCCATATGTATATTTTTTTTCTGATGCCATTGTTCAAAAGAATCTAGTTTTGCTTGGTTGTTTTTTCTTAAACCTCTTTGTTTCATTTTGGTAAGCCATCTAAGTCTTTCATATTGGAATGTTACCTTTGTGTAGCATCACTAGGTGGAAAAGACTATACTTGAAAAGATAGTAAAATGGCCTTTCACTATGTAAGCTGCAGTATAGAACCCTCAGAATCCTGATTATTGCCTTGTGAAAGAATGCATGCAGTCTAGTGCCTCTTAATTACCCATACATTTTTGTAAGATATACTCTACAGGTCTTTAAAAAACTCCTCATAGAAGATAGGTGTGAATCTGTGGTATCTTACTACGCTGGTGAACAGTGACTTCAATGGGGTATGGGAGAAATTGATAATATGGGTGAATGCAGTAACCACAGTGTTCTTCATGTGAAACCTTCATAAGAGTGTATATCAGTGATACCTTAATAATAATAATAATAATAATAAAGAAAACTCCTCATAATATTATACAAACATTATGGACCCCCTTCTGAGCAAATGTAGTATTAGATTCCATTGTTGTCTCGGAGCATGCATATTCTTTGTGGTTATTATTGATTTGGTTGTGCTAATTTCTGTCCCTTTAAAAATCCAAATAATAACTTAAGATCAGGAATTTAGAAGAATACATGGAATGAGCAATAATGAAGTCAGCAAGCTTTAAAGTTGCAATACTTGAAGAAACTTGTCAAATATGCATTCTCACTCATCTGCCATAATCTTGCTATATCCTTTTGAAACTTGCTGATAATTGTAGACTCCTTGACATTTTTTCCCTCAGTCTTTATATGCTTATATTTTCATAATTAGATGTTCAATCCACCTCTAGTATTCTGGTTCATTCTAAATTAGGTAATGACCTGTTTCTTTTATATCTTCATGAAATAAAGGTGGCCAGTGGGAAGTCACTGTTACTTGACTTACTTCCCTATTTCTTAGTTATACCTCTCCCACAGTAAGGAATTGTGAGTTCCTGGAGCAGCACATGTGTCTCTTTTTAAATGTAACTCTCAATTTCATGGTTTGGAGTGTCTGCAATTCTCTAAAGAGGCAATGATCCATCCATTTAAATAGCACAGTTGTAGAAACTAGGCTTTGAGCAAGTACTGAGGAAATTATGGAAAGGAACTAGGAAAATTCTAGCATTAGTACCTTTGCAGGCTAGTATATTTGTTAAGCAAATTGTGAACTTTAGCTAATCATAGTATTAAATTTCATTTCCAAAATCTTTGATTTTTTTTTTTTTTGCCCTTCTAAGTTGACTCTTCAGTGATGTTCACCAGAGGGTAAGGTGACAGCCCCATAGCAAACCATCCTTGGCCAGACCCCACCAGGCTGCTGTTCACCTTACCTGCCTCTAAAGTTACCATATTTCACCCTTATCCTAATCATGCCTCCTTGTATCTTTTGCAGACCCCAGATCTTCCTTTCAATGCCACTTGAAAGTCAAAGGATTGTAGAAAATAGGAAATGGGTAAAGGACATTAAGACCAGCCATTTAAGCTCTTTTGTTTTGTGCCTCCTTGCAGCTCTAAAAAATAAGAATGGCATTGTGTTTTTCTAATTTCTCTGTTAAAAGTTAGAAAATAAGAAAAGTTTTATGAAGTTAAAACGAATCAGCAGTTATATCATGAAAACACATCTTCAAACATATAATGATAAGCATACAGAGAAAAATCTATGTTTTTAAAAAATCACAACATACTTTAAGCTAACATACTTTAAGCTAACATAACATTAAGGAAATAACAAACACAAATATGCCCAATGCCAAGCTTTGTGAAATCTAAACATTTTCTCATAATTGTTTATTTTTCATAAGAAACAAAACACCACTAAGATTTTGAGAAATCCCAATAATGAGCAAATCTCTCTCTCACTTGAGGTTAGAATAGGGAAATGATAAAGAATCAGAATGAAGCACAGCTGATAAATGACATTCCTAATGTTAACCCCTAGACAAAGCTGACTTACCTTCCAGCACCAGCTCAGAACCTGACACTGAAAAAATAGAACAAAACGTGGTTTTGGTTTTTCTGTAGGCAGTCTCACTTTTAAGTAAAAATGAATAAAAGATTGGGCTATCCACACAGTTTCTCCCTCCAAGTGTACCGATCATTAAAGTATGAAAGAAGCATAGATACAGAAATAGACAAGTCGTGTTATAGCTAGTAAAGCTCCCTCCGCATGGAAGGAAACGTCATGAATGGGAAGTAAGCATTTTCCTCTAAAAACATACAAAGCTAAAGCCACATTTTTATCTCCTTTTGTTTCCTATTCTTTTTATACCCTCTCCCCCAGTCCAGGGGTAACCTTGACCTGAATTTTAAGATTCTTGTGTATAACAAGTAGACAGTTGCTAGAGTTGTGATAATAAGTACCCAAACATTTCCATTAAAGGAAAATATTGGTTGCCAGTTCTTGGAGATTTTGACTATAACATCTGTATTTATTTCAATTTCAAGATACTCTAGTAGACTAATGGAAAGAATGTAAAAGATGATACTACTAGATAGGAATAGAGTTTGTTTCCAAGGATGTTACTGCTCAACTAATGTTCTAAGTGCTAAAAGATTGTCATGATCTTAGCAACAACAATTATAGCTAAGAAAACAAAGTTTGGAGCTATCTCAAAACAGAAAAGAAAGCATCAAAAAGTTATCTCTTTCCCCTGAAAAGAAAACAAGCATTCCACTGACCCTTGTCTTCTGAAATATTTCAACATTCCAGGCTACTGAGACCTGTCTTCACATCTTATAAACAAGCCCCAATGTCCTTTAAAATACTTTGTGATTTATTTTCCAAATTTGTTTCAGATGAATAACAAATTATATTCATTTGGATCACATTATTTCTTCTTAATAGACTGGGTAAGTTTTAAATTGAGCAGAGGTACCATAAGGCTTTTGAATGAATAAAATGTTTGGTAGTGAATGATATAATGGAAAATTGCTATAATAAGTAGTTAGAAAGAGAGAAAAATTATACAGAATCATTTAGTTTAAGTGGTAGTGTATTATTAGGGGCAATACTAAATCATCAAGAAAAATTAGCCTGTTAAATTGTAGAGGAGAATCAATAATTCATCTCTTAGTGTTTAGAATTTGAAATTGCCAGCTAAAACTACTGAGATGAGGAATTATTTTCTTATAGATTTTGGTTTGGGTTAGGGTATACTATTGGACTTTTCATAGTACTTCATTTTGTTAGTTATTTTCATCAAGTCTCTAATCTATTAATGTTAATTTTTGACCACTTGTGTGTTAAACCAGTCAGTATTTAGATAACCATATTCCATCAAAAAAGGAGTGCTATAAATCTGTACACTTTGCCTCCTGCATCTGAACAGTATGGCAAAAAAATGAAAAATAAAAGTTGAAAGCAAATTAAATCAAATACTTATTGTGGTCCACAACAAAATAAAATACAGGTAGACTTTATTTTATGTCTTGATTGTGTTCTTAAAGACTTACATAAAAATCAAAACATTTTTTAACAGTCTAAACATATTTCCTCTTTGAAAGAATATTATAGCTAAATCAAAATGCCAGTAATTACTTGCCAATCTAAATAATTACAACCTAATTTAACTGACTTTTTCACATTAGAATTTCACTAAGTGAACACTGTTAGATTTTACAGGTGATGCCATTACTGCAGGACGAACGATCACATTGTAAAAAAACTTTAAACTTTTACTTCTTGAATTTCAATAATCTAAATAAAAGCTTTCAAATAATAGATATATTTGAAAACTTTATGATTATCCTTTTCCAATCGTTTCTATTTTCCTTTTTGTTAAACATAAGTGGGTTTTCACTTAAATAATGTTAGCTCCAAATTGGACATTCAAAAGAAAATGGCTTAGGTCTATTTGTACATTAGATAAATGGATAATCCTTTTCTTTTCATGTTTCTGAAATGTCATTGTTTCAATCTGAGAGTCAAATCTTACCCAGAGACCATATACATTCTTTCTATTGATGCCTTAGGAGAAATAACCTGAATAAAAAGTTGTACCTTTATTAATAGATTCTTTTCAATGAATTGTATTCATTTGCATGTAATTCCTTCTCAGTATGTATGAGCTAGTAACACACTGCCAGTCCTAAGGTTATTTTTGCTAGTATGCACAATAGGTAATTTCATGGGTCAGGAAAGCAAAGAGGTACTGTACACAGTAATATGAATGATTTTAAATTTCCTAATTTCCATTAGAGCTATTAAATATAAACAAACAAAATATAAAAATAAACAAACAGACAAAAAAGAAGTAGGAAAAATTCTCTGTCCCCAGTGAAGCAATGGAAGAATCTCAAGTAGTAGCCATTTTCTCATACCCTTGGACATGTTATACGGCCTTCAAAATCCAACCCCAAGCCATCCAGAAAAAGCATCTTATTAAATGGCATAGGAAAATAAATAATGGACTCTCTTAGTGCCTAGAATTGGAAATTGCCAGTTAAAGCTACTAGGTAAGTTGAAAATCATTTATTTTACAGTGCATACTACCTCTTTGCCTTCCTGGCCCTCAAAAGTCCCTTTTGTACATACTAACAAAAATAACCTTAAAACTGGAAATGTCTTACTATCTCACTAAGAAGAAATTATATGTGAATTAATAAAATTAGTTGAAAAGTTTTCATTAACAAAACAACTTTCATTCAGATTCTTATACATCCAAAGACTTCGTATCTCATATTTCTGGGTAAATACTTGAATAGGATGCAGCCCTGCTCTGTTTTGAAGGGTAATACTCCTTCCCGTGCAGCACTGCATGCTGTGTAGTCACAGAAATCACTGAGTTCAGCTCTCAGGATGCCAGGGCAGCTGGAGAATGTGTGTGTGCTCATGTTGCTTGCACAAACACACAAGTCATGTTTCCCACAGTGGGGCCCTGGGACCCCTGAGGTTCTGCAGCTTTTTTATCCTGTAAAACACAAAGCCAGAAGATGATGCTGACTGGGTGTAGGCGTTGGCTTCTGAGACTGTTTAAGAATTTCTGGAGAAGGGACAGTCTGAGAAGAACTGGCAGAGCAGGCAATTATTTGTGGTGGGAGGATATGGGAAAAGAGCAGATGTCTGTAGATACTACAAGGGAAAATAAACACGGTAGAAGAACAAACTTATGTAAAAAATTTAAAAGGGGGATTTTTAACAAAGGATGTTTGGGAAATATTCTGGGCAGCACTTATGAAAGGGTACAAGTTCTTACAGCCAGAATGACCTTTTACTATAAATCGTCATTTCTCTGTTTATTCAGCCCTGTTCTATTTAACAAACTTGTATTAAACACCTACTATGTGCCAAGAATTAGACTTCTTTGCCTCCTTCCCACCAGCCACGTACAGATTCACCCATATACACACTCTCACTTTGAAGTTCAAATACCGTTTGTATTAACTGGACATTAGCACTAAAATTCAAAGCAATTTGCTCGTTACAGCAAGCTCAAGTTATAAAGCAGCTTCCCAGGATAAAACTTGGAAAATGTTTGAACACCGGGGTGTTTATTTGGATTGGCTTTTCTGGACTTGCTGTTGGAGGTAGATACCTTGCTGACATATTACATCATTTCTGATGAAAGAACTTTGAATGGTGAGATTGACTGAGCCACATTTTCTTCTTACATAACTATATAAGGACATTCCAATTGTTTGAAGGAGACAATGAGTTGCACATGATCTTTTTTCCAGAAAACACAGATTCCTGTATTTGAGATTATGATGTCATTTCCAGACACTGTGTTGATTTTATACTCTTTGCTTAAGGCCCTAATATTGCCTGTCTTGTTCTATTTTTATATCCTGTTTCTTTACCACTGGAATTCTTGGGCTCCTCCTTCTCAAGATTGCAGTGCTGAAAGAATAATCATCTCAAGTTTCAGATCAACTAGAATGATACTGTACTATAACATTTTTAGACAAATTGAGTTACACTATTGATCATATTTTATCTTTTAAGGCAACCATGTGCACCAAAATTGGAATCCATCTGACTTAACCTAGCAAGAGTAATTAAACTAATTAATATTTCTGATTCATAGAGCTGATATTATAAAGATGTTTTATTATATATTATGAGTGAGGAAAAGGGCTTCCAACTTTCACCAACTCTTATCATCAAAATGTTTTCCTTTCAACTCCCTGGAGTGTCTCACAGTTGAATATATTTTATTTGAATTTAAGGAAAAAAAGGAAATCTGAAGTTATATAAAATACCTAATATATATATTACATCATCACATCAGTTATAGCGAGCATATATGACTATAGGAGTTTATATCCTTTCAAGCAGGAGTGGAAGAAATCTCCCCACCAGTAGGCTTTGGTACAATAAGAGGTAAGAGGTGCTGGGACATACCGGTGCTCAGGTTTGGGGAGCACGGGGCTCTGCAACTCCAGCACAGAGGCTGCACTGCCTACGTGTGCTCTCTGTTTCTTAGGCAGTTCAAGACCATGATTCAACTAGTATAGTGTGAATATGCTAGAAGACTCACTTCAGGCTCATCACAATTGACTTGGGATCATTGAAGTAGGTTCTAAGCTAGTAGATTGTCACTGGAGTGAGAGAAGCCTTGACTTGCTCTCAGCTCAGAAGCTGGGTGGTATTGTAAATATGCACCATTTTTAAGGAACTAAGATGAGAATCCAACTGCAAGGGCAGGAATCACCTGCGCTCCTCCTCCTTGGCCAGCCTTCCACTTGGAAGTCCTCACCCCCTCATCTCAGATTTTCTTCACACATGTCATTGCAGCTGGGTTTAGAAACAGGAAATTTGCTATGGAAATGAGTCAATGAACTTACTGTCCTGTTCCACTGATATAACACATCTGTCTCACTGTTAAAGACACAAATGGTCATCATCATCAGAGGGAAATCCTTTTCCAAAAGAAAACTCAACTGCCAGATGGTAAACTGACCCTTTGGATTCTATTTATGAAAGCATTTATTGAGCATTCTCGATTGCTACATGCACAATTTGTATTTCTCACAGCAACCAATACTTTACCATTTGTAAGCTCCATTTTTTTAAATTGAGGTACATACAATAAAATGCACAATCGTAGTGTACAGCTTGATGAATTTTGATATGTATATACATTCATGTAACCATCACTCAGATAAAGATACCAAACATTCTCACTATTTTTTTAAATCATTTTAAGTATGATAAACTGAGACTCATAGAGGTCAAATCACTTGCCATGTCTTTTCCGAGCAAAGCTGCAGGATCTTGAAAACAGGAGCACCATCTTTTCATTAATCTATCTTCAGGACCTAGCAAATATCCAACCCAAAGCAAAGACTTGATTAATATTTGTGGAGTATTTATTCAACTATGAATAACTGAATAAATAATATCAGTGAAAGGGGTAGGTTTAAGCCTAGGTTCATATGTCTCTACACCGTCTTTCTATCCTACCAAGGAATTTGCCCTAAAAACCATTAATTAATACACTAACACAATTATTATTTCCTAGCTTAATATTGTGTCATTTCAAACTTCATATTAAAAATAGTAAATATAATGTTAATTTCATGATTTCTCTTATTATTTCTACACTGGATAAATATAGGAAGTTGTTAAAAAGAAAGCAAAGCATTTTAATATGCATCCCTAGTCACCATGTATTTAGTATTGTGCTTGGAATTTAAAACAATCAAAATTCCATTGGCTTTTAAATACTCCAATCTGGTTTTTCTAGATCAGAATTTCTGGACCACCCTGTGAAAGACAGACTTTCTTCATTAAGAAGCAAAAAATCAAATAAGCTGCAGTGACTTTTCTCATAACTCAAGAGGATGTGTGGAGGAGGGAGGTCTTCCTTTCACTAGCAAGTCAGTGCCCTCTAGAGATTTGGCCCCTTCATTCAGGTTTTCCTGCTGGTCCTATCCTCAAATACTCCAAAGCCATAAGATGATTAAGAGCTCTAACAGGCCATTTGAGGGTTCTGTTGACCTGTGTTATTACTTTCATTTTTATTAATCTGACCAACTCAATCGCACTGTAGACACAGAATGTCTATACTTTAACCTCAGAAGACCATCATCAAATTCTTGTCTTTTCCATTAACACAGCCCAACCTTGGACAAATCACTTAACCCCTCTGAGCTCTAGTTTCCTAAGACAAAAAGAGTAAGGAATGCTGTCCTGCCTAACCACCGCAGTTTATTGTCTAGTTCAATGTCATTATTTATATGAAAATGTTTGTGAGCAGCAAAATGTTTATAAGCAGAAAAAAAAACCTGTAAAACTGTAGGTTATTTCTCCTTCTCTTTCTCTTTCTCTTTCTCTCATTTAGTTGTCTTATACATCAACTTCCACCCGGGATAAAGAAATTGCACAAAATGGTCTCTTTTACAAAAGATACCCTTCATACCAGTAATCTCATCTTCCTCTTCAATTTTTAGTTCTTGCATATATAACACATAAGACCATATTGGAAGGGGAGGAAGCCTTTCTATTTCTTTTCTACCTACACATGTTTTAATCATAGTCCCTCACAATGTTTTGTCTAGGGCTCTATAGCCATGACTTCTCTCCTTGCTCCAAACTTACCCCTCATCTCAGCATCCTCCCAGCCTCTGTAGAACAGCCAGCTCCTGAAATTTGCTTCTCAGGAGATGGAATTAGATGGATTAATAGTAGCCTCTCTTCTAAACCCATCTGCATGTCACTAGCCCTTCTACTAGCTCTTCCCCATGTTAGAGCTAAGATATAAGGACTGAGTCAATCTGAATGGTTTGGGAATCTTGGGGAAATGTGGGCAGATTTCTCTGCCATCCTGAGCCTCCTCCTCCTCAGCTTAGTGGGGACAATAATGGTATTTAATTGTAGGATTGTTGGTAAAGTATATGAGGAAGGAGCATGGTGATGGTAGAATAACAGAGTAGGCACACAATATTGTTTTTATTAAGGGGAAAAAATCTCTCTTTTGCTGGTACATGTGCAATCGGAAATTACTTTTTACATCTGACTATTTTCTGTGTTTTATTTCCTATCATTTTCACTCTATATGGTCTCTTAAACCACCTCAGTCTTTTTTTATTTTTGGCTTTGATTGAAAATAAATATGATTTCACTTTACTTCTAGTACATAAAGTTCCCAGACCACTTACTATAACAAAATGAACATTGAACTAAAAGCTATGAGAAGTTGCTTTTACTGTTTATATGCCCCTTAAAATCAAAAGAATGAGATGTAAACTATTTTTTTATGTCATCTGCTGTGCTTCAGGCTCTGTGGTGCCTTAGCAAACATGAAAGAGGCTGATTTACAATCACTTTGGGCAAATTGCCTGTGGAATCTGAGGACAGGAAATGACAAAAAGTGCAGCACACACTCCCGGACTTTCCACATGACATGTAGGATAAACAGGCCCACAAAGGAACCCAAAACTCGTGGTCTTCTGTTGAGGGGCACCATGAATGGCCTTTGGGAGTGTGTTTACTAATGATGAAGTGCTGAAAAAGTCTTCAGGAGGGGTGAAATTGACCCTGATGAAAGAAAACCCCTTGGTTTTTTGTCTAAGGAATGGTGAGTACTCTTTATTTGGGTAAATTATACTACCTGCACACACATTATGAAAGAGCAGTACCATATCACCAACATATGTCTCTCAAACCTTAACAGGTTTGGACCTCCTGGGAAATCTTGTAAGTGCATAGAAACTGGTTCAGGAAATCTGGGTGTGGCCTGAGACTCTAGATCCCTTACAGACTCCCAGGTGATCAGATGCTGCTGGTCTTCAGGCCACAGTTGATTTTCAGTCATCTTCTTTAACTAAATCGTTTGTGGTCATGTTCCAGTCCTTATCTACAGGACTGTAGGTTACAACTCAGGTGATTTTAGTCCCCGGGGAATTCGGCAGTGTCTGGAGACATTTTTGATCTTAGTGGTGCCACTGGCATCATGTGCATGGGGGCTAGCGATGATATTAAATGCCCTGCAGTACACAGGACAGTGCCTCAAAACAAAGAATCTCCTGTTCTTCAAATGTCAATAGCACCAAAGTTGAGAAATTTCTGTAAAAGTACTATTTTCTGTATCTCACATATCAAAAATAATATGTTGAAAGTGTCCAAAAAATAAAAAGGGTAGGAGCATGTACTTTTTAGTTTGGAGTAGATAGTGAACAGTGTTTAAAACTGTCTTCAAATATATGAAAGACTATTAGGCAGAAGTTGGTAACCAGCTGTTCTCCATCACTTTTAGAGAATGAACAGGAAACCTACATAAATGGACCTGTGCTACCCATCCATTCGTGTTCTGCATCTATGCCAGCCAGACAAAATCTCTGTACATGATCTTGCAACTATATTGGTCCCACTCTCTGTCTTATTACTTGCAGACACCCTCCCAAATCCTTGGGACACATTTCTCTCTTTTCTGCCAAGTTGTATCTCTCCCTCCTCTTAAAAATCTAACTTGAACATTTCCATCTCTAAAAGTTTTCCTTAGCTAAGATGAAACAGTTGCCAGTTCACCTCTGACTGCAGCTGTCACACTTCCTCCTTCAACATGTTATCTTTCATTCTACAAATACGTTATAGATGATCTGAGTACGAGGAGCTGTGCTAGATTTTGAGAAGGGATAAGAAAGATGAGAAAGAGAGTCACTGTTTTTAAGTTTTCCAATATAAGGGGAAAAGTCTCACACAGATAACTACAATGTAGATAGTATTTAATAATTATTTCTATAAGAAACTTTTTTAAAATAAAAGGGGAAGGTTTAGTAGTTAAAAGATTATTTCCAGATGGGGAGATAATGGAAATTTTTATAAATAGGTATATTTTTTTTCTTAAAAAGATATACATAAGCCTCTTTTTAACAAAACAAATTTTTCTCTAAGTTAGGTACAATCCTGAGCAAAAAAAAGCATTTACTACTGTTAATAAAATTTGAAGTTTATGAATTACAGAATAGGAAAATTATAATGAATTGCAGTCTGGATTTAGACTATATTCATGGGAGAGTTTAAAATGAGTAAGGAAAGAGATTTTTTTAGGATATGTGTAACTATGTCATGGTTTTAACAAAGGAGTAAATTAAGTCACCTTTGTATCTTGTTGCTCTGTGATTTTATTGAAAAGTAATCTTCAGGAAGAATTCTTAGTTACATCTAGAAATGGAATACTTTGGAACATCACAGTATGCTTTAAAAACCAGTACCAAACATGGAATTTAGCACCATCCATTGAGAGAATTTGGCACCATCCAGAACGCTTTTAGAAGAGTCTCACTTATAAAGAGTTTCCATTTCCTAAACTACAAGAAAACTGAAAAGAATTACCCTTATTGAATATCTAGTATGTGCCAGACATTGAATGAACTCTTTAGATATATATTATCTGATTTAATCTCGACAGCAAACTGTAAGGTTATCATCACCAACAACACTGTTGGAAGACTTTAGTCTCTTAGTAGAAGCTTCCGCCCAGCACTTGATTCAGAGAGGGAAGCAGGGCAAATCTCAGGCCTGCGTAGGAAGCCATCTCTGGATGGAGACAACCTGCATTTTGGAAGCAGCAAGGAGAAAGCTTCCTCTCCCGAAGCTATAAATGATGCTACTAGCATCCTCTGTAGCTAAAACATGGAAATGAAGCTGTTTACATTAGCAACCACAGTCTGCTGTAGTACTCACTACCGGAAAACTATCTGCAACTACATTAGGAAGATATGAGCATGAGTTTCTGCCAGCTCTTTCCCACGCATTCTGAAATCTCAAGCTCCAGGAATGGTACAGATACTGAATTAGTACGGGATTCTGTTTGAATATTAGTATTTATATTCTATAAAGTCATTATGTTGATTTTTAATCAGTAATCTAATTAATATTATAGAACATTCTTATAGTGCTCATTCTTTGAGCATCATTGCCTTTTTTAATAAGAACACAGCTTATTCATTGGTGCTTCCCATAATTCCATAACTCTGTGTGACTGGACTTTGTTTTCCCTCTTAAAGTTGTTCTAGGTTTCTGCGTATCATTCAATGTTGATGTGAAAAATTCAATGACTTTCAGCGGCCCAGTGGAGGACATGTTTGGATATACTGTTCAACAGTATGAAAATGAAGAAGGAAAATGGTAAGCCAGTGAGCTTTGCTGTTGTCGTTGTTTAGTTTTTTACAAGGTAATGGAAAACATTACTCAGCTACATTTAGTTTTATGACTGAGAGTTTAACAGAATGAATCATTTTGGTAGAAAATGCAGTATGATCATTTGGTAATGGAAACTGAAAAAATAAAGAAAAAATCTTTGGCAATACTAAAGGAAGTGGTTAGTGATTTCTGTTGAAGTTTAGGTTGACCTCAAGGGAAGTCCTTACCCAAAATAGTCATTGTTCTGTATGTATGTATGTTATTCCGGCAAAAGTACTTTAATTGTTCTCATTTTACAGTAGCTGAAATTGAACAGAAGGGAATGGGAGACACATGAGATGCTGTCTTGTAAGGGTTAATATCATTTCTGTAAGACAATATTAGGCTTATATTTTTGGTGCTTTACTGACCTACCGAGTTTGGTCCATTAATTATAATGGGCCTTATCGAATTTCCTTTATACAATTTTAAATCCTTTAATAATGGTTTAGTTCACTTTAAGTGTGATTTTAAAAGCATATTTATCTTGTTGAAAATTGCACAAAATAAATGTTAAAGCTCCTTTGCTTTATATTTAGCATAATTTTCAACATGAGTCTTTTTTTAAAATTTGGGCTTTGTAGAAAAAAAGGAACAGGGGTTAAACTCTGCTTTGGTTTAATAACTTAATCTAAGCAAGCCCATTTTTTCAAGTAGCTAAAATAACAAACAAGAAGAGATTTATCTCTATTAAGAATAGCGATATAATGAGAGAGTGACCTATCACTCCACCATATTTCACAAGTGGAAAGGCATGGCCTTTTTATGTTTTACTTTATCTTTTAGACTTAGTGAAGTTGATAGTAATCTCCTAAAAACTATCAAGAATAAATACTTAAGTTATCACACTTTCTAAGTACAAATGTTACATCCTAGGCATAAACTGGAATATGCTCCACTCTTCTGCTCTCCTTACAAATATCTCAGATGAGAAATCTAGTATTAGAGTATGATTTTTTATACTCTCTGTCCTTCCATCTTATACTCTCACTCCCCACCAACATTTAAGGTTAAATTCCCCTATGCACCAATTTTGTTCTTTGAGGCATTATGCCTGCAATTCAGGGAATTTATCTCTGGGAGAAGAATGGTGAGTAGACCATTTGTCTTTGTGCATTAACTATAATAAACTGAAACTCAGTATGTATTTTTCTTAAAAATCTTAACTTTTCCATAAAATACATTTAAAAAGTTAATTTTCACTAATAGTCACATAAATTTTAAAGAGAATCATAATAGCAAGCCTTAAAGTCTTAAATGACCTACTTAAAAATGAACTTTTTAAAAGATAGATATTGTTAACATGTTTTATGAAAATCTGGTTTTTATTTTCTGCCATGAGGAAAATCTATAAGCTCCCTCTTCCATCCAGTCCTGTCTCCCTGATTTTAGAGCAGTCTGATGTCAGAAGTCCACAGATATCTGAACAAATCTCCATAGAGTAAGAAGGGACTCATATTTCCTCTCAAGAACCTTAGTGCACCCATTTGATCTCTTCATTGTCTTTCTGTCCCTTTTTATGAGTCCATACTATTGTGAGATTCCCTTAATCTAAATTCACCAATCCCTTTTTGCAAGGCACCAGAGGCAAAGAAATGGGAAACTGAGAAATCAGGCCTGAGTGGGGCTTTGGTGTCATGATGACTGTCCTTCCCAAAGCCACCATCTTTGAAGAAGGTCAATGTGTAGATGACCAAAGGAAGATATCCAGGCCAACATTTGGAAAGAAACAAGAGTGCACAGAGGGATAGGAAATAGAAGGTTGAAGAAAAGATGTTGATAATGAATGGTCTGTCGGAATGAGCTCTTCTGAATTGAATTTTAGGCAGAGCATTCAGAATTCTATATGTGTGTGTGAGGTAATAATGTTAACAATAAAATGTTAACCTTTTTTACATTACAGACCAAGCCTTATATATCTTGCTTCACCCATGAAATGTAGTCTAGTTGTCTCTGTACAAATGTTTGTTGGTTGGTTTTTATTTCAACTAGAGTATAAATATGGACCAATCAAGCAAGAGTGTTTATCTTCTAATACATCCCTGGCATTATGCTAAATTCTATGGGAGACATAAGCTTAACCTTAAATGTTGGTGGGGAGTGAGAGTATAAGATAAATATGAAAGCTTATAATCAGTAGAGGACACATTCGAAATGATTACAAGTAAAGGATAGTACTAATCAGTATAATATAGACTATAAATCAATGATAGCTCAAAAAAGGGGGAGTAGTTCTTGATTCTAGAGCTGAGTCTTTTAATAAATGAAGAAGAAATGACACTCCAAACTGAGAAGGCAAAGACTTAAAAGGGAGCACATTAGTGAGCAAACAGGTCTGACTTTGGTTTGGGAGAAAGGGGAGGATAATGGCAGACTTTAAAAGCTGGATAAGGGAGCTTAGACCTAAGTAGAGGGTATTGAGATTCATTGTAGGTCATTTCATGAAACTTAGTTTAGGAAATTAGATAGAGATTTGATTGGAGAAAGGAGTACCTACAACTAGGAAATGTATACGCAAGTAAAATCGTTAATCTGTTGCTTAAGAAATGAGGCATGAGGCTAGTTTATAAGCGGGGTGGGGGGTGGGAGGAACTAGAATGAAAGAAAAGGGTATCCAAGATTAATTTAAATGAATCAGTAAGATTTAGTGAACACTTGAAAATAGTAAATGAAGGTGTAGGAGGAGTCAAACATATTTCTAATTTTCTACATGGGACCATTGGGAAATGGGTAGTTACTCAGAGACAATTATACAGGAAAATCAGTTTTATCAGGAAGTTGATGGTATGGTTTTAAACAGCTTGAGTAATGTCTAAGCAGTTGAAAACCTCAACAAGGAATACAGATAAGAGGGAAAAGTTAATACTTAGGGCTATTGTTTAGAGAGCAAGGACTGGTTTGGGTACCTGCCCTTGCAAGCATGCACATTTCCCAGCATCTAGCACGGGGCCTTAAACATAATATGAACTCAATAATTATTTGTTGGATGAACAACTCACTGTAGTTTAACTCCCTGTTGTCACTGATGAAAGAACAGACACATTAAAAAAAAAGTTATGAATGACTCTCTTAGGACTATCACCAAAAAAACAAAATGAAAAATAACATGTCTCGGCAAGGATGCAAAGAAAAGGAAACGTTTGTACACTCTTGGTGGGAATGCAAATCAGTGCAGCCACTGTGAAAAATAGTGTACAGATTTCTCAAAAATTAAAAATAGAACTATGGGTTGATCCAGCCCCCCCCCCATCTGGGTAGGTATCCAAAGGAATTGAAATCCGGATTTTAAAGAGGTAATCTGCACTTCCATGTTCATCACAGCATTATTCACATTAGCCAAGGTTTGAAAGTCATCTAAATGCCCAATGACAGAAGAATAGATTAAAAAAAAAAAAAAAACATGTCAGATACACACAATAGAATATTACTCAGCCTTTAAAAAGAAGGAAATTTTGCCATTTGAGACAACATGATGAACCCGGAGGACATTTTACTAAGTGAGATAAGCCAAACACAGGACAAATACTACATGATCCCACTTATATGAGGAATCTAGAATATTCAAACAAATGTAAGCAGAGCATAGAATGGTGGTTCCTAGGAGGAGAGGAAAATAAGGAAGTTATTAGTTAAAGTGTACAAAGTCTCAGATGTGCAAAATGGATAAATCCTGGAGATTCACTGTACAGCATAGTGCCTGTAGTAACAATGCTGTATTGTGTGCATACAAAATTTGCTCAGAAGGTAGAGCTTATATTAAGTGTTCTTATAACAAAATTAATAATAATAACAATGATAATAATAACTAAAGAGCGAGGAGAAACTTTTGGAGGTGGTGGATATGTACGGCATAGGTTGTGGTGATGGTTTTACAGGTGGGTACTTACCTCCAAACTCCTAAGTTGTATGCATTAAATATGCACAGCTTTTTGTATGTCATTCATATTTCAAGAAAGTGGGTTATTGTTTTAAGTGACTTCCCTAGGGAAATGTAACTTCTTAGAGCCAGAGCTGAAAATGAAACTCAAGTCTCTCTGCCCAAATCTAGTACTTTTTTCTTTGTTAGAACTACATTAAAAAGTAAATGTTGATAATAACTTTACTGTGAGGTTCCAGACTTTAAATACTAATATGCATGTGAGAGTTTGTGAGCATTTGAAGCATTTGAATGTATATGGATGTCAGATAATGTAATTCCATTTTGACATTCCATATTTGCAATGACTTTATGGAAAAGGTATGAAAAATCAGGTCAACAAAAACAATTTGGCCAACTGAATTTAAAAGCAAGTAAACTAGAAAAAAAATCTGTGTCCAAAATTTTAAGGATGGTGTGCTAGCAGCACATTGTTCTAAAGAGATCCAGGCACTGGTACTGCAAAATAAATTTTAGAAACATGTTTGGACACTGTGTAAGTGTTTATAATATCAGATAGGATGCAGTCTTACTTTAAGAAATGGACTGTGAAATAATTGACATATTTTAGTGAACACAGATTTCTGTTATTTAATTTTTAAAGAGATGGGCACCTTTGTAAATCATATTTACTGCTCATACTTTGGAAGCTCATCAATCCCAGATTTTTAAAAAAATCATCCTGACCCACAATACATCTTGGCTGAAATACACCTAAAGAGGAAGTACTTGTTGATCCACTGCAAGTTCTGTGTATTTGAAAAGCATTACTTTAATTCTTTGGAAAGAATAAAAGTTAACAGAAGAGCCTCATGCCCCCTTTATCTTTCAGAAGTTTACTGTGACGTATAATTTACTTTACATCTTTGACTCAGAAACCACAAGTTTTCTCAGTAGCAGAACACAGGATGCCTCTGCTTAAGATCAGCCATGGTTCATGATGGTCAGCCTGAGCTGGAGGATCCAAGTAATTGCAATGTGGTTCAGAAAAATCCACAAGCGCAATTAGTTTAATAATTTTGCTTTGAAGAGAAGAAACTTAAATGTTCTCAGCACTGCACAAGCCTTCCAGATTTAGTGGTAATCATTGTACAGCAAGGTCTCAACCAAATGGGGAAATACAAGATGCTGGTATGGGGCTTCCCACTGTCCGTGGTTCCTCAGCTTCATTCCTTTCAGCATGCGTGCCCACCCTTTTTACTGCTGCTCCCACAGCCCTTCTTGTGGGTGCCAGTGACTTCAGTGGGCCTGTCTTCTCAAAGTAGATTTTCATGATGCAGATAGCCTCCTAGCCAATCCTCAACCCAAGCTATATATAGCAAAATATGTTGGCTTCATGCCTTTTCCCTAGAGGACCCTGCTTTCTACCAGGTAAGCTGTACTGGTGGGCTCACGTGATTGATACCCTGTTTCCTAATGTATGGGTGTTTTAAATAAGGCCTATTCAACCTTGGGGGTAAAAATGCTTTTTAAAGGTTCTATCAAATTATCTTTTACAGTTTTGATGTAATATTTATTTTTACATTGTTTAGAATATCTTTTGAAGTTGAAATTTCTTCTTTGCCAAACTTGTCATTTTCTTGGCTCACCTCATTTCCACCCCTCTGCCTCTCATGGCCAAAAGCACGGCTGCTACTGGGGCCACTGTATAACTTCACTCTCTAAGATGACCAAACACTTACTCTTTTTATTAAAAAAAAATGTCTAGTGGGGCTATATGGCACTCTGATAGTGGCTTTGCCTGGGAAATCAAGAAAGAGGTGAACAGAGTGTCTGTGAGATTATGCAAATATGTGAGAACAATCTCCAGAAACTATTTTTTACAGAGGAAAAAAAAAACGAATACAGAACAAAGAAGTCACAGACTAGCTACTCTTCAAATAAAAATGATAATGAAATGACAAGAATGACTATTATGATTAGAAAACATTTCTCCATTTATTGAATTTTATTAAAATTGGAGCTTTTTCTTGAAGAAGAGATGTTTCTCTCACTTTGGTGATTTTTTAGTTCATCAGATGTTTCTCTAGAGATGAGCAATGAGATCTGTAACATCCTTTAATCCTCTTAATATGCAGACAAATCATTGCAATAATGCTATATAAAAAGCAAAAACCTAATAGAAATAAAATGTAAATGAGTTAAAGCAAACTTGCATTAAAATTTTAAATATCAGCATCCATAGTTCATGGAACAATGTGCCTTGGGTCTTCACACTGACCCTGTGGATCTTAGTAGATATCATTGTTACAATCCTCATTTCCAGACAGGATACAGGGACTCAGAGAATGAATTGCCAAAGGTTTAATATAACCAGTATGTGACAGGACCAGGATGTGGAACATTAGCTTTCTGAATTTCAGGCAGTTCTGTCTTCTAACAACAAGGATTCTCTTCTCTGGACTGACAGAAATGCCCTTTGTGTCACCCAAAGGCATCTATGGCATTCTGCTTAAGCAAAATATCCAGCCGTTAAAATGGAAAAAAAGATTTCACAATCAGGACCTCTGGCCATGAGTCTAAAATACCCAGGTCTGCCTTATGCAGATTCTTAGAGCATTTGATGCAGTCATTAATTCATTCATTCAACAAATACTTACTGAATGCATATTTTGTACCTGGCACTGTGATAGGCACTAAGGATATATGTGACAAAATAGATGAAAATTCCTGCTATTGTGGAACTCATATTCTACTGGGGAAGGGGAGAACAAAAATAAATATACATTTAATAAACAGACATGTTATATCATATGTCAGAATGTGATAAAGATGTTGAGAAAAAATAGAGCAAGATAATGGGGACTGAGAATGTTGGAGATTGCTGAAATTCCATGAACACCATGTGTGTGCTCGTCTATAATCGTGTTATTCATAGGCAACTTGGGAAAAGTGAGACTTACTTAGGATTAAGTGGCAAGATACGTGTCCTTCCCAGAGCTGCAGGCTTGATGTCTTTGGTCCCAGCTCTCAAACTCCCTGTCTCAGTCGTGTCCTACAACACTCTACTCTGCTTTCCCAGAGTGCACAATAGACCGTGGTTCCAGCTGCTGTATCAGATTATTTCTAATGATTGCCATATTCTAGAGGCTCTCTGTTTCCCTAGAGATCAAATGTAAACTCCATACTTTTCCTTCAAAGCCTCCTGCTTGCCCATCTCAACCTCCCTGCTCCAATGCACACAGAAGCCTTACGCTGTGTTCACCACCCACCCTTCCTCATCACCTTCCGTTTTCGGTCCTTAGTCTCTCCTCTTTTCACGTTGTTGCCTGGGCTCTCTGTGATCTCTCTTCCCTCCTGCCTTATAATTTACAGTACCTTTACTATTAGCATGATGTTCAGGACTCACTTTTCATCGATTATCCTAGATTTTCCCTAATTAATGGTACATGTCTTCCATCTAATCAGTACTGCTCTACGCACTGATAATTTGTTCTATTGAGATGATGGAATCTTAGAATAAGAAGGGTCTTCAGAGGCCTACCTCGCAGCTGCAGTAGATACGCCTTCCAAAATGCCCTGACCAGCTATAACCTATGTCACCTGGCCTGAGGGGCTGCCTGACTGGTCTGTGTAAGCCTGCCGGGTTAAATCTTCATTACTCCCCACAAGCCCACCACCCTCCTTGCTCTCTCCATAAATCTCACTAGATGACTGTGGCTACTATTCTCCAAAGGAGGGAGAGAGGGAAGGAGGGAGGGAGGGAAGATGGAAGGGAGGAAGGAGCTACTAGATCAAAACTTGATCCTCCCTTTCTGTTTCAGTTATCTGTTTCTGCATAAAACATCCCCCCAAAACTAGTGGGTTAAAACAACAATTTATTATTTCTCAAGATCCTGAGGATTGAGTAGGTGCTCCCCTACTGCCTGGGGAGCTCATGCAGCTGCAGTCGTCCAGGGCCTCGGCTGGGCCTGGAGGGTCCAAGCTGGTTTCACTCACATGTCTGGCAGTTCATGCTGTCAGTTCAAGCATAGCTTCTCCTCAATGTGGCCTCTCCTCCTCCATTAGGCTACACTGGGCTTCTTCACAGCATGGCGCTCTCACACTTCCAAAAAACGACAAAGCCAATCTGCAACGCCTTCTAAGACCTAGTCACAGAAATCATGGCGTCACTTCTGCTGCATTCTATTTATCCAGCAAATCCCAATTTCAACAGAAGGAAAATAGATTCTGCCTCAAGAAAGGACAGTGAGGGACAGAGTCACATGGCAAAGGTGCACAAGATGCCACCCACCCACCACACTTACAAACCTCTGGACCCTGGACCGTCAGTGTCCCTGCCGAGGGAGGCAGCAGCCTGTCCTGGTTTCTAAGACAAACTTGCCCTTCCGGATCCACCCCTTCTACCTGCTCAGGGACTCCACTCCCTTACCAATGACATCAGCTTTTTTCTTACTACTTTCTTGTTTCTTTCTCAACATCATTTAACCATATCTCAAACTCACCGCAAACCCTTAATGGTTTACCTGAAAAAAAAAAAAGCCCACATTTATTAACATGGCCCATTGCCCTCATTTTTAGACAAGTTACTCAAAATGAAGTCTGCTCTGCACTCATGCGTCCCATTCTTCATATTCTTTCCTTCTGTGGCTTCTGTGACGCCGCTGTTCCCTGATTCCCCCTCTCCCCCTCTGATCACTCCTACCAGTTTCCTCCCTGCACTTGTTAAAATTTTAAGATTACTTTCCCCTCAATGTCAGCCTTCGTCTCCTTTCACTCTGTACTTTTTTGGGGTGGTAGTAGTACTCAGAGCATCAGCCATGCCCGTAGCCTGCTCACATATGTTCCATGTGTCCTCTGAGCTGTTTCCCAGCAGGACTGAACCCAGATGCCTACAGAAGTAGCCCGTTATCAACGCACCCTTTACTGACCTTTTTCCTTCCTTCTCTCTTTTTTCCCACCTCCACATTTGAGCATGCTTAGAATTGCCTCCCCAAATCCACCTGTACCTATGTCCTTGTCTTGGCTCTGCTTTTGGGGGAACCCAAAATAAGGCAGCTTATATCCTAGATATTTGAAAGCTTGGTTTTGGTTCCCCCTTCCTCTCCATTTCCTTAATTCAGGTCCTCCTTTCTTATCTGGATTACTTTAGGATCACTTACCTTCAGTCTCTGAGTCTCATTTGCCCCTCTTGCTAATTTATTCAGGACACTGCAAGCAAATAAGCTTTATAAACCAGAGTTGATCATGTCACATCCCTCTTTAAAAGATTCAGAATTTCCCAACTTTCTCCACCATATAATAAGTCCAATTATTATGTACTGATGTAAATAATAGTTAAGTGAATTACATACATTATAATTAAAATGGACTATAAGAACATTTATGATCTGGACCCTGTTTAGCTTCTCAGGCTCAAATTCTACTCCAGCTATACTATGCTGCTTATCGAAGGAGCAGTGCTCCTTCTGGCTTCTAAGACTTGCTGAACTTGCACCAAGTACAGACCTATTCAGTATTATAATAGCACATGCATAGTTTTGCTTCCCCCCTAGGTTTTAAACAACCTACAAAAAACTGTTTTTTATCAATTTCATACCCTCAGGGCCTGGTATAAATGCAGAGCATGTAGAATATTCCTAATAATAATCATTGTATTTAGCTCCAACTTAAAAACTTGTCATAACAGTAGACTCAATGCTTTTCTCTAAATTATTTTAACTATAAAACTAAATCAATTACATTATGAAAGCCTTTGAAAATATTGGGGGAAAAAATACTGGCCATAATTCCTTAATATAATTTGGCTTTTTGGCATACTCCCTTTTAATCTGGTTTACAGAGATACAGTTGTTCCATCATGTGAAAAAAAAAAGATAAAATAATCATAAAAAGAACATGTAGCATATACTATGACAAATACTGTTTTAAGCACTTTATATACATTAACTCATTTAGTTTTCATGATGATCCTGTGAGGTAGCTACTCTTATTGTTTCCATTTTGCAGATGAAGAAATTAAGGCACAGAGGTTAATTGATTAGTCCTAAACCATACAGCTAAGTAAATGTAAAGCCATGATTTGAACTCATGAAGTCTGACACCAAAGTTCATGCTGTATCTTACAGAAGGGACTAAATTACTTGGTACATGGGAAGCACTTAAAACAATGGCTGGCAGATGGTATAAATTCAATAAATGCTAGCTATTATTGTTGCTATCATGAGTATTTTTAATATAATTTGTATCTTTTATTTTAAATTAAGTCATAGGTTTTCACTAAATCAGGTAGGTTTTTACATTAAATTATCTCATAAGTAGTTTTAATCCTACCACATAATCTTATTACCTGTTGTTTTTTAAGTGCAATATTCCTTAGAATGACTCTGCAATAGTTAGTTCTTGCTGTTGATCATTTCTTTTCATCTTTCATTATTATATATAACGCTATGAGCCTTATCTTTGTGCATTAAGTTTATTCCCTTAATTTAGGTATTTTTTAAGAATAGATTTCCAGAAGTAAGAATTATGCATTAAAGGGTTTAAATATTTTTATGGTTATTTTTGTATGTCAGAGGTGGTTTTGCAAGGACATTATATCATAACTAAGTTTTAGGAAGTCTATTCAACAATTCCATATTTGCAATTGTTATAAAACTTATTTCCATTAATACTAGCTTTGCCCAAAGGGCTTATAAAGATAAATCTGATTTCTTTTCAATACCATGGACTTTCAAACATTTAAATTTTTTAAATGTCTGGCCAATCCACCTGCATTTCTATACATCTTCTCAATGCTCCTTCAGACACTTTTTCTCCATGTTAAACATCCCCAACTTTCCCTGAAGCGTTTCTGGTCTGAGAAATTACCAGGCTCTTAACCATCTGAGTCATAGTCTCCTAAATGCATTCCATTGTGCCTATGTCCCTCTTAATTTGTAGATTCCAGACATAGCCTAACAGTGCACAGCACAGAGGGACTATCACTTTCCTTGAACCAGGGCATCTATTTCTAGCAATGCAGCCTAAGGTCACATTAGCATTTTTGGCACTAAAATACATTGTTGGCTCATGTTTCCTTGCTCTCAACTAAATCTCCCCCCCCATGAGTTTTTCATACTAACTCCTTTTAGTTTAGGTTTCTTACATCCTGTACTGTTATATATAGATAATAGTACATAGTTAAGTGAAGTTGTTGTTTTTTTTTAAGTAAAGTTATTTACATAGGTTCTTACTAAACTTTAACTAGTTTGGTTAAGTTTCTTGTTCCAGAACAAGAAGTTGAGACACTTCTGAATGGCCAAATAGGTATATTGGTTTACTTGATAAGTACCTTTATGCTCTCTGTATCTTCACCCAAGTCATTAATAAAGATATAAGCTATGAGAATACCAAGTCTTATAGTACATAATTAGAGCCCTTCAGTTGCTAGTAATCAGCATCTTTGGGTATAGCTGCCCAGCCAGTAATGGATCGGTAGCTGTTGATCTACCCAAGTACCTAAACACTCAACTACATTCATCTATCCTATCCCTGAAGATATCATAGGAGACCTTGTTAAATGGCTTGCCAAGACAAAAATAAATCATGATTCTATTTTTTCCATTAATTGTAATAGTATGACTTTATAATTCTGTCTAAAAAGACAGTAAGTGATTTTAACCAGGATCTCATAACTATCTTTATTTTCTAAGTGCTTACAAACTAGCATATATTAATATTAAATATTATGATGGTCAAAAGTTTATATATCCTAACTTCTCTATGAAATTATCAGTTCCTATGAAATTTATACTTCCATGTGTGTTTTGTAAACCACTGCAGTAAAACACTGCAGGAGGCTTAAATAATAACTCAGTCTCCAAGTTAAAAATATGTTAAAGTAATATGTAATACAGTAAAATAAGAAAGATATTCTGAGATCTATATTTTTCCTATATATTTCATGGTTTTCTTATCAAATCAATCTGCAACTTAGAGAAGACACTCTGCTTATTTCACATAACATTAAATTACTAATAGAGGTGACTATCTGATTATGTGTATGGGAATCACTATCAAGTATCTTAGAATAGTCATAAAATAACTAAATAAAATGTTTCCTGTTTTTCAAAAATTAACTGAGTTACTTAACTTTCAGGGTGCTTATTGGTTCTCCTTTAGTTGGTCAACCAAAGAACAGAACTGGGGATGTCTATAAATGTCCAGTTGGGAGAAGTGAATCATCTCCTTGCATAAAGTTGGATCTACCAGGTATGTAAAGTGAAATGTTAAAGTCTGGTACCAGATTATGCCTAGTATTCTCACTGAAAATAAATTTCAACCAACTCAAGAAAGTATTAGAAGTGATCTATAAACATTCCTTAGTTCTCATCATCAGATTCACATAAAATGATATTTTGATGCCCTCTCCCATTCATTTGCTTTAGAAATTTATATTAGAATATACATAGGTTTCTAAGACCTTACTAGTTTTGTAACTTGTAACTTCTCAGCTGTTCAGAATCCTTTGTAAACCAGTGGTAACATAAAAGTTTTCCAAATAGACCTGCCCATGAGGTTTCTCCCACAAAATTTAACTCAGTATTTGTTTTTGAAAAGCAAATAATGCAAGACGAATCCCAATAGATAAATTTAATTTTTTAAAAGAGAATAGCAAATGACATACTGATACTGAAGTAAATTTATTTGATGAAATATTGCTATAGTTAGAACATGACTAAAAAATTCCTACTAGAACTATCCAGGAATTAGAATTCTGTGTTCTATATAATATTAAATACTATGGAAATGCCCCATAGCCTTCAGATTTATTTCAGATACCTTTCAATTTTCCTGGTTTTCAATTTCCTATTTGCTTGGTTATTATGAACATTTTTTCCTTTGCATTCATGAGCACAGTTACAATAGCTACTTTAATATCCTTGTCTGTTAATTCCAATATCTGCAAAATCTCAGCATCAATTTCCATTTACTACTTCTCTCTTGAGGTTGAGTCACATTTTCCTGTTTCTTCTTATGTTTAGTAATTAAGATTGTATTATGGGTTGTACATTTGAATTATAAGTGTGGAGATTCTAGATCTGTTATGTACCTGTGAATAGTCTTAATTTTTTGTTTTAGCAGGCAATTTACTTGGATGAACTCAATTTCTAAAATGCACTGGAAAGCAGTTAAAGTCTCTATTCTGTTCTTATTTTAGCTTAGCTGTTTGAAGTTTATCCTGCACATACATATTTCCAGTCATTCAGATATTTGGGCAGAATATATATGTGTATATTAGAACTCTCCTTTCACGGCTCTACTTTCCAAGATACCCCTTCCCACTTTGCAGTTGCTGTCATTGCCCTCATTTCTGTGCTCTGCCTTCTTCAAAACAGTAAGACTGCAAAATTTAGTTTAGATTTAGCCACTGACAAGGGCCTTGCCTCAGAGAAAAACAAACATAAAACCAGGAAACTCACCTGGTGCTTATCCTCTTTTTACATGTATAGACTCCCCTCCAGTTTCTGTCTGCTTTTAGGAGCTTTCCACTGTCTTCAGATGGTTGTTTCATACATTTTTTTTCCATTTCCTAGAGTTGTTAGTTGTTACTTACTAAAGAGTTGTCCTGATAGTGGACTAGAGTTTTAACACTGACTTGGAGATTTTAGCTACATTCAGAACAGTAGGGAAGCTTCTGCTGTAGTCCCTAATATCCTTGGAGTGCTCATCCTGGGTTAACCCTGTCATAGACAACTCTAATCCAGATTATTTAAGACCATGTAGATAATTGCCCACTTCCAGATGCTTTCAAAGCAAACCAGACTAAACTCTGGGAGAAAGACCAATACTTAGTTTAGGAGGACAGTGTAACCATTCAGGAATCTCTGCTTCCATTTCCCACTTTGAATCTATGTATGGTCTTAAGGTAGGAAAAGCCTCTCAGCATGAATATTGAGGCAAATCTTTCTTAAACTTGAGTTGTGCCACTTTTAAATATTTCAGCACTCTGCAAGACAGGATTTAGAAGCTTTTGCTTTTCCTGTCCAACTTTTTTTTTAATACTACTAAGTGAAACTTCTTGCCAATTTCGTCAGGTTGGCATACTTCAGGATTCAACATTCCTATCTGGAATGTCAAATGTAGTCCCTTCATTGTGTTTCTTTTATCCAAACTTCCTGACCACTGCTCTATTCTTGCTCCAGTGTTCTTTGTAACCCTCATGATGTCTCCATGGTGGTGAAATTAATGGTCAAAAAACTTACATTTGAGGGGTGTTTTTTTTTCTGGTCTTCTACCCATTTTCCTTCTTCTTGACAGAAATCAATGTTTCATCATTGGTCATTAAAAACATTTAGATATAACATGTAAGGAAAGTGTGTAAGTTTACATTATACCTAAAATATTATTTTAATTAGCAAAAATGTGTGAAAGGCTATCCCACATTCTCTCATTGCTGCAATAATTCTACCTTCTTTTACAGTCCAGCAAAACTATTTGAGACAGTGATCCAAACTTTCTGGGACATAAGCCAGGTTTTCAGCCTTAGCTTATTCATTATATTCCTTAATAATACTTTGAAGACTATTTAATTGAACCAAAAGAAGAATGTGCTATGATATGAACAAAGAAAATAGAATGAAAAGACACTTTACTTTGTTTTCCACCCTCATAAAATTTTATTCTATTTTTAGTTAATACATCAATTCCCAATGTCACGGAAGTAAAGGAGAACATGACGTTTGGATCAACTTTAGTCACCAACCCAAGTGGAGGATTTCTGGTAAGAAAACAGAGAGTAATGATAAGTGAACCAGGAATGCTGGCATTGTAAGTCTTTATCAAAATCTGTTATGTAACTTTTAATCTTATGGTTTTTAATTTTTTAAAAGGCATGTGGGCCCTTATATGCTTATAGATGTGGACATCTGCATTACACAACTGGAATCTGTTCTGATGTCAGCCCCACATTTCAAGTCATGAACTCCATTGCTCCCGTACGAGGTACAGATTTTATGCAATGTTCTTGCATGTTTGAAAAGTGTAAGCAATGAATGAGACATATGTATACACAGGAGCACATCAAAAAGCTTGAAGTATTTTCTCAGCTACCATCATTACCAATTTAGGTAAATGTTTGCTTTGCTAATATATAACCAAACCTCACTGCTATTTTTGGAATTGATATTAGTGTAAATAACCTTTACAGAGTCATGTTTAAACATAGCTAAAGCTGTCACATTGTTTTTATTTTAAGGGTGAGTCTCTTTGAAGAAAGTTACCTCATTTGAAATACAAACAGAATGAGAACTGTTACATAAAATTCATACTGAGAAAATCTCCAAAGATAATTCAATGTTAAGTAATATTAAGTAGAGATAGGTTTTGTGATACTCCAAACCAATTGTTATTGGAAGCAATGAACATTTATCACCTTTATTTTTCTCAAAGAATTTTTTCTGATTTTAAAAGCAATGTGTCCATTTTGTAGAATATCAGTTCATCTTTTAAAAAGAGAATCTTTCAACAATGAAAATACTTCATATACCTCTAACAAGATAGTCTCCAGTTTTGCACCATTGCTCCTTTTATTGCAGAATGCAGCACTCAGCTGGACATAGTCATAGTGCTGGATGGTTCCAACAGTATTTACCCCTGGGAAAGTGTTACAGCTTTTTTAAATGACCTTCTTGAAAGAATGGATATTGGTCCTAAACAGACACAGGTATGTGACACTGCATTTTGATTTCTATTGCCCTAAAGACAAAAAAAAAATGGGTTTGCAATACAACAAAGTATTCTGAAAATAAGTCAATCCATAAAGCTAAAATTCAGGATGAATTTTATGTTCCTGATGAAAGGGATATTACTGACAGACTGTGTTATTTTCTAAACAGAAAACATTGTGAAAGTTGCCATTTCCAATGCTCTTGGAAGGTATCCCCTTTGGATCTCTGTTAAATCATAATTAAATTCTTAATTATGAAATAACTATAGCCACCTTTGGGAATATCAGAACAGAGTTTCAGAATTTGTAGAACCTAATCTAACATTCCAAAGAACCTATCACATTATAATCTCCTTTCTCATATTATACAAATAAATTAGTAATTCACCATAGGATATTGCTTACAGTCCATTTTTCCCTGTATTCAAATAATTTATTTCCTTAAACAAAAGGCAAATGCTCCTTGCTTTAGCTGCTGTAAGTTGATGGACTTTTTTTTCTTCCGATGAGTATCTGTTTCTGAATACATCCCCTTTATTGACACTAAATGAAGTGGAATTTCTCATATAGCTCTTCCACTTGAGCCAGTGAGTTAGGGCTTAAAATACAGAGAAGACAAAATGGATAGCAGGCAAATTAAATACCGGAGTGAGGTCAATGCCTTGAGGACAGAAATTAGCCCTAGTCAGTCAACATGGTAGTTGCATGGTTTGGACACTAGGGGGGCGCTGGAGACTTTAGGACTGCGCATGCCCGGTGTTGCCTTTTCTCTCAGAGCTCTGCTTGAGGAGAAATTTCCGAGGCACTGATAAAGCAGTCTAACTGCATGAATGTTTATCAAACCCACATTCAAACTGGGACAAAAGTACACACACATATATATATAAATATATAAAATGTAAATTTTCTCAAAAGGATGGTGGCTAAAAAACTGCAAATTAGTGTCAATCTTCAAAGTGAAATCCAAGGCTGAATAGGTCTCTTTAGAGAGCTAGGTGAAGGGTGAGGTTGTATATATATCCTACCGGATATATACAATATAAAATAATTTAAAGAAAATGGACTTTTACACATCACAAAATGTAAATTACAACTGATCTTCCCAAACGAGTTACCAGAGCTCTGGAGAAGACAGCATCCCTCTTCTTTCTAAGGGCCCAAGCAAGCCGGCGTCCTCTACAAGGCCACTCTAGAACTGCGGCTTGCTTCGCCTTCTGGCACATGTTCCTCATGGGCCCCTGTTTCTCCCTTCTGAGGACCTCTCTCCCTTCTTCCTATCCCCTCTTCCCCTATCCTTTCTCACCTTGGTCAGTAAGATCTCATAGCAGTTAAATTACAGCTGAAAGGAATCTTAGAGGTCATTAAAACCCAAACTTCAACTTACAGAGGGGACACAAAAGGCTAAGTGACTTGTTTAAGGTCCTTGGCTTGTTGATGACGTATCAGAAAATACAGTTCTCCACCTGCAGTTCAGCGTTCTTTCCTGAGACCGCTGCTTCTGAAGAGGTTTCAGAGTTGGTCCCATCTGATGTCCCTGAATAATAGGTCTCTAGTCTTTTCCATCCCGACTGTCCCTATCCTTCCTACGCCATCCCCTTGGCACTCTATGACCTGTAGTGACATGCCTGCAACCAGACTGCTTGATCCCACCTCTCCCCTCTCTCTGCTCTTTCCCATGATGTGCTTTCTTCCTGGTCACCTGTTTTGCCCACCCTATTTTACCTTCTTGACTCATAATACTTTCTTCCCAAAGCTAGTAATAGCCTTAGAATGGTTTAAAATTTCTAATATTTTTTAGTCCTCTGAACATTTTATTTCTTTTACTTTTAAATTCATTTATCTACTTTACTGCAAAAAATTAACTTATATGTAGCTATTTGTGGAAATTGGTGCAGTTGCTCCACAACTTCAGGAAGAAAATCTACAAGACTACTTTAAAATAATAATCACTGCTTCAGTGGGGATCTATGCTAGTGGCCCAGGTTTGTAAAGAAATGGATAACAATCAATTGCTTAAATGCTCAACCCATTCTACTGTGGTTTTGATGTTTCTCCTATTAGAAGTATAATTAATTTTATATTTCTGTACGGAGACCCCCAATAGAGAAACTATTCTGTATATCCCTTGAGGGAATTCCAGCCTGCCAGGGTGGGCTTCATGGAGCTGTGTGTCTTTCTTGGAGGGAACAATACCTCTATTCAGAAAAATGGGACCAGCCTTTGGGGTCCAAATACTACCGGTGAGTGGGAGAGAAATGAATTTACTCTGAGGCAGAAGAGTCAGGCCACATGTACTCAGTTCCAGGACCCCATTCCACAGGCAGATTTCAGAATGCAACCCTGTGACTAGGTCATTTGTTATACCTGTTGGCCCCTAAAAGAAACTGCCTCCTAAAGTCGTTCATTTTAAAGTGCTGACTTTTTCTGTTACATTTTTCTTGTTTTATTCACTGTGGAGCTTAGTGTATTCATTCATTCATTTACTCAGAGGTGTTTCCTGAGGGTTAACCATGTCCCAGGCTCTGTGATGGGGCGTGGATAATCTGGAGAATAAGACAGACATGGCCGCTGCCTTCGTGGAGATCCTGTATAATGCAGTGTTTCTCCAAATGTGGCTCGTGGAGCTCCTGCTTCTACTCTTGGAGGTGTCTGCATTGTACCACAGATTATCAGAATCAGAATTTCTGAAGGTGGGGCTCTAAGGCCTGCATTTTAAGTAAGGAATGAACATGAAACTTAAACAGGTTAAATTTCTAGAAACACTGGGCTAATGCAGTATTACACTGATGTGCACGTGTGCATTTGCCGCATCGTCTGGATTGTAGGCACCTTAAGAGTGAAGACTTTGTATCATCTTTTTGTCTTTTTCAGTGGCCAGCCCAGTGCTTTTCAGTGACACAGTGGACCCTTAATGAGCACCTGTTGAATAAATTCATCTATCATAATACAAGCATTTCTGTATTTTTCTAATGAGACTTTTTTCAATAACTGCAATTTAATATTCTTTTAAGTATATGACATTATATGTTAGGCTTGAGTGTTTATGCTGTAGTATTTTCTAATCCTTTTCTCTTTGGCTGAAGTTGTATTAATGACTAGTTTTATAAGTAATTTCTAAATGAAAGGGATTGAAAAGGACATGTTAACTAAGTCATTATGTTTGCTAAATTGTAAGGTTTTAAGTATAACACATTTAAACTCTCTTTAAAGTTTAATCTTCCTTCAGTGGATTCTTCATAGAAAATTTGGAAAGATGTTTATGTTTCGTGTGGTCTTACGGTAATTCTCTCCAAAAACATATACAATTTATTTGCTTTAACAATCTTTTTTTTCCCCTGGTAGACCGCTGACATAATTTAAATAAGTTTTTTTTTTTTTTGGTCTTTTTGTTTTTGTTTGTTTTCAACTACAGCACCCAGCTCTGCCCTAAGATTGGTAGAATTAGCTTCTGGAATTTCTCTCCCCACTGCTTATCCTCCCTACCTCCATTCCTGAAAGGGGCAGATATAAAAATGAATTGTGAGAGAGACTATGCAGAAGGAATTGCAAAGAGAGAAAGCTGAGAGCTGAGTAAGAGGACTCTTAGACCCCCTCACCCATATCAAGGGTATAAAGGTATTAAGAATAGAGTTGATAGGACTGGTGAAGAGAATTTCTCGTTAGAAGGAGCCTAGTGAGAAAGGTTTCAGTGAGATCACACAGTTTGGTGTGTCTACTAAAACTGGGTCACATAGTTACCAGTGCATGACTCTTGCCTGGAATATTTAAAGGGCAAGACAGCAGCTTTCCAGCTGCTGACAGGCAAGTCAAAGCAGAAGTGGCTGCACTGGGATTATCCTACACTTCCAGGGTTTGTCAGTAAGAACCCTGTGTGTGTTTCCCATGGATCATACAAGGTCATCTGACCTGTCCATAGACTCTCCTGGAAGTGAGCGGAGGCCTCTGCACAGAAAAGCAGAAGATATCCCTGTTTCCTAGGGACTGTAGTAGTAGTGAAATGAATTTGCTCAGCAAGGATATAGGTGAAGGGAGATCTCTAAAGAACTCACAAGAAAGTAGTTAACACCTTTGTTAAAGCAACTTTGATGTTTTGTTTTATTGGGATTGTTTTAATTCAGGTCACACCATATGAAATTATTGCTATTAGATAATTTTTAGACCTACAAATACAGCAGTTTCATGTGGTACACCTAAAAAAAAAGTATAGGACCTTTTTAAACAGATATTTTAAAATTAAGAATAAGACATTTATCTTATTATTTATTTGTCTTTTTACTGCACATTTTATGTACAGTAAAAAGACAGGGAGAGTGGAAGAACTTCACCCTAAGAAAGTTTTAAAGGGATGATGGGCCCCAAAAATTTACATTCTGATTATATCTCATAAGTTCTTGTTTTCTGTATTGATTAGTTATATACTTGGTACAACAGGTAAAGATCAAATACAATGGCCTTTTCTCTGTAGTCCTAGATTTGTTATTTAGTAATTGCAAGCATTGAAAGGCAGTCTCAAAGATCTGAAACATTCCTGGAAGCAACTGCCACCTACACAAAGAAAAAAGAAAAAGGGAGGGAGGAAGGAAAACAAATTAAAAAGCTTTCTTAAAGTGTCCACATGACAATTAGTGTACATTTAGGGAATGCAATACAAGTGACAAAAACATCAACTCTAAATACTCAAAATTTCTTCATGTTTCTATGTGATCCCATTAAGACTTTTGAAAACACAGTCAAGGATTTTTTGTAAACCATTTTTTTTTTACCCAAGACTGAGTAAAAGCTATAAAATTGCCTTTTGAAAGCCACCTATAAAAACAAACCTGAAACTCTGAGTTTGCCATAAAAGATATGATGGTATAAATATTATGGAGGTCTTATTGATCTTCAATACCCAAACATAACATTGCTTTTAATAATAAATGAGGATGATATAAATATGCCAAATTCGAGTGCATTACCCTAAATAAAACCAGTAAATTCTGAGGCTTGATATAAAAGTGAAATATACTAATGGAACAATGTCTAGATAGTTCCCATCAAGAGTGGGGCATAACATTAAACCAGGCAAAACGAAAGAGAGAAATTAATTAAATTTGAGGAATATTATTTATTTGCCTTTTTACTGCACATTTTATGGCAATTTCCTAGAAGCTTTAAATATGAAGTCTGATTCATTGTTTTGAGGTTTGAAAAGAAGACTGACGGAGGCAGGCAGCCATATCCTTGGCAATCAGGCACCACTTCTGAAAGTGGTGTCATGAAAGCGGTGAATCTCCTCACTTGCTAGCCTCCTCATCTCTATGCTACATCACTTCCATCTGTCACTCACCTGAGTCGTCTTTCCAAGGGAAAGTTCAGATTATGGCATTCCCTGGATAAAAATTTCCAATCATTGCCTGCTGAATAATATCCAAGCTCTCCAGTGAACTATAAGGCATTTGTCACTAGTCACTCCCACCTCCTCCTGCCTCCCTCTGCCCAACCGTCTTCTTGCCCTGCAGCCACTCACCCTGGCCTTCCCTGGGCACATTGTTCTGTGCTCACATAATTCCCTCTGCCTGGAATGCCCTGGGTGCTAGTGAGCTTCTTAGACTCCATTAAAATGTCATTTTCTTTGTCATTTGCTATGATCCCTCCACTCAACCTTCCCAGGAAAACTCCCGTCCCCTCCCATGTTCCCACAGCTCATCTGCACACCCCCACTAGGGCTGTCTTCCCTTAGCAGCACTGTGTGTTTCACATGTCTGTCTATCCTGGTGGACTGTGAATTCCACCATGACAGTTTTGTGCATTAACTCTTTTACTTATGGACTACAGCTCAGAGTTTCATGTGTTGCCTAGCACCCAGGAGGCAAGTCATTTATGTTGGAGAAATGTAATTCCTGGAATTTTTCATTTCTCCTTGTGTTAAAAATCATGACTATAGTGACCACATTCTCTCTCTCTGCTTCATGAAGTCACTGAGCTCTAAAGTACTTACTTGTGGGGGACCCCACTTAGACACCTCTTTGCATTACCTCAGGCTTTTCTTTTCAGGTGTTCACTCACCTGGTCCCATTTTCCTCTAGTCTTGTTTTCTCCCATAATCTTCCCTGTTTTCCACAAAACTTTATTTAAACATCTCCTATCCTTGCATTTAGAACATGAATCAATTTCACTGCAGAATTTTCCATCAAGCAACTGGCCAACTAAAGACACCCTTTTCTTAGGACCTGTATTTATCATCAACTATGTTTGTGTTTCTCAGGACTCATTTAATCTACCAGTGAACCAGCCCCTTTTGTGGCCCTCTCCGTAGTGAGGGGAAGATTAAACCTGGCTTCAGCTAACAGCCTCAGGATGATTTGTGCAGACAGTTAACTTGGACTGCAGCCTGTGTGGGCACCACATTCACACTCTGGCTTAATTACATTAGCAGCATGTTGAGGGCAGAGCTTTTGGCTCACAGTTTGACAGAAGGAAATATAAATTGACTAGGCACAAAGCCTCAGCTCTGCAACTGTGCATCTTCAAAGAAACTTCAATGTCTCACCCTGCCATTACTTCCCAGAAGAAGCCTTGATGTGATCGTGTTAATTGTTGACAAAGATTTGTCAGAAACAGCTTGTGCTGGGCAATTAAAATTTAGGCAGTGGTGTTATAATTCTGACTCAACAATACAAGTTAATAATATAATTCTAAATGAGAAATAATCCATTCCTTCATAACTCATTGACTCAATATACTTCATAACTATTTTAAATATTCTCTTCCTTAAAATCCCTTGTTATTCTGTTGTGATTTTAAGTTTCATGAGAGAAAAAGCAGCAGGGTCTCCCTTTCAGTGATTCCCAGCAGAATCATCCCTTTCATATTTCTCCTGTTCACTTTCCTCTCTTTCTTCTCTGCACCCAAAAGAAATGAAGCCATTGGGTAATTAATTTTCATTCAGCATATGTTTATGAAATATCTTATTGATCAAGTATTATGTGTCATGGGCAATATAAAAACACATTAAAATTTCATCCCTGATCCTAAAGAAACTTCCATCGTAGAAATTGGGTAAAATCTTGTATTTGGATAACTGCAATACATGGTAGCATATCATAAATAAGAGTGAATGAGGCAGAAGAATTAATTGTTCCTTACAAGTAGGTACCTTTTAATATTGTAAAGCAGTGTTTTCCAAACTTTGTTGTTTAATGTGTTAAATATGTTCCACCCCAAAATATATTCCTTTAAGTAAGAATAAAATATATCAGGTCTTCCAATGCATGATTCACAATGCATATTTTCATATTAATGATTCGGAGAACACTTTCAAAAGAATTTGCTTATGAGTTGGAGTAGAGCAATTGAGGACAGGAATAAGAAAAAGCCTTGCTCTGTTGCACCGTTTGAAATTTGTGGCATTTTTTCCTTAATATAAATAGCAGAGACAAATAACAGAGACGATGGCACAGAAATGGGAGGGGGTGATCCTGCTATAAAGATACATGTTTAACTTTGTGTCCTCTGTTGTTTTCCAAGATTACATGACCATGAACTCTTTTTTAAAATCATACCTAGAAACATACAAAAGGATGCTAGTATTCCCTGAAAATGATATAAAAGGTTATTAGTTTGGGGCATAGCTGAAGAAGAAGTGTAAATCTTATGTTTAAGTGGAGGGTTAAAATAAGGGTTACAAACCTCTTGTTCATGTAACAGAATCCTCAGCCAGTTGTCTGCCTAATTTATGCTAAAGCCTGAATCAGCTCTTCTTAGTTCTCTTTGGCCTGAGACTGTAATCACATACCTATGCCTTTTGTTCTATTTAATCAAGAAGTTCAGACTATGTGTCCCCCAGGAGGTAGATGAATCTCTTCCATTGTCTCCAAAAAGTAACTGTTCCTTCCACTTGTGACTTACCGCCTTGTAAGAGTCTATTGTTACTATCTTTATCTACTCTTTTTCTGATGCTATAACCTACTCTATCCATTCTTCCTTAAAGGAAGCCCACATCTAACCCAGTCGCTTCTGTTAGCTGCCATCCCTGATTACATTTCTCCATGCTGCAGAAATGCTGCTTAGGATTCCTGCATCTTCAGCACTCCTCACCAGCTGCTACTTAACTTTCCCCTTGGTTTTTGTATATCCCAATGCAAGGGGTTGCCTCAAGTCAGATGTGATTATTGATTGATTTTCTTTTTCTCAGTGTCGAATATGAGACAAATTCTTTATCATTCTTGACATATTTTCTGAGCTCAAGACCGCTTTTCATTCCCCCGTTCTACTTTCATAACCTGTTACCTGTTCTTTACCTGGGTATCCCATTCTGGAAATTGCCTCTTCCTCCCCCCATTTTAAAACGAGACACTAAAGATGCCTGTGATTCTCTCCCCCCCTGCCTCCTTACCGTGTGTATTCATTACTTGGCTCAATTTTTATCTTGTGATTTAATTCTCACACTTAACATGATTCTGTTGCTTATGCATATATATACATTATACTGGTATGGATCTGTTTTACATGCCTTAAGTTATACACTAAACTGGGACCAAAACTATTTCTGTTGAACTGGGTCTCACCAATACACAACAAAGTATTACATATGTTTGTTCTGTGATTTGATCACTTCCCTGGGATGAAAATTAATAAATGGCACCCTTTTCTGGGGAAGATACAGCAGGCCTTATTCTATCTGGTTCCCAAGGAAATAAGCAACCCAGTTTCACTCAGGGACCCACACTAAATGTTATTTTCCTGAGATTTCAGTTTCTTTTGCCCACTCTTCTCATTTCCCACACTTTTTTGTATCTCTCTTTTCCCATTTATCATTATTACCCTGCTATCTTAATTTTCTACTTGCTTATGTGAAATGTTACAGTCATCTAGTAAGAATGTAGGAGGGTCAACTGTGAGCAAAGCAAAACAGTGGTAAGGGATCAGGGACTACCAAAAGCTATGACATAGCCCATGCTCTTTACCCCCGCTTGCCCCTCCAGAGCTGATAATGTAACTGGGGAGATAAAGCATGCGTACAAAATGGCTGAGAAGAATGCGGAACTCACAGAAGCGGAACAGGCACGTTTGCTTCAGAGTTTGGAGAAGGGGCAGAGCAGTCTGAGCTGTGATGGTGACCAAACAGGGAAAATTCTGCAGAGAAAGTGAAACTTGAATTGAGTATCACAGAATGGGTAGGACTTGGCCTTGTTGAAGGAACAAGGAAGGGGTTTGAGAGGAATGGAGTTCATACTGAAGAATGGAAGGTGCTGAGGGTAGGACCAGAGTGTCAAGTGACTGAGGGTCAAGGGCTAAAGAAAAGTGAATCTCAACCTGAAGGCCTCGTATTTCACGGAGCATCTTGAGGTTTTATCTGTGTTCTATGTTAATTAGAATAAAAATTCTCTTTAAAGTATATTTCAAAGTCACTAATATAGACAAAGGAAAATTATTGGAGATGTTTGAACAGGGAAGTTATGTGATCAAAGCAGAATATTAAGACAGTCAATCTGCCACTAATATGTGGAAGAATTTGAGGGCAGTAGAAATGGAGGAAAAAGATCAATCAACACTGGAGAGACAGCTATTGTCATAGTCCAGGTTCAAGGCAGTGATGTCTGCCTCAGGCTAAGAAGAGATGCAGAAACATAGATAACAGCTACCTTGGGTCTGGTTCCCCAGAAGCAAACCCTGAAAACAGGAGTTAAGTGATCGTGATATACTAAAAGAGCAGTTCCAAAAGAAAATAGTGAGGGGATTGGGGAGCAAAACTGAGTAACAACAGAAGAGAAGCAGGTGTGTTATTTCAAGTAGTCAAGACCTCAACCTGATCTGCAGAGGGAATCTAAGCGAGTCAAAGGGTTGGTCTTGCATGGCCTGGTCATTCAGCAGGGCAACAGGTGAGGAGGGAGAAGCCTCTAGGTAGCCTGGCTCTTTGAACCTCTGGGGCAGAGCAGCTATAGCAGCCCAAGGGCAGTCGTCTGAAGAGAATCTCAGGCAGAGTTGTTAGAACCAAAGTATAAGGAAAGAGTGAGGGAATGCATCTGTAAGTTCTCTTAGATCTTCACATTTACAAAGAATAAGCTTATAGAAGTGAGATATATGTTAAGTAGGTAGAGAGACTGAGGTAGATATAGATAGATAGATAGATAGATAGATAGATAGATAGATAGATAGATAGATAGATAGATGTATAAAGCACTAATCGCTGACTTACCAGGGTGTTAAATTTTTTCTGCTATTCCTGGGGCAAAGATAATTTGGCCAGATAAACTAGTATTTCACAATGGGTTCTATAAGGTATGTAAATGGCACAAAGCAGACTTAATAAGTTGGCATAACTTCCACCTCTTCTCACATGAACTCCTCCCATGTGTAAGTGAGATGTTCTCTTTTCCTGAGGAATTAACAGCTTATGACTAGGATTTGATTGAACTCAATGGGAGCAACATGCACTCACTGGTAAAAAGTAGGACTAATGGGCAGTGCTATGTGCAACCACATTTGAGATTCATGGTCATAACTTTAAAGGAAGGCCTAACTACAGGTCGTGTGAGTTTTGTCTAGCAACGTTCAGTGTCACAGAAGCACACTTAGAGAAGAGATATTTGGACTTTTTAACCAAAGTTGGAAGTTAGCCAGGTAAATTAATGGAGGGGAAAATAGGCTGAAGGAATTAAATGCTTGCGAGTAAATGATTATGGTGATGGACCATGGAATCTAGGTGAAGTACAAAAAAAAAGGTAAACTATGAATAAATTGGAAGTCTTGATGTGGTCAAGGAATTGATGAAACAGATATCCTAGGTAAATGAGCCAAAGTTAATGGTCAGAGAGAGCAACACTGGAAATTGAGATTGAGCTGCTGCAATTTTTCCAGATGACAAGGTCAAGAATAAGACCTTGGGAGTGGATGACAAAGGTGAGCTAGAGGAAAAGATTACTAAAGTGGAGGAAGTCACAGACTAGGGTATTTAATATATTCATCTAAATAGTAAAATATCCAAGAATAATGACAGGAATGACAATTTTCAAAGTTCTTTAGCCTCCCGCTAAATCAAATAAAGACAAAGAGAAATAAAAATCAAACCAACTCTGTAAGATGTCCTGAATGGATGAGCATTTAACTTCCACAGCAGCATTTTTTCACCTTGGTACCCAAAATTAGGTGTAATGATTATCTAAGTAACAATATAATTTAACTTTTATTTACACTGAACATTTATACATACAAAGGCAGTGTCAAACCTACGTGGTTTCCCTTATTCAACCCCCTGGGACTACTAATTTAAAACTGCAAGGTCATTGGGGAAAGAGTGTTAGAACTATGCAGAGAAAATGATAACTGTCCATTACATTTAATTATAAATCGAGGAAATAACCTGAATTGGAGTCCTTATCCATTTTGCTATTTTTTGTGTAATTAGTTGGTTGTATTGTGGATAAAGTGAAGGTTCCTATGGTCAGGATTCTCACCTGGCCCTGGTCAACTAGCTCACTACACACGTGTGGGAAATATGTTGCTATTGACTCTGTAAAGAGCTCTGCCCAGTGCTCTGGGTGACATGGTGGCATGGCTGCAAGGCTGCAGGAGAGCAGAGGCTGAAGTGGTGGCAGTGCCAAGAACAGAGGGCCAGAGGATGGCTGTGCAGATAGAGAGGCCCAGAGGCAGAGACCGGCTTGCTGTATGCAGACTCACTCTGAGAGGACTGGATTCTAGTGATTGACCTGCCACCGTGGGAATAAAGTTGGGTATAAACTCTTTCACCCCAAGAACATTCCACTGTCATTTATTTGGTCTAATTGAATCTATAGTGAACTTCTCCCGGGCTGAAACCCATTAGGAAGACATGTATCCTACCTTATTTCCAAAGAGACTTCTCGTCCTCTTTATTCCAATTACAGTAGCACATGGTCTTGGGACAGATGGTTATAGATATTAGGACATGGACTAAGCAGATTGCATGTTCATTCAGCTTATTGTATACCTTACTTTACACTTGCATACACTCTCTAGTTATTTCTTGGTTATATTATACCTGATTAAGCAATTCTAAGGAAGGGTTAATATGTTCTGTGTCTTTTTTTAAATATGATCTATTTGTTTGTTTGCTTTATTATATTCTCTTGTGTATCTGTGGAAAAAATGGAAGTTCCTATGGCTGGGATCCTCACCTGACGTTAAACCACTTGACGGTGCAATTTGCCTACTGTGAGGCTAATGCTTCCACACCTATAGGCAATAAGCTATTATTGACTGAGTTACTACATAAAATGCTCTTGGCAAAGGCAGAAACAATGTGGGTGATGGACCTGCACACGGCTGGATGCAGACATGATTCTAATGCTCAACCTACCACCCAGAGAATAAAGCCAGATATAAACCCTTTTACCCCAGGAATGTTCCACTGTTATTTCTTGGTCTCACAGAATCTGTAGTGAACTTGCCTGGGGCTGAAACCCTCAGGCAAGACAGTATCTGAGTTAGCTAGATAGCTTATTGAATTCATTTAGGAGCCATGAAATGAGAGCAGTATTTAGCAGAAGTTAGCAAGATGAGGTGACCAGAGAAGGGGGATTTTAGAGAGATGCATTTTTGTTGAGAGGAAGTAAAGTGATGGAAAAAGCCCTTAATAAAGGATTGACATCTTAGACTAGACCCCCTTCTGCCCCTTTACTACGGGGAATAAATTTTTTTAACTCAGTTTCCTCCTTTATAAAATGTGATACTAATTTCCATTACTATAATTTGAGTAAATTAGGAAAGAAAGGTTTTTTTAAAGCATTTAAAATATAAGATACTATTCTTAAGGATGGTGGCATAATGGCTCCAAGATGTCTAGTCCTCTAGAAGGTAGCTCAAAGATGATACAGATCATTTTAAATTGGGAGGTTCTCTTAATGGCATCTGAAAATGCCAGAGAATGCCTTTGGTTTCCAAAAAGATCTGTGTGTGGAAATGTACCTATAGATCAGACATATCAATAAACCTATAGATTTTTCTGACAACAGTGATATCAGTAGGGGAGGCCAGAAGATAGATGTTGAATGTTTGTGCCAGTTGAAAATAAGTTTAGACTTGGAGATAGCACTGGCTCTAAAGCAAACACCAGAGACAGCTTTACCAATGGGCAAACTAGGCAACTGCCTTGGAAAGAAGGCAGCCCTGTTTCGAATTACTTCCCCTTCCCAAGAAATGAAGTTAATTGAAAAGACATTTCTTTGGGTAAAGAATTCTCTTAAGTCCCTGATTTTAGGTATAAGAAAGTTAAACAAATTCAGTCACAATTCTTGATGTAGATTAGTTTATTTGTTCATAGCAACCTTTTTAAAAGGGCATAAAGGATACGAAAAATGAGCACCTCTGGGGAAGGGGGATGGAATATGCAGGAATTGATATCAAATTGGGGGCACTTTGCCTTCTGACGTTTCACTTCATGGTAGCTCTGCAGTTTGCTGCCTGCATTATGCAACCCAGGCAAAAGAGGGAATGCAAGGAGGAAGGCAGGAAGAAAGGGAACATGGAAAACAAGAAAAGGGGTGGAAGGAAGGGCTGATGTGAAGGAAACAAAGTTACAGCTGAGTAGATAGAGCACGAAGCACACATGTGCCCTTGCCAGACCCACTCCCTGCTTACTCATCCAGCCTCCTCATGCTCTGCTGTCACTCAGTCTGCTCCAGGCTCACTGACTTTCTGTTCTTAGGGCATACCCACCTTTTTCCCATCTCAACTTCTCTACACACACGCAGTTCCCTCTGTGTGGACCCCATCCTCACTCTCAGCCCCCATCCAGGACAGGCCTCTGCCCTCCTAGTACCTTTATGTCTCAACTGACAATCACTTTTGAGGGCCTCCCCTGAGCCCTTATTTTGAATTAGGGACCTACTTGCTAGGTATTCCATTACAGCCGTTTTCATCGTTTGCAATTGAATGTGCATTTGAATGATCATATGTTTAATCTCAATTTCTCCCTCTAGTTTAGATGCTCCATGTCAGTGGAGTTTCACATTCTACCCCCTACAACTTACTGGGGTCCAGTAAAAAGTGTTGAAGAGCTAAACCAAACATTTGAGATGTTTAATCACAGCACTTTCCTGTATGTTCTTTGTGCTACACTTATCCACGAGTAGCAATTGTTATTGTGCTCAAAGTGGGAGGATTTTGTGTACTGGTGGATTTCTAAACTCATCTGAAAGACTAAATTGTACTACATCTGATCTACATGTTTAAACTGAAGAAAATTGAAACAGGGAAGATTGCTAGATGGATAACTCACAGTGGCTTAATATTTCAGGTTGGAATTGTACAGTATGGAGAAAACGTAACCCATGAGTTCAACCTCAATAAGTACTCATCGACGGAAGAGGTACTTGTTGCAGCAAATAGAATAGCCCAGAGAGGTGGCCGCCAGACTATGACAGCCCTTGGAATAGACACAGCCAGGTATATGGGTAAAAAGTAAACCAAAGTAAAACTCTTCACAAAAATAACTGCTCACAATCTAGCCCTTTGGAGTGTTGATTGAACATTTACCTTGGCAATATTCAAAGCCTCTTGTTTGAAACCCTTCTGTAATTAGCCAATTGTTATAGGATCAAATTTTTCTACAATCCAATCTCACTGCCCTTCTCATTTTTCCTCTTATTCCAAGTGTTTGATTGCTGGAGAATCAGTCAGATAAAATCACTGCTGCACCATACTTTTGGATGCTAAGACATAACATTAGTGAATATCTTTTCCCTCTTTTCTTTGTTTACAACTTCTAAAAGTCTCAATCAAAACAAAAAGGTGGGAGATTCATATTAGTCCACTTCTACTCAATATATATTTATATCCTACAATGTCCATAATCTTACAGTACCTGATTTAGGGCTATTGAAGCTCTCAAATAGAGGTTTTCAAGAGGCCAAATTCAGTATTTCCTTATTTGAAATCATTTTCAGCACAAAAATTGAAAGTGAAAAAGATTTCATCATTTGTGCCCTCTTTCTTTCTTCCTTACTCTCTCTAAATTCTAATTTATATCCTTTCCTTCCTCCCTTCTGCAGTTTCCTTCATGGAAAGTACATAATCCATTCACTCCTACTGTTGAACCTCATTCTGTAGGAACCTACAAACTATTTTTTCTTACAGTTTAAGACATGTCATTTTCTGTGTTTTTCCTGACATAATTCAACTCATCTCTAGCTGTTTTCCCCTTTAGTCACTATTAAAGTCAGTAAGCTTCTGAACAAAAACTAAACAGCACCAAAATCACAGAAAATCTAATAAGTAGTCTAAAACATGTTAATGATCCTTCTGTTAAGTATCTTCAACTTTGGGGCTCTCACCTGATTTTGAGCCAACTACCCAGCTCTCACTTTGCCTGCCTGCTAATATCAGTGTTTTAAGGGGATTAAAATAGTTAAATAGGATATCCAAAGAATGGTTTGTATATTCAAAAATTTTTAATTTCATGTGCAGCTTTATACTCATAAATGTTAGAAAAGCATATGGTTCTAGTTTTGGGGCCCAAGACAAAATAAGCACAAACAGATGGGGTAATTTTACATTCACCTGCTCATAGGATCCCCGATTTGCATGCACAGAGAGCACACATGCTTAGGTGTACTGAATGTGCCCTCTGCAATAACTGACTAAATGTGACTGCACATTTGAAGTGAATCCAAGTGTTCTTTGAAAGCTCTGAGCTTGTAGGGAGTTGTGTATTTTCCAAGGACAGCCACTTAAGAATGAATATTCATCTTTGAAAACTAACTGAAGAAATATTCTGGCTGCCGTTGATCCTGCAAAAATACCACTCTGAATACCATGTCCCTATAAGGTTTTTGCCTACATGTTTCACAAAGAGTCTCACTGCAGGACACAGAATCTACTGAGTTTTATACATAAACAAAACTCCATAATGATGTTGCAAAATAATCTCCTTGTACATTAGTTTTTCATGTTTAAGCATATTTTTAACTGCTCTTTATTCCTTTCAGGCAGGGCCAGTTGCAAACAATATTCTAATGTTTTTAGAATCCTTTACTTGCGCTTTCACTGGATGGGTAGTATTTGGGGGTCAAGGGCAATTTGCTGAAGATATCTGAAACAGCAAAGGCATACTCAGGAGTTCAGCCCATGGCTACTCTCACATTACATCAAGCCGGCCCTGGTTTCAGAGCTACCAGATGTTCTTTAAGAAACGCCTTTTCTTTTAATCATCTCCTTCAGCTGATGTTCATTCAAGTTAGGCCTTGATCTTCCAGAGAAGAAGGAAGTTTTGGTGATCCTCAAAGGAATTATAACTGCAGACAGGATTGAATCTCATATAAAATGCATTTCAAGTCTGAACTTCATTTAAGCACTAGCCTTTAACATCTGTTTTCACCTTTGCTTGTGCATGTAAAGAAGTCAGAAAATATGTGTAGGCTCAAGGGTAGAGATACACAGTTCTCTAGTGATGATTTTTAAAAAAAATAGTTTCTTTTTCCTTTTGAAAGTTTAAGAAAAATCAAAAACATAAAAAAAATCCTGTGTACACACCAAATTGACAGTTGTTAACATCTTGTCATATTTGCTTTAAGATCTTTTAAAGGACAAATAACCACAGATAAAATACCTTTACTCAAATCACTGAGATCCTTCCTCCTGCCCACAAGATACTTACTATTGTACATTTACTGTGTATCTACAGTAAAAGCAATGCATATTGTACAAGCTGTTTGGGAAGTTAGTTTAAGCGAGTTCTTCTGGCATATCCCAAGCTACAGTTGGGCCATTTAAATGGACCATTCAGTACAATGATTGCTGCATTTTATATCAAAATCTATATTACATCATTATATGAAATCATTTCATTGTTTCAGTCCTAAATGTACTTTTCTCTTCCAAGACTCCATAAGGAAAGTGGGTTGAGTAAAAGTAACAGAGAGAAGGAAAGGGTGCTTATTCCTCTAAGTGTATGAGTATGTGTGTGTGTGTGTGCAGAAGACACAACAAACAAAAATTGTCAATTCCCCCTGTCTTCCATCTCTTCCCATAAACTTGTGGAATTAAATCAAAAAATCCCTTTCTTTGCAGTTAGGTTATAGCATTTTTCCTTTCTCTCCATACCACCTCTTCCCACCCCGCCCCCAGCAGCCTATGTCCTAAAACCGCCTTCAGACCAAGTCTCTCACAGCTGCTCCATCCCCTCCTTCCCCTTTACCATGTCACTGACTCAGACCCCCCACCATCTGCAGTCCTTTATTCCTGTGTCTGGTTTGCCCCCATCCCGCCAGGCCCAAGAGCACTTTCAGGCACTCACAGTCATAAATTGTTTCCGTTTTCTCCCATTTCCCCTCCTCAGCTCAGAGGATTTCCACACTGTACTACAAATGCCAGAGTAGGTGTGGGGGAAGTGTGGGCTAAAGCAAAAGCTTCTGCCAAAAGCAGAAGAAAAGAGGCCTGTCAAGCAAGAGAAGGAGTGTTTACAGAGACAGGAGTGTCTGGGAGAGTGTTTAAGATCTGACCTTCTCTAAATCGATGGGTGCTCCAGCCACACCCTCCCTGCGAAGTCTCCAGGAATTAAACACAGCTGCCTTTTGTATATGGGGTATGCAGTGATTAGCAAAATGGTGACCTCTCCATCATCTGGGATCAATCTAAAACTACTACAAACAGTGATCACCAGTGCCCCCCAGCTGGAACAATGTGTGTCAGTGTTGATCTTGGAGGGAAAGCTCTGGGCTACCTGTAGTTGTGTTTTCACTTGGTTTATTGCTTTGCCTAACCTTGGGGCGGTGTCTTATTTGCTCTTCTTTTTGCTTGACTGTTTCAGGAAGGAGGCTTTCACTGAAGCCCGGGGCGCCCGAAGAGGGGTTAAAAAAGTTATGGTAATTGTGACTGATGGGGAGTCCCATGACAATCATCAACTGAACCAGGTCATCCAAGACTGTGAGGATGAAAATATTCAGCGCTTCTCCATAGCTGTAAGTACACAGCTAGAGATGGCTTTCAGGCTCTGGGGTGAAGACAAAAACTGTGTGCATATCACAGTGACTGCATGAAAGTTACATGAACAAGGTGAAAAGGAGACACTTCTCCATTTGAAGGGAAAGATAAAAACTCAGTGGGGGCAGGATTGGGTCTTGCTTCCTTTTGTGTCCTCAGGAAAGGGGGGCAAGAGAAAGAAAGGGACAGAAATAGGGGGGGAAGAGGAGAAGAAAAGGATAAGAGGGTAGGAAGGGACAAAAAAGCGTGGAGGGATGGACAGAGGAAAGAAGGAAGGCAGGAGAGAGGAAATGAAGGAAGGAGGGAGTGGGAGGGAGGGAAGAAAGGAAGAAATGGCACACATGCTACATAGTAAATCCACTGCCTGCTAATTAGCCATCTGTCCCACAATTTGGGAAGGTGAAAAATCAGGGCATGAGTAAAAATAATCTACTAAGAGTCAACAATGATCTCTCCACACCTAGAATGCTTTGAGTTGTAGGAAGGAAGCAGAAGGTCACCAGGTCTACCCTGGACAGCCTACACCTGGGCTCAGGAGGGAAGCCCCTCTGTGGCAAGAGCTTCCTGCGGGCCTCTCTAGTTACGGATACTCCTCTGCACAAGCCACTTCTTGGTATTCGTAATGGAAAGGAGAGGAACCAGGAGACAGTTATCATGGCTTATGCACTCGGTGCAGAGCCACTTTCTCTCTACTTCATCTCCTCAAACAGTTCAGCCAAAGTGAAGCAGCCAGCAGCTATGAAGTGTTTTCTCTGTGTTGCGTTTAAGCGGGACAAGAGAAAAAGGATCAGAGAAGAAGAAATTCCTTTGATTCCAGGGAAAAAACTAGCCTGCTATGGATGATGTAGACAAAATCACAAATAAAACACTTTGTTCTTTGAGAGCATATCTGTATTAATACAAAGCAATCCATTGTTAATAACGCTGGTCTCTCAAAATGTGAAAATAGAGACTGAATACTTTGGAGCTCTTATTAGTCATTTTTTTCTTCTGAATTAGGCTCCAATAGTTCTGTGAACTCAGTTGAATCAACTTTTATGGAGCCACCCCGTGGAGAGAGACATTCAGAAGTAGAAACATGAAAATTCCACCTTTCAAACATGAAGAATAATTTAAATCACTGTTTATAAAGCACTGTGTAACCAACATTTTTTTCTCAATTTTTATCCTACATAACCTTCCTTTGTCCTTCATAGCAGCCCAAAGAGAGTGGGGTAACTTTCATTTTCATGTTTTATACATGAGGAAACCAGGGGCAGCAGGCCCATAGCTGCAGGCCACATGGCCAAGTCTCCAGACCCCATCACTGTCCCCAGGACCTGCTGTCCTGGGCTCCTCTTCCTGATGGCCCCGGCCGCAAGGCCGTCCTCACTTACTTCCTCTTGCTCCCCGACGCTTCCAAGGAGCGCCGCAGCCCTCTCCACCCCATAGACAACACCAGCACAGAGATACTGTGTCCCATTATGTGCCATCACTTAAAGGGACAAAAGACGCAGGAACATTTCCTGGAGTGAGAAGTGCAAGGGTGGGTGTGGGGAAGGGTAGCGGAGACTGTATTTTGGAGCCAGAAAAATTTTTGGTTGAATTCTCTGTGCCACAAGCTGGCTCTGTGATAGTGAATAAGTTACTTAATATTCTGAGTTTTAGTGTCTTTATCTGTGAAACAGGGTGATACTGTTTCTCTCTCTCTGATAAGGAATCAGTGAGATAATGACTACTGTGGAAACATTTAACACAATGGCCAACTGGGCAATAAATAAACATTATTTTTCTTAAAGATCTTTAACTCAAGTTTGCCACCATGAAATAATGAAATCATTAAGCCACTGAAGAATCTTAGAGATAATCTGTGTGGGCCTTTGCTCAGAAACCTTCAGAGATTGCCCCATAGAAGATAAAATCTACTCTCAGTTTCTGAACCTTTGCAATTGTGTCCAGCCTTCCTTTCTAACCTTTCCCTCCCCGTTCCATAGCATGTGCCTTTAGCCTAATGTTTCTTCATATAAAATGCTTTACATCATCAGATATACCTGGGGTCTGGTCCTTTTATCGCCTCAACTTTTGCCCCTACTCTTCGTTTTACCCACCGTTTGAAGCTGAACACCATAGATATGTGTGTTTTGTGGGGAGACACCACCACTCAAAAAAGATTGACTACTGAAAATATTGGCATTCTGTGAAAAAACAGCAAACATTTGCTGCTTAAGTCTCAGATTTGGTGAGGGGCCTGAGCTGGTTTGAGTACCCTATTCATGATCTCTATCCTGCACTTGAGATATTAGACATACTAGCAGGGACCTGTTTGGTATTCAGATTCTAATCTTAGATGATAATGGCTGTGAAATGTGTATCACCTACAGCATTCAAGTGAATATAAGAGAAGTTAGAAGGTATTTTAGAATTTCATTCATTTACACACAAAAGGCATTGTACTACATGTAAATGAATTGTACACTTAACAATTTTTGGCACATCTGCCTCAAGGGAACATCAACTCTGAATGTCTATTTCAGGTAAATATTAGCAGAATACCATATGCCTGACTTGACATTTTTGTATTATGTGAAATAGGAGTAATTTATAAATGTTATTTCATATCTCTTTTCATTCATAGAAAATAACGTTTTTACAAACTACTAGACCCATGCATGAAGGATCAAAATGTATTTCTCGCTATTTTCATTTGTGTTCTGTGAGGAAAATAGTTCAAACTGGATACAAGTCACAGTAATTCCTGGGAGTTCTTTTCTTTTATATTTTCTTATATATATATACTCCCATATTGCATTTATGCATCTTATTTTTATTCTTTCAGTGTGTCACTTGGGCATCTTTCCCATTGAACCTTATCCATTGTCTCTATCCTGTCACATAGAGGGCTAAATGTCTGATAACATTTACGTCACAACTAAGAGCCTCAATCATGCATAGTCCAAAAGTGTTTACAAATTTTTATGTGTATTTTCAACTGCATCAATTTATAAGTGAAATGGAAGTTAGCATGTCAATGCAATAGTGAACCTAGAATATGTTAAATAGTAACTCAAGAGGGAAGATGGTACTTTTCAGGCCAGGATGTCATATAATTTATAGAATAAATTTGGTGAGACAATGGGGACTCAGGGGGCTTCATATGATGCTGGGTTTGTATGACTCTAAAAGAAATTCATGGGTAGCAAAACCAGTGACAAAAGAGGAAACCAACAGTGTGTCCAGAGAGGAACAGCAGACGGAGAGTGCGGTGCTGAGCGAGGCTCCAACACAACATGGTTTGGGATCCTGAAAGGGCCACACGGGTGTAATGGAGATGCTGGAGCCGGGAAACTCTAGCCTGCCTTTTCCATGCTTGCTCTGGGGCATGTACATCCACATGTAGTGAAATATATACCCAATTGTAAGAAGAACATCTTAATTGCTTTTAAATAAAGAGAGAGGATTTATTCAGTGTAGTAACAGCAAGCAGCCTTTGGGTTTTCCTTCCCTATCTGGAAAATTTCCATTAATTTCCACACTGTCATTTCCATTATTTCTCTTTCCCCCCAAAAGTAGTTTAAGTGGGAAAAGCACCAGTGGTCTCTGTTCAAACGTAAACTGCGTTTGCTTTTCAGCCAGGTAGACAGGAGTTGTGTTTTTGTGTTTTGATGCAATTCCTAAGCTCCTGGTACAGACCTATCTGAGTCTGAACAGAGCAGTTAAAAGTGTTAAGTTCAAGAATCAAAAAGCTACCGAAATAGTGCATTGCTTACCTTAATTTAAGCAATTGGTTTTCCCAAATAACCAGCTGGCTCAAAGCCATTTACAGTTCTTCACAGACTTAGGGTATTTTGCGTCCTAAACATTTTATACAGTTGACGGCGCTGAGAAACTGACAAGGGCCTGTGACAGGTGACTGACCCCCTGAAGACCCCCGTGTTTAAACTCCGAGTTTCTTCTGGGTTCCTCCCAGTATTCCAGAGGAATACCCCCACCCACCCACACACACACCTTGCCAGGGAGAGAAATCAGAGAATGGGGCACCACCTGCCTGACTGCGCTCCCTTCTCACATTTACACGGAGGGTGCCTTCTAGCGGTGCTGCTGATCTAGGTAGGCCATCATGCATTTAATGGTGCAGATAAACAAGTGTGCTGTAGTTCATAAAAAGCAACACTTACAACGGTCAATTTAGTTCTTCCCTAGCTTTTTACAAGTAAAAAGGCTGTGCCCCTTAAAAAATACCAGTTTTTAAAGCTGCCATTCTAAATCTAACACTAAAACAATGCATGAAGACGCCCAAAGCAGGCGGGGGACAGGGTGTGTGTGCAGAGAGCAGCGCGCTCAGAGGAACAAGGAAGACGGTAGGCTGCTAGCCGACCCAGTGAGACCAGGACTGAGGGCTCTCCTGCGCCCGCCCCGCGTCCACGCGCCGCGCAGTCTGCAATACTGAACTGTGGCTGGAGACTATTTCAGGTCTGTTTTGCAAAAAGACTTTGAAGGTGCCATATAGCACTGTGTTTTTAATGATGTCAGACAGATCAATGACTATCATTTAAAAATGGAAACTGAAGCCAGAAAATCCTGGTATCTCCCTGGGTACAGTACGTCAAAACTCTCCTTCTCCCCAAGAAGTCAGTTGTTCTAAAATACCAAACAATAGCACAGAGCTCAGGGTCTTATTTTGCTTTTTGGACGCCAGGAGCCCAGAATTGAATTAATCATGATCTTTGGTTCTGGACACATTCTCATCCTCTGTCAAAGCATCATCCACTTAATTTTCTGGGTATATAATTGTGCCTGCATACTTATATTAATAACATTATAAGCATCCATGGAGGCACCACGCAAAATGAGAGATACCTCCCTCTCTGACAACTCACATCCTACCACATTCACCAGCTGCCTTCCTCCAAATGGTAACCATCAGCCCAAGCACTATATTCATCATATCTTGCTCTCCTTTTCTAAGTAATCCTAAGGTATCTATACATATCTGAAAAAGAAAAAAAGTTTTTAAGGTCTCCTTGTTTCCAAATTTTTTAAAAGTGTGTTATGTTGTATATAATATTTTGAAACTTTTAAGACTTAATATTATATTGTTAAGATTCATCCATAGTATTTCATGACATTATAGTTTCCTCAGTTTTTTTTAATTAAGGTAGTATATACAATGAAATGCAAGATTTCACTGTGAAAACTGTGTACAAAGTGAACAATTTGATGAGTTTTGACAATTGTATGTACCCACATAAGTGCCGCTTCTAAACAAGATACAGAACATTTCCATCACTCCAGAAGTTTCCCTCCCTTCGACAGCAACCACAAATGTGACTTACACCACCATACTTAGGTTGCCTATTCTGTTTTATATAAATGAAATCATACAGTATGCACTGTTTTGTATTTAGCTTTTCAGTCAATATGATTATCCGTGACATGTAATATATTGGTGATTCATACTTTTCTTTATCATTATTCATTTTATGAATATACCACAATTTGTTCTATCCTGTACTGTTTATGGATATTTGGGATATTTCCACTATGGGTTATGATATACACACAAAAAAAGTAAAAATCAAGGTAATCATCTTGAGGTAATACATGCAATGAGGTGACAACTAAACTTTTTATCTTATTACAAAAATGATGCTTTTTTTGTAAAATAAATTTTTTAAAAACATATGAAGCAAAAGTAAGGGGGAAACACCTGAACTAATAGAAATAAAAAATAATGAATTATGATACAAATTCTTCCAATTTTTTTCTTAAAAATTTTTCCCATTTTTTCTTACTATCCAAAATGCCATTTTCTTATTGCCATTTTTATACAATAAAAAATAGAGTTAAGACCTATATATTATACATGCTGGGAATTTTTATATTATTCCATTTTTATTTGCATATTGTTTTTAACATTTTTTCATTTACTTTAACTTGAACATTTTCATACTAAAAACTAAATTCTAAGAAATGTTTATTTAAAGTCTAAGTTTTTAGGCAGAGAAAGTACAAACCATAAAAGAAAAAAATGATTAGTTGGACTCCTTCAAAATCTATTCTTTGAATGATACTGTTAAGGAAAGGAAAGGAAAAGACAACCCACAGATTGGGAGAAAACATTTGCAAAGCACATAAAGGACTTGTATCCATAATACATACAAAATCTCACATCTCAATAACAGGAAAATAAACAATCCATTTTTTTAAAATGGCAAAAATTTGAACATATACCACACCAAAGAAGAAATGCTGGAAAGGGTGTTTTTATGCAAATAAACATACAGAAGCATCTTTAGTCATTAGGGAAATGAAACTTAATGAGATACTGCTATACACCAATAGAATTGCTAAAACTGAAACAAGAAAAGAAAAATCTGGTAATACCAAGTGTTGACAAGAATGTAAAGCAAGTGGATCTCAAATGAGAAATGGAACAGTCACTCTAGAAAACAGTTTGGTAGTTTCTTTTAAAGTTGAACATGCATTTAACTATAGAACCCAGCACTCTCACTCCTAAGTTGTTACTCAAGAGAAAAGAAAACAGATGCCCACACCAAGACCTATGTGTAAATAATTATAACAGCTTTATTGATAATCACTGAAACTTGAAACAACCCAAATGTTCTCAGCAAATAAATTGTGGTGCTTCTATACAATGGAGTCCTACTCAGCCAAAAAAGGACTGAACTTCTGACACATGAGCAATGTGGATGACTCTCAAAAGCATTATGCAAAGTGAAAGAAGCCAAACACAAAAGGCTACCTGCCATATGATTCCTTAAATAAGACATTCAGGAGAAAGCAAATCTTTAAGGATGGAAAATAGATCAGTGGTAGTGAGGGGTTGGGAGAGAGAGGGAACTGACTACAAAGGGACAAGAGAGAACTTTTGGGGTGATGGAAATATTCTACATTTCAGTGTGATAGTAACAACTATATAAGTTTGTCAAAACTCAAAGAATTATATATTGAAAAAGGGTGAATTTCACTATATAAAAATTATACTTCAATAAACCTTACTTTAAGAAATAAACTAAATGTGAAGAAAACCTGCTAGGACATCTAAATAGTTACAGTTAACTGTAAGAGATAATTGTGCATCTCTTCTCTACAAAAAAAAAATGTTCCTGTCTTGAGCATTTGGTTTCAAAGAGGAATGTCCAAATTGTGTATTTCCTGGATTGCCAAACTGTGATTACTACTTAGTCCAATATCTATTTAAAAAATATATGTGTTGGACTTCCCCTTGGTAAGATTTCCAAGAATTGCCTATTCAAGATCAAGCAACTCACTTGCTAGTTGCTTTTGCCAGCAAACCATGATGTCACTAACTGGAATAATATCAGAGATGTTCAGAAACTATAACATTACTTTTGAACTGTCAGATTTTAAAGATACAACTGTTAACAAACAGGGACACAGGAATGCAAGGAAGAAACTTTCACAAACATACCAGATTGCCCTTTATATTTTCCTATACCAATTGCAGATTTTAACAATTAGCATTAGGAAACCTACATATTCTGAAAATTACTCTTCTAAGAATATGGAAGTACATAAAAATTGCATTATGCTAAGGTACTATACACTCTCTTGTTCATTGAAAAAATGCTTAAGGTCCTTATTTAACACACAGAATTTAAAATATATTCTTGACATTTTTGTTATGTCTTAGATTCTGGGCAGCTATAACCGAGGAAATTTAAGCACTGAGAAATTTGTGGAGGAAATAAAATCAATTGCAAGTGAACCCACTGAAAAGCATTTCTTCAACGTCTCTGATGAACTGGCTCTAGTCACTATTGTTGAAGCTCTGGGAGAAAGAATATTTGCCCTGGAAGGTATGACTGTTGTAATCCTGTATGTTTTTATAATTCAAGCTCAATGTAATGGGTTTTTGGTAGTTATTCCTACTACATGGCTAATGCACTTTCCTGTATGTATGATAGCCAGCATAAAGCAATGCCCTTTTCTGTAGATCTGTCATTGAGATGGTTATTTCACAGCGCTGGGTCTGCTGGAAGCTCTTTTTACGGACATGGCAGTGCTGATGTGAGAGCTGGGTGAAGACAAGGCTCAATGCAGATGCACAAGAACAAAAATGTGCCATGTGTTTTATTCCTTTTCTGTGACACGAATTTAGAAAATGGAGACACTACACAAGTTTTGTTTTTATTTCTTTGTTTCATTTGAGCTTCTATTGGACTTTTCTTATGCAATCATTTCTTTGTTCATTTATTTTCTTCTACTTTGCTCCATGTCCTCAAGTTCACTGGCAGCAAAACATTGGTTCATTATATGTGTCTAGTTCATGTCACTCCTTGGTAGGTTTTTTCTTTGATTTTTTAATGGCCATCGGTTATTGGGGATAAGTTACAGCATCCCCTCCTCTGCCTTTGGTGAAAAATGTTGAGTAACAAATTTATTTGGGAACTAGATTTTCCTGACAAAAAAAGAAGTCTTTGGAGTTGTTGTGCCAGGAAAACTGAAAAAAAAAAAAAAAGAAACCTTTCTTCATGTTCTCTGATAATCTGAGCACTCAGAGAACATGACTTTTCTTCTCAACCTAGGATGAGAGACCGCCAGAGAGTTCTGTGCTTATGCTCTGTCTGAGTCCAGTCACGTGTCCTTGTTTGGCCACACTGAAGGGCCGTTGTTTTGCATCTTAAACATAGAAATGTAAAAGTACCTTCTCAGTCTCCCTTATATGACCTAATAATGGGAAAGTGACACAACTGATAAAAGGTGGTCATTTAGATTGAACATCAAGTAACCAGGAAAATGCAGAAAATTGACTAAGATTAAATTTTTAAACATATAGAAAGGAAAGAAAATGATCTAGAGTAATGGCTTTCAAACTTTTATTTGACAGTGACCTTTGACAATAAATGCACTTTGCTTTGTGACTCAATGGGAGCAGAATGTGCTATTCCAAAACATGCCTCTCTGTCATGTGGACTATTTTGAGCTGAATGTAATCAAGACCCAGCAGACTTAGGACATATGTACCTCTCCATTAATCACCTAAAAGAATTTAGATAGAGGAGCCTGTGCCAGAAAAAGAGTCATTACGAGAGATAAGTTTTTAGTCTGAAAGGCCTATCTGCATGGCAGAGCAAACTTGTAATTACCAAACATCTGCTCTTTTTACCCTCCTGTCCTTTGAAGCCCAGGTGCCTGTCCCACTCCCTGAGTTCAGGATGCCAAAAAAACTTCAGTTGCCCAACTTACCCTTGAGTCTCAGATCTTTGGGGCTCCTGTATGTATGTAATTAGATTTGTTTTTCTCCTGTTAATCTGTCTTTTGCCAATTTAACTATTAGACAACCCAAAGAACTGAGAAGGGAAGAAGGGAAAATTTTTCTGTCCCTACATGACTCAGTGTATATAAATATACATGTTTTTTCTAATTTCACAGAATACCTGTATTATATGCAGTGCACTCTGATAAATTCTCATTTCTTCCATTCTGTTCTCTTCTTTTTCAACTAAAGAAATGTTGGTTATGACTCACCCTGTTGATTTCATGACTGGATCACAACCAGTAAATAGGAAGTTTGATTTAGAGGTGATGGGAAACTACAGCCCATGCAGCCTGAATTTCTCTGGTTTCCTTTTGCCCTGACTCCTTTTCCATTGTGCCTTTAGAAACAGAACACTGAAATTATTTATCTGAAATAATTTCAAGCTGCAGAACTTGGCTGTCCTCTGTTCTGTGTACACGTCACTTTTAAGTGGCTTTGGTCTCCCAACAGCTATCCTATTGCCACTTACTAATAGGCCAGATCATGAGCTTAGCTGGCCTTAAAGAACTACATTAGGTGTTCCAGGTCATTAGGCACTTATATTTTTAATAACATGGGCCACGATATGATAGAAACAATCTGTAAAGATCATTTAAAAGAAAAGTTATTTAGTTACATTAGATAGCTAAACACAATACAGCCTCATTTCCCAATCTCATCTTAAGTAAGCAAGTAAATATAACCTAAGACTTGTAGAAATAAAGCCTATGTGAGTTGGGGTAAGGGAAAAAATCAATTTGCCTTAAGTAACATCTTCATATTGTTTCTAACCTAACCACACAGGAGTTAAAGGTTACTCACTGAAGTTACCAAACACTTCAAGAAGGCTCTATACTTAAAAGCAAAATGATTTTATAAGGCACTTCCCAGATTAAAAATGCTTACCACATCTTTGTTGCTGCACTTTCAGGGCAAACCAAAAGCAGCCGATATCTGATTTGCTTCATAATGAGATCAGAAAGTTCTTCAGTTTTTTGTTATTTGGGAAATCTCCATTGCCTGTTTATCTTTAGATGGTAAATAACAGCAATTATGAAATTCCTGCTTGACAAGGACAATGCCATCTAGTGAGGCAAGCATGCCAGCAATTCACCCAATAAAATCAGAAAAAGATCTAACGTCTCCCTTTCCTATCAAGTTTTGGGAGAAATGCTAAAGTTCCTAACCAGAGGCTGCACAGTGGTTAGAGCGGTATCTCGATTCTCATGACTAGTCCAGTGCAGAGCTGACAGGAAGTTCAGGGATAGACAAGGGCCTACTGCCATGGTGCTGATTCAGCAGGCAGAATGTCACACAGCTTCCTTCTCCCTGTTCTCAGTGGTAAGCAGAACAGCTGCAGGGAAAAGGTACTGGAAATATGCAGGTCTTTGCTGCTTCATTCTTAAAATTGATCTTGCAGGATAAATGAGAAAACACCTTAAGGCATTGTGGACTTAAAGGTTTAATGTTAAAGTGCACCTCGGACATTTAAATTAGAGGCAATACGTACGTGAGATTAAAATGATATATTTGAATTCTTGATTTCCTCCATTTAATCTGTCCTACAAAAAGGCAGTCACTGACTTATTTGCTAACAAAATTATGCCAGTAAATAAGTTTGATTTCACAAATTTAAATAATCTCATGTCTCAGAGAAAGGGAAAACTGACTTTCTTAAAATCATGTGCTATTTTTAACTTATTTGCAAAGCCAAATAAATCAGTAACTCCCTACTGAAAGCAAATAAATTAACATTCCCTCAATCCCCTCAGGAGATTGTGGCTTTGGGTTGGTGAATATTTTTAGAGAGGCACATATTCCATTGAATGCTCTGGATTATCTCTGCATTTCAGTAAGGAGTTTCAGAATGGGTACAGAATATTAAAAAAAAAAATTTGTGATTGAATGGCATGTGGCCTACATGACTGAACAACAGAGTCCTGTCAGAAAGTCCCCTCCTGATCTGCGAGCAACACTCACAGCCGGAAATTAGAGAAATACAAACCTAGAATCTCTAAACCCTTTATCAAACAAGGGAATTCTGAGAGAATCTATAGCTGGAAATATGGTGGGGCTGGTCGAGTCAAGAACCACTTTAACTATGTGAATGAAATATTTTTACCCCTGTAACCTATCAGGTAAGTTCAGCCTAAGGTCTCAGCAGGATTCCCAGAGTGTGAGGATGAGACAGAGGTTTCCAACTACAAACACATGGATCCTAAACACCACAGGATCCACAAGACACCAGAGTAAAAGGGCAGGTTCAAGAATGGCGATTGCTAACTTCTCCCTCAAGGGTGGGGCAGTTAATGGTCAAGAATCCGAGACACAGCCTTTCTCCTAAACTTTCATGGCCTCTACCCAGCTCTACGTAGGAATTTTGAGTTGAGAAATATGTGGCTGAAAATGCCCTCAAGATGTTACGAGTTCCAGATGGTATGGACCACACAGTGTACTAGATGCTATCTTCTGCAAATGAGCAGCATGCTAAAAGGCATTTATTTTTCTGTTACAGCTACAGCTGACCAGTCAGCAGCTTCATTTGAAATGGAAATGTCTCAGACTGGCTTTAGTGCTCATTATTCACAGGTAATATTGACCAATTTGTGGAAAATGAAATACCTCTCTTTTGAGGTTTCCTCTCCCAAAACTAAAACCCGGGCATCAGCATTACAAGCACAACTAGAAGTTCATGGCTTGAGCTGTTATTGAGACCGTAATGACATTTCTAATCCAAATAGGAAAATGGTATTTCACAAGCTTCTTATTAGAAAAATGTGTTGTCTCACACAGGTCACTACATTGTACAAATAATTGTGAATCGGATAATTTGAGGTCTGCCTTCTGTAATTATACATGTGTCTAGATGAAAGACGTAGTTTAAAATATTTGCCAATGATATGGAATATATCTTTTTCTCAGTCTCAGTGTATTCAAGGATCTTACTAGAATTCCATGCTCAACACCTAGGATTCTTAACACCCATAATAAAGCAGAAAGGCAAAATTAGAAAATACGTCATCTGTAGTTGATAGGAAAAAATGGGTCATAGTCTTGCAAAGGAATACTGACATACAATGGGCAATTGTACTGTCTAAGCTAGAACAAGTTTACTCTGCTCAGTTTCCTCTTCTGTAAAATGGGGATGGAAATAATGGCTTCTAGCCCATAGGATTATTATAAGGATTATATGAATTAATACAGGTAAAGCACTTTGAATAGAACTTGTCACATTGTTAATTCTATGTGTTTGCTCTTATGATTTTTGTTAATTATCATTATTTTCTCTATTTGGATATAAGGACTGGGTCATGCTTGGAGCAGTAGGAGCATATGATTGGAATGGAACAGTCGTCATGCAGAAGCCTAATCAAATCCTAATCCCCCAAAACACAACCTTTAATGTTGAGTCTACCAAAAAGAATGAACCCCTTGCTTCTTACTTAGGTAACATTTGGATGTAACTGATAAAAAATATTACTTTTGACTTTTTAGCATTATTTGATTATATTTATATAGACTTATTTGTTAACCATGTTCAAGAGAGATCACCTCCAAGACTTACATATTCTTTTTATAAAGGTATCATTGATATACAATCTTACGAAGGTTTCACATGAGCAACGTTGTGATTACTACGTTCCCCCCTATTATCAAGTCCCCCCCACACACCCCACTACAGTCACTCTCCCTCACCATAGTAAGATGCTATAGAGTCACTGCTTGTCTTCTCTGTGCTATACTGCCTTCCCCATGACCCCCCTACATTATGTGTGCTAATCATAATGCCCCTTAATTCCCTTCTACCTCCCCACCCACACTCCCCACCCCCTTCCCTTTGGTAACCACTAGTCTCTTTTTGGAGTCATTGAATCTGCTGGTGTTTTGTTCAGTCAGTTTTGCTTTGTTGTTATACTCCACAAGTGAAATCATTTAGTACTTGTCTTTCTCCACCTGGCTTATTTCACTGAGCATAATACCCTCTAGCTCCATCCATGTTGTTGTAAATGGTAGGATTTGTTTTCTTCTTATGGCTGAATAATATTCCATTGTGTATATGTATCACATCTTCTTTATCCATTCATCTACTGATAGACACTTAGGTTGTGTCCATTTCTTGGCTATTGTAAATAGTGCCACGATAAACATAGGGGTGCATATGTCTTTTTCAAACTGGGCTCCTGCATTCTTAGGGTAAATTCCTAGGAGTGTAATTCCTGGGTCAAATGGTATTTCTATTTTGAGTTTTTTGAGGAACCTCCATACTGCTTTCCACAATGGTTGAATTAGTTTACATTCCCACCAGCAGTGTAGGAGGATTCCCCTTTCTCCACATCCTCACCAACATTTGTTGTTGTTAGTCTTTAGGATGTTGACCATCCTAACTGGTGTGAGGTGATATCTATTGTGGTTTTAATTTGCATTTCTCTGATGATTAGGGATGTGGAGCATCTTTTCATGTGCCTGTTGGCCATCTGAATTTTTTCTTTGGAGAACTGTTTGTTCAGCTCCTCTGCCCATTTTTTAATTGGCTTATTTGCTTTTTATTTGTTGAGGTGCATGAGCTCTTTATATAATTTGGATGTCAACCCCTTATCAGATATGTCACTTATAAATATATTCTCCTATACTGTAGGATGTCTTCTTGTTCTACTGATGGTGTTCTTTGCTGTACAGAAGCTTTTTAGTTTGATGTAGTTGCACTTGTTCATTTTTGCTTTGTTTCCCTTGCCCAAGGAGATATGTTCATGAAGAAGTTGCTCATGTTTATGTCCAAGAGATATTTGCCTAGGTTTTTTTCTAAGAGTTTTATAGTTTCATGACTACATTCAGGTCTTTAATCCATTTTGAGTTTACTTTTGTTTATGGGGTTAGACAATAATCCAGTTTCATTATCTTACATGTAGCTGTCCAGTTTTGACAAAATCAGGTGTTGAAGAGGATGTCATTTCCCCATTGTATATCCATGGCTCCTTTATTGTATATTAACTGACCATATATGCTTAGGTTTATATCTGGGCTCTCTAGTGTGTTCCACTGGTCTGTTGGTCTGTTCTTTTGCCAGTACCAAATTGTCTTGATTACTGTGGCTTTGTAGTAGAGCCTGAAGTCAGGGAGTGTAATTCCCCCTGCTTTATTCTTCTTTCTTAGTATTGCTTTGGCTGTTCGGGGTCTTTTGTGGTTCCATATGAATTTTAGAACTATTTGCTCTAGTTCATTGAAGAATGCTGTAGGTATTTTGATAGGGATCACACCGAGTCTATAGATTGCTTTAGGCTGGATAGCCATTTTGACAATATTAATTCTTCCTATCCATGAGCAAAGGATGTGCTTCCATTTATTGGTTTCTTCTTTAATTTTTCTCATGAGTCTTGTAGTTTTCAGAGAATAAGTCTTTCACTTCCTTGGTTAGGTTTATTCCTAGGTATTTTATTCTTTTTGATGCAATTGTGAATGGAATCTTTTTCCTGATTTCTCTTTCTGCTAGTTCATCATTAGTGTATAGGGATGCAACAGATTTCTGTGTATTAATTTTGTATCCTGCAACTTTGCTGAATTCAGATATTAGATCGAGTAGTTTTGGAGTAGATTCTTTAGGGTTTTATGTACAATATCATGTCATCCTCAAACAGGGACAGTTTGACTTCTTCCTTGCCTATCTGGATGTCTTTTATTTCCTTGTATTGTCTGGATGCCATGGCTAGGACCTCCAGAACTATGTTGAATAAAAGTAGGAAGAGTGGGCATCCTTGTCTTGTTTCCGATCTTAAAGGAAAAGCTTTCAGCTTCTTGCTGTTAAGTATGATGTTGGCTGTGGGTTTGTCATATATGGCCTTTATTATGTTGAGATACTTGCCTCCTATACCCATTTTGTTGAGAGTTTTTATCATGAATGGATGTTGAATTTTGTTGAATACTTTTTCAGCATCTATGGAGATGATCATGTGGTTTTTGTCTTTCTTTTTGTTGATGTGGTGGATAATGTTAATGGATTTTCGAATGTTGTACCATTCTTGCATCCCTGGGATGAATCCCACTTGATCATGATGAATCATCTTTTTGATCTATTTTTTAATTCAGTTTGCTAATATTTTGTGGAGTAATTTTGCATCTATATTAATCAGGGATATTGGTCTGTAATTTTCTATTTTTATGGTGTCTTTGCCTGGTTTTGGTATTAAAGTGATATTGGCCTCATAGAATGAGTTTGGGAGTATTCCCTCCTCTTCTACTTTTTGGAAAACTTTAAGGAGGATGGGTATTAGGTCTTCACTGAATGTTTGATAAAATTCAGCAGTGAAACCATCTGGTCCAGGGATTTTATTCTTAGGTAGTTTTTTTATTGTCAATTCAATTTCATTCCTGTAATTAATCTGTTTGGATTTTCTGTTTCTTCCTGTGTCAGTCTTGGAAAGTTGTATTTTTTTAGAACATTGTCCAGTTTTTCTAGGTTATCCAATTTTTTATAATGTAATTTTTCATAGTATTCTCTAATAATTCTCTGTATTTCCATGGTGTCCATAGTTACTTTTCCTTTCTCATTTCTGATTCTGTTTAGGTGTATACACTCTCTTTTTTTCTTGTTAAGTCTGGCTAGGAGGTTATCTGTTTTGTTTATTTTTTTGAAAAACCAGCTCCTGGTTTCAGTAATTCTTTCTATTGTTTTATTTCTCCCAATTTATTTCTTCTCTGATCTTTATTATGTCCCTCCTTCTACTGATTTTTGTCCACATTTGTTCTTCTTTTTCTAGTTTCATTAGTTGTGGGTTTAGACTGTTTATTTTGGATTGTTCTTCTTTCTTGAGGTAAGCCTGTATTGCAATATACTTCCCTCTTGGAATGGCCTTCGCTGTGTCCCACAGATTTTGGGTTGCTGAGTTGTTGTTTTCATTTGTCTGTTTATATTGCTTGATCTCTGTTCTTATTTTGTCATTGAAACATTGATTATTTAGGAGCATATTAATCCTCTATGTATTTGTGGGCTTTTTTGTTTTCTTTGTATAATTTATTACTAGTTTAATACTTTTGTGTTCTAAGAAGCTATTTGGTACAATTTCAATCCTTCAGAATTTACTGAAGCTCTTTTTGTGGCCTAATATGTGATCAATTCTGGAAAATGTTCTAAGTGCACTTGAGGAGAATGTGTATCCTGCTGCTTTTGGGTGGAATATTCTGTGGATGTCTGTTAAGTCCATCTGTTCTAATGTATTGTTCAGTACCTCTGTCTCATTACTTATTTTCTGTCTGGTTGATCTATCCTTTCAAGTGAGTGGTGTGTTGAAGTCTCCTAAAATGAATGCATTGCATTCTATTTCCCCCTTTAATTCTGTTGCTATTTGTTTCACATATGTAGGTGCTCTTATGTTGGGTGCTTAGATATTTATAAGGTTATATCCTCTTGTTGGACTGACCCCTTTATCATTATATAATAACCTTTTTTGTCTCTTGTTACTTTCTTTGTGTTAAGTCTATTTTGTCAAATATAAGTACTACAACTCCTGCTTTCTTCTTCCTATTATTTGCATGAAATATCCTTTCCATCCCTTCATTTTTAGTCTTTGTATATCTTTGGGTTTGAAGTGAGTCTCTTGTAGGCAGCATTATAAATGGGTCTTTTTTTTTTATCCATTCTGTAACTCCATGTATTTTGATTGGTGCATTCACTCCATTTACATTTAGGGTTAAAATCAATAGATGTTCTTATTGCCATTGCAGGCTTCAGATTTATGTTTAACAAAGGTTCAAGGGCAGCTTCTTTACTATCTGTCTAACTTAACTCACTTATTAAGCTATTCAGACACAATCTAAAGGTCCCCCCCTTTTTTTCCTCCTTCATTCTTTTTATATTAGGTGTCATATTCCGTACTCTTTGTGTATCTCTTGACTGACTTTGTGGGTAGTTGGCTTACTTTTACATTTGCTTAGTAATTAATTGGCCTACTTCCTTTACTGTGGTTATATTTTCTCTCGTGACAGCTATTAAGCCTTAGGAACACTTCCATTTAGCGCAGTCCTTCCAAAATACACCATAGAGATGGTTTGTGGGAGGTAAATTCCCTCAACTTTTGCTTATCTGGAAATTGTTTAATCCCTCCTTTGAATTTAAATGAATCTTGCTGTATAGAGTATTCTTGGATACAGGCTCTTTTGTTTCATTGCATTAAATATATCATGCCACTCCCTTCTGGCCTGTAAGTTTTCTCCTGCGAAGTCTGATGATAGCCTGATGGGTTTTCCTTTGTAGGTGATCTTTTTCTCTCTCTGGATACTTTTTATACTCTGTCCTTGTCCTTGATTTTTGCCATTTATTTGTTATATGTCCTGGTGTTGTCTTCTTTGGGTCCCTTGTGTTAGCAGATCTCTGTACTTCCATTGCCTCAGAGACTATTTCCTTCCCCAGATTAGGGATGTTTTCAGCAATTATTTTCTCAGAGAGACTTTCTATCCCGTTTTCTCCCTATTCTTCTTCTCATATCCTATAATGTGAATATTGTTCCATTTGGATTGGTTGTACAGTTCTCATATTATTCTTTCATATCTAAAGATCCTTTTTTCTCTCTGTTCCTCAGCTTCTTTGTATTCCTATTCTCTAATTTCTATTTCATTTACTGTCTCCTCTACGCCATCTAATCTCCTTTTATATCCCTCCATTGTATGTTTCATTTTTGATTCTGTATTTTTCAAAGTTTCTATCTTGACTATTTTTCTGTAGCTCTGTGAGCATGTTTATGATTTTTATTTTGAAATCTTCATCAGTAAGATTGGTGAATTTACTTTCACTTGGCCCTCTTTCTAGCATTTGAGGGATTTTGGTTTGTACCAGGTTCCTTTGCTGTTTCATACTTCCAGTGATTCCTATGGAATAATAACTTTGTGTAAGCCATACTCTCTAGTGCCCAGAAGCTCTATTCTCTGGAGCTGCCCAGCACCTGGAGCAATGGCGAGGGTCACAGGCACATGGCGCCAGTTCCTGCTAGGAGGGAAGAGCTCTGTGTTGTTTCCCAGCTGCAGTGCCTGCCTCCACTGCTAGGTCCAGTGGGCCAAGCGCACAAGGAGTAGCCTCTGCATTATGTCCTTGTAGCTGCCATAGGTGGGACTACCCTTCAGCTGGTCTGATGCAATGGCAGGACAGCAGGTTTGTGAATGGATGCCAGTGGGGAGGAAGGAGCGGCAGGCTGCATATCACAGCTAGCCAGGGGGTGGAGCTCCTGAAGCTCCTGATAGTTCCCAACCTGCTGGGCTGAGTGTGCCGGGACAATTTTGTCCACCTATCCTTTCTTCTGAGCAGCAAGTTCTCTGTAATCCTTGCCCCTTTAGCAGCCTTTTCACTGTTGGGAAATGTATCAAAGTGCCCACCTTTCTTTTGTCCTGGAGCAGCTAGTGTGGGTTCTGTTCTCCACAAGCAGCTGGAATATCAGTCTCTCTGAGTATTCTGCCTTTCTTTGCTTTCCAACCCCACTAATCTCCAGAGTACCACGTAATGTTCATGCTCCCAGAGCATATCTCCAGGTGTGAGTGTTTAGCAGTCCTGGGCTTCCACTCCCTCCCTGCTCAGTTTCTCTTCCTGACACCTGTGAGCTGGGGTAGAGGGAGGGCTTGGGTCTAGGCTTTGCTATATTACCCTTTTCCATGAGATGTTTTCTTTTCCTGAGATGTAGGCCATCTACTGCAGTTGTCTTTCCATTTGCTCTTTCAGAATTAGTTGTATTTACTTTATTTTCACATTATATGCGATTTTGGGAGGATGTTTCTGTCTTACTTCTCACACTGCCATCTTTTTCCCTTGAAGACTTAGATATTTTACGGGACATAGAAGTTTCCAAGCAGCCTTGGTTTCTGAGCAGCATTAATCATAATTAAAGAATATGGAAGTCATTCTTTCTCTGAAGGGTGTCTAGTGCAGGAATGATTTAGGGTTATATGTGTTCTTTTTTTAGGTCTCCCTGTGTCTGGCATTCTCATCAACTTCAAAAAGAACTTTGCACCCAGTGGATAGGAAATGATGGCAGAAAGAGAAACCTTGACTCAACCTATATCCTGAAGATCAGACTCCCATATTCTTGTTCATAGCCTCTATCAGTAGTTTCTTTCTTTGGGTCCTAATATTGGAAAATCAAAATTTAACTTGCTTGGTCATATAGCTTCTTTTTTAATAGGCCTGTTCACAATCAGATAAATATTGAATAGTGATGTAACATCAATTTATTTTCCAAAGACTTGCCTGGAATGAGGAGCTACATGTCTGGTATCACCTTATTCTGCATCTGTATCTGGCTGGGAGCTGCCTAGGGGTTCCAAGGGGACTCTTGTATGATGATCTCAGTGACAGTTGGGAGGGCCCTAGGATGGAAAGGACCCTCAGAGTATGGTTTCCCAACTTTTTACTGACTCACCAAATATTTTGAGGGCACCTATTTTGCCCCAGACATTGTTCTTGGTGTTGGGGATGCCATGGTAAAGAAAAAAAATACCTTGTAATGTTCACATTTTAGCGTGTTATCATTCCTCTCTGGGATCTTTCTGTCCTAAAGGCAAGTCTTTTTCTGTCTCTATTCCAGTTCCTATTTTCTGAATAAGTGGGAGGTCTTTACTTGCAGGTCCGTACATCTCCTTATTCAAAGGTAAATATTAAGATGGTAGAGGCAGCAGGACTTAAGAAGAATGAAATGCCTGAGGGTTTTAGGTAATTAAAAATATAATGTTAAGCAGAAGATTTAATGTGAGTGCTCAAACCCCCTTTAGGACATGTTGAACTGTGTTAATAAAAGTCTAGTCATGTCTTGTAAAAGTTCTCTTACATCCTTCCCTGGCCAGAGAGCAGCTAGGGCATTCCATTGTTCTCAGCATCACATGTGACAAAAAATACCAAACTAGTATGTGCCAGTAAAAGATTATCTAAAGGAAGCAGATTTGGAAACAATCCTATTCTATTTATCCCTTTTCCCCCAAAAGTTGAAGGAATTGATGGTTAGAAAACAAAATGTATACTGCATGCTTTTTTTTAATGAAGGTATTATTGATATACAAATTTAGGAAGGTTTCACATGAACAACATTGTGGTTACAACATTCATCCATATTATCAAGTCCCCCCCACACCCCACTGCACTCATTGTCCATCAGCATAGAAAGATGCATTAGAGTCATTACTTGTCTTCTCCATGCTGTACTGCCTTCCCCATGACCTACCTATATTATGTGTGCTAATTATAATGCCGTTTAGTCCCCTTCTCTCTCCCCACCCACCTTCCCCACCCCCGTCCCTTTGGTAACCACTACTCCCTTCTTGGAGTCTGCGAGTCTGCTGCTGTCCTGTTCCTTCATTTTTGCTTTGTTGTTACATTCCACAAATGAGTAAAATCATTTGGTACTTGTCTTTCTCTGCCTGGCTTATTTCACTGAGCATAATACCCTCTAGCTCCATCCATGTTGTTGCAAATGGTAGGATTTGTTTTCTTCTTATGGCTGAATAATATTCCATTGTGTATATGTACCACATCTTCTTTATCCATTCATCTATTGATGAACACTTAGATTGCTTCCATATCTTGTCTATTGTAAATACAAGCCTTTTAAATATTTGGAGTACTGTGACATAAAATAAAGGTGTTGAGTGTAAAATTAATATTGAGGTTTAGCATTAAAAGACTTCTTAGAGAACACATGGTAAGTCCTTTTCCAAATGAAGAGATGGAGAAGTAGAAAAATTATGTCACAACTATGTGTGGAATGTCTGACACTAGAATCTAGGTCTCCTGATCCTTATTCCAGTGCTCATTTCAAAATTAAAGACATTTTCAAAATTAAAGGGATTGCATGAAGTCCACAAAGATAGGTGACATGGTCACTGCTCATAGGAAGTTCACAGATTTTAATTAATAACACTACAGAATTTTTGGTATTCTAAGTTATCATTATGTGATTAAATTCCCTAAAACTCAATAGTCTTAAGTACCCTAAGTCTATTATTCTCCAAAAGCTTGAGTTCTTAGTTGCTTAAAGAATATTTAGAGAATTCAAGACTTAAAGAGATCAGTGCAAGCAAGAAAAAACAAAGAGAACTTTCATTCTGACCATAGTATTTATAATATATGCTCCTCTCAGCCCAGAAAAGGACATTTTTGGATATGTTGTGCTAAGATGATGTTTTTTCTATTTCAGAATAATTTTTTTAGCTTAGTCATGGGTTAGTGGATAGGACATTTTGCCAACATAAAGTCTAATCTATGTGAGATTTCTTTTAAAATAGGAAAATGGAAAGGGGACGGGGGAGACAAATAACTTCCTCAACCTCAAAGATATTATTCTAAATCTGAATGAGTCTTTCAAAATGTTTCCTGTGTGGGTTACAAATTACAAGAAGTTTCGATGTGTTAGCCTGAAATCTGTGTGTGGTAGACTATAGAAAAATCTTATGGAGGAGCAAAGAGGTAGATATTCTATAAAAAAAAAAATCCCTTTCTAATCAATAATGATCGGAAAGCAGTAGGAACTGAAGCTGTTGAACCTTTCTAAGGATATAGCCACACACCCATTTTCTATAACCCAGTACACACCTTATGCCAATATGTGCTTAGCAAGTGGTCTAGATGTGAGAATACAGAGGAGATCCTGTTCTCTGCCTTCTCCACCCGAGAGTTTCCTGATTTCTAATCACGCCAGGCAGTTGCAAAAGGAAAAGTAAAGATGTGAGGCAAACACATGGAATCAAGGCAGATCATCCCTGTTTCCCATTACCTCACCAGATCTCGGCACTTTTCCCAATAAGTGAATGATGAGAGCTGACAGGATTTATTCCTCATAAGTCCATTCACAGGGCTATGCTATCAATTTTCTTTTCCCTTCAGTTTGTGCATTTCTTTTTCAGAAAGGAATATTAAGCTTAAATGTTTATAATTATTTTCCTTTCATTAAAATTAGACTTTACTTGGCCCTCTTTCTCTCTCCCTCTTTATTGCCTTTAAATGCTGAGTTTCAACCAGACTTGTAGTTACTGTTCCTGTGAAGATTTCAGCTAATAGTTTCAGTCATCAAGTGCTAGTCATCAAAGTTCATTAACTAAACAGTCATACAACTCCAAGTCTCACACAAAATTTTCAGCTTTTTTAAAAGTTCTTTTATTAGCTTGCATTCACAGCTCTGAAAATTACCAAAAAGACAGACAGAAGCAAAGAGAGAAAAAGAGAGAGAAGGAGGGAGGAAAGGAGGGAGGGAGGGAAATAAGGAAGGAAAGAAGGAAGGAACAGAGGAGGGGAGAGAGGAGGGGAGAAGAGTGAGAGGTCCGCACAGGCCGGTACCCTTACCCCAGCCCCTTCATTGTCTCCTGGCTGACTGGCATGACATAAAACAGCTTTTGTTCTGCACATTCTTCTTTTCCTTTTTTACTTATGTATAAACACGACCCTAAAGATTATATTTTTTTAAACAATACTGTGGCTAGTAACATCAAAAATATAACATATTAAATGTTTGGGAAAGAATATTTTCCAATCTATTATGTATAATTTTTTTAAAAGTTCAATGAAAGATGAAGAAATGAGAATGTGAGAAAAATATTCATGAAGGAAAATAGACCTGAAGAATTGTGTTCCTTTAGCACTTGTAAGAATAATTGTACTTGTAGTACAAAAACCTCTGTTCTTTTTTAAAATTCTGGAAGTAATTGAAGCCATTACCTTAGAGTAACTTTGTAAGCAAATTACCAATATAATCTTTTTCTCAGTGAGAAATGCTCTTCTGTAGCATTTGGAAAAAGAATTTGTCCTCTGCTCCACTGATGGACAGCTCTGGTTATTAGAACCAGAATTCTTCCTTCCGTAGAGTTGAAATCTGCATGTGATAATTTTTATTCATTGACTTAGCTCTGTTCTCTAGAGACATAAAAAGTCTAATTCTTCATTCAAAAATTACCAATAATCTGCTTTAAAGACAATTAAAAATTTTTAAAGGCATGAAAACTGAATTAAAACATGAAAAACTGTTCAAGCTCACTTTTAATAAAAAAAAATTAAAATCACAACAAGGTGGTATTGTTAGATTATGTTTAACATCTAGTAGAACATTCACAAATTTAAATAATAATAATACTGAATGTTTGGGAGAGTTTGATGAAACTACTTTCTCCTATGGCTGTTCATGGAATAAATTAATACAGATGTTCTGGAAACAATTTGCCAGGCACTATAAGAATTGAAACTTTGATTCAGTGAACTATTCCTTGAAATTTATGATCAAAACAATTCAAAAGAAGAAAAAAAATTAAATGTTCAAAGATGTCTTTGCAAGCTTAAGTATAATACCAAGAAATTAAAAACCACCTAAATTCTACCATTCCATCAGGGAATAGTCTGTAGTATAAATATAAACACAAAGCTTTTATGCCTTAACTCAGAGGAATAAGCTTCGACCACTTAAAATTACAATTTAAAAACCTAGGCAGCAACACAGAAAAGGCTTAAATTGCTATGACTGCATCAATATAAAACTATTAATTTCTATAATATAGACACATGCAGCCAGATGAAATATAACTGACTTTTTACAAGTAGTGATTTGAGATTGCAAGGGTTCTTTGTGGATTTTTCTTCTTTGACCATCATTGTTATATTATTTGCACCTTTAAACAATGAAAAACTGAAGTGAGAGAAAAATACCTTTTCAGGACAAAGCAGTCGGAGTAGATGATCAGCACACTGAAAGCTTCTACCAAGACAAACTTATCTACATTAAAAAATAAAATATTTATTTTTAAAAAAAGAAATCCACATAAAAATGTAAAAATGATTCTCCCAACTATTTAAAATGGATCTTAATTCATTCTGTGCCGACCTTAAGGGGCCATTATAGCATATCTGGCATCTCTCTCGTTAGGTTACACTGTGAACTCCGCCACTGTTCCTGGAGATGTGCTCTACATTGCCGGCCAGCCACGGTACAATCACACAGGCCAGGCTGTCATCTACAGGATGGAGGGTGGAGACATCAGGGTTCTCCAGACACTCAGTGGAGAGCAGGTAAGCTTGAAAATTATTGTCTTAATTAATCCATTTATATTCGTTGTAAATTTAAATTAACTGTCTATTGTCTTAAACTTAAAAAGAAAAAAAACAGTATCCTCAAAATATTCAACATCAACCATCAATTGGGACCCATGCTAGGTTCCTTGGAAAGTGTCTGTGTCTTTGGCCTCAGGAACATTTCCTTTGGGTGGGAGTGGAGGTAAGATGTATAGACAATGATGTAGATACAGATGTACAAATATATATACAAGAAAAGAGATCTGAAACATTAAGCAACATGAAGGTGCCAGGAGCACAGACAGTAACTCAGAAGATGGGAAGATTGTTTCAAGGTAGGCTTGCTGCAGAAAGTCTTAATGAAAGTTATCATTTGGGCTAGCCTCGAAGGAGAGAAGGAATGCAGATACGTAGGAAGACAGGAAAGCCAGCGAAAAGGACAATGTGAACACATTGTTTTGAATGGCAAACTGAAGAATGTGGATTTTCTTTTGGAAATAAGCTAAAAGAAACATCTATGCTGTTGCTGGTTATAATTGAATTGTGGTAATTTGGATAATTTCTATTTCTTCTTCATAGTTTCCTTGGGCTTCACTAACTATTTCAGCTCACTAGCCAGCCCCTGCTGCTGCCCTCCCCAGCTACTGCACAGTCAGGGCAACCTCAGGATTCCTCCCCTCCAATAGCCCCGCTCAGCACCACAGCTCCAGTGCAAGGAGACAGACACACCAGGCAGGTGTAGGAGCTGCATTCGCTTTAAAACCCCACAGGAGCCAACTTTATAACAACACCATAGACATAGCTTTCAGGTTGCACACGGTTACCAGAGTCAGGGCATTCCAGGAAGCCCAAAATATGTTATTTCTGTCAGGTATTTATAGGTTCACACAAGCCTAAAGGCAATGTCCATATTGGAGTTATTTTCACTGTAATCATTATTGTTTAGTAATACAGCCGAAATTCTTCACTCATCAAATTTCCATGGGAATAGACAGTAAACCAAAGACAAGATTCTCATATCAGATTCTCAATATTCTCAAATGAACATTCTCATTTATTTGCTTTGCCCACAATTATAATCAGAAAATGCACCAATAATAAAAACAAGGCTATTGTTGTAGCTCAAGGATGAGAAGAGACAAATTTGAAATAATATATCAACAATAAAAATGGAAAAGGAAGAAGTGTAGTACTTCAATAAGAAAGAATGGATGAGATTGCAAAATGAAGCATTTTGGATGACATCTGAGGTCTGCTGTAACTCTATTAATTGTCAACAAGACAGGAAATATAAAATTTTGTGAAAAACGGCTATGCAAGTTTGTACAGAGTATCACAAATGATTTAAATTATGAGTGATTTAAGTTTCAAGCCTGGGAATCTGGGAGAAAGGTGGCACCATGATTAAAATGTCAACAGCTTAGTTTTTTTTTTTAAATGATAGTTGGTTTTAGAAATATTTCCTGTTACAGTGAACACAAATTCAAATTCAAGTGCCTGGAGGGTAAAGTAAATAAGTAAAGCTGCTGGACAGAAGGCAACAGGAAATGGGGGGACCCTGGCCTGGGCAGCCCGTGAGCCATCTAAAGAGTCAGCTCCCATTTAGCTGGGAATGAAGGCCCCCGTTGCCAGATTTCATGACATTTTATTTATGTTTCTAGTTAATTCAACTTTTTAAAAAACCCTTTTAAACTTGTCATAACCCTATGAGAAAAACACATTCAAAAGTCAATTACCTACCAGTTGTCTAAATGTCTAGCAATGTCTAGAAATGTAGAACTGGATCCTTGAGAAGGAAGATGGAATGAAATTTGCAATTTGCAGTAATGGGAGTGTTTGGAAGGACTGGTCATTTAGGGTAAGAGAGTGGGGGAAAAATGCAGGTCTGAACTTAGGGGAGGCTAAAATATAGGGGATGGGGAAAGAAAAGGAACCAGCAAAGATGAAAAGAAAGAGAGGCCTATAATATAGTGGCAGAATCAGGGGAACAAAAATAAAGTCATGGAAGCCAACACAAGAGGGTCCAGTAAGAGAATTATCAAGAGCATCAAATATTGAACACAGGTCAGTATTTGGGTGGTTATTGCATTTAGATAGTGAAGTGTTAAGTCCCCTTCATTTCCCTAAAATGCATCCCTATCTTTAAAAGAGAAAAGATTCTGCTGCAAGACAATGGCCCCCCTGCAATCCTTTTATATTTTCCTATCTCCCATAGCTGCTGGGACAAGGTTTAGCCAGCCATTTTGTTTAATAGACAATCTTCTAAGACTGTAAGGTAAAAAATGCTTTCCTGTATTCCAGGACAAATCAGCTCCTCATGATGTCTTTATTTTATATTTTCATATTACTGTATTTAAACATATATTAAAGCCATTCCAGAATGCCTCATATTGTTCATCTCATTTTATTTCCTTAAAAAAATCATTGTGGTATTAATGATCTTTCCTGCTTTGTGGGAAAGAAACAGAGGTGAGGATGAAGTCTAAAGGCAGTCAGTTCTGTTTACTCTCAAAGCCGGGGAATCTGTAATAGCCCCTCCTCCTCAAGGAGGGGCCTCGCTGTGTTCACCAGCCTCATGCAAGAGCCAATAAACAGCTTCAGGTAGGTGTTCATTTCTCAGGTTTTAGCTTCCTTAAGAATTTCTGGTGTTAATCAGACTGTTTTGTGTTTTTGTGTGTGTCCTAGATCGGTTCCTACTTCGGCAGTGTTTTAACAACAATTGACATTGATAAAGATTCAAATACTGACATTCTTCTGGTTGGGGCCCCCATGTACATGGGAGCAGAGAAAGAGGAACAAGGAAAAGTGTATGTGTACGCCCTGAACCAGGTAACGGTGACTCTGAGTGTGATAGAAATCCAGGGAAATCTCTTCCTTTCTTTCAATTTTGAATAAATAATATAGTCCTAATATTTTTCATTCACTTTGGAAAAAGGAGCAAAGAAGCTTTCAACCTTCCTCCCCTGACTAACCCCTCCATCTCTAAATGAACATGTAAAATTCTAATAAAGTAGTTTAAACATTAGCTACTTTCTGCTTGGAAACGTGAACTATTCTTTAATAGGGTATATAGGATAAATATAAATCTCACTAAACTGCTATATAAACTCACAGGGCATCCATTCATGAGCCCTGGTGTGGAGATGTGAGTAACATTAGCAGTTAAAGCTACACAGGGTGGTGAGTGGCTGGGAGCCCAGAGACTGTGGAGACGTAGTGAATTTTAAGGCAATGACACCAGGTACTTTCAGCAAACTACATACTATGGTCTTTAGAATACTTCACAGAGCTGGAGTGAGATTTTGTTTTCCACTCCTAAGTTTCAACATCATTTGTTAAATGAAATAATTCTTGATTTCTTCATTAGAAGAGTTTTTTGCTGTTTACAGCAAAGTTGGTATTCATCTATTCAGTGTAATTTCTTTAATTTATAAGTTTTGTATCTTTCTTCCTGTCATTCCTTTGTATGTCCTCCTGTCAACTTTTTTAGTCCTGTGCTGTTTTTCCCTTTTTTCCGAGGAAATGTATTCTTGTCCGTTGTTAGTAGTACTTTCTGAACTTAGCTAAGTTTTTGGCTTTTTTTCACTCTAGGTATCTTTGGAAAAAATTTGGTTTTTGAACAGAGCAAATTTTATCTTTGTCCTGTGCAGGGGAATATATATAGACTTTTCAAAGAAACATAGTTTTTGATGAAGAAAGGATAGTGACATGAATCAAGGTTTTAAAACTTCAGTTCTTCAGCTTTAAAAACATGTTGCAAGTTATATACTCACTCAATTGCATTAAAAAGAGAGCCCATAAAAATCCTCAATATGTCTTCTTTCTGCATTTCTACAACCTGGTCTTCAAAATGCCTAACTTTGCTCTCCAATAGGCACACTTTTTAAGAAATTTTATAAACTTTACTGTTGATGTACAAATGGCTTTAATAGCACTGATTTAGTGGGTATGTAAAACATCAACTATAGTAGTAATGATAGAAATCCATAAGTATCCTGTTTATGTTTCTCCCAGACAAGGTTTGAATATCAAATGAGCCTGGAACCCATGAAGCAGACTTGCTGTTCATCTGTGAAGCACAATTCATGCACAAAAGAAAACAAAAATGAGCCATGTGGGGCTCGTTTTGGAACAGCTATTGCTGCTGTGAAAGACCTCAATCTTGATGGATTTAATGACATTGTGATAGGAGCTCCTCTGGAAGATGATCACGGGGGAGCCGTGTACATTTATCATGGAAGTGGCAAGACGATAAGGAAAGAGTATGCACAAGTAAGAAGTTAGACCTACAGAGTCTCGTCCTCAGACAATACGTGGTTTCAGTGCCAGGCATTACCTGTCTTGCTAGATGAATTATTTAATTCTGTTTTTCACCCTGTTGGGAAACTAGATTTAATTCTCTTCTAAGTTATCTTTATAGAAGAATTACTTTGTATTTTATCCTTTTATCTAGGTTTTTCTGTTATTATCTGCCATGTCTCCATGGTCCAGTCTCTTGAAATGTAAAAAACAAAACAAAACAACACTTTTTAACAATGCTACTTAACATCTGCCATGAGTCAGATCCTAAATAGAGGCTACCATGTTTTAATAAGAGGAAAATAATTATATGATTTATCCAATAAAAGAAATGAGATTATTGTTTTTATATTCAATATCCATGTTGTTATAAAAATTGCATTACATTTTTATTTATGAATTAAGTTGCTGTATTTTCAGCAAATGCATTTGGGTTACAGAAAGGTTTATAATTTTCTCACGAATAATCCATCTTGGAGAAAAAAAATGTGAATAATTAAGCTTAACCTGCAGGGTTTTTCCATTGTTCCTGTTTTAAATTTATTGTCAGTTAATGCCACTAATCCATAAACATAATTTTTTTCCTACATGAGAAAAATCAGTTTACTTAAGTGTTTAACACACTGTAGAAATAGAAGAGTTTAAAGGAATTATTCTAATATAATTGTCTGTTTTTAAGTAACCATAGTTAATTAAGCATTGAACAACTACTTAGAAGTTAAATAGCTTATATAACATGAAAAGAAAATCAGAACATCTATTATTTCTTTTTATGTTTGAATATTCTGTTTGGTATGACAGCCAACAGAATTCTCAAAATCTATTCATGTACTGGGAAGTTGTGCTTCATTTTTCATAAACCCATAATGACATTAATAGTGAAACAAAACAAAGGGCATATTTCAGTAACAACACTCCAATCCATTTAACAGATTATTTGTTCCTGTTAAAAAAGTTCATGGTATTATTTACTTAACAGGGACAGGCAAGAGTAACCAGTGGGGCATGAATGAGTCAGGAACTCAGGAAGGAGTTTCTTTCTTCTGTACTAACACTTCATTCCATCAGTTTTAATCCTGAAAACTCAGTTAAGTAGCATTTGCTTTAGAAAACAGGTATTTAAATCATAGCAAATGGAACAGATAGTCATAAGCAACTTATTTTGTAAATGGTGGTAAATCAAAATAGAGCTTTAAACAAGAACAACACATAAAAATATTTGAGTTGAGTTGTTTAATTATTGGCAAAATGTTTTTTCCAACAGTAGGTGAAGATGTGCTCACTCGTTTCTATGTAGCCAGAGCTGCTGCTTGTATCTGAGATGATTCAGAATCAAACTGAATCAACTCCAGAACCAATGAAGCAGATCGCTCCTGATTTGTTTCCTGATAAAAATAAGAAAATACTTCCCAAAAAGCCACAGACAATTAAGCATGAAAACTGTCTCCATTTCCTTTGCCTTACTTGATTTCTTCATTTATGATTTTCAAACAGAAAACAGGAGAATGAGAAGACCCCAAGTTCACAAAGGGTCTGTCAGTCCTGTCTCCTTGCCATCAGGTTCTATTAAAATATTACCATTTTGAACCAAAGCTAAGTCACGAAGTACAGATAGCAAACATATTATATATGGCAATGTGTCCAAATCACTCTTTGACAACTCCATATTCAGCTGTGCCTTCCAACCTTGTGGACACATAATAGCGAAATTGAGTCTATTGTACCCTTGACTTTTAGTAAAGATCACTTATTAGCAAATGTATTTGATGGAATGTTTTATTTATACCTAGCCCAAAAATTTAGTGAACCCCAAGTTGACCCCTAGGATGATCTTCTACTCCCCCTCTTGCTTGCATGATGTGTTTTCAAGATCTTTAGGACCTTTAAACATCTCTGTGTAGTGGGATTCAACAGGAGCTAGAAAGCAGAGCCAATTACAATATTTTCCTGGAGCATTAAACATTATGACGTTATATAATTTTTTTTCCCTCTGTCTGGTGTCAGTAACCCTGAAATGATTTTGTCTGTACTATAAAAAGAATGTCCTTTGGGAACATCTGAGTAATTCCTCTTGTCTCCACATGAGGGGCTTCTTGGGCAGGCTTCCAAAATATCTCTAATTTAAATATTTTGTTAACCAATCCAAGTTCTCAGATTTAGTTAAAACTGTTTTTGAAGAGACTCTTCTAACATAAAAACTCTCTGTTTGGATTTTCACAGCGTATTCCATCAGGTGGAGATGGCAAAACACTAAAATTTTTTGGCCAGTCTATCCATGGAGAAATGGACTTAAATGGTGACGGTCTGACTGATGTGACTATTGGTGGCATTGGTGGTGCTGCCCTCTTCTGGTGTGTACTTTAATAACATCCAATTAATCTGATAATATTTCACTAATAGTTCCAGAGTTCAGAATATAATCAGTACTTATGTCATACCAAGTATTTCCTTTTGAGCTCCACTATAAAATAAAACTTATGCAGTTTAGGAAGATGAAGGAGTTGATATATCTTAAAAACAAAGAAACAGTATTAAAGGAACAAGTAGAATCAACTTAATTTGGGGTATCTATTATTGCTTGGCACTAAGATAGCTATTCTGTTCTGGGGGATAAGTCAGGGAGAAGAAGCCCTCATAGAGGAAATATATATAAACAAGAAAATGTCCCTAGCTTTGAGTTGCTTATAGTCTTTTAGGGATAATTGAATCCTCATTCATTTACCTACTATGTATAATTAGACAATTGTGCATTGTCTTGTTGAGTTTATATTGTTAGCCAAGCATAGAAGCATCTTCAATAATATCTTTGCTCAGCCTTTAAAATGCAGGCATTCTCAAATTAATTTCAGTTCATTGTAAAATCCTGGTCAATTGTCAGAACACACAGTAATATCATTTTACTTACTACTTCATTTATTAATGGAATAGTAATTTCTTAATTAATAACATTAATAGCTATAGTTTGAAGCAGTTAAAAAACACAATTCCAGCAAGGGTTCTATTTGGGAAAAGGTGACTAAAAGAAATCAAGAATAGCCTTAATGAGAATTTTGTGTGATAATTTTGAAAAATGTTATAAACTTCATTAAGACATATAAAAGAAGCACTTAGTAAAAAAAATATTTATGTCACCTGCCTCAGTGGAAAGTCCACATGTTGATTGTTTCAAATTACTCATTGCTTTAATGCTATCCACAGAGAAACAAATACCAACAGTCCTTTTCCCAAAAATGTATCCAGCAGAGTAGAAAAAATTGTGAGACAGATAAAGATAGAGACCTGAAAAATAATATGATGCTTAAAAACTAATGTTCAAATAAAAGGTACATACTAAACTGTATGCAGACAATAGCCATTATGTTTAAAAAAAGGTTGTAACTGTACAATAGAGGGAATTAAAACCTGAAAGGTGATGCCTTGGAAAGGAGAATGCTGGGCAGCAAGGGGCTGTGACTTAGGGAAGGGACCCCCAGGCTGTGACTTATGGGAGGGACCCCCAGGCTGTGATTGAGGAGAGGGCCCCCCAGGCTGTGACTTAGGGGAGGGTCCCCCAGGCTGTGACTTAGGGGAGGGACCCCCAGGCTGTGACTTAGGGGAGGACCTACGCAAAACCAAGGCTCCAAGCCAGAAGTCACCCATGTCAGCAACAAAGGGTATATTTAGTTTTTGTTTAAACTATTAATTCTGAATTAATTAATTATGATAGTTTTAACTCACAAATATTTATTATGTTCTTCCTCATGTTTTTAAAAATTACATGTTTTAAGGGCAATTTTTATTCCCCAGTTTTGTTTCATGGACTTCTTACAAAGCTCTGAAAACTTATTTATGACCTTTCTTGCCTTTCAAGACTTTATCTTTTATAAGCCAGACTGACAGAGCTGGGTCCCTGTCATTGCCCAGCAGAATGAACCAGACCAGTGTAATGGAACATGAAGATCAAGATCTGTAATGCGAGGAGGGACTGAGAGTGGATACAGAGGGCAGGTGATAAACAGGGGCCCACCTGGCAGTCATGAACGTCCAGGAGCAGATATTGAAAGCCCTTCATGTGGAGTAAATAGAGCCATAGTCTCTTTAAAGATCTGGTTTGTGCAAAGAGATGTGGCGCGGGGAGCAGACCAGGCAGCCTCATTCCTGAAAAATCAAACTACTAGCAAACCGAAGCTAAGTCAGGAAGTACAGAAAGCAAACATATTGTATATGCTCATTCATTGCTGACAAAAGAGAAAACTGGTTAGAACATATTAGAAAGTATTTGTCAATAAGTTTTAAAAGGCCCTATATTATTTGTGCTTTTAAACAAGGAATTTACTTAAGATTTTTTAAAGCTATGATCTACGTTCAGCTAAAGATATTTGATCTTTAGAGTCATCATAGCACTATATATAAGAACTATTTTTTAACAAAAGAAATTAGAACAAATATCCAATAAGAGAGAATTAAATAAATAGATTATGGGATAGTCTGCTGCCATTAAAAATAATGTTCCCAGAGAAATACAAATATTGGAAAGCAATTTACTATATTATGATGATTGTTTACATTTTATATGCATACATATGTATATGAGCCACTGTATGTTGATAAATATATGGGCCTATGTGTGTGTATGTATGCATGTGTCTCTCTCTATATATATATAGTCTTCTACAAAGAAAAAAACACTAAATGTACCAAACGTAAATGGTGGTTATTGCTGAGTGGTAGAATTACAAGTGCTTCGTGTCCTCTTTGTTTCCTTTCTCTATGTTTCTATCTTTCCTATAGATAAAATGTTTTAAAAGAAAAATAAGTACAATTTTTCTTTTAAAATGCAGAAGTGTAAATAGGGACCTACCTATTCACAAGATATTGAGCTGTGGTACTTGTAACTGTCTATATAAAATTTGTAGTGTTGAAAAGCTGTCCAGGGCCTCTCGACTCTTTCAGACTAAGAATAAATACCAAGATTTCCAAAATTTGATTTTAATTCTTAGGTTGCCCCTGACCACTTGGTTCCATTTCTTTTCTATCATGGGCAAAACAGATCTATGGCCTATAAACTGTAAGGGATGAAAAATAATTTTCTCTCTATCTTTCTGAGTTCTCAGCTGAGACACCCATAGTAAAAGACAGATTAAGACAATAGAAAAATAAACACAAGTTTATTAACACATACACCTCATGTGTATACATGGAAGGTACCCAGGGAAAAATGAGGGACTCCGGGAGACTTAAAAACCATCTTAATAGGGAAAGAGAAGGTGGATGTAGGGTCTTAGGGTAGAGTAAATGTTTTTTTAAGAAAGATGAGTGACCCTTAGAAGAACAGATGGGAGATGTGATCATTTGTGACAAGGTTTGTCTCAGTGTAACATCTCCTCTCCTGTGGTAAGAATCGATCTTCCCTGGTTGATGAACTCACAGGAGGGGACTGATGACAAGTGAGTTCCTTTTGGAGAATCTGACTTTAGGCAGAAAATGGAAGGTCAGAGAAAGTGTCCTGTCACATTTGCCATTTTTCAGGTGCCTGCAGCTCAAAACAATCAATATAGCAAAGTGGTATATTTTGGGTCATATTTTGGAATGGTATATTCTGCTACCCTTCAGAACCAAAAGCCTTAGATGGCTCCAAAACAACCTGGGGGGCCTCAGAGCATCAGATACAATCTCTTCTGCATCACTAATTCGCCAAAGAAATGAAGTCCTAAGACCCCCACACTATGACTCCACTTCAGTGCGTTCCCCTTGCGCTCCCAAAATGATGGCATTCATTGCATGTGAACCTATGTGAGTAATCACCATTGTTGATGTATTTGTAGGTCCCGAGATGTGGCCGTGGTTAAAGTGACCATGAATTTTGAACCCAATAAAGTGAATATTCAAAAGAAAAACTGCCACGTGGAAGGAAAGGAAACAGTATGCATAAATGCTACAGTGTGTTTTGATGTGAAATTGAAGTCCAAAGAAGACACAATTTATGAAGCCGGTAAGTGTAGTACAGCAAATACTTTGGGCAGGAGGACAATACATTCCTCCAGCATGCTGAAATCCAGTAAGATAATTGTACTTCCCCCTACTATAGGGACTCAAACATCACATTTGCCCCTGTGAGTATGTTGAACCTTGAAAAAAAAAATCCTACTGCCAAAGAATAGGTTAAGGAATCCCATAAATTCTGGAGCAGAAACTGTATACTTATAAGCAATGGCCTCAACACTTCACAGTTCTCTCTCCTCGCCCATTTAATATGAACCATCAGGTACTTAAAAAATTAAGAGGTCGAGTTTTGGAAATTGGACTCTAAATGAGCCTGCTTTTCCTGCCTGTGGGTTTTCACAAACCCTCTCTTCTGCTGCCCTCTCTCCGGTAAGACTGGTATTGCAGAGGACCTGCGTGCATCGCCACCCCCACGTTGCTGAGATCCCTTGCTCCATTCACAAGATGTTCCTGGTTTTTGAGAGTCAGACATGTTCCTTGTATGTGTTCTCAGGCACATCATGTTAGCCTGGGTATCCTCCTCCCTACACTCTACACTTTCTAGGGTAGATTTTTAGTGACATTTAGTTGGAGCCAAAATATGACTCCATTGGCTGCAAAAGAGTACTTTACTCTGTAAACCAACTGTAAGTGGTGTGAGAAAAACCATTCATTGTTAAAATATATTTTTTCTCAGTTTTATCTATATATTCATATTGATGCTCTACAATAGTCCTCTAACTAGAAGATAAATGAGGTGTAGGGATATTAAATAACGATTTACACTTTCATATGCAAAATTATTTCAGTCTTAATTTTTATAAAGTAACTAAGGAATCAAATAAGAATTGTTGCCTTCATAGAAAGTATAAGATTTAACTTGTTTTTTATTGTTATGCCTATTTTATTAGATTTTGCTTATTAAGCTTATTTATTATGTGCTTTGAACATAGTCTATATTAAGATAAGTGTAATTAAACATTACAGGCATAGTGACTGAAAAAGCAGTTCTGTAAAGTTCCTCAAGTTTATCTTCATGACTGTACCCCATTGTACAGCAGTAGTGTGCATGTGCTGTATAAAAGATTATTAGTTGACTGATTGCTCAAGAGATTTTTCTATAATGCGAATTTAAGAGCTGGACCATATGAAAATCACCCCAAATAAATATTTCTCTCAATTATTCTACTTTTATTTTTATAGATCTGCTGTACCGTGTCACACTAGATTCACTAAGACAGATATCACGAAGCTTTTTCTCAGGAACTCAAGAAAGAAAGATTCAAAGAAACATCACAGTTCGAGAATCAGAATGCACTAAGTTTTCCTTCTACATGTTGGCAAGTAAATCATATATTATAGCTGCCTTATTCCAAATCAAGAATTGAGTATAGATGTCTTATATTAAGTCAGTCGGTCTTACTGTTTTATTTCAAAGTATACATCATGAAGTAAACTTTATTGTGTTTGTTCACTTTTATCAGAAAATCACAGGTCTGATTTTTCTAATTTCCAAATACTCTTCATAAAACTATTTTTCATCTTCCCTGTGTGTGTTACCAGACATCCATAGATTATGGAATATTAAAGCCCTGGTGTGCTTATTGAGAAGAGACCATATGTCTTCATTTACTTACTCATTTCTTTCATTCATTCATTTATTCTTCAACTTGAAAACATCATTTACCTTTTGTGTCCTTGTCGGTCAGATGTTCATGCTAAGTGATTAAATGCCATGAGAGGAAACTGTTGTGCCATATGCTTTCTGGAGTCTCTTCCTGTTCTCTGAACTATGTATTTCACAGCTTGACTTTAAATGGAAGGGAAAAAAATCTGGTATTTTCTATCACCTCTAGGTTACCTGAGCTTCTTTCTATTACAGTGAATGAGGGAGCCTTGGAAAACAAATTATTAATCTCTAGAGGTGGTGGAAGGCCAGTTTGCACCATTTTAAATGTATTTTATGAAGTCATTGTATCATATGTGGGGAGCACTCCCACCTAAGGTCAGGAATTTATGAAGCATTTTCTTAAAAAGTACATGATACTAAGAAAAGGATGTAATAAGAAAATGCTTCATTTGAATTGATAAATGAAGATTGAGACTTAGAAACTTAAATATGATCTTGGAAATCCCCAAGGCCAATTTTTCCCCCACCTTATGTTTGTGTTCTTGATGTATTCATGTTCTACAGTTTGAAAATATTGTAGTTAGGTCAGGAAAGTGACAGAAATCATAGATGCTCATAGGCTATATTTATTATTCCTCAGTGATTTCACATCAATATCCCCTATGACATATATCTAAATAAACTTACTCTATCAGCATTAAGATCAATCTATGATCAGAAAAAAATTAAACTGGGGTTATCCTTCTTTTAGGTTCATCAGAACTGGACATTTAGGAGTTATAACTCAGATATTTGAAAGGGCATGAAACCAGATGTGGCACTGCCCCCAACATGCTAGAAAATCACTGTGGTGCATATTTATTTGTCCAAAATTTAGTGTCTAGCTATGTCTAGGCACTGAAATTAAAAGGAATGAGCTAGTTGCAAATTATCCAAAATTCTTTTGGACTTTAGTGGAATTGTAACATTTGTTCTGGAGTCAGCCTGTGTGGAATTTGTATCCCAGCTTTTTCACATTCCAAGTGATTTTGACAAAGTTGTTTAATCTTTTAGAGGTTCAGTTTTTCATCAGTAAAATAAGGACTATAATAGTTATTCATTTTGGGGAATTGAAATAATTCTCAATAATGTGTGTAAAACTCATAATTCTGGACATGCTATAAATGGTGACTATTACTGATGAGAGTATAAACAATATTGATCCCATTCACATTATTTACATAACATTTCACATTATAAAATTCTTACAACTCAAGGCATATATATTAATGAAATGCATCTCAAAGAAAGTTTGCTCTTTTGAAGTTGGGAGACTTTCCTAGAAGTATTACATAGAGGTTTTTAACCCAAAATCTCAAGAGAATTGACATTGTTGTGCAAGGAGGTTGGGGTGGTATAACCTGCCATGCCAAGTATGGCATATCCATCCCTCTGAGAAGCTGGAGGTGAGTCACCGGTCATAATCAAGGGCTCCTGTATTCCAGTAAACAAGGCAAGTGTCCCTGTAAACAAGGGCAGTGTCCCTTGTTAAGGCAGAAGAGTAGTCCCTCTCCAGTAAAGCATAAGACCGCTGAGGCCATATGTCAGATCAGGTGCACAAGAATGTTCCAGTGAGCCCAACCCACAGGGGCAGAGGAAGGAAGCCATAACAAGGTCAGAACCACCAGGAATATGATACCATTATGTTTATGCTTCAACCTCTAGGACAAGCATGACTTCCGGGACTCAGTGAGAATAACTTTGGATTTTAATCTTACTGATCCAGAAAATGGGCCTGTTCTTGATGATTCTCTACCAAATTCAGTACATGAATATGTAAGTCAGATTTTTTTTTAATTCAGAATAACTGTTTGTGAATATGTTGAGAAAAAACTTGAGACACACAAACAAACACACACAAGCCTACACCAAGTATGCTTTTAAAAAAAAGAATTAGACTCTTCTAGACCTTTCACAACTCTTCTAACTTCCTATTATTTGAATTTAAAGGAACTTATAAATGACACCTATTTTTATCTCTCCTGAATTTAGGACCATTTTAAAGAAAGGCTCTTCTTTATTACTAATGAATACTGGGTGGCTTGGCATGGTTCAGGTATAATGGGTGTCCTACTGAATAAGGCTTGGACCGCAGATAACTAAATAGGTCATCAGCAGCGCTCATCAATCTCAGGCCTCGTTCGTGGGGCCCATCTTGTAAAACTTGCAGAATGGAGATGTGGAGTGGACTGTGTGCTTGCTATGGGCACACCACTGCCCCAAGAGCAGAAGACATCAGAAGAGACTGAGCTATCTTCACCCATTTCCTGCTTCCAAATTCACAGATCTACTATCCCACCCCTGAGTGTGTGAATGGGTAGAAAGGGAGCTCACAAGTGTGGCACCAAGGAAGGAAGTATTAGAGGTGGGGAATTAGTTGGCCCCATACCCCTATTTTCCAATCTCCCTTCCTTCCGTCCAAATATACCTGCTGTTTTTTAAGCAGCAGGCATCAGAGCTTACTGTCTAACCTGGGAACAGGTATTCGGTAGTGATTAAAGCGTGTGTTCTGAAGGAGAGCTTCAGAGCTCTACGGGAACTTCAGGGAGCACTCCCTGAAGCTGACATTGAAGTTCAGAAGTGGAGCAAAGGATGATTTTCCATTCTTATTTGGAGGAGTAGAGGGAGTATTTCGGGCACAGAGATACGTGTGAATGTTCTGAGGTGTAAACAGAGCTAAATTAAACTCACTCTTGTGACCAAAGCTGAAGAGCAAGGGGAGAAAGGTGATTGGGGATGAGGCAGGAAGCACAGGCAGGAGCCAGATCATTCAGGACTTTGTGCCACTGCACAGATTCTTCAGTTTTTGGAAGAGCAATGAAATGTTGATGGCTTTAACTGATTCAGTGATAGTGCTGTATTTGCACTTTGGTAAGGATTACTTCAGCTACAATAAGGAGAATGACGAGGAGGAACGGTGATCAGAACAAGAGTTGGTGCAGGAGAGCATTTATGAAGCGACTGTGTTAGTTCAGGGAGGAAATAAGGGTGCTGGGCTAGAGGTTGTGGTAGAAATAGAGAGGCAAGAAGAAATCTGGGAGGTACTTAGGACAGAGGTAGACAGAACATTTCCGGATGATGGACTGGATTAGGGGGAGGGGCTTAATGAAGACAAGGAGTCAAAGAAACCTCCCAGGTATGTGGCTTGACTGTTTTCTACCCTCTTGATTGAGCTCTATTATGTTCCTTGCTCATGAGTGTTTGATTCTTTTTAATACAAAATCTCATAATCAGAGTTGAGTATTAAAGTGTCTTCTCATAGATTTGCATCTTAGAGTACTTGACTTGATTTTTTTGAAACTCTTCTACACTAGCAGACTAAAAGCCAGTGAAAAACATCTGTGAAAATTGTGCATTCTTCAAAGGACCAGAAGAATTTACAACCAAAAATAAAAGTTTATTCTTTCCCCCTGTAAATTATAGGAACAAAAATATAAAAATCCAGTGAAATCTATTCTCTTTTTGAGTTGCTTTACTTATTGTGGCAATATGTCATTTTTTTGTGCAAGTTAATAGATAATTTTAAATAATGCTCAACTAAATTTTGATAAATACTTTTCTGTGACCATTTCAGATTCCCTTTGCCAAAGATTGTGGAAACAAGAAAAAATGTATCTCAGACCTTACTCTGGATGTATCCACCACAGTAAAGGGCCTACTTATCGTCAGGTCACACAACGATAAATTCAACATCAGCCTCACAGTCAAAAATAACAAGGACAGTGCCTATAACACCAGAACCATGGTGCATTATTCTCCAAATCTAATTTTTTCAGGAATTGAGGTAAGCTTTTAGTTTGATAAATTTATTTATCCTTGTAATAATCATTTATTGAACCTACTTTTCATATTACTGAGCTACTTATTTTTATTACATCGATTTTACAGGACTAGAATGCATTTTGTAGAAAATTAGTACTCACCAATGGTACAAGTATTAAGTTTTTTTAAAGCTTCTGTTTTGATATATTTCTTTAGCAACTTATGACTTCTTGGATTCAGTATGAGGAAAGGATCTCCAATGTATCAAAATTGTATATTTCACAGAGGCCTTACACTGCAGAAATTGAGACTGAGTCGAGGGAAAAAACAAGCATAACAATCAAAGTCAAAACAGTTTAACAAAAGTGCAGGGAGGAAGTAATGAATGTGCCGAACAACAAAAAATATTGACATGCAGAAAAATCAAGATAGTATTTCCCACTTTGCAAAAGCCTTACATTAGGATGAGAGAAGTGACTATGTCCCATTGTCATGACAAAAGTTTTGTATTATTTCAGCAAATAACATAGGTGCATAAGATGCTGTATCAGAAACAATTAGTACTTCCAAATTTGAGCTTCTCTTTTTAATTCTGATCTCTGAATGAATCACCCTAAATTAAAATACTATATATACTTATCTGAATATATATGGTTATATTAAAAAACCAATACACTTACTATATGTAATATTAAAACTCTATTGTCTAGTTTCTGTAAATTCATGCTTTCACTGATACTTCTCTCCATTTTTTAGGATATCGCTCAGAGACATGATGACTAAGATAGGCTTAAAAAATATCCTGTATTATTACCACGTATTCTAGATTCAGTATAGAATGTTAATTATAAATCCAAGTGTGTAAAATGATGCTGGAAAAACATTACCACTGAATTTTTCTCTGGAAAGGAGACAGCATTAAAAATCATTGCCTGTATTCTCTTTAACTGACTGGATGGTCTTGGCAGAGAGGCTGAACTATACAATCCACAGTGCATTCCCTTTACTTCTATTAACAATAACAACAATAATAATGGCAGCCTCTTCTTGACTCATGTTAAGTGCCAGGCACTGTTCATAGAGTATCACTTATTCAATTCTCATTAGTTCTTTTTTAAGTAGTTATTACTGTACTACAGGGATTCTATGACAAACCTTTTTTTCACAGTTTAACACTTCTGAAATGAATTTTACAACTGATATTTTTCTTTAATTGGCAGAATTACTTTTACCTTCTCATTAGCATGTAAAATAATGGTGAATCTCATATTCAATAGCATTTTCCACTTGATGAAATAGAGTATGACTAACCTCAGTTGACAGAAAATCAGACCCAGAGAAGTGAGGAGTCTTGACAAGGAGGAAGCTAATAATGGTGGTGGAATCAGGATTTATCCTGGGGGTCCCAAGGCAGAGTTCATGCTCTTATGTACTATGCTAAACTCTTCCAATGACTTTCATTCATGCTGGGCTCCCCTATGCCAGTCCAGCATGTGTGGATTATTTTGTCAAGTCTCCTAATGACCCATCTCCTTATGACTTAGGTGCTCTTAGTATTTCTGTTTTACAGTGGAAGATATAGACAAGATAGTGTGATATGCATTGTCCATCAACGTTCCTTAACTTAAGAATTGTTTTCAGATTTCCCATGGCTGTGATCCCAGAATTCTGTGATTCTCCCAACTAAACTGGGAGAAAAACCTTAACAAGACCGAGTCCAAGGCACACCTGTGAAAATTCTCAAAAACCACACTCAAGAACTTCACCTAATGTCTGCTCTAATTCTGTTTACTTTCTCTTCCTAGGATATCCAAAAAGATAGTTGTGAATCTAATCATAATATCACATGTAAAGTTGGATATCCTTTCCTGAGAAGAGGAGAAGGGGTAAGCAGATTATACAACATACATGTGGCAAATGAATATGAAAAATATCATGCTCAAAGTCAAATATATAAATCCCTCTAATGGTAGTTTAGGGTGATGTAGATAAAGAAGGTTGAGTAGTTTTCAGTATACAGGTTTTGTACTCTTTTGTCAAGTTTATTCCAAAGTATTTTATTCTTTTTTAATATAAATAATATGACAGCATTACTTTCCCTTCTTATTGGTATGTAAAATAATGGTTGATTGTTATTTAGATGTAATTCTTTTCTTACATTTATCTTCAGATTTTTTATGCCTAATGCACAGAAATACAATTGACTTTTGAATATTGACCTTTTACCCTGCAACCTTGCTAAAATTATTTATTAGTTTAATAGATTTTTAGAGGATTCTTTAGAATATTTTATACACAAGATCTTGTATTCTGCAAAGACAGGCGTATTTTCCAATCCAATGCTTATTATTTCTTTTTCTTATCTAATTGCCCTGGCTAAAACTTACAATAATTGTTGATGAGAAGTAAAGAGAATACTTTCATCTCCTTTTCTTTTTTTTTTTTAATTTTTATTTTGGTATCATTAATTCTTCTCCTTTTAATGACAGCAGTTGGTTCCATGAAAAGTAGAGAATAATTATCTTACTTAGTGATAAACAAAGTACTTGTATATATTTTCATTGATGGTTGATTTTCATTATGAATATTTGCTCCTCTATTCACTATTAAATTAAGGAGGGAAATATTTAATTAATCAAAATGATTAAGATAAGAAGATACTTTTCTTACATGACTTAAAAAAAGAAAGAGAAATACTATCCCCAACATTTATTTCAACTTTCTCACATTATAATGTCTTATAATATAAGACTTCAAGTTAGATCCCTCTTCATTAACATGCATCCTAAAAAGTTGAAGAACAGTGGGTAGAACATCTGGAAATGGCAGTCACATATCTATAATGAAATCTTTTAGCTCTTATTTTTTGAAAATGAAAATTCAAAAAGACATTCCCCTTAACATGTATCATGTTACTTAACACAGGTAGTATTGTTCCAGGAAACTAATTATGAAATCATAGTAATTATCATTAAATTCAATAATTGTCTTTTATGTCCATTTTAGCTTATGGAACTAACTAGATGTACCAATTTACTTTTGGAACTTCATTATAAAGTCTATCTCTTGACTGTCCCAAGTGAATTTACTGTAAATTTATATTTGTTCCCTACCAGTCTATAAAACATATATCACTTTTGAAAAAATACACCCATAATTCCTCCAATTTGACATGGAAATAAGGAATGTCAACATGTCTACTTCCTTTGACCACTTTAATTAAACATGAAACTATCTCCATTTCTTAAAGAATAGTGACATATTCTGTGTTATATTCCAGCCATTGGCAATATTAATTACATCTTAATCACTTCTCAACCATTTCTTCCTCTTTTTAGCAATTGCTTGCTGCTTAGGGTAAAAGCTTAAATCAAAGTGTCTCATGTCATCAGTAGAGAGATGGGAAGATAATCTGCAAGTAACTTTTACTTGGTCTTTGTGCTTAAAATATGCTTTGGTTTCAGAACCTGGATTTATAGTTTAAGCATTTCAGGATCAGGTCAATATGCTTCTTTGGCCCCCCTTCTCTGCTAGTATCTTCTGTAGGTCTGAAGACTCATAGGAACGCTGAGACTTAAATGTCAAGGCCATTCTGGGGTCTGAGGAAGGGCAGGGGAAAAAAGAGCTCACTGAGAGGCTCTGGCAATTTGAGCTTTTGTGTTTTTAGTTCAAGCCCACCCAGTAAAGCTTCTTCTGGAATTATGTAAAAAGAAAACTTCAGAGCAGTAGATTCCTAGAAAAAAATGTTTTTTAATGTAACTCAAAATGTATGTGGGAGAAGAAAATACAAAAGAAAACTACATACGTAATATGGTACAACCATGCCAATCTCATAATCCATGAATTCTAGCCATCCCTTCTGTGAATGATACCTAAATCGATTAAAAGAGCTTTAAATATCAAATCTGACCTTCACAAAGATAAAATTTTAGGTAGTCTTATTAATTATGAATTTGGGGCTATTTTTGCTGGCCAGATTCAAAACAACTTTGTTAACACAAACCAAACCAAAACATTTTCCAGTTTTTCTTAGGTATTATTTTCACTATGCAATTTGTAAACAAAACTCACTGCTTTTTTTCATTATTATTATTATAGTTTACTGTATTCTAAAGAGCCAAGTGTTTTAGTTGTTTTCACTTGTTTTTGTTAATTCTCAAATGTTCAAAACATTTTTTATAATATCAGATAAATGGAACCAAGTATGTTTGCCCCTATTTTGTAGTGAATATGTAAAGATGGTTGCTGGTGCTTGGAAGTTTCCATATTAAAAGAGGCTTTAATTATGACTGTTTCATAATCATTTTGTTATTGTGATCTGGTAGACTATAGTGATATAATGAAATAAATAGACTGTACCTCCATGTTAATGCTTTATAGTTCATATAAATGATTTTTATTAATATAATTTGAATAAAGTTTAAATTCAATATTAATATGCAAAGCATATTACATGTTCACATTTAAAAGCATGTGTGTATCATATCTTATTCTGTTTTTGAGATGTGATGAGGTTTTATTTTATAAAATGGTATTTCTTAAATAACTGCAATATCATTTATGTAATTATTTAAACAAAGTAAACATTCTACATTACTTCTTTATCTGTTACTAAACTCAAGATATTTTCATTTCTTAGGTAACTTTCAAAATATTATTTCAGTTTAACACATCTTATCTCATGGAAAACATAACCATTCATTTAAGTGCAACAAGGTTGGTTCATATGCATGCATTAGTGTATATGTGTTCATGTTTATAATTTCTTTCATGTATCTAGAATATTTTGCTTTATAGACTTACTGTAACTTCTCACAGCTTTTATGGGATCAGTAGAAGTAGAAAGCAATTAGCCCCTTTGTTTCACAAAACATCCTTATGAATAATTAACAAAATGAAATTTTCATTTAATAGAAATAATACACCTATCTGGATTAAACCATTGGTTCTATACACTGTAAAAATGTTGTAATCACATATCACTTACATCTGCCAAACTGCATTTAAATTCATTTAAAATTTGATAGCTTTGCTAATTTAAAACTTTTACCTGCTACCCATCAAGGTCAACTGAATCATTAGATGGAATTAGTTTTATGATATCATTTTGTAGGTTAATAAAGTTTATCCAAATCAATCAAAGATTCTAAAATATATCACAGACCAAAAACAGCAAAAAGCTAATAAGGAAATTGAAATAGTGGCTTAACTTTTGTCTAAGTGTAGTTACCCAATGGATCATAAGCTCCTTGAGATAAAGCTCTTTCTTTTGTTGCTTTATTCTCCAGTAACTAGCATGGTGCCTCTCAAATAATAATTACTAAGTAAATGTAGAATGAAAGAATAAATGAGAAAATGAATTAATGGATGAATTAATTCTGTATGCTCAGCTCATTTCAACTCAACAAATATTCATTTGACATCTACTATGGACAAGATATTGAATTAGTCACTGTAGGGAATATAAAAGCTAATAAGGGCATGAACTTCCTCGTGGGATGAGTATTACAGTAGAGTGCTGAGACTAGTATATAAATTATTATAATACAGGGTAGAACAAGGGAATTCATTAGAGAAATATAAACTGTGTGTCCAATTCTTAATTGGCAAGGAGAACCCCGTGAAAGTTTTATCAAGTAGATTATAATTGAGAAAGACCTTAAAGGATGAGTAGCAATTCACAGAGAGGTTGATGGATAGAGTTAGGTGAAACATTTTGGGTAAAATATAGAGTTTGAGCAAAAAATCAAATCTAGATCTATTTGGGGGAATATTGGGTAATCCATTTTAGCTGAAATACCTAGGGAGCGATGGAAGATAAGTAGGGAGTGTGCAACCTATCATGTTACAGTGAATACTGAATGTCAAAATAAGCTATTTTTTTTCTTAATTGAACAGGTCATAAGGAGTCCAGAAAGTTTTTGAGGGTGAAGTCATAGTATAAATCTGCTTCTTAGGAAGGTTAACCTAGCTATGGTGTGGAATGGGTAAGAGAGAAAGGGTCCATTCATGACAAAATCCCAGTCACACGAATGTGTGTAACCCAAGCAGGTTGCTGCTTTTGCCACCCCTGTCAACCCAAGCCACTGCATACCCTCGGAAACAAGCAGAGCTGTTACAGGCACATGGCCCTTCTGTGGGGCAAAGTGCTAGGAGCTGGTAAAAATGAAAACTAACACTAAGTATTTTTTATGTCTTAAGCACAATGTTAAGCACTCAACAGGTTTTTTGTCTTATTTAATCATAATTTACTAATCACTTAATGATAAAATCCCATTTTATAGATGAAGAAACATACATACAGAGAGATTAAATAACTTGCCCAAAGTGTATTAATGTTTAAGAACAACTCCACTCACTCTGGCCCTAGAGCCAGTGTTGGTAACTGCGACATCAGTGGTACATGTTTTTTTTAAAACACAGGGAAGTATCAGATATCTGTGTATATATAAATGTCAATAAACATACACGCATGTGTTTGCATAATATATAAATGAAATGAAAATCAAGAGAATAAATAAGTGCTTAACAAATAACATAAGCATCAAGTACTTAGCATGGAAAGACCTTTAAGCTAGAAGACAAGATTTTAGATTTACTCTTATCTGTGTGATCCTAGTTGTGTCTCTTTACGAGGTCCTTATCTGTGATAAATAAGAATCACCTGTGTGTTTGTGTTAAAACCACAAATTCCTGAGCCCCAACTTGGACCTGCAAAATCCATGTTTCTAGCAGAGAAGCCCAATAATCTGTGTATTTAATAACTGATCTAAGGATATTTATAATTATCCTCATACAAGTCTGAGAAGCCATAGACTAAATCAGTGTGGTTTTCAACCCTAGCTGCACTTCAGAATCAGCTTGGGAAATTTTACAGTATCCATCTCTGAGCTCCCTTCCCATGATTTAAAAAAAAAATCAAGAATTCTACTCTTTTGTGCTTTTACTTAATTTCCAAGATAAGCTTCTCTTTCAAATGCTCAGAAAATGTCTCAAAATAGTCAATAATTTAACAGTTTGTCAGAATGTGCTATGTATTTTCTAGTGACAGTGAAGAACCTCCTGAAGCCCTTTCTGATAATGAAGTAAGCATCTCTATTCCAGTAAAATATGAAGTTGGACTACAGTTTTACAGGTAGGAAGAAATTTTTATATTGATGCCTTGCTACTAACGCAGTGGTTCTCAAAGTGTGGTGCCAACGATGAGCACCAGAAACACCTGGGAACTTGTTAGAGAGGCAAATTCTCTGGCCCCACCACAGACCTACTGAATCAGAAACTCTGGGGGTAGAGCCCAGAAAGCTGTGTCAAACTAAACCCTCCAGGTAATTCTCACATGCTCTAAAGTTTGGGACCAACATACTAAGTAACCTTCAGTGTGAGGTGCTGATCATACGCATTGTATGGCAGTGCTGTCATAAATCTTAAACGCAAGCTGGAGACCCAGAAGCACTTCACAAAAAGGCAGTAGCATATATCTGGGCTGTCATTTCTCACTGTGAAGAATCTGATCAGCCTGCCTTTTCTGGACACACAAGATGAAATCATTTCTCAGTTCTATTTATTTCTTCATTATTCATAAACCATCATTTTCCCTAAGAATATCTGATCTATTCAAATACCAGTCATACTGGCAAAGTTTCCCATTATCAATTGCTTTGCTTAAGCAGGACTCCAGGCTTTTGCTAAAAAGTATGTGCAATGTATGCAAAAAGTATAATAATCAGTGGTAAGTTTAGTCTAAAATTCTTACTGTTTTATTAATTTCTATGATATTTTTACTGATAACAGACCACAAAAATGAGAGGATTACAGGATATACACATTGATTTTGCATGTATTTCTTAATCTGTAAACTCTATTGGCTGTTATCTATTTTGCTGTATCTACCTCTCTCTGTACAATGACTTTTCCCAAGAATATTTCATTTATTAAAATCAAATATTGGGAACAGTTATAGTATTTGTTGTCTTCTGTTAACTGAAGCGCTGTTTAAAAACATGATTATATTTCATTCTACCATGTTCATCCAAAGAACATAGAGAAGTTGTATGAAAAAGATTGAACTTTTAAGTTTAGCAGTAAATATAGGACTTTAAATTATGAAAAGGTGACAGTTTTCTAAAATCTATTTAAAATTCAGTACTGCTAAAAATATCAAGTTTAGCCTGATTATTCACTAAATATAAGTTATATTTATATTTTTATTATATTATATAATATTTACATATATAGTATATGTATAAATACAAATATAATATACACATATATATGTATAAATACATATACATGTATTTATATGTGAATATACATATATTTGCAATAGTGAATTCATGGAAACTGTTCACTTGGAAACAATAACATTTTAATTTTAAAAACTATACATACTTTAACACTTGTAGGGCCAAATGATTAAGCATCAATGACTCTTGAACTAAATTATAATCTTTCTCAACTCTTCCTCAAAGATTAAATTTAGGTTTCTAGGTAAAAGAATTTGCCTCTGATTTGAAATTTCAAGTATTTTTGTGGGAGTACTGCCATGAAGAAATAAAAAGAATCAAGTCAAACAAAAATTAAACTTTGTTTTGTTCTTTTATTTTTCTCCTTCCAATTAATTATTTTAAGCTCTGCAAGTGAATATCATATTTCGATTGCGGCCAATGAGACAGTCCCTGAAGTCATTAATTCTACTGAGGACATTGGAAATGAAATTAATATCTACTACTTGGTAAGAAATTACTCTAAATTAGTATTGTAAAGAAGTTATTTGTAAGCTTATAAATTGAATAGAGACAGAGAAACATGCTGGTTCAACAGTTAATCTCTACTTTCCAGCATATTTTTCTTTGTAACTTCAGTTTTAAAACAATTTCATTTAAATTGATAGTTATACTTTTGTCAATTTTGAAGACCTCTCTGATTGCCTTATAATCAGACACAATTAAGTAGAATGATTCCTAGAAAAAATAAACTATGGAATCAAATAGATGCTACCTAAAAGCCTGTCAACTTTATTTAATCTTTTCAGTAGGGCAGAAAAGCACTTTTAAAAAAAAATAACTATTTCAGAAATTGATTATTTCAAATTGTCTTGGTAGTATTTTCCTTTTTTTATGGAAAAAAGTATTTCCATATTTACTCAACAAATAAATATGTATCTCATTCTGCTCATTGCTACCTTTCATATGTTACACTATAACTTATGTTCCTACTATCCTCTCCTCAAGTGATGTTTTCTATTACAACATTTATTTTCTTTTTGAATCCTTCATAAAAAACTTTTCCTAAACACTTTATCAAACACTTATGGAGTTGAACTAGGCTTTCATTTTAGGTAATGCCTATTTACAGATACAGTCCCAGGTTAATATTACTCAAGTAAAAGAGTGTCCGATTCAAATGATGGATTTAAATATGCATTTAAAAATATGAAATAATGCAACAGTATTATAGGTAAAGATGGTCTCAATCTCTTTGAGAATTGCCAACAATGAAAAAGGAAGTTCTCTCACAAGTAAAATAAATGCATACTCTCAAGGTGCATTTCATTGTTTTTATTTGAGCTCTTTGCTGAAATTCCTATAATAAACTATACCCTGGAAATTAGCATGAAAGTAAATCATTCTACTGCTGGGATAAATTTTTGGAATTCAGGCTACCAGTGTTTTCAAACCCCATTTAGTTTTCTCAGATTAGAGAATTCAGCAAAGCATAAGGAAGGAATAGAGAGAGAGAGGATAAGAGGGACTTTGAATATTTTAGATTTTCATATGTCATCACTTATTAGGGTGCAAACTTGAAACAGGTGCTCTCTAACTATTATAAATAATGTTGATATAAATAACATTGCTAAGAATATCCCTGGGCTTAAGTCTTTTGTATCTCTAATTATTTTTCTGGGATAAAATTTAAAATTAGAGTAATGGTGAAATGTTTTTTAATTTAATAAAGTAATCAAATAAAAGAAAATTTTTTTTAGGTGAGACCCACACAGTAATTTTACTGCTACAAATTTATCATACAAAATTACTGGTGATACAAAGATTTAGTCTCAAAGATATTCAATAATGTTATTTATAGCAACTTAAAAATTAAAACCTAGACACAATCTAAAAGCTTAACAATGTGAAATTTCTTAAATAAGTGATCACATAGTTATTTAGTGGACAGCCATTGTAATAGTTCAGAGTGTACATTTTAGAGTAAAAAAAAAAAACAAACCCTAATTCTGCTATTTACCAGCTCTTGATCTTGGAAGTTCTTTATTCTCATCCTAACCTTGTTTCCTCATAGATAAAACAGGGATAATAAGAGAATTGACTTTGTAGGGCTGTTAATAGAGTTAAAGGCAATAATGCAAATAAGAAAATTAGCACAGTGCCTGGAACACAGTCAACAATAAATATAGATGTGGTTTATGTAAAGTGGCTAATAAAAGTCATATTCTCAAAGAAATTTCTAAGTTTATGGGAAAATGTGATGACATAATAAATTTTACAAATAGGAAAACAGATTATGTATTTTATATGATACACATTTTATAAGATGTGCATATATACAAATGCTAAAGACAGGTAATTTATATACTAAAATGTTACTTATGACTGGAATTGTAGGAAACTTACTTTCTGTTTATTTTCAGTATTTTCCAATGTTTCTGTAAGGAACATTGTTTTTCATCAGAAAAAATAAATGTTAGTTACAGAATATGATTTCTGACTAGTGTCAGGAAACAAATGGAATTAGACTGGGTGGCCATTCCAGGCAAGTCCAGGGATAGTACAAGAGGAAGGCAAGAGGTGAGGAACATGGTTAAAGGGCCAGGCACAGCTGGTCAGGAATCTCCAGCATTCCAGATTAAGGGATGTATTTAATTTTCAGTGACCACAGGGACTTGCTCCAGATCTGCATAGCTCCCAATCTAGAAGGCTCACTTAGGTAGATCAGTTGGATTTCCTGGCATCTCTCTCTAGATTAAGGAGCTCCCTACTTGCCTAAGGCTTTATTCCAGGAAGGCTGTGGAGAAGAAGGCTTAGGGCCTGGAAATCCTGCTTGAGTGGTAGGAAGATAGGGGCCACAGCACCTGGTTGCCCCAGTTCAGTTGCGCATCTTCTTAGCAGGTGAGCACTGCTGAATAGTGTATTCAGCTTCCTGCTGAACTTCATCCTGCCCAGCTTTCCTTCACTGAGTTTCCTTCACTGTTGTTACTGACAGAACACGTTGTGTTTCCCAGATTCTTGTCTTCTTGAATGAAAAAATTCAATCAAGAGACAGACTTGAGACAGTTTTAAACAGCAGGAGTTTATTAAGCAAAGTATAAGTACACTCTCAAGAAGGGTAGAGAGAGCGCTGTCTGGAAACCAGAAGTAGCATTCCTGTTAGGGTTAGGTTGGCTTTTATATTTTCTTAAGGTGGCAGGAAGTCCTGCCCTGCATCTTATGTCATTTGATTGACAGGTTGATTAACAGCTCTAGGTTATATAACCTTTTCCCCAGTGCTCAGGCAACTTACCCATAAGCTAATAAGCAAAGTCCATGGTGGGTGGGGGTGGGGGGGGTGGCAAAACCACAAGGCTAATTAGACTTAGATGTTATTTTAATGAGGTGGAGTTGCTTTAGGACAAGGTCTTCAGACCTTGTGCATGCCCTGTAATCAGGGAAGCCCCTGTGGTCCTGGGCCTCTTGACAATCTAGGTGTCCCTTGACTGTCTGGGTAAGCAAGGCGTCCTTGACTGTGGAACTGGGAACTAAGGAGGGCTTAGGGTTTGGCCAGGGAGGAACCTTCCTTGGTGATGGGCTGGCCCTTTTCTCCTGCTTATGTCTAACTAACTGCCTGCTCTAACCCCATGAGCTACACTCACCATTGGTGGCATGATGTGATATTAAGTGGAAATTTTAGGTTAGCGGATAAAAACAGATGGGTATTGAGATGAGAGCAAGTTTAACTCTTACTGGACTAGATTATCCACAGTTATTGACACAATAACCCTAGCTGGGGGTAGGATTGGGAAGGGAAGCCAATGGTTATCCGGCTTGCCGGTACCATGTGTCAAATCCCAACTAGCTGGGCTGAGAAGGGATTTGTGAGTTCAGGGAATAATGGCAAGCCAGGCTGAGGCAAACAGAAATACGCTTACCTGTTCTGAGTGTTCTTCCTTCCACTTCCCAAAAGACTGGTATGTGTGAAGGATAATAAGCATGGTAAATTGACAAGGAAAAAATTTTAATTCTGATTTTCCTTCAGTTCCAGTCTCATTTTGGGTGTGGTAGGATAAATGAACAATATGATTGTATCTGATACATACGATCACTAACCATCAAACATCCCTATTGTGCTTGTTTGATTATGCCGATTCTCTATACAGTGCCATAAACTGCATTCCTTTTGGGACTCAAATATTACACAACTGAATTCATCAATTAAGAATCAATATCCTACATAAGACAGGAATCTGTTGAAAGAGGAAGAAAGGATTACATTTCTGGTTTTTTTCCTGTAGATTAGAAAAACTGGACAGTTTCCAATGCCAGAACTTAAGCTTTCAATTTCGTTCCCCAACTGGACATCAGATCGCTATCCTGTGCTGTACCCAAGTGGATGGTCATCTTCTGATGTAAGTTATGTGTGCCTTGGAATTATATCATTGCTACTATCATTTTCAGTTTGTCTTTAAAGCCTTTTGTTCTGCATGCCACTTGTCATAAGGAGCTTTACCAAAGTAGCATGGAGAGGCACTTAGCAAATCAACAATAATAATTTCTGCTGATTATTTAGTAGGTGTATTAGTGCCCAACAGCTGCTTTGGTAACAAATTACCTCAAACTGGGTAGCTAAAAACAACAGAAATTTATTATCTCACAGTTCTGGAGGCCAGGGTCTAAAATCAAGGTGTTGACAATGTTGGTTCCTTCTGGGGGCTTAGGGTAGAATTGATCAATGCCTCTCTCCTAGCTCCTGGTGGCCGCTGGCATCCCTTGGCGTCCCTTAGCTTGTAGCAGCACAATTCCAGTTTCTGCCCCAGCCTCCACATGGCCATCCTCCCTGTGTTTCTGTCTTCTCCTTTTCTGTCTCTTGTGAGTGTACTCATTAGTGGTTTAGAGACCACCCTAAATTCAGAATGATCTCATCTTGGAGATCCTTAATTTACTTACATACGTAACAATCCTCTGCCATCTAAGGTCACATTCACAGGTTCCAGATGTAAAGATTTGGACATATCTTCGGGAGATTACTGTTCAATTCACTGGAGTAGATTTTAGATAACTACTTGTTGACTCATGCCTGAAATGTGTATTATGCCTATCATTTGTTTGATGTGATCAAACAACTCTATAAAGAAACTTCTTACTTGCTTCTAAACACACACAGCTGCACACAAAATAGTACAGTGCTATGTACTCACTTACCCCAAATAATAGCAGGATCACACTCCATACCTATAATACTGAATGAGTCTATAAGGTACTAGTTAACTGTGATGGTTCAGTCTCTGAAACACAGGAAATCAATCATCATAACTACTGAAACATTGCCTGCATGATTTCAGCATTTGATAATTTGTCTTCTTTTCAGAGTTCTTTTTAAGGTAAAACATTCTCAGAAATCAAGAAATAACAATGGTAGTTGGTTTGTAATATTTAAATGTCCTCCTAAAGTCAAGAAAAATTAAACCTCTAACATTTCCCTCTCATACATAAAAAGCAGATGTAAGAATGTAGAAAGAATGAAGTTGTACTTTCACTACTGCTTATGAACCTTTATCCTTATTACCTTTTGTCAAAGATGTAGAGTCCTAGGGAAGCAAAAGATTTATTAGATTAAATCTAGAAAACCATTCCCAGAACCAGCTATCTTATAAACATAGCCTGTTAACATGTTTACATCTATAGGGCAGCTTGCTTACATCTTCCTCCCACATAGACAAAGTGTCTTACCCGTGGTGTAAAGGGACGTAAAGGAATATTATGGATGAACACATAAATACAGATGAAAGTCCTCTCTCTTTCTCCTTTTTTTTTTTGGTTTGTTTCATAAAACAGCATATGAACCATCATATTGAATAAAAAATACTAACCCTGTCCTTTCCTCAATAGAGTTTTAAATTTCTTTTCTCTATCTGTATTATGGGAATTTGCAAACTGATGTTTGATGAAAACAACAAATTAATGGGTGTGTTATTTATGTAGCAGTTAAGTCCTACTAGCATCCTTCCTTTCTATGACAACCTCACTACTATCTGATCCAACTCCTAAGCGGCATGGTAACAGTAATTTTTATCTGGGGGTGAGTGCATATAGTTGATATAGAATAGCCTCTTCCATATTTCACACTTACAGAAATGGATCATTTACATATGGCAACGGCAGTGAAGAATCTGTGAAGAATCATTCACAGATTCTTCATGTTATTGTACCAAGTCACTTTTTCCCTCTGACATCTGGCATTGTCTGATAAAAGAAATATTTTCGTTTCTTAGAATGCAAAATGCAGACCCAGTAGCCTTCAGGATCCTTTTGGTATCAACTCGGGGAAGAAAATAACTATATCCAAATCTGAAGATCTCAAGCGAGGCACAATTCTGGTAAATTCAGATAACCGTGATGTGCTCATTTTACCACATGCTTTCCATGTGAATAAAGCTAATGTCAACCAAACAATAGCAATCTTATAGAATATTTTCACATGCTACCTTTTATCAAATGGAAAGAATACTAACATATACTTCTGGACATTTAAACAGGACTGCAGTACATGTAAATTTGCAACTATCACATGTAATCTGATTCCTTCTGACGTGAGCCAAGTGAATGTTTCACTTATCTTGTGGAAACCAACTTTTATAAAAGTAAGTGATTGCATTGTTTGCTGCAATTATTGAATTACATTAACAAATATTTGCTCATTACTTACTACATTGCAAAGCAGAGTCCTTCTGTAGAAGGAACACAAGACTAGAAGTCTACAAAGAGATGGTCCAAGCCTAGCTCTGCTTAACCAGCTATTTGGGGCTCATTTTCCCTGTCCCTTTGTAGTTAGGTTACCTTCGAGGTTCCCTTCCAGATACATGCTTTTTTTCAGTCTCTCTTATCCATTTTCTTTGCACCTCAAGAGATAGACATCTATATAATGCCAAAGTGCACTTACTTTAATACTTTAAACTCAGTTAATTGACAAAGAATTATAGAGACAATCCTTGGCACTGTTAACAAAGAGTAGAGCTAACACATATTCTAGACTCATTGTATTAGATCAGACTATGTGTCTATCTATAAATAGTTATATATTATATATGAGGACATTTTTAAACCCCAAATAAAGTCAAATCCAACAGCAAGCTACTTTAAAACTTAACCCACTGTATTTTGTATTGTTTTTCTTTTTAAAGTATTTGGTTAATTATATGAATTACCATTTAAAAGTGTGATCATAATTTGCCATTTTTTAAGTCACCAATTGTTGAATATTGGCAATTCATGTTTAGCCTAAAAAACTCCTATATAAAGCTCATTACCAGAGTGTAGCTATTTCACGTTTAGCAACGTGAAAGGCAGGGCTTGAGGTTTGTTTTGCTAACTATAAGTCTGAATAGAAATTATTTAGAAAAATTTTCCTTTCTATAACAATAATCAAAGTGAGAATTTGAGTGCATTGTGGGAGAATGGGTACACAGTCATTGCATTTGGATGTTAGTAAAACTAGTGTTTTAATCTCTCAGAAAAATCTTAGTTTAAAAAATTGCGCTACCCAAACATGACTAACTCTCATTGTGGTTAGCATAATATATTGACAATAAATTGTTTGCTTTCCAGGCACGTTTTTCCAGCTTAAATCTTACTGTAAGGGGAGAACTTCAGAGTGAAAATACCTCACTGGTTTTAAGTACTGGCAATCAAAAAAGAGAGGTAAGTGCAACTGTAAGTTTTGAAAACATATTTTTTGCTTTGAATTTTGTGACATAATGTTCCATAATTCCTTTAGGACCTAAGGCAGTGACTAGTACTGCTCTCAGTAAGTAGCAAACACTTTCTGCTTCAAATTATACTTGATTAACTTGAAGTGTGATTTCAGTCTCCTTCTTTGTAAGAAACTGAAAAAAAACATATTTACAATTAACATGCCATGTTTGACTTTACTGCTTCTAACTCTCACAATGAATTGATGGTTTTTACTTTCACCTTGATAACAAATGATGCATTTGCAATTTTCTTCTTTAAAACTGACATAAAATGCAGTTGACATCTGAAGAACAGATTTGAAAATCAATTTATTTACATATATGTCTGTATACTGTGTAGGAATATGTGTCTTTTTTTACATTTTCTTCATGTAGTAATTAGAAAATTTGAAAAAAAGTGAAATATTATTCCCTAATGCAAATTCACACTTGGGTCCTTTGTAAAAATAAAATGACTTGAGGTTTTTTTTTTCTTTTGTCTTCTTATAAAATTAAGCCAGGTTACTTGTTATAGTTGTGGGCATTTTAACATAATTTCCTCTATTATCATGGGAGAATTTAAATATCCCATGTGGATTTTATGATCATAAAATTTTGTTTTAAAGCTAACATTCAGATGTTGTTTTTCAATGTTATTTTAAATTGATACTATTTCAAATAATTCCAATGTCAATGACCTCTGATAAATACTCACCTTTAAAGAATATATGTGTATATGCATACAATGTTTACTTACTTCATAAAGAGCACTTAGCCAGATATATGAAAAGTTGTTCCACATGTAAAGAAGCCAAAATTTCACCAGTAAATACCAAAAAAATGAGTATGTATTATATTGAGAAAGAATATATTGGATTCTTAAAATTTTTTTAAATTTTATTAGCTTTATTTCCCCTAAATATTTCTTTGAAATTCCCCCATGAGAATTAGCTATTATTTTATATTTTATCCTAAAGGAAAATGATATCTAGATTGTTAAAATTACCAAAAGTGACTATTTCTATAATTGTGTGATCTTAGAGAAGTCACTGATCCCTATCCAGAGTTGAGTTTCTGTATCTTTAAATTCAGTATATTGTTTTAGATGTATTTAGAATCTCTCTTAAAAGGTATGGTTCTGTATTTATCTATACTCCTGCCATCTCTGTGTTCCCAATGTATCAGCAGGGACACCTACCTGAAGCAACTTGAGGGGTTTGGATCAGTACCCAGTACATGTAAATACCTCCCCTGTTATTTTCCTTTTTTACTCTTATCTTCCCCCAAAGTAAAGGAATTGAGAAGTTCCCTGTTAAAGGTAACACAGAACCTTGAGCTATTATTAGTCATTGACCTCTGTGCTGACATAGTTTTTTTATCAGAGACCTAAGAAATGAGACATAGAAAAGTTTAGTTTCACTGAGATTTGGGTGCCCCATCGAATAGTTGGAACACTACACTGTCCGCTCCAATGCTTTACTTCATTCAGACCTAGATGTTAAGAATAAATAAACTGTAAGAGACACTGTGGTATAATAAAAAGCAAATTGGGGTGAATATATATGCAAAAATTCATTTGTCTGTACACTTGAGATTTGTGCATTTTACTGCAGGAAATTACACATAAATTTGTAAACAAAAAGCAAAGTACATTAGGGTTAGAATTAAAATAAGAAAACCTAATCAGATTTTATGTCAACAACCTGTGACGATGTTCCAGCCTAAACTAATGCTATTATGATAATGCACTGTAGTCTATTACTAAATCTTCAAAACATGCAATACTTTTGGTTCTCTGAGATAAATTCACCCCTACCCTTGAACATTCTGATTCATAGATAGTTTACTCTTTATGTAGAAATTTCCAAGGGAGAAGATTACAAATTTTCTTTGGTAAAACAAATTTGACATGGTTAGAGATTGTGAGTAGATGAAGAACATTTTTAAATGTAAAGTCAGTGTTTTCTCTGTATGTAGTACTGAGATTAAGTACACTGTTCAGTAGAAAATCATAGCCTGCAGAGACTCAACATACAGGGAGTTAAAAAATGTTTATCATTGTTAACAATATTGTTTAATAATTTTCAGCTTGCTATTCAAATATCCAAAGATGGGCTACCAGGCAGAGTGCCATTATGGGTCATCCTGTTGAGTGCTTTTGCTGGGTTATTACTGTTAATGCTGCTCATACTAGCACTGTGGAAGGTAAGCACTTTCTATTTCAGTTGTCAACAGCAAATTGGTAAAATAAATTATAATTTATCCATGCTGTGGAATACAGTATCATATAGCAATGAAAAACATTGAAATGATGACAGAGGCAAAAGAAAAAAGAAAAATGATGTTCTTAAACATTGTGCACAACTTGACCCCATTTTTGTAAACAAAAAATATAGACATATCCAAAAATCATGGAGGATCTCTCTAGAGATTGGGATTATAGCTGGCCTTTATATTATAACATTGAATATTTTAAATTAAGTATTCTTTACTTTTATAAGCAGAGAAGAATAAAAACTCTCTTTTATAGAAAAAAATTGAATTTGTATGTCAGTTTTAAAATATTTAAGCAACAGAATCATAGCTAAGATAAGCCTTATCCTAATCACATATCTCTACATATATTAAAAATTTCCTTAATGTAGAAACAAATATGCCACATATTATGCAGTGATTATGCACCCAAGTGAGAGATGAGAAATTTATTAATGAGTTTATGAAAGGTAAACTTTATAGTTTCACAGACTCCTATTTTAAACCCTCTTGTAAAACTGCACAAATCCATGTATTTTCTACTGGATAAATCCAACATATTGATATAGATATTTTGCTTATACAGAGGTATGCAAGATTTTTCAAACTCTTAGCTTTATCATTTTCAAATTAAACAGAACCAAAATAGTGGCTTTTAGGGTAAATTTAACAGAGAATAAAATACCATAGAAAAGTTGAGTTTAATGTTTCTCCAACTGGACATCAAATTGGCATTTATTCTAGCAAAACATCACCCTGAATTTCACCTCTTGTCTTCTTAGGTAGCTAAACAATGTTAAAAATACAGATTGTAGCTACATATTCATTTTTCTAATACCTGGGCAAGACGATTATCTTCTAATTAGGTAGTTTGAATAGCAAATTTTTCCCCCGCCAAATTACCAACTGCTCATGTCTTTTCTGACTCTCTTATAATGACTAACTTCCTCTTTTGTGGGCTTACTCTCAGAGGAGAACATGAACAAAACCGTGGTAAAGATGTGGGTCAGTAGCATTTAGTTAAGTAAATAGAATCACAGCTTTTTCCAGCAAAGTCTCCAAGGCAGAATACTCCACCACCTCAAACCTCTAGCTCTCACCCCTACTGCGCAGTTATCAGCGCTCTGTCTGTAATACCTGGCTTTGCCACAGTGTGGTGCCCACGGCCGGGCTTAGGTGGTGTCAAGGCTGTGTCTGAAATACAGAACGTGGCTTCTCCATTTATGTCCCTCTAACAGAAAGGCCTTTACGGTTGATTTCTTTCAGCATGATCTTCTATTCTGAGCACTGCACTTTCCTGTGCAGTTTTAAGACACCACTAACAGAAGAGGAAAACCAGAGTTGATGTTTAAGCAGGTTCTCTCTGGCCACATACTTCTGTTTAAAACAAACAAGTTTCATCCCCCTGTTTTTCGGTCACCCGCCTGAAAAAGCATAAATATAAAAATAAACACATTCTATCATCCAGTAAGAACGTGTAAATGTTTTTTTGTTGTCTTGTTAATAGATTCTGGTGGCTTCTTACATTAATTTAGGCCCAAAGGAAGGTCATTTAACAACCTTTGAGCAGTCTTGACCAGCAGGTGGTTAGCTCAGCCCCTGTGATGGGAGAGGCAGCAACCAGAACTGTGATCCATGGTGACAGGAAGGGAGCGAGCAGTTGTTGGGTGCTTACTACATGCCAGAACTGTTTTAAGCTTGTCCATTTTCTTTTCTTCTTCTTTTTTTTTTTAGTGAAGCAGAAAGTTTTATTTGAATACACTCCAAGGGAGACATGGGCCAGAGGCAAGGTAGACAAAGCCTCCATTTTAATATTAACATCAACCCCGTGAGGAAGACACAATTAAGAATGTCATTTTGTAAATGAGGAAGCTGAAGCATAGAAAAGTTAAATGTATTTCCCAAGGACCAAGACTTGTCAGGTCCAGAGTAAGGATCTGAATCTGGGCCATCTCACAAATGCCAGCACTATTTACCCCCTTTCTGTGTGCTGTCTTGCTTTTATTCTCTCTGTTGTCTTTACAACCTTTTCATCTGTGTACTTTAACTACATTTTATACTGGAGAACACTGAAAGTCTCCAAAATTTACCAGGTAGTAAGGGACTGGATGAAAGCAGTGGTCATCCCCAGGCATCTTTTTATATGAAATAGATGAAGAACAGAAATCTCAGTGCTATCCCTTTTTCCTTTTTCTTACAAATCACACCACTCTGGAAGTTCATTGGAATTCCCAGTCGAAGACTCTGTGGGGAACAGGCCAAAGATTCCTCCTGGAGCTATGATTCCAATCCAATAGACTGCCTTCCTATCATTACCTTCTAAGTACACAGAAATTAAAGCTTTACAAAATCTTAGTAGCTACTTAATGTTGAATAATAAAGGACACAAGCTTAAATAAATTGAAAAACGTCGTGAAATATGGTACCACATGCTGAGGGCGAAGCCCAGTCAGGCCAGTGTAACAGAGCAGAATGAGACTCAGCTGACAGAGGAACCCTGAGAAAGAAGGATGTCCTTCTCTTAATCTCCTACTGATGCCTGAAGCCTCACCATTGATGATTTATTTCCTAATCTAAAGCTTTGTTCCTCAGTCAGTATGCGTATAGTTGCGGGGGGTGCGGATGGAGAAGAGCACTACCATTTTTCAGTCTTTTATATATTAGTATAAATTTGTCACTCAACACTTATTCCTTATTTTAGTCATTAAGCATGTGTTTTCTGCCAGGGACTGTTTAATCAGACCCTTTGCCCTTTGCCAGAGGGTTTTGAATGAGGGGGGCATAAATAAGACCATTAAGTAAACACAGAACCATAAAGAAGGAAAGTGAGGCTGGAAATCTGGGCACCAAAAACAAACTTAACTTGTTTCAAATTTGGGCTCCATTGGCCCCACCCAGTTTGAAGCTATAAACCATTTTCTCCTAATTCCAATTCTAATCACCCAACTTCCACTAAAAACCCAATGTTAAAGGGATTGGTTAGGTGGAGAGTTTATATGACAGAAGTTAAGTTTTAGAATAGAGGACTTAATATGTGAAAGCAAAGGAAGGTTGAAAAGCAGATGAGAGAGGAAGGATAGAAGGTCAAGAGCTGGGTGGGGCAGGAAAGAAAACCTTCTAATTTCCCACCTACTTTCCTGAAAGCATTGCCTGATTTATTTTCAATTCAGGACATGCAGGCACAAGGTGAAAGGCTCAGTGGTTTGGGAATCCAGAAGTTGTACAGTTGGTGCAAAGGAAAAGGCCGGAGGCACGTAGGAGAACTGGCATTCTAAGGAAGACAATATGCTTTTTCATGGTCATTTGTGCTGTGACCTTTCTCTCATCTGTCACCAACTAGATTCTAGCACAGTGGAAAACACAAAACTCTCAGTGTAACTTCTCTCATTAAAAACTACATATTTTTTACCATTTATCCCCTCTAAGCCCTCAAATGTTCAATAGTTATTTTTAAAAATATATAATTCCCTTGCATAATTTACCATAACTCCATTATGAAATGATATGAAAGCACCACACTTTAAAAGAATTAATTCACTGTCTGCTTGAACTACATCCACTGCGTAATTTTTTAATATATAGATTAAAAGAAAAACACTTCTCTAGGACCCTTTCCTTTTTTTAAAATACCCATTTTAGATTAGGGTATTGAAAAGGTCCCTTCCAAACCCTTTACTTTTTTGTTATTCTGTATAAGAGAAAATAAATAAATAAAGCACTTGTTTTTGTGATGCCCAATCAGAAAGTATTGTGAAAAGTGACCCACATTCACCCCCATGTGAGATTTTTCAAACAATCAGTGACTTAATTTTCATATCCAAATGACACAGGATGTTTTCAAGAGGCTCTTCATGTCAAGCCTATATAGGCAGATGTTCTGATACATTTAAAATTAAACTTGACAAGTCAGAAATCTTCCCCTTAACCACAGTGTCCCTACCAGATTCCCTACCAGCCCTAATGACCTCAATTTATGACCATTGGTTATTAGGTGGAAATTTCTCTGACACATCCCTGAAACAAAAGCATGATGGCAAAGTGAAGACAATGCCAGCTAACTACTGATTGCATGTGTCCCAGTATATTTTCCCAGAATCTTCTAAATTAGTTTACCACACAAACTAATTTTTTACTAGGAGATGTGATTTATTTAACCAACAGAAAAGTTAAAGATGAAATAGTAATTTGATAAATGTCATTTCTTGATATTCAATCTAACTTAATAAGTCAATGAAAAAAATACCTCAATTTTATTAATTATTTGTATCACCAGAATTGTTCACATAGTATTAAAGTAAATTTTATCTAAGGAGATTACTGTGTATTACTAAATTCAAATAATTAATTATGTTATGTTTGGTATTTTCGCAACAGATTGGGTTCTTCAAAAGACCATTGAAGAAGAAAATGGAGAAATGAAATATTTTACAAGAGGAAAAAAATAATCATTATTCAATGGTCTATCCTCAGGTTTGCCTCAAATATGTGACAGGAAATTTGTAAATTCATCTAAAAATATAGTCACATGACTTTCTGTAATCCATCAGGGATAATCACTTGGAAAATGACAGGTCAAGCAAGATCCAAAAATAATACTACAAAGATATATTTTATAAAATGTTGAAAAATATTTTAAATAATCACTCATCTGTGTTGAGTATTTAAGCAGAAGTATTAAGTGTTTAGAAGATGAGTAACCTTTACAAATATGATTATATATTAAATCATCATTCAAAGTATTTAAGCAATGCATAAAAAGATTTTTATGATCATTGAAACATTTACTTTAAAAACAGTATAAACTAAGCCTTTTCCGTTGATTCTGATGGACATCACATTCAGCCTGCCAACATTTGTAAATGCCAAGAAAGGACATCACATTCAGCCTGCCAACATTTGTAAATGCCAAGAAAGGAATTACCTGAAAAAGATCACTTCCCCTATTCAAATGAGAAAATTTTACCAGATAGTCTATATACAATATGGAATGAAAATAGAATTGAATCACAGAGTGTACAGTCAGCACCTCTGTGTTGGGTTCTGTACTTGGAAAGCTTTCTTTCCAGAGTGTTTGGAAAATAGTGCAATTGGGCTGAAATTCTATCTAGGATGGAAAATTGAAATATATCTGTTTAAAAGCAAGTGCACAGAATGGATGAATTTAAGCTTTTATAGAACATGCTTAATTTTGATACTGAGCTATAAAACTCAAAATTCTTTTATACTGAAAAAATACAGTTTTGTGTAGCATAACAGTGATTTGTCATGAAAAGCCATGTTGTGTGTGGAATATGCTACAATGGTTTCAGAATAGAACATGGCAGCATAGACAGATGCCACTGAAATGCTGAAGTAATCTTGCTGGCCAGCTTTTGAACGTTAGAGGTCCCAGGATGTAACCAAAAGTAGGAGTTTTCCCAGCTCCTTGGTACATGGTTCATTCAAACCCTCAAGCTGTGAGAGTATGTTTATTTTTAATTTTTGTTAGAGGTATTTAATTTCCAAACACATTTCTTATTTTTATGAAAAACACCATTCCATTTCAGTATTGTGTTTTACCAAGAAGCCACTGCATTTTGAGTATGGCATATCAATATTTAAATAGAACTCCAAAAATGTATTTTAAAGTATTTCAGTTTCAAAATCTCACACCATTAGGAAGATATCACACCTCTGTATGAGCTCTTTTGTTTTCAAGGTAATCGTTATGGTGCATTGGACTCTACTGTAGTACAAGCTCGTAAGTTGTTCCATTTCTTAGGAAAATAAAAATGAATGAATGTATAGTACATGCATGTGTGAACTACTGCTGTAAAATTTGCTGATACTTCTGCAATAACTCCATCTCTCCACCCAGTTTACCATCACAAAACCAAAACCTGTAATTATCCAGGAAGTCCTGGGCTCTACTTTCATCACGAAACACAAATCAACGGAAAAATTAAGTGCCGTGGACTTAAGTTTTTAAACTAATTTCCAAGTCATTATCTGAAGATTCAGAGTCAGCCTACCTCGTGGCTCCCCACATCTGCAGCTAAGATCCTGATGCACTTGGGGAGTTCTGGGGTCATCAGTAGCTAGAAAAAAGCTAAATCTTCCCAGAGCTCTGGTATCCTCCTGCTGGCCTGTTATTGTTCAGGAAGGGCCACTCTCGCCGTCTCCTTCATTCCTACAGGCTGTCTCCAGGTGCAGAGATCATCCTTTCCACCTTTCTTTGCCCAACAAAACTCAGGTCTCTTGTATTCACATGTTGCACAACTCCAGTGCTCAGCCTGCTCCAGTCTCAGCACATCTCAGAAATAAACCTAACAGACCACACTTGGCCTTGGTGCCTGCTAGGCGAAGCAGTCACTAAACCAGGAGAGTGCATATTTCAACTAAATACATTGTGAACCCAAGGGGAAAATGTAGGAACAATGGCATTTTGAGCTTTTTAGAAAAAAGAGGAAGATCTGTTTGGCCAGATCAAATAGCTACTTATAAGCCTGGCACAATTTTTAATGTAAGTCATTCCATCTTCTTTTTAAGTGAACATTTAATGAAGCGCATACCACATTTCCCTAATATTGCAATTTGTTGAAGCCTTGTGTGTATGTGTCTGAGATACGTACAGACACAAATTGAATACAAAATACCTCAGAGGTTTGTAAACAGCTTACAAAAAATAAACACACAAAAGCTATACTAACAAGAAAGGCTTGATTCACTCCCTTTGCATATAGTTTTCATTTTCATTAATATTTAACTTCAGTGCACAGTTCTGCAACTATAAGACATAAATGTATAGGCTTTGATTAATAAGTCGAGATATCCTAAAGTAGCTTTATATAAATCTTCTAAAACACAATCAATGATCAAGAAATATACTAAGCTCTATCACTTTGTTTTAAACATCGAAAAGTGAATGATATTTAAGACTAGTTATGAGGTTATTGGTTAAATTAAATTGCCAAAATTTTTTATTTAACCTCGATATTTTTTTAATTGATATTTGTTTCCACTGTGAAGTATGAAGTCCCTTTCCAGACCAAACCTACATTTTTTTATTGATATTTGCTTCCACTGTGAAGTATGAAGTCCCTTTCCAGACCAAACCTACAATGATATATTGGTAAATTATTTTAAAACCGGCTCTCCAGGAGGGAAAAGTCCCGTTTGTATCTTTAGCCAATTGTGTAAACAGTCTTACCACAGTCTCTTCCATATTACAAACATAACACCAACCAGCTTGCAGAACTCCTGAAAATGTATCTGTCAGCTCCCGTGAATCAGTATGAGCTGGCTTCAGCACACCATTGAGATAGATTGGATGACAGTGATAGATGATAGGTAACAGATGATAAATAGATGACTGACAGAGATGATAAGTAGATGAGTTGGAGATCGATGGTAGATAAATAGGCATAATGTGTTGGAGATACACACACACACACACACACATATATTACACCTATATGCAAACACAATATAATCATTTCAAATTATGCTTAAAGTGTTCATCTCAAGCCCACCCAGTAGACATACTGCTACATAGCTTCCCATGCTTCAATTTCAATTTCTAAAGTTACAGCCTTCCTTTAATATTAATAAAATGATGTGAACTTGTCAGAGAAGGAAGGAGCTAAAAGTAAGAAAATACAAAAGGTGACATGTGAAAATCAGACTTACACCACCACAAAGAAGCTGTTTAGCTCGCCCTATAGACCCTGAGCCCTGGAGCCATACTGTGAAAGGCCATCCTTTGTAAATATTTGCGATTTCTGTCATCCAATATGAACCTCAGTGAGTTCAGTTATTTTCTCTGAGCACTAGATTCATAGGCAATTTAGTCTCTTAATTTTCTACGTTATAAATGTTTGAAATGAGATATTTTTACAAAATTTGATGCTTACATAACCATAATAATTTTACCTGTAAGTACAAATATATAGGTATATATACCTTTTCTTTTTATAAAACCAGTGTGTAGGCTCAATTGGAAAATAAATCCTTGCACCAAAAGCATAGAGACTGAGTAAAGCTGACTTGTACAGGCTTTGAGAAGCTCTGCCTGTATCCTCTCTAGGCATCCTGGAAAGGCCTCAGTTGCACAGCATGAATGGCCACCCTGCCAGCTCCCATGCCGTGTGCTTTTACACAGGGTGATGGCTTTGCCAAGCATGTTGTCATCTGCTCCATGTGAATTAACTGACTTGCTTTGCACAACACTGAGAAAACTAGGAGAGACCCAGCCTCAGAGCATGGTTCATGTGCCAGGTGCAGTTACATTGTTGTTCAAATAAAGAGGCTTCTGATAAATCATTAAACAGAAAAATAGTATCCTCTCCACCTTTGTTTATTTTCAATACTTCTCAAGTCTCCCTCCTCTAGTTGTCTCCCCCAAGGGAGGTTTTTGAGAAACCTACTGGAGAAAAATCTGTTTGAAGCATGTACTTTGCTGTGAAAACAAGCTTCAGAGGATTGATCATTTATACAGGATTCCATTCCCCATTCTTCTGTGACACTCCAAAGAGTAAAGAGTTGGTATGATAAAATCAAGTAGGGATACAATGAAATGTGCTTCAGAGATGGAACATCTGTAAAGATTTGCCAGCCTTTATGGGACACTATCAGCAAGTATGCTGAGGCTGGCGGGGTGATGGAAGGATGCCGCCTTCCATGGGTCTCCATCAGCTCCCCGCAATCCCTATCCTCACCCAGGGAAATAATGACCCAATACATGGAAAGAAGGGCTTTAAAATCCTCCAATGGATGCTATTTTTTAACTAAAATATGCGATTTAACTGTAGACAAAAGACTTTTTAATACAAACACAACTTCAAGGTGAGTGTACTGGGCAACCCAGTCAGACTGTTACCCATAAATCCCTCCTACACAGAACTTCTGAAGCCACCTTTTGATGTTAACTCTGCAGCACTTTCCAAAAGGCTAAATGCTGCTGTTTCCCAAATGGAGGCACTGTTGTGCAACATTTTATGTAGGGCAATATGAATAGAGCTAACATCTAGCACTGTAATCTAGTGAACAAATTGATGTTTTTGATCCCCGTATTAAAACTTAACCTCTATTTTTAAAATTCTAGGTAACAGCCTTTACCCACCAACTTGAGGAAATGTAAGGAATGTATGTATGTAGGCTCTTAAGCACCGGCCCCATTGTCCCGTATAACATCTGGCACCCAGGAGATCCAGTTAACAGATGGGAGTAGATACTCCTACCTTTATAAAGGGCCTGAGCTTAACCCCTGAATCCGCCACGTCCCAGGCTCAGCACCCCCACAGCAGATACAAACGTAAGAACGTCTTGCTGAAATTTTGCAATACCCAAAAATATGCAAGGATGAGTTATCACTTCTGCTGTTGGACTCCCTGCTTTCAGATCAGCTATTTTTCTTTTTCAGATATATCAAAGAACCCTCCCACCCACACACACACCTTAATAGCTAACAAGTTCAGAGCTTTACCCCTGTGTTGTCCTCGCACCACAGTGCCACAGGTTGGAGAGTGCCAGTACCACGAGGAGCAGGCGGCAGGAGCCAAGCCCATTTGCGGCGTGTCACTGTCTTCTGCCTTCCCAGTGGTTTCTTCTCTTCTCAGTGGCACAATGGGATGCTTTGGTTGGATTTGGGGCTTCTGTGACAGGACGTGCTAGGCCTTTGGCCCGTGCAGAACCTTGAGTGGTAGCACTTTTTCTACTGGTGAGTTGAGATTTGGAAATCCTTTAATTATCTGACACATCACAGAAATCACAGCAGTTAACTGGGGACCAATGACATTCCTAACGTTGATTATGTTTGATCTCACCATATTTCAAGTCACATCTTTATGAAAAAGAGTAAGTCTGGAATGTTAGAAGCTCTTCTGCAAAAGGCTGAGACTCAGTGTTTAATCTTTTATTTCAGTTTGATCTATGCATATAGATTGGGGACAAAATTGTTAAAAGGAAATTTACACCTGAAACTAATATAATGTTGTATGTCAATTATGCCTCAATTAAAACAAGATCCCAAATTAAGAAAAAAAATCTTCCAAATAACACAGAATGAAAGCCAGGTATTCTCTTGAATGTTTCCTATTACCTGTCCTAACTCCTGTTTTGTAAGAGATAAAGAGAGATTCGTTGGGGAAATTGAGATAATTGTTCCTTTCCTCCATAAAGGAGCCAAGAAGGGAGCCTCCATACAGAACCTACTCACAGCTTTCTGAGAGATCAGAGCATCATTGTTCCATTGCCAGGTCACAGTCTTCTTGTCTTGCCCCTAAGGCATCTTGCATTTTGAGAGGCAGAAAATAATTGGGGGTGGAGGGAGGAAATGAAGCTCTTTATCTTACTCCTCAAAATACTGTAAGCTCCCTTAGACCACATCAGCCCACCATACTAACACATGTACTTTGCACAAGTAAATAGTGGATTAAATAAGAGTTAAAAGTATATCCTTACCTGTCTATTAACCAGGGCTAGTCTTCTGGAGTTGAACACACTTAGGGACCAAGTAAAAACAATCATTTGGAGCAGCAAAAGCTCAGACCTTCTTCCTCTAGAATTGTTTCACGTGGGACATCCCAACACTTAGTTTTAATTTCTGAGACACCCTCTGCCCTTATTCAGGATGCAACAATGCAACACTGCATTCCTTATTGGGAAGCATTGGCCTGTAAGGAGAATTGTGTACTGTGTATTACTACTGTGAGGTTGTAAAATTGTTAATGGACAGTGTAAAGAATTGTATCCATTTTATTAAAAGGAAAAGTATTGTATATAATAACTGCTGCCTTGAAACATGTTATCATACTCACTCCAATAAACTTTTAGCATGGTCTAACATACAGTGTATTTTTGGTATTGCTTCTTTCTTTTCATTTACCTCAGAATAAACTCATGAAAATGAATAGCTGAAAGGTATGTTCATTTCTACAAGACTTCTGTTGGACACACTCATTAGAAGAAAATGTTTTGATCACATTGAAGAACAAAGAAGCAAAATCTTTGTTGACTCTGCAAGGTACCTAATTTAAACCCATTTTAAAAAAGAAATCAGTTAACGGTCATAAAGCTGATATAATTAGAAATAGCTGACAGATTAAAAAAGCTTTGAATATCCTATGTATGGTGTATCCTGTACACAGATTTGAGGTCAGAGGTTTGGTATTTTTGCGTATTTCTATCTTATCTGGTGCATCAGCTGTGTATTTTACGTCAAGGTAAATGACCATCCTGTCTTATGTGTTAAATTTTTTTAAATGACTCCTTCAAAGAAGAATGTGATTTCTGTGATTTTAAGGCCATAAATTTTATCCAAAATTAATATTTCTTCCAAAGCTCCAGCTTTTTTTAGCTCCTTAGTAGGTTTTCACTTTGATGCTCTAAAAGGAAAAAGCAAAAAGCAAATTGAGTCTGTCTGCGGTATTTCCTGTACACGGCATGGCAGTGTGAGTCTTTTGCAAACTTGAGGCAAAAACCACAGGATCCATATTACTATGTGTCTCCTCCTAATGAGGTGTTTTAATAATAAATTATCTGCTACATAATAATAGAATGGACCACATAGTGTGAAATAAATGAAAATACTATGAAGTAAAATAGTCATGTTCTTTATTCAGTAGATAGTTTAAAGAAATAAAATTTATATATAAGGGCTAGAAGAAAATGAAGAAGTTTTAGCAGTAAAACTACATGTTAATCTTGTAAAAGATTTCACCCTTGAACTATGCCATAGGTAAGTGAGGGAGGTATTTTTACAGAAGAAATAGGCTCAACTATGAAGAGGTTATTTATAAAGTCCTGTAGTTACTCTGTGGCAGTGCATGACCCCAGGGCCCTGTCTTTTCTCTCTCATGGTGAGATAAGTAGATCTTCTCCCACTTTACCCTTAGCCTAAGGTGAGAATACAATAGAGGTATTAGAAAGAATCTGGATGTATTCACTAGAAGATCTATGGAATACATCAGGATTTATTATTTATCAGTCTAGAGCATAGGTACATTTGCCTTCTTATCCTTGGTAGTATCTTTATTTACCCTGATTATAAAATTAATGTGATAATCATAGGTGGACGTCAGGATGAATGTTCACCAACCAGAATTAAGAAGATTGAAGGTAATTCCCATTTTCTTCTGTAGAAGAATTATATTATTTGAATTTAATAAATGAGTATCAATTTTTAAATTGGGAAAAATTCATTTATGGTAAAAGGGAGTACATTCACATTTAAAAAATTGAAAAACAACAAATTATTTAAAAATAGTCATTACACCAGCACCAGAAATTACTAACGTTAAATTGTCTTTTTTCTGGGCATTCATATTTACTTATTACATATTTCCATTTTGACATCTCTCATCATGGAGAACATGGTACCCTGTACTTTATAAAAATGTAGTATTGCATTTCTTAATTTTTCTTTAGTATTAAAGGTTGATAGCCATCAAATTCCTTCCCTTAACTCTGGAGTTGACAATAAGAAAAAAAATTACCCCCCTCACATTCTAAGTTAATAATCATTTCTCACATATACACATGCCACATTAGAATTCTCCATAGTCCAGATTCAAATAATTACTTCTTTCCCTACCTCTTCAGGCAGGAGTAGGGTGGGGCAGAGAACAGGAGGCAGAGAGGCAAGGACGGGAAAAATAATCTCACTAAGGATAATAGTAAATGCGGCCTTGCACATCAGGCAAAACAAGTAGGTTATTTCACTAACAATCCTAGAGAGAGAGAAAATTTTGCCAGAAACAAGATCTGACATCATTATATTACAAGTTATTAACAAAAACAAGTCAGTGAAGGAGCAGAGGAAGAAACTAGATAAGAGACAAACAGAAAACAGAAGGCAATATGGCAAATGTGACTCCATCCATATTGACAATTACATTAAAGGTGAATAATCTAAATTCAAACCAGACGGCAGAGATTGTCAGACTGATAAAAGAAAAAGGTCCATCTATATGCCCTCCAAAAGAGACACACTTTTGATTCAAAGGCACAAATAAGTTGACAGGAAAATGATGGAAAAAGATGCTCCATCAAACAGTAACCGTAAGACAGCTGTAGGTGGCTATATTAATATTAAATAAAATGAACTTAAAATGTGTGCAACTCCAGACTTGGGAAGATTCTAATCTTGCAAGGGAAAAGGAGACTCCTGGAATTCCTCTAAGTTGATAAAGATCCTAGATTTATACATGAATTGACTTTGATGTCCTGCATATTTTGAAGAACTCATGTGTACCTGAAATGAAACTTCTCTGTGGATTAGAGTAGAATCATGGAGTCATCCCACTCTGAGACTTGAGTCTTAAATCAGTGTGCAGAGTCCCTGACCTGCACAGATTCCAGTTACAATGTTCCACTTCCTCCCTGGGGGCAGGAATAATATGTCAGGCATCATTGTCTGTAGGCACCCAGGCTTCCAGCCACTTCACAGATAAAAGCAGTCTGGTTATGCACCAGGGCCCTAGTTACTATTTGACTGGCAAGTACTGGCTTGAATTAATAAAAGCAGCATTGAAACATCTGCAGGTTTGGTCTTTAGCTTCCACTTCACTCAGCTATTTTTTTTTGTTTTCGTAGGATCTTTCCACCCTGTTTGTGTGGCATGAATTCATTAGATACCACAATTCTGAACAGCATTCCAAAGACAAGAGTGGAAATGCCTCAACCCAGTAAAGAATAGTCTGCAGAATTGACCCTCAGACTGTAATTAGTGGAGCTGGAAGTTAGCCAGGGACCTGTCCTTGATGAAATGCCCTGGGCTCCTTAGTTTCCCATGCAGAGTCTCTCATTTTCTCTTTTCTTCCTTCCTTTACTCTCAGATTTTCCTATTTATATTCAGTATCATCTCTTGTTCCTTTTCACTTCTTTTCAAACTCTTCTTTCATTCCTATCCCTTTTTTGTGCCTCATCATTGTAAGGCAGGTAATTCTGCAAATATTCCAATCAGTGTACTGTTTGAAGGCACATCTGTTTTCCATCCTCTAAGATGAGCCACATCTTCATGAATAAAGAGTTATATGTTTTAAAACAGGGTCATTTGTGTTCTGCAAGGTATTTACAACTGGGACATGCAAAGTAGATACAGTTTTGCATGAAACTGATGGAGTTGGGTGAAGAGACTTTTTCTATGAGGAGAGGAAAAAAAGGGAGGAGACTAACATTTATTGCCCACATCCTAGGTGCCAGGCACTGGGCTAGGAAATTCTCCAACATTATGCTTTTTAATCCTATAAATAACACTAAATGCTGGTATTATTACTATTTCTGATTTATAGATGATGTAACTGAGACTCAAGGAGTTTAGGGGCTAGTTCAAGGTTATAATGCTAGTAAATGGTGGTGCTGAATTAAAACCAAGATCTAGCTGTTTCCAAAGCCATTTCTCCCAGCAGCAGGGACTTGAGAAGAAGTCACAGGGAGAGAAATAAAAACAGAGAGATGCAGGAGGACACACATCTATCTTTAGAGCACCTGGCACATAGCAGACACTCAGTAAATATTTATTATTGAATGAATGCAAGAACTGATAAACTGAGTAAAATTTTCTTTAACTATCTATTGTATCTCTTTAGGAGAAAAACTATGATCATACAATGTGGTTACGAATCATAGGCTTGTAGATTTGGAGACAGTTTAAAAGTCACCCAGTACTGGAAACTTCTTTATAACACCCTTCCAAGAGTGGAGTTCTCACTACTCCAGCTGCAGGCTCCGCCCTGCTTCTGACAAATACCAATTTTTTGAGAGCATGTCACTATATTTCAAGTTCTAATATTAGCTCTTCATTAACTAAAGTGTCAGGTGCATTTACCTAAATCTTCTTTAACCTATTAATTATATCTTAGAGTAATGAATTGCATCAACTTACTACCTCTTATGCAAAGTAATACTTCATTTAATCTCTATGTCTCCTTATTTTAATATCTAAAATTGCCTCTCCAGCTAATGTCCCTCAATGTGTTTCCCTTTTACTAACTCTCAGGACTCTCAGTGAGTGGTTTACCCAAAAGATTAAAATGCCCAGTTAACAAAATTGTAGCAATGTTAGGATCATTACTGTATGATAAATTATTGTAAAAATGAAGACAGCATGACAGTGCAAACATAAAATGCACCACAGCTGTGATGCATTTTGAATCCAACTATCTTCTCTCATAGTGATGAAACAAGTACTTTTTTGATGGAATTATAAGTTTACAAATAAAAGCATGCATTTTACAAAGAATTTATTAGCTCGTGTATCATGCTGCGATAGGTCAAGAAATTGGTACTACTTATTTAAGATATTAATTAATTTTTATTTTACATTTATTTTACTATACTTATGGACAAAATGTTTTAAATAAAAACTATTTCAACATCAGCAGGCTTACATATGGTAAAACCACCTAAGACACAAACTAGAAAATGGTAAAAATAATTTTTAAATAGTATTTAGAGGGTGGGAAATTGAGACTGTGAAGAATAACATCTCTGAAAGTACCTTTAAAGTTTCCCCAAAGCTTTTAACATTATCAAAGCCATAATATCCAAATACCACAAATCAAAACATTAAAACAAATCACCTCACATTTGCATCAAATAGTATAAATATTTTCATACACACGTTCCAAAATAAAAGCTGTATTTTGGGTAAGTAAATGTTCATTTAAGGATGTATTTGGCATCATGTAACAGAAAACTCACTTCAGAGTTTCCTAAACTGAGACTCAACTACCACCTACCACTACTGAATACTGTTGACTACTGAGACTCAACAATACAGTTCAAGGCTGAAGACCACATACTGTATGTTTCCATTCATACAAAATTTTTAAAAGGTGAAACTGTAGTGAGAGAGAGCAAATAAGTGGCTGCTGTGGCTGAACTGGGGGGAGAGGATTGACTGCAAATGGCCGCGAGAGAAGTTTTTTGGAGTAATGGAAAAGCTCCCCATAGTGACTGTGCTGAGTTATGATACTGTACATTTGTCAAAACTCCTCACTTTGCATACTTAAAATAAGTGAGTTTTAGGGTATGGAAACTATACCTCAACAAAACTCATCAAACAAAAAGGAAGAAAGGAAAATTTTTTTTTTAGGATTTTTAAAAATATTGACAGAAAGCCAGCAGCTCAAGGATGATAATGAAATGGGACAGTAGCAGGCAGGGATCTCAGGAGCAAACAACGGACAAGGAGAAGAACCAGCACATACAGACCTACAGTGGGATGGAAAGGTGCAGGTGGTGATGAAGCGATAACCGAGGAGAAAGGAGAAAGAAATTCCTCTGAACTGAAAAAAGTCTAGAATTTTCAGATGAAAGAAGCTTGCCAGGTTCCAATCAGGATTGTTTTTTAAAGGGCACAACCATGATTTAGTGGAATTCTGAATTCCAAAATGAAGAGAAAATCTTGTAAGGTTCCCAGGAGATGAAGATACTGTGTGTAAAGGGAAAAGAATTAGACTATTCCCAGATTTCTCATATATAACATGGCAAATGAAAAAACAGACTTGTGTGAGAAGGAATGACTTTTGAATCCCGGCTCAGGCCTCATTCATGCACTAATATGAAATGCAGAAATGCCAGATACCCCAAGACTCCAAAAGACGCCTCCCATGGGCTTGTTGGGGGGGAAAGAAAGAAAAATCACCCTAGCCAAATAAAAAATCTTCAAATGACAGCAATAATAATATAAGATAGAAGAGGTAGCACTTAATAGTCAAATCAAATAAATGTTAAAAGATTTATTTTCAGAAGGCATTCTTCAAATAGGAAAGGAACCCTTCAATAGAAGATGCATATTTAAAATTAAAATGATTAATTATTTTAACAAAAAATTATAAAGCAATAGGTTTAATTTTCTGAGATGCCCATAAGTCCAATGTTGGACAGTTTGGACTGCTGTGGTGGTTCAACAATATCACAGGCAGTTATTGGAGACTCTGTTCTCTCGGCCTTTTTGCTAGCATCAGTCACAAGCCAGTTCGTTGCCTCTCTGGGTTGGTGTTCCAAACTGGAAGAAATTAGGTAGAAAGCCAGTCTGTCCTTCTTTAAAAAAAATCAGAATCATAAAAGATTTCCCCCGATTCCTTCCTTCCAGCAGACTCCTACCTACACCTTCTTGGTGATCATAATGTTACTTGACCATTCTTAATTTCAAAGGAAATAGAATATTTAACTTCACCTCTATAGCAGAAGTAAGAGACAAGTTAGGTAGAATGAGGTATTAAGTGATTCAACGCATAATGTCCACTCAAATAGTATTACAAATATAATCAACATGATTACTATCACTTTTAAAGTTTATTCTTATGTGAGTGGAACTTCAGAGCAGAAAGGATCTCTGAGAGCCTTTCCAGCTTCAAAATTCTATGAAAGTACAAAGGGAAAACTGAATATATTTTTCAAGATGTTTCAATATATGTTACTGATAATATATCATAAACGTATTTTTCAAGACTCATCTAACATTTCAAACTCTAAAACTGTGCATTGCTTTAGAATATTTGACATTATTATTTACTAAAATATTAATTTAATGGACATTTATTATGTACTGTATGCAAGTAATTTTACACCTCAACACTGAGAAGCAGTTGCCATTCCCTCAAGGAGCTATCACAAGATGCTTCCTATGGAAGGGAAATTCTTTTCTGACAATTGTTTGGAAAATGTTTTCAGCAGAATTGTGAGTTAAATATGTCGACTCTTGAACTCCAGTCTCTTTCTCAAAGAAATCTTACTGTATGGCCTACTATGATTTCTCCCTTCTCTGAATTCCTGCACTAATTGCCGTCTGCCTCAATCCATATAGCACTAAATTGCATTTTCTTTTCAGGCATATGCACTCACCCCTGTACACCTATTCCAGGCCCACTTGGGCCTTGGTTAAAACTGGGCTCACATTAACAGTTATAAATATTCTTGGATGTATTGAACCCTTTGTTCTGTGACCTGCAGTGTACCTACTCACGGCCCTTAAAAATACCCCTTCCGATTCTCTCTGGAATCCCCAAAGGGCTGCCTCCTGTTTATGAGCCTGGCTCAACTTTGTGGTCATCAAGCGGGGCTGCCGTAGGATTCCTCAGTCCCGGCTCCTGGTACCTTCCATGGCTGCATCCTCCACACGAAGATGCTGGGCTGTTTTCTCTTCTGAAATAGGGAAAAAAATACTTGCCTTCTATGTCTGTATTTCTCTTGGATGGCCTGGTGTTCTCACTCCTAAAAAAACAAAAACCAAAACAACAACAACAACAAAATGTTTTCTGTTCAACAGGCAGTTCCGTGTGATCAAAGTTGTCTGTCCTCTTTTCAGAGGCTGGCTCATTGCTTTATCAATCTCCTCCATTAAGGTAATTCATTTATGAAGCTCCTCAATCTTGAATGAAAATTGCCTCCCCGTGAAATCTCCCACCAGTCCCTCAGACCGGCACAGGCAAAGTCCAAGCACGGCCCGTACTGCATGAGCAGATCTTATCTCACAAACTGACCACCCGCCTCCTGAAGGCAGGGTGCATTGCACTGCTGTTTTGTCCAACCTCTGTTTTCTGTGCAGTATTTAGCCCCAACAGGTGCTCCTCAGTAAACATCTGCTGGATTGAATGAGACAGGACCTATTTAGTGTGAAGACAGGACCTTTCCTTACTGAACAAAATTCAGGCAAAGTTGAAAAAGAACACAAGATCTTCCCAGCAATGCTGACTGAATTGCTTTTGATGGCCTTGTCATGGAAGCACCCTTGATCTGATGTAAGTTATAGAGGAAGAGGGGCAGCTCAGACAACCTAGGGGTTACCTGACTCTCCAATGAGGCATTTGCTTTATGTTTAAGTATTGTTTCCACTAACTGTAAAAGGGAACTTCTGTTTTCTTTAATCAATTTCTAGCCAAGGCAACCAAATGTGCTTAGACAGAAAATGCCTTTTAAAAATGTGATTCAGTATGAAGAATTAGTCTCTCTTCTTTCCTTTCCTAGACATTGTGGCATTAATATTGGCATTTTGTTTCCTAAAATTGCATCCTAAGATCCACTTCTACCACAGCTCCTTCCCCAGAAGGCATATCTGTAGCCCAGACTTTACCCCACCTATCTCCCTTTCTATAGACCTATATTTTCTTTTGGCTTTGGATTTTTAAAAAATTAAGTCATGATTTTTTAGATATAATTTACCTGCAGCAAAATTTATCCTTTCAAATCAACAGTTCCATGGGTTTTGAAAGATGTATGTAGTCATGTAACAACCACCCAATCAAGATATAAAATATTTCTATCACTATAAAGTTTTCCTTGAGCCCCTGTCAGTGAATTTCTCCCCTCATCTCCAGTCACTGCAGATGATCTGATTTCTATCCCTTTAGTTTTCCTTCTTCCAGAAGGTCATATCAGTGGATCTGTAAAGTATGTAGCCTATTGTATCTGCCTTTTCTTAGTGAGTATAATGTGTTTACAATTTATCCATGTAGCTGGATGTATATATCATTGTTTATTCCTTTTTCTTGCTGAGTATTATTACATTATATGGATGTATTTTGTGATTTTGATATATTTATTCATTTATTTTTCTTGTCTTTAAAACTTGTGTGAGTGGTGGGCAGGAAGGGATTGTTTTTATGTTACACGTGGAATTTTTTATCTTGTGTTTGCTGTCCTAACATATTCACATGCCATGTATTACTCAGGCTGAGATGTGCTCAGATCTTATTTGCTGAATAACCAACTTAATAACTTAGGTGATTCTTTCCCCTAAAAGGCAGTTTTGAAGAGTGTGATTTGAGATTTTGTATCTCAAACTATAATTTAGCTGCATAATACAGTGGACAGAGAATGAACTTTGGAGTCTGGGAGACTTGGGCCTGCATACCTGATCTGCCATTTGCCAGCTATACATGCTTGGACGTGCTTTTTTGATCATGGCTCGCTCAGAATGAGCTTATATGCACTATGGAGATCACAATGCTCCACTCACACAATGGAGATGATGCTAGCTCATAAAGTTGTTATGAGAAGCCAAAGTAAAATATATGTGAAATAATAACATAAATGATATTCTTAGCACACGGTAGACAAACAATTATCTCACTAACTGCTTCCTGGCTTTCTATCCTGAATATTATTTTTGGAATATATAGATTTTCAATCTCTGTAATAATTTAAGACAACAAGAAAGTTGTTTCTTTTAGATTTCAAATAATTTATTTACAGTATTTTAAATGGTTTGTTGTTAATTCTCACTGTAACTGGTGTTAATAAATGTGATTAATGTTCTTAGAAAAAAAATTCACATTTTCTTTTTGCCATAGTTTACAGATTTTAAACATGTAAAATACCAATAGTTAGTTTTCATTTTGGTTCAAATTGAATTGTATATTAACATATTGAAAGTAACCCAGGAAACTGGTTAATCTAATCTTCTCTGATTAGCACTAATGGTTGTCATTTGTCTTCCCCTCCAGCCACATGTTCATCTCAGTAGCCTATAACCCAAAGGTGATAAAAACAAGAATTTGTGCTGCTTTGCTACAAATATTGAAAGTCAATAAGAAGAACATATAAGGTAACCCTAATATGGGGGGTTGGGGAAAACCTACTATAAATAAAAATAAAGGCAATTTATATGCAGTAATATGTAATATACCGAACAGATGTTTGTAACCCTTGGATTCTCAGCCTGAGGCATGTAGTAGTTGGATTGTACTATTACAATAAGATTTCTCCGATTTCCGGCTAGAGCCCTGTGATTCACTGACACATTAACTAGAACAAAACAAACAGAAGTTTATTAACATGGGAAACAGGGATGAATGACTCAAAGGGGAAGTTAAAACTTGGGGCTTATATAGTGTCTTAATGACAACAGTAGTTTTATACAGAAATGACAAAACAATGGAAAAGTATTCAAAGCTTTTAGAGGCAACAAACTGGAAAGGTAAATATATGGGGAAACTAATGAAAGGTAGGGGCTCATTAATAAGGTTTCTCAAGTAGATTTCTCTGCTGGTGATGAATCTAGAGTTGTCTCTGGTGATTGAGAATTGTCCTGCCTTTCCTGGTAGAGAGGGGGAGGGCAGAGAGCTTTTCTTGTGGCTGCTTATTCTCTGTTGCCTTTAGCTCCTTATGTCAAAGGGCATTTTGGAGGATGTCATACCCGGAATCCTTTCAGTGGCTCTTGACTTGTAGTCAGTCCCTATTTGGGTTTATGACACAGTAGTGTGCCTGCTGAAATGAGAAAAATACTTACCATTGCACTTGTGTTTTAATTTAGCCAAAAATAAAGCACTTTTACTCTATCACTGGGATAATCCCACTATTTTTACTTTTTTACTTTATAATCCTTTTAACGTATCCCCTTCTCCCCATGGAATTTAGAGCTGACACCTTGCTTTACTCAAATTAACAGTGTCCCTTGAAAACTTCTGTTCCTTGGATTAACATTTCACACTTTGACTATTTCCAAGGGATAGTTCCTTCTCTGGATATTTCATAGCTCAAATAGATGTATGGGTCTGTCAGACCAGCCCTGCAGACTCTGTCTGGATCCTCAAATTAGCTTGCCTGCTCTGAGTGCCTCCTGCTTGGTTGGAGAGCACACAAATACGAATGCACGAATGGTCACACACACACACACACCCCTACACAATTGTGCGTATACTTTTAAACCTCTTTTAATGTTATTTAAAAGTTTATTCAAAGTCTAAATATGTAATGCCAAGATTAAATCAAATTGTACAACTTAAATACGTGCAATTTATTGCATGGAAGTTATACCTTAATGCAGCTGTTAAAGAAAAAACAAAAATAATCACTATTAAATTTTTACATTAAAAAAATATATGGCAGGGTTTTGTGGTAGAGCTGGAGTTGAGATTTAGTCATATATGTCATGTGGAATTAGGTAGTTGGGGAAGAAGGTGGAGAATGGAAAAGAATAGAAGCCAGACTGCAGAGAAATACGGTGGAAAAATTCTGAGCCAGACCCAGAAACAGAGCCAAGGGTCAGTAGGAAATTGTGTTTCTGTATATGATGTGGTAACTTATTTGAACACTTTGTGATCCAGCTACCCTAGATGGAGGTATCCATCCTGGTGTGGGGATGGAGGTCCGGGGATTATGAATGGCTAGAGGTAAATCTCAGTGGATAGTGTAACTCATTGGAGCATAAGCAAGCCTTCTGGGGGAGTCCTCTAAGAATATCAGTTGGAGGGGAGGTAGCAGCCCCTTCATTGTAAGGCAGACTTGCAAGCAGACTTGGCAGCATGAAGTCATCACAAGCTGTGGAAATGGAAAAGGATCTACACCCATTCAGCTGTGACAGAGGGCACTGACTTCAAGTTGCAGAGACCAACGGCAGCCAGGATGGATCTTTGGCACTTGTGTGTAAGCCACAACCCCAGAACACAAGAAATAGTTGAGGAACCTCTGCATGTGAGTGGGAACGGTGGAAGGAGGCTACTTGGGACTTGCATGAATGTGATCTTATCTGCACTGAGAGACTGGCAGGGCTGATTTCAGTTGACAAATGTGTGCAAGTCCCCACCTTGATGTCTATGTCATGGGCTATGACTCTAAAACGAACTGCATTTCCACAGCATGCCATGTGCAAGTGTATGGTTTTAAAAGCTTCAAAAATGTTAGGACCTCTCAAATGTAAGCCTTGAATCATCTTAATTTACCTTCAGATCTAGAGGTTTTGATGGTATAAGCCACCTTCGATATAACTGTACTGTTGAAAAGGTTCATACTGAATCTCAAATGTGTCTAAATGTTCCTTCATTCCCCTGAACGGCATAAACTAGACTGAACTTCCATATTATCTGCTCATATGCCTCATATGACTCCAGCTAGAGCAAGACTCTGAAGACAATATTTGGCAATGAGATTTCAAGCTCTTTGAGCATAACCAGCTCTCTCTATGGAGAGCCTATGTTAGCTACTTTACACTTTACACATGGTGGATGCTAAATAAATATGTGTTAAGTAAATGAATAATAACAAAAGAAGTTATTGCAAGATTTTCAACTTAATTCAAGTGAAGGATCGTGTCAGAAATAATACGAATTAGTGAGAAAGGTAGGAAGTCTAGAAGAGAATTATGCAGGAAACTTAGGGACAAATACTAAAAGATCAAGAAAGGGAACAAGGTTTGTAAGCCAGGAATAGAAGCTTTGCTCTCTCATACGGCATATTAGAGGATGTAGACACAGGAGAGATTTAGATAATAATTAAGATTGAGACTCCTGGCAAAACTTAAGTTCAAAATCTTTTGAGGCTCTCCCATCTTCACTGATTTCATTTTTTTGATGTGTAAACAAAACTCACTGGCCTGCCAGTCAAATAAATACTAATGGCAAAATTGGCTCTGTTTGACTTTTTGATAGTAAACATTTTAAATGCATTTCCCTACAAAAGGACACTAATCTAAATGGTACAATCTAAATTACACACTTCAAATAAAATGGGAGTTAGTGTCATAAGATGCACTAAAAGTTAAATCGCAAAATGGTTTTGAAAGGAAAGGTCTTGGCTTCAGAAAAGCATAAGAGCTACCTGAAGAATCAAAGATTGTATACTCTTGGCAGAGGATTTTAAGAAAAAAATTTCTTCATGAGTGGTGTGATGAATGTGTCAAACGGAAGAAGATTGAGTTAAAATAGTTTCAGGATCAGGACTAGAGGCAGGCCAGGCAAATAAAGGCACTTGCATGATGAAGTTTGGGCAAGGGAAATGATGAATAATTGAAGAGGAAGTTAATCTACACAGAAGAGAATGCAGCACATACACACAGGGAGGTAAAGCCGGGAACTCATGTAATCCCCAATGGTCATACAGAATGGACTGTGTTCTTCTCTTTCCAGTCTCCACTTTTGATTCCCAACACCAGGCTGTAATTCATGTCTTTGGGTGTCTAAAATTTCCACATATCCTTTCAGTTAACTATCTTTAGACTTAGGCTAGTTTAAGTAAGACTGATATTTTTCTCCTTGAAAAAGAACTGATCAAGTGAAACACCCAAGTTTTCCAGAGAAAGCAGGGTAGCCGATAACTATACAGATGGCTTGATCCATCATATGACACATTTCTTCAAAAATAATCTGAAGGATGTGTGAACAATGTTTTCCAATCATAGAGCTTTTCCATGTGCTAAACGACACATTTCCTAACTTCTTCTTTTCTCCGGTTCACCTTAATAAATTAATACATTTATATATTAGTCATTAGTTGAACAAATGTGTTTATTAGTGGAACAAACACTTACCAAATTCTGTCAGGCCCTGTTTTAGGGGCTGTGAGTTAAAAAAGTGAATGAAATATGCTCACTATCCTCAAGGATTTGCCATAGGAGGAACATACGTGTCTTAAAGGTAGGCTTGTGCAAGGAATGGAAACTTACTCAAATTAGACTAAAAGGAAAAGAGAAAATATTAGGAGGGTATCAGAACATTTCACAGTAAAGGTAGCAGATCTCACAGATAAGTAGAAACAGGAAATAGAGATAAGGAACTAAAGCAATCCCTCTCTCCCTCATTCTCTCTCTCTGTTTTCTACAAATAGCTGCAGACTGGCTTTCTCTGTTTTCTCTAAAGAAAATGGCTGCCCCAGGTAAACACAAATTCCTGGTCCATGAGGTCCACAAAGACTCTAGAATCTCTACCTTGATACAAACCTCAGGGAGAGAATGTGACCATTCCAGCCTGGGGCAGATGTCTCCCTGTATCCCCAGGAGACAGGGTTTTGTGACTCAGTGACTTCTCGAGGGGAGTCACGGGACACTCAGAATGACCTACAGATAGAGTTGGCACATTGCTTTGCACACCTGTCATGCACATGAGAACCAATAAGGATAATCAACCCTAGTCATGAGGTATGAATAGGGAGCTGGGAACATGAATTATTTGTTTTGCTTTTTTTATTGGAATTATCTCTTTTAGTTTTGGGTATTATGCAAAGCAACCCAGTGCTTGGAGACCTGTGTGTGAGTCAAGCTCAAAAGATTGTGAGCTTCACTCAGTGTTGTCATGGATTTACTGGGTAACATTTGAGGAGTCACTGATGACTTAATTTCATATTTTCCATGACTACTGTAGAATTTCACATTCACTATCCTTTTCAGGTGTGGGGAGAAGAATATGGAACTGTTTTCAAATTTGTTTCCATTTAGTAACTCTTTTTAGGAAATTATTTGCCAGGTACAGGACTAGACTTGTGACATAAACATAAAAGATTTCAGAGAACCAGCATTTAAGTGAGAAGGTGGAGTATACACATATAACTAAATTTAAGTCACCATAATACATAGAAGGGAAAGATTTTTTTTTTAACTGGGGGAGTCAGGAGCCAAAAACGAAGAATTGGTTCTGAAAAAAGGCGACAGGAAAGCCTCTTTGGTAATATCAAATTTGATTGGAGTCTTGAAGTAGAATCTTAAGAAAAGGAGAAAGCCATTCCAGGCAGAAAAGTTGCTAAGGAATTAGTAAAGAATGTGAGAGGAAGGTCAGTGAATAGGTGAATTTGGCCTACGTGTAGCTACTGCAAGAGGGAGAATGGTGAGAGAAACTTCAGAGGCAGGTTGGGGTTCAGTTGGGAGCTTAAATGCTAATGCACTTGAACTTTATCCTGTAGCCATCTGAAGATTTTCAGCAGACTGATTCTGCATTTTAGAAAGAGAACTGTGATGGTGGTATAAGAGTGGACTGGAGAAAGAGAGGTGGAAGCACACTGAGAGATTATTCAGGAGACTGCCATCAAAGGGGCTTGAACTAAAGAGAAGTAATGGAACAGAAAATAGATGACGTAGATCACCATGGTGGAGGGTAAAGACACCATCGGCATGGTGCGGTGGCCCTGAGGCCTGGTAGTGACCTGGAGATGAAGAGCAGAGGTTTCTGGGTAGTTGTGTAGTGGGAATGAAATAAACGAATTACACCTAGGCAGGATAGCTCCTAGGAAGATCAAGGCAGGAGTTTAACTATTTTGTCTCAGAAATTCTTCACACTTTTAAAATTAACATGGGGCACAGTTAGTCGTTTATTGCTTGAAATCTGAAATGTTTGCCTGTTGTATAAAAAATCTAGCTCCTAGTTTATCCTGTACCTCATGCCACCATAATGTTAATTGTGCTCCAGTTCTGAGCACAAAGCAAAGAAGGGTGCATTTTCCTCTCCTGCATCCAGAGACAAAGCACAGATTCCTGTCTCACATGAAGGGAACTATCCTACCTCCCAAACAAGGATCTGTTCCAAACACTTACTCACATTTCAGTGAGTCAGAAGGAAACAGACAGATATTCATCTGCCTGAAACCTGGCTGACTTCCCACAAGGAGTCTGAGGATAGTCAAGACTGGGTGTCAGGGTTAGTGAGTGGCCGCCTAAGAGCACTCAGGTGATATCTGGAATCTTAGTAAGCAGGTAAGTACCCAGAAAAAAATGCCTTCAAGGGTTTGTCAGGATTAGTAAGCAGACTAAGTTAAGTGACAGGTAAGAAAATAGGAAAGAACCAGAGGCTATACATTTTGGGGTCAAAGCTGCTGAGTTTATAGTCATGATTACAAGCAGCAGTATGTGATAAATACCAACTTAATACTTAAAACATTTGAGCCCCCCAGTCCTAGATAATGGAGAAGTAGAGCATTTGCTTTTGGCCAGTTAAGTCCTTCCCACCTTGAACCATTTACTTCCTGGTGACACTAACCCAAATATCCCATCTCTATAAACATATGGAATGGTGATAATCATAGTGACTAAACTAATAACTCCTCAAGTGTGATTTGTTAAACATTTGATTGCTTCACAAAAGTAGTCACTGGACAGATTTTAGTTTCAGCAACATGCTGGCATATTTGGGCAAACTTTTGGAGAAAACAATTCAGATTTAGAGAAAAGTGAATATCCTGTTTCTTAGATTGGCAAGTAAAAATCCTGGATATGGTTGTAGAATGTTCTCTTTAGATCTGAGACTGAAATAATGGAAGAATACGGTCACGGTGTAATACCAAGAGGAAGAGTCACAGGTTCATAAGTGGGCTCTCGTTCCTTGTGTTTTGTAGTAAACGTTCAAATTTAGTAATCAAATCAGCTCATAGTGTTGGAGAGGAATGAATGAGGATTTTTATCACACACACACACACACACACACACACACACACACACACACACACACACACACACACACACACACACACACACACACACACACACACACACACACACACACACACACACACACACACACACACACACACACACAGTGCTGTTGCAGCAGGTCTTGGTTAAATATACCTCTGATAATCATAAGTTGTGAGCAGATCCTCTTTCCTGTCGAGTTAGTTTCTAACCTGGTCATTCCGAGCTTATTTTTGTCCCTTTCTCTACCCACTTAGGAAAGACAGCGAGAGTCGCGCATCGCGCAGCCCGTAGGAACCGAAGCTGAGGGCTCGCGGATCGCGCTGGCCCTCCCACCGCTGCCGGCAGCCGACGCTGCGAGGGCTGCAGAAGGCCATGGTGGTCCCGGGGACCCGGGGTGGCCTGCGGGCGGGCGTCGGGCTGGCAGGGGGCTGGGTAGTGATTGACTGGCTCTCTCCCGCCGGATGCCCGGCCAGACCCGTCCTGCGCAGGAAAGGCCCCCATGGCCCCCGGGATCGAGGGGGCTGGAGCCCGTGGGAGGTAAGGTGTGGCTTTCGCGGGCGTGGCGCAGCCCAGGTGCGGCCCACGGGCCTGCTCGCCGGGGCTCGGCGGGGCGGGGCCGGGGCGGATCCGGTGTTGGCCGTGGCGGAGGGGCGGGACGGGGCGGGCTCTGGCGCCCCAGGAGCTGCCCGGCAACTTTTCCCAGCTCGCAGCCGGGCGGGAGAGAGAAGCCCTCGGGACGGCCTCGGGACCGTCTCCGGGTGCTTGGGTGCCTCTGCACACCTAGAGGAGCTACGTCCGCGGGACAGGCTCAAGATGCGGCCGGGACGGACAGGGGGCGCCCCGCTCCGGCTGGTGTTGGTGCTCAGCCAAGGTGAGCGAGGCGTTTGCTGCGCCTGGGCTGCGGGTCCCGGGGCGGGAGCGGGAAGTTAGGAGAGACGGGGGCCCAGGCGCGCGCGTCTCGGCTCCGATTCCACGAGGACCCAGGCTTCCAGGCATCCCAAGCGGGCGAGTCCCGGTTCCCGCTCTTCTCCGCCTGGTGTCCCCATAAGGCAGGTAGCACGCTGGAGAGTCGGCGGCGCGCGCTGCGGTGGTAGGCACTCACGCACGCGCACTCGCGCCTAGAGGGAGTGGAGCTCAACGGGTGTCCGGGAGGAGGAGGGTCCTGCAGCCCGGCTTAGGCAGGTGCCGCGCCAGACCCGCCCCTGGGGCTCTGGGGTTCGGGGGACTCGGGCCCTGCACGCAGCTGGCCCGTCCTCTGCGCGGTCCTTGGGGGCATTGCAGGACCCCTGGAGCCCAAATGCTTATTTTTTAACTCAAGCGTGTGAATAATGCCCCATCTCTACAGGGCGCAGCACTGATGTTTCTTCCCATAGGGGACATAGAAAAACCAAGCGCCTCTTAAATACTTGGCAGAGGGAAATTCTTCCTTCCCTTCTGCCTTCCTCTTATTGTTGTAACGTCGTCTGTTCAGCGAATGTAAACTTAGGCCAGGAAAAGTTCTTTCCACTGCCTTGATTTTAGCCGCCACAACGTAAGAACCCGAGCAGCAGCTCTAACTGCAGGGAGGTAAGAGCGGAGCCCACCAGCAGCCTGACTTCTTTTGCACTAAGTAGAGAAATGAGGCTGGGGGATCCCGGGCTGCTGCGCGACCGTCCTCCCTCAGGAGTACTTCGACTAGACCCTACCCAGAGCCTAGTGTGTGCTTACTTTAAGAACTTTAGTTTACTTGGGGGAGGGGGAGTCACATTTGTATTTTGTCGTTTGAACAGCTATCAAAACAAAAAAATGGCCTGATTTTCAAGTGTTTTTACGAAGAAGATAAATATTTCCTAAGGTGTCCTCCTTCGAGGCATTTATTCAGCGATTTTTTGTTAGGGAAGAAACTAATCCAGCATTTTCCCTGGGTCAGAGATAACAGAGAAGTAGCCCCCCGCATGTCCCCAGCAGAGAGGAGGCATCATTAGGTTTCCTTTCTCACCCTGCATCTCCTGCCTCATACATATTCCCTCCTGGGACTCCAAGAATGTTTTAAGGGGCCATCAAACGCTAATCTGGGGGTTTCAGACAAAGTTGGATTCACATGAAAATCAGTCCCTGGAACACCACAACCTTCCCAAAAGCTAACAGACATTTAAATCCAAGCTTTTCATATCTCTTTAATTACCCATTAATAGCTGTAGAAACATAACATCATTTTCGTAACTGTGAAGTGTTGAGGCTTGTTTTTTAAAGAGCAGTGAGAAACACTTAAGTGGAATGTGTTGCTGCAAGGCATGAAGTCAGATACAGAGACATTAACTTGGAATTAGTCAGGGCAACTCAGTGCAAGCAAGCAGAAGTGATTTAAAATGACATCTGTACAAATATTTTGTATGTTTATTCCTCCTTCCTGCTCTAGAAAGAATACTCAGGAATACTTATATTTGCATACTCAAGGAATAGGTTTTCTCTTAATTTAGGATGTTCATAATAAATCTTTGTCATTTGTGATATCAATCAAGTTTCCTAGGGAAGCAGCATCATTTTTTGATACCATAAATACCCAAGATTAACATGAACAATTGAAATTTCCAAGTCAATGATAGATGAAATTCCTTATAGCATTAGTCTATCTGTATAAAATTTTTGACTATTCATTATTACTATACACACACATATATAATTGTTCATAAATTATATGCATGTACAATTATGTAATATAAACAACATACCAAAAATTTAAATGCGAAAGGCCTATGTGTGTGTGTTTATACATCTTGCATCCTTTCCAGCATACATGCCAACCACTGTGGAAACGACAAACCCTCAAATCTCATTTTGGCACCAAGATTCAAATTCACTTCCAATAAATACATTCAATAAATACATTCTCATGGGTATTTAAGAAAAAGCAGTGCTCATAGCTTAGTTCTGTATCTGTCACCATTCATTGGTCATTCCCTGGGTTAAGTGCTTCTAGTCACTGAAGTGGTAACCAGCAGGTTGAGGAGAAAAGAAAGACCATAAGAGGCCTAGATAATCCATACACTGAGTAATAGGTCCGCAGAGGAAGGGGAAATGTAATCTTAAAATGCACGGTGTCAATTACATTCTCTAGTGTGTTGCCAGGCCAAGGGTAGCCCGGGCTGCTGGGCCCTGGGCCTCATCTTCTCTGCTCTCTGGTACCCTTGCCTGGAGTCATCACTTCTTCAATGAGTATTTTCAAGTCCTCTCCCTAATTTCTCCTCAAGCTTTAAATATTCTAATCCTTTCTAAGTGAACAAGTCCTCCTTTTTATAGGTACTTTGGCAGCCCTTCATCCCAAACACCCTCCACCTCTGGCTGCTGCTCTCCTTTTGTGTCTTCTGCTTTCCTGGCTGTTCATAGTCTCCTCCACAGGCTCATCTATTTGGCCTGCTCCCTGTTGGTGTTTATAGAGTTCCACCCTGGATCCTGCTCTTCATTCTACCAGTTCTCCCCTCAAGTCAGTATCTCCAGCCAGACTCCTCTGGTGAATCAGTATTTCCATCTATTCCCAAATACCTCCAACTAGATGTCGTACAAGCATGTCAAACTCAACATGCCCTCAACTGCAGACAACACCTGTCCTCTGAAATTTTCTACCATGTCATCTACTACTATTAATGGCAGATTATCTTTAATGACAGGAATGCCATTAATGCCTGTTAATAGCAGGAATCTTTTCCCATTTTCAGCCTCACAGCCAGTCTCCATGTTCTGTCCATCCTCCTCCCTAGTTCATGCAATTCTGCTACCTTCCAGTTCAGGCCCTCACATTTTCTTGTCTGGACTACCATAGTTTTTAAACTGGTTTTCCAGTTTTTGTCTCATCCCTCCAGTCCATTTTCCTCCTCATCACCAATGTTACCTTTCTAAACACTTACCTGTATTGAGTCAGTCCCCTGATTCAAACATTTGTGTTTCCCCATCTCACAAAGGGGAAAGTCTAAATTTCTTTGGCATGCCAATAAGAAGTCTTTCACCATCTGGCTGCAGCCTTTCTATTCAGTCTTTACTACCTGCTCCTGCACACACATACACACAACCACACGCACTATACATATGCACGCACACAAAGCCCCCGCCCCAAAGCCATATACATACACCTATGTACACCCTCTGGATTCTTACTGCACCTGAGGATACCATATTGAGTCTTAGAATATCTTTGCATTCACTGCCTTGATGCTTTTTCCCTTTTTCTCTCATCCTTTTGCAACTCACCACTGTCATACGTTAAAAGAGACAGCCCCAAGTAAGATTATGAAAGGTTTTTCTTTTAGAAGAGAAAAGGAAGTTTGAGGTAATCGCTCATTTCTGGGACCCTCCCTGAACCCGTCTCTCCTGTCCTCTGAGCCCCAACAGCCTTGGGCCAATCTCTGATAAAGCAACGCCCTGCCCTCTCGGCTCTGCAGCCACACCTGCCCAAACTTGACTAAGCTTTGCTCTCACATACAGTGTACCAGCCACTGTTTGATTTGGATTCATGGATTGGGGCTCAGAATTCAGTATTTAAAAACAATTACAAATAGGTTTCTGATGTACAACCAGGTTTGGAAGCACTTCCTCTTTCCTAACAAATTAAAATTCCAATATTGCCTATAGCACCTTGTGAGATGACCACCAAGATAGGTAGATTTCAACATAGCAAGACAGCCAGTGCGTCAGTTCAAATGAATTCCCTCTAAACTGGATGCTGACTGCTCCTGTCTGAATGTGAGAACAGCCTCAGGCATATTAAAATGGAGAAGTTTATTAATGTAAAGGGATGAGCTTCTAATGTTAGAATTTAAGATATTCAGGAAGCTAAAGACAGACATTCAGTCAGCTTGTCAAAAATAAAGAATTTCAGGAAGACTGGGAGAAATATTTGGGACCCAAAGTACCATCCTGACACAATAAATGTTATCTGTAAAGTCACAGGCTTTAGTCTGGCCCCCCAGCCCCGCCTCGCTTGGGATAGTACTGAAAGATTCAGCACAGCATCAAGGAGAAAAAACATGGGAGGCTGTCTGTCATTCCAAGCAAGCCAAGGATATGGAAGCTTTTTCATTTGTTATGCTGACTAATGTTTTACCTGGAGGGACACATAGAAAGATGGCTGCCAAAAGAGCAGAATCGTCGTCCCACCCTTCTTGAGTCAACAACAGCTTCTGTGTATGCAAGTGGGGCCTGTGATGCCCTGCACATAAGCCACCGGCGCTCACTGATCTGGCTACAGTGAATTCCATAAAACTAGTATTTGACCCTATTTTTATGCAGTAACTGCTTTATGTAAGGCAACATGCTAGGCCCAGTGTGGAACCGTAGGAAATCTGAAGTAGTCCAGAGGGGTTGTAGTATATTTGCAAACAAGTCCAAACAGAAGGAAGGACCTTGTCTCCCCTGGAAGGTGCCTACCCAGTTTCTGACCTTCCATTCTCCTTTCTGACAGAAGTCCAGTTACTGGGGTACCCCCTCCTGTGCACAGCTAGGAGAGGCAGGGAATGGGGAGGGGTGATTGGACTGAGCCAGGCCTGGTGGTTCCATATAGCTCACTGGTGTCTGATTTAGAAATGGGCATGTAATGCAATTTTGCCAGTGAGATATGCACAGAGATGCTCAGGGACTTTTGGGAAAGAATTGTTCATTCTTATGAAAGATACTGGTTAAGAAACACATTTTCAGATTTAGATGGACCCTGGAACAGGTGGAGCCTTCTTGCAGCCATGCTGGTAGCTAGCTTGGGGATAAAGTCAAAACACTAACCTAGTGGAAATAATAGGAAGCAGGTCCTTGATATTGTCATTCCTTGAGTTTCTGAATTTGAAATTGAGAGCCATCAACTCTCAGTGTCTTAAAATATTTCCATGTGATTAAAAACTTGGTTATGTTGCCTACGCTTGTAGCGAAGTAACATAAATTTCTCTAATGTAATACATGTCATATGGTTACATGTAATTAACTGCTCAATGAGTAGTATAGAACCACATGTTGAGTTCAGAGAGTGTAGAGGTATCCCCGTGATGCATTTAAGCGTCAAGCCTCCAGAGGAGTCTTCCTGGGGGCAGGAAAGAATCATTGCAATTCAGGTCTGGGAAGGGCCTCGGAGAGCAGACTCCAGTTCCCTCCCACCTGAAATGGCAGTAGCGGTAGTAGGTGATAGAAGATGGAGAACACATAAACAGGAATAGGACCCATGTCTCCTCGTTCCTGCACCAGGTATTTTAGGTACTTGAATGGGACCGGAGATCATTATGCCCAGGACACGCTGTTCCAGGTACTCACAGAGAATAGGGGATAGCAGGCGCCTGACCATGGCGGGCCTTGTAAACTATGGCAATGTGGGTTTTATGCTGAGACAATGGGAAGGTTTTGAAGGGCAGTAAGCAGGGGAGGGACATGGTCAGCTTTGCTCCTTAGGTGGATCCTTCTGGCAGCAAGGATGGTGGATTGAACAGGACCAGCCTGAAGGCACCGGGCCACTTGGGAAAGAACTGGCTCAGTGTCAGTTGTAGTTCAGTGCACCAGAGAGAGAGGGTAGTGGTAAGAACTCAGATAGTGGCAGAAGGGAAAGATGGCAGGGGTCAGGTCTGAGAGATATTAAGGAAGAATAGACAGGATTTGGTGATCCATTTACTACAGTGGCAGCGAGAGAGGGAGAAGATAAGGCTGAGGCCGAGGTTTCTGACGTGGACAACCCAACACGATGCCATTTACCCAGACAGGGCGTGCTGAAGGAGGGCACGTTAGACGGACACGGCGATGAACTTGCCTGACAGGGTGGCTTTGAGGCATCCAGACGCTTACATCTGGTTAGCAGATAAGTTACATACAGTGGCATCAGGAACAGGAGAGAGAGCAAGATGGGGACGGAGACTGAGGGGTCAGAGGCGTCCATAGAGCAACTGAAGATGTGGCATTGATGAGTCAGGTAGAAGACAGGTCAGCCTGTCCTGAGGAACTGCCTCAGAGCGCCTGGAGAGGAAGAGCCCAGGCCACGGACGAGAGGAGGCGCAGCTGGAGTGGCGGAAGGGGGACTGTGGGAAGTAGGGCGCCACCGAAATGCTCTGAGAGAGAACAATAGGATCGACTTGACGGAGGTTGAGCAAGTGTGACAGCCTGGCAGGGGCAGTCTCCCTGGAGTGAGAGAAGGAGAAACCAGAGAAAGAGAAAAAAGTGGAGGGACAGGATGGGAGCGACTGCCTTAAACAAACAAACATGACAGAGACTTGCATAAAAATTATTATAATGCTTTTTTTTTACTTCTATTTCTTATGGTGTTGCATAGTATACTTACAATTTGGGGAAGTTACATTGAAGCATCTGTGGGTGGTGGGTTCCATAACACAAGGGAGGCTGAGGAGAGAAAAGCAGTGTTGATGTCTCTGGAAAGGAGCAGAGAAAGGAGGGGAGGGAACCGGACGACCCACCTGGACTGCTCTGGCACCAGGTTGGAAGCCAGAAACGATCACATGAAGGAAGGCAAAGTAGGCGCTGGGATGTGAAATGCAGAGGATATTAACTGATGAGAGGAAGGAGCCGTTGACCAAGACACGAAGAGGAGACGAGAGCATGGGGACAGGCACCTCCCACCCTCCAACGTGGCTGCATGGAATATGCCTTTGGTTTCAGGACATACTTACCACAATATAGTAGTTACCACACATGAACCTAGTTTTAATTAAGCTTTGTGCTACTTTTAGGGTATATAATATATAACCACATATTATAATATAACAATATTCCAATTCTAGTAGTAGAAGTAATATCAGTGTCTTAGTCAGATTTCCTAAAAAGCAAAGTTCTTTTAGAGCGATATAGACTTATGTTTCTCCAGTTAAACTTTTAATTCTTTATTTTTATCCAGTGTAATAAGGATCCTCAAAAGAATCTTTTCAGAAATCATAGTTCCATGTAGCAGAGAGAATTCGTGTTGGCTTTGAAAGGTTCTGTTGGTAGTAAAATATTAAAGCCTTTTATTCTGTGTATCAGTGGTGTTTTCAAAGCATTTTTAAACAATTTTCATTTAGTCATATAATTTAGAAATGAATGTTGATTCTTAATTTTGTTAAAGTGAAATTCATTCAAAATGCTTATATTTAAGTATTTTATTCAGTCTGTGCCTGCTGACTTCTGTACCCGTAAATTACATGTACTAACCAGTATAAGCTCAGGCTGCATATTTTGCTAGTGTTCTTAGGTCCAGAGAATATTGGGACTGACCATAATTTTCAAGTATCTTTTTCTTCCTTTGACAGCATTGTCTGTTCTTCTGCCCAAATAGTTCATAGCAGCCTGCAGTTTTGTCAGTGAAGATCACTGCATTTTTATTCTGAGTTCTGAAAGGGCAGATGCAGTTCTTCCTTTTATTCAAGGGACTAGGGACAGTTACTATTACAGAAGCCACACATAACTCCTGATCATTGAAAGGCACTCCGGATAAAAGTGAGGTCAATGTCTAAACAAGCACTGGAAATAAAAGAGCGATGGACATTATACTGTCAGTGTAAGAGATTATTTCATTGTGTTTTGAAAAGCATGAGCAAAGCTGTTACCCCCCTGGATGCCTTGAGTTTTGGCAGTTGTCATTCTCCTGATTCATGTGAAGGTGGCCTTTGTTTGTCTTTGTGCAGGCCTGATCTCATTTCCACGGCCACCATGTGGAAATTCAGACTGAAGGCCAGCTGGATCCGGTCAGTTCAGTCAGATAACTCTACCCCAAATTGCTTCCCAGTTACCTTCAAGCCCTTTACCCAGATAGCTTCTTGGGTGCTTGTTAGAATACGGACGCTGAACCTTCTGGATTTTATAACCATTCCTAAACTATATTCTGAATGCTAGTATGCAAAATAGGTATTTCAGAATGATTGACTTAGTTCTCTGTGTATTTACTAACATTATTCCCTCGGGAAAAAAATTAATAAAAGCCTTGGAAATTGGGATGATTGTATATGATCTTTATTTTATTTTCAGTACAAAGATGTAATAAATAGTCCAAAAAATGTCTTAATGCAGAATCGAAAGATGATTACATAAACATTTTGTGTAAATGTCATAGTGTTTTAGTCCATCTGGCTGCCATATCAAAATACCACAGACTGGGTGGCTTATGAACAACAGGTATTTACTGCTCACAGTTCTGGAGGCCGGGAAGTCCAAGTTCAAGGTGCCAGCATGGTCACTGCCTGATGAGAGCCCATTTCCTGGTCCATAGCCAGCCCTCTCACTGTGTGTTCACATGACAAAAGGTGCTGGGGTCTTTCTGGAGTCCCTTTTATAAGGCACTATTCATGAGAATAAAGCCTAAGTACTTTTTATGACTCTGCTTTTTATACTGTCATCCTTTAGGGTTCCAACATAGGAAGTCTGTGTTTGGGGTGGGGAAGGGTATAGTACATAGTAATTTAGAAATCCCTTTTATTATTACAGTATTTAGTTGTTGACCCCTCACTATCAGACACTGTATCATGAATTAAAGGCGTGCTTTCTGAATGAATGCCAAGCTGAAAACTTCTTCATTCTTTCCAGTTAGAATATGAAAAATAGCCTCTATGTGCAGGTTTATATGAATTTGCTAAAATCTTCCTGTAGTTGATACTTTTTTTCACTTCTTTGACAGTCTGTTTGCTTTGTACCATTTCTCCTTTGTCTTAAGATGTCCTACAAGGATAGTTCTATTGACAAGTAAGAGGATGAATGAGGTTTTAGGACAGTGAAGACATCTTTTTCCCCCCAAAACCCTACATTTCCTGTTTCCCTTTTCTGTTCTCATGAAGCAGCACCATAATTTATCTCCAGCTTGTCTCTCTTTCCCACTGAAGACATTCTTTATGGTCACATTCCATCCTATTTTTCAATGTATTCCCAGGACCTATAAGCTCCCACAAAATGATTGGTAAAAATAATTTAAAAATAAAAGTAGAATTCAGATGACTGTGAAGTAAATATGCCCATTGAAGTACTAAACTTGATTAATGGCTTCAGTCTATAGAAGCATTTCTTTATAAAATAGAATATTTGAATATCCTTACAGAAGAATGACATATATGAAAATATTCATCTTAACAAAAAAATATTTCTATTTCTTTCTTTTAATATTTGTAAGTGTGCATGTTATTTTTTTCAGATAGACTCACCATTTATTTGAAAATGAATGGCTTACTTTCTATTCACTGGCTATCTTTTGTATATACTTTTCCATATGTGCTTCATGTTTATAACTTTACATCAGTGCATCCTGCTGTGTTATGGTTAACTATTGTACCATTGTTGAATATTTAGGTTGTTTCCTGTGAGTTTTTCCCCTACTGTAAATAATGTGACTATAAATATCATTATATAAGAAGCTTTTTCTTTTTTTTTCCCTTTTGGATGATTTCCAAGAGAGGCATTACTGGGTCAAAGATTATGTGTCTTTTTTAGCTCTTGTTGCATGTTGAACAGTGTAGTCATCAGCAATATGTGAATTTACCAATTTCATCAACATTAGGTTTTAATTTACTTTTTATAGTTCTTTTTAAGCTTTCTGTAGGTTGGTGGATGTAAAGTAGTGTTTCATATTTATTTTAATTCTCATTTTTTATATTCATCAGGGTGCATTTTTTAGGTTACAGTTAAAAAATCTCTCTTTTGAAAAATCCATATATTAGGATATTATGGGATTTAGGCCTAGAAGCAGTCTCAAGAGATCATCTAGTAAATGCCTCATTTTGACGATAACCAGCTTTTGAAATGACTAAAGCCCAGGACTGCAGTCGTCTGCCTGTCGTTGCAAGATGCTCTTCAGAATCCTCAAAATCTCTTTGACAACTTCCCCTTTCTCACCTATGTCCCACAGATTTTTTTCACCTTGAGGAGTAGCAATTCTGTAGTTAAGATTTCTGTACCTCCATAAGTCTCAGGACCTTTCAGGAGGAGAGAGAAGACATTCTGTTTACCAGAACACTTGACTTCAAGTAACTAACACTGGAGATTTTTTTGGTTAGCTATTGCCATGTAACCAATTACCCTAAAACTTGGTGGCTTCAGATGGCAACTGTGACTTATTATCTCTCATGGTTTCATGGGCAGGACTTTGAGAAAAGCTTAGCTGGGCAATTCTGGCTCAAAGTCCCTCTCCGTAGAGGGTAGACAGCTCTCTCTCATCATATGGTTGTATCACAGACCCAGAAATCGTGCAACTGCATCTAATCAACTAAGCAGTCACAAAGTCTGCCCTAGATTCTGGGGGAGGGGACTTATTTCCAGACATGTTTTCAAAGCACTATAGTAACTTAATCAACTTAAAGGTGCTTATAGGACAATTCATTGTTTAGATCAGAGTTGCTCAACATTGGCATTATTGACATGGGGGGCCAGGTAATTCTTTCAGGGCACGGGGTACTGGGGGGCTGTCCTTTGTACTGCATGGTGATGAGCGACATCATTGGCCTCTACTCACTAGATGCCAGTAAACCCCCACACCCTAAGTGTGACAACCAAAAATGGGTCCAGACATTATCAAATGCCCCTTGAGGAACAAAACTGTTCCCAGTTGAGACCCATCGTACTAAACAAGCATATATTAAGCACATTTGGTGTTCATGGCATCATGGAAATAACTCCAGCTCTAAAGAGTAAATTAAATACCATTTTTCACAGGCAAGCTATTTCCTACCTCCTGGGTCACTGAAGGATCAAATGGGATTATGAGTGGGGAAGTATTTTGCACACTCTAAAAGCATATACCGTCTTATTGTTTTTAATCCATAAATTTGGTATTCATCCATAAGCTTGGTATTCATCCATTTTTGTAATCGTTCATTTATTTAAAGGACTTTTTTAAGAGACCTGTATGGCATGCCTATCATATAGCAGTAAAGTGTCAGAGGGATTGGAGGAGTCAAGGCAGCCCCATCCGGGAGCTCTGCCTTCCATGTACAGCATCACCTGTCGGTGACAGTGGTAGCTGCTACATCCTTACGGAATGCAACATTTAACATTCAGTCTTTTAAGGAAAAAACTGCATTTTTCTTTCTTAAAGAAATCAAGAGAATGTTCTGCGACTACATTCCAAAAACTCAGGGTCATTTTGTGCTTCTGTCTTCTGCACTACCTTTTTTTTTAAGCACTATGGCTATTAAACCAGACATTAATAGACCTTAATCTGTACGCAATATATGGTCATTTTCAAAGTGCCTGTAATTTCTAAGATTACTTGATTGTTTTTTTTTATTTTGGAGAGAAGAGGGAGAGCTTTCTACATCATTTTGGTATTGCCACCCTTTCAACATGAAGACAGTGCTATTAAAAATGATTTCCTGATAATGTATGTTTTATGGTTGTGGTTTTGGATGTATTCAAATGACTTAATGTTACCTATGACCATTTTTTTTTTATCACCACATACTAGGTAATGATTAACTACATTTTAGAGTCTGAAGTCTATTTCTTAGTTTCAAAGTCATGGTCTGAGTAACCCTGCTTCCTGTTGTTGTAGCTTCCTGGAGGCCCCATAGACTGATACTGTTCTCTTGGTTCTTGTGGTGTGGCCCTGAGTATGCCTCAGCAAAATGCAGCCATGTGTCATTCCCCTACCCTTTCTACAGCAGTTCCCAGACACTTAATTAGAAATTTACTCAGAATATGCTTTTCGTGTTAGAGGTGAAAATGGGATCACAAAATCAAGTCCTTTTAAAATTTCTTAAAAAGTACGTTATCCTCAGTACCACATAATATTAATAGTAAAAATACAAAACAAAACAAACTGTCTTTACTAAATGCTCATCGTTTGCTAGGCACTGGGCTGAGCGTTTTATATGCATTGTCTGATCACAAAGAGATAGGCTCATGTATTTTATCTATTTCAGAGGTGTAAAGGCAGTGGCTTATGAAGAATGAGGAATTTGCCCAAGTTCATAGAACTTTTCAAACTTCAAGCTCTTAGGCAGTGTGAGAGACTGTTGGTCTTGCCTAGTATCTGGACTTTTCAGCTAAAAAAAATCCTTGTACTTAAGCACTGGTATACTTCTGCCACCCCATCACCCCAAAATAAAGTCAGTCTTCTTTGTATTTCTAGGGTTCTTCTATAGGTAGATAAAAAGCAAGTTCAGTGTTCTTTAAAATTCTAGGTAGAAAATAAAATATGTATGTATATTTGCATATACATATGCATGTACATAGATGTATGCATTTTTATTTATCTTTCCTTTAATCCAGCTGTCTGTATATCTTCTCAGTAATCTGCTCTCAAGGATCTTATTTGAACCAGTCCAAAACTCATATTTATTAACTAAACTGGTCTTCATTGATCTCCCATTGTATATGTAACTTACTCATAGGTGAAAAGGTGGCATAGTCGACTGGCTGTTAATTCAGTTGATTATTTTTGATCCACAACCATGTGCTGGCACTATTCTGAGTACTGGGGAATATAGCAGTAAACAGAATAGGTAAAGGCTCTACCCTGAGGGATGAAGGCATATTTACCACAAAACAAGTGAAGCTTACACTTCAGGGCCCCTAACTGAGCAGGCCCATTCCAATGGGTTCACATGGCCTGGTATTTTTATTAAATGTGCAAAAGTTAAGATCACGTCTCTTTTGTACCCAAAGCTAACACATTTCATCAATGGTGTTGACAACAAACTGGATAATAATGTCATCAATTCAGACAATGTCATCAATTCAGACTTTCTAGATTAATCCCTATAAAAGAAAATGAGATGCCTTGAAATATCATAGCTCCTGTATGATCCTAGAACACGATCTTAAACATTTACGTGACAATTACAAATAAGGAGCTATGAAAATGAAAGGGACTTTCCTTTATTATAAATAACAAAATTTTTTAAAATTAAATTTACCATGCCAAAAAATGTTGAATACTTTTAGAGAATATGATTTAAAAAAATTGTCAAGTGAAGAAGTGATCAAACGATATAGGGACAAAAACTGTAGGGAATAGGTATTATAGAAGTAGATATAGAAGAAGATCATTACTAACTAGGCAGTTAGTAAGATGTATGTTTTGAGTATTTTTTTTTTCTGGATCTTCCAGCATTTAAAAATATGTAATTGCTAGAATTGTTTTCTCATTCTAAATAAGTATTTAATTTTATACTTGAATGTGTTTTGTAACTTTTTCTTTAAAGAGCCACTCTGGAAAAATTGTAGAATCTTCAATCCCTACAAAACTTAGATCCTCCTGTGCAGATCCTGATGAGGGAGGCAAACAAATACAAAATATAAATACGTAACATATGAGGTAGTGATGCTGTCTTAAGAAACATTTAGCAGAGTAAAGAGGACAGAGAATGCTGGACAGGGGGTGGAAAATGGGAAGGTATTGTTTTACATGGGGTTATGTATTAGTTATTTATATTACTATACAACAAATTACCACACATGTGGTGACTTAAAATAATATACGTTTTTTATCTTGCAATTTCTGTTGGTCAGGAGTTTGTGCATGGCTTCACTAGGGTCCTCTGCTTCAGAGTTCCCCACATGGCTGCATCAAGGTATACAGGCCAGGGCTGGGGTCTCATCTGAAAGCTTAACTGAGGAAGGAAGCCCTTCTGCTCACTTTGATTGTTGGCAGAATTAGTTTTCTCCAGGACTGTTGAACCGAGTGCTTCCTCTCAGGCTCTCCACTAGAGGCCGCCCTCACTTCCTTGCCCTATGGGCCTCTTTAGTTCATCAAAGCTGACGAGAGAGTTGTCTTCTAGCAGGGTGGAAAGTCTAATCTTATGTAATGTAATCACAGAAGTGACATCCTATGACTTCTGATTCTGTGTTTTGAATCTTTAATTCTGGTGGTTTGGAGTCCCAAGTCCTACCCTCACTCAAGGGGAGAGGATCACACAAAGGCATGAATAACAGGAAATGAGGATCACTGGAAGCCCCCTGACTACCACAGGTAGGGAGAAAAGGCAGCTTTGACAGATTGATGTTTGATGCAAAAACAAGGATGCAGTGAGTGAGAATGCGTGGTGCTCTGGGAAAGGAGAATTCCAGGTAAAGGGCACAGACAGAAAAGCTCTGAGGTCAGAGTGTGTTTAGGGAAGAGCCAGGAGTCCAGCAGAATAGCTAAAGGGGTAGGGCAGGAGGTGAGTCAGACAGGTGTGGGAGGGAGCAGCAATGCAGCCATGGAGGCAGAACTTACACAGGAGAACAGGTGAGTAACCTTTGAGGAGTATTCCCCAATAAGAGACGCAAATGGAGAGCAGCAAGGGAGAGAAGGGTGTGCGCAGGTAGGTGAAAACCTGAAACGTTATGGAGAAATGACCAGAGACTTAACAGAAGAAATACCAACTTCAGTCATACCCATTGTTTCTACACATTGCCTCAAGGTATGTGAAGCATATCTTGTTACTGAGGAAGTTGTAATTACCTTGTTACTATGGAAAGGCACTGACTTGCTAAGTGAAGGAAAATGCTATTCTGAGAGAGTGAGAGAGATGAGTTTCTCCTTTCACATAAAAGGAATTTAGGGATAAAGTGTCCAAACAGGAAGTGAACTGATGAGCTGGTATTCCTAGGCACTGTCCCAGTCCTCTGGGTCATTGGGACAGCGAGGCTACTGAGGGGCTGCACCCCTCCAGCATTCTCATGGAACAAAAGAGAATCTATTGAGTTGTTAGGAAGCACTAAGTCCCAATAAATGGACTTACAAGCAATTGCAGTGGACTTCTGAAGATGTTCATTGCCTACAAGATCAAAACCGACTGTGGGCCACGTACCCCAGGACATAGTGCCATTACTTTGTCACAAAAACACTTTTATGTTTTTCATACAAAATATGAAATGTAAATGATATAATTGGAATTAGTATACAGCTCACCTGTATTTATATATGCGCAACTATGTATTGACGGAATTATCTTTGAACCTCAGAATAGTAATTTGAAATGCTCTGTTATGTCCTGATTTTCCTCACCTTTGTCTGTTGGGGCTGCCATCACAGAATAAAGCAGACTGGAGAGCTTCAACAATGGGAATTTACGTTGTCATGGTTCTGGAGACCGTCCAAGATCCAGGAGACACCAGAGTTGGTTTCTTGTGTGGCTTCTCTTCCTGGCTTACAGACTGCTGCCCGCCTGCTGTGTCCTCATGTGACCTTTCCCCTGTGTGCATGCAGAGAAAGAACTCTGGTACTCTACCTCTTCTTATAGGGACACCAGTCCTACCAGATTAGGGTCCCACTCTAGTCACCTCTTTTAAACTTGATTACCTCCTTTAAGGGCCTATCTTTACATGTAGTCACATTGAGAGTTACAGTTTCAACACCGGAATTTGGGGAGGATACAATTCATCTGTAACACCCTCTTAGGACTTAACACCCTATTAATAGATTCATTTCTGGCCATGGAAGAAATGTACATATTTCTTTGATATGAACACAGAGTAATTATCAAATAAATGATATATATGTACATTGTTTTTTAAAAAAGATGGATACAAATCATGAATGAATTATTACCCAGATGTCAGCTGGAGTCTCTCTGCTGCTTAAAATTGAGATAAGATTCATTCAGATCCCTATTGCATCCTTATAGATGACACAATGCTCTCCCAAGATTTCTCCGAACTCTCAGGAGGTATCCATTTTCATCCTCACTCAGCCCCCAACTTCCAGACCCCAGAGCATTTGTTCTCTGCTGTGTCAGGTCGGCTATCTGATTTTGCCCTATGTACAAGCTGATATATCTGCTTGTGGCCCTTCACGGATGCTGACAGGTGATGGGTTCCTGCGTCAGAGAGACAGGCTCCCACTCACAGCACAGCTGGCATCATGTGCATGAGCGTGTTCACCTGGGTTCCCCTTCTGCTTCCCCATGAAATCTCATGCAGGCTGTGTGGATGGGTCTAAACCGATGCCTGCACACATAGTAGGTTGCATTCCAAGAGAGGAACACTGGGTGAGCCTGCTGATTTACAGCGAGAAGTCAGCAAGCCTGCTCTTTGTCCTGGAGGGAGATAGTGTCTCATCTCCGGAGGTTGCTTCTTGCAACCCAAGCCTGAGAAGTGGCCCAGGTAAACAGCACTCGGGACACTGCCTTCGTGGCAAACCCATTGTACTGAGTTGAGTTGTAGCCCCCAAAAAAGATCTTTCTATATCTTAGTCCCCCAAATCTGTAGGTATTATGTTATGTGGATAGGAGATCTTTGAAGATCGCCTTGAGGAGACTTGGTAGAAACACGAATGTTGAAGACACTTCTGATGTGCGCTCAGGAGGAAATGAGGAACATGTTATCAGAAACTGGAGGAAAGGTGATCCTTGTTTATAGTGGCGTAAATTTGGGCCAACTTGTGTCCTACAGTTGTGTGGAAAGCAGACCTTTCAAGCAGTGAACTTAAGATATCTAGCTGAGAAGATTTCCAAGCAATATGTTGGAGGCGCAGGCTGCCTTCCTGTGCTTAATGTAGTAAAATGCAAGAGGAAAGAGGTAAATTCAGGAAGGAACTGTTAAACAAAAAAGAACAGTAACTACTGATTTGAGAAAAAATTACCAAAAACATTACCAAAAGAAAAGCAATTAGTATTAGGAGACTCATTGTTAGGAAAAGTGTGCTCTGAAGAGAAAGCTAAGGGTGTGGTTGGAAACGTTTTGCTGAATTAGGCATGTGATTTATGGATCCTCTCAACCACCTCTGCAGAGGCCAGGCAGGGATCCCCATGACATACACAGGAGACCTACAGGTTTTTAGGAATGTTGTCTCAGCAGAAATGCTGCCATCTTGGACTGCAGGGGACAGAGAAGCAGAGACCAGTAGAGCTGTTGCAGGCGCAGACAACAGCCTTGAGCAAAGAGGATTATTCTCAGGCCTGGAAACCTAATGGAATTAGACCTGCTATGTTAAACTTTCTTGGTACCAGTGACCCCTGTATTCCTTCTAATTTCTCCCTTTTGAAATGGTAATATCTATCACATGCCAGTCACAGCATCATATTTTAGATGCAGATAACATGTTTTCTAGGTTCACAGACCCAAAGATGAAGATAAATTTTGCCCCAGGACAGACCATGCCTGGAGTCTCACTCATATCTGATTTAGGTGAGAGAGCATTCCTCCTGGACTCTTGAGCATAGTTTTTCTGGGAAGCTTTGCTGTCCCCTAAGAATGTTCCCCCATGTCTTGGTGGCTTCTGCACCTTCCTGCTGCCCTTTGCGATGCCCAGCTCACTGTCCAGTGCCCTACTCCTCCCTGCACCTCTGCAGCCTCTGAGACAGTCCATATCCGGCACAGGAGAAATGTGCTCCACCTCCGTAAAGCGAAGGCATCCTGCCCTTGCACTGTCACAGAGTCAGGCCTTCAAGTTCATATATACTATATAGTTCATAAATATAAAATAATGCCTATATAATGGTTATTTTCTAACTTTTAGGTTGAGATATAATCAACATTATGTTCATTTCAGTTGTACAACATAATGGATTCAATATATGCATATATTGTGAAATGATCACCACAATAAATCTCATTAACATCCATCACCACACATAATCACAAATATTTTACTTGTGTTGAGAACTTTTTTTTAAATGTTAACCTGCTTTATTGTGGTATAATTTACATACAACAAAACTCACCTATTTTAAGTGTGTAGTTCTTTTGAGTGTTGGCACATGTAAACAGTTGTGTAAACCACTGTTACAATCAAATATACAACCTCACATCACCCAAAAAAATTGCCCCCTGACCTCCAGCCTGGCATGCTCAGATCTGATTTCCATTACCACGGTGTGGCCCTGTCTGGAGTGTGGCCCACGTGGGGCACTGCAGCTTGAAGCCTTTGGGATCTGGTTTGTTTCCCTCGGCAGAACGGTTTTGACGCATCCATGTGGCTGCATGTGTCAAGCTCATCCCTTTTTATTGCTCAGTAGTAGTGATGTACAGATATGTCCCATTTTGTTTGTCTATTCCCTAGCTGATGAACATTTGGGCTGTTTCCAGTTTGGGGCTATTATGAATAAAGCTGCTATTATGTGTGCAAGTCCTCATGTAGATGGGTTTTCATTTGTCTTGGGTAAATATCAGGAGTGGTATTGCAGGGTCATAGGGTGAGTGTATGAGTGACTATAAGAAGCTGCCAGATTGTTTCCCCACGTGGCTGCACTGTCCTGTGTTCCCACTAGCAGAGTATGAAGGGGACCTGGTACATTTGAGTTCTAGTCTAGGGCCTTTCTGGTTATACCATAGGGTCAGTAGCTGCCGAGAGGTTAGTGGCTGCTAATCAAGTTAATATGGAGCCTGTACATTTTTTGTTATATTGTTTATGTACAATTACTTGAACATTATGGTTACTAGACTCCCCCTATTATTAAATCCCCCCCATATACCCCATTACAGTCACTGTCCATCAGCATAGTAAGATGCTATAGAATCATTACTTGTCTTCTCTGTATATACTGCCTTCCCCATGTCCCCAACCCCCTTCATTATGTGTGCTGATTGTAATGCCCCGTTTTCCCCCATATCCCTCCCTTCCCACCCACCCTCCCCAGTCCCTTTCCCTTTGGTAACTGTTAGTCCATTCTTGGGTTCTGTGAGTCTGCTGCTGTTTTGTTCCTTCAGTTTTTACTTTGTTGTTATGTGTGTTGAGAACTTTTAAAATCTACTCTTTTAGCAACTTTCAAGTATACACTAGAGTATTATTGAGTATAGTCACCACATTGTACATTCCATCCCCATAACTTGCTTATTTTATAACTGGAGGAGTTCTTTTGCATTTGTTCATTATTTAAAAGAGATATTTCCCTGCCTAAAATGCCAGTATACATTTGTAGGAAAGTGCTGGAGTGCAATCTGAGAGTCCTAGTTAAAAACACATCTCTTCTCCAGTCTACCTCTTGCTTTTGGCCATGATTGTCTTCTCTTAACATGCATTTCTTCCCCTGTATTTCCTGGAACCTTTCTGCTCATGAACCCCTTCCATGAAAAGCCTGTCCACCAGCCCTTCAGCATATGTATACATGCTTAAATTTTACATTGGCCACACAAATCAGACCCTGCTTCTCCCCTCTTTTACTACAAATATATATCATTTAGCTCCGACAGGAAAATTAATAAATTTCCCTACCCAAATTTTTGTCATTGAATATAGATTGACGTGTTTTGTTTTATACACTTATTTCTGCTCTTGTTTTCAAAAGATTTTGTTCTTTTTTGAGCATTACTACCTTTTGAGGACAAAACTGTTAACTGTATCTAATCCCCAAACATATATTTCTCTTTTGAATTATCTTATAATTATGAAATATCTTTATAACTTAAAATTGGATTCCAGAAAAAGTGGGAGAATGAACTCCATCTTTGCTGAAATTAATTCATAAATTATGAAGGTTTCCCAAAAATCTGTTTCAGAGATGAACAGAAACACTCAGGGCAGGAGGTCCTATAAAATTTTTAAATGAGTGGAAGAAAAAAGAAGTCTGCATTAATTGATGGGTACTTAACTCTTGGTTTGCCCATGAATATGAAAATGACAACAAGCCAGGTTATCATCCAGGATGATGAAACACTATCCCCTTTTTATTGCAGACATAGAGGGATTAAGTTAAAAACTTCCAGGAGATACAATGCTTTTATTGGTGGTACATTTTGGCAAGGTTCTCTGTTGCTATCAACATGTGTACAGCAAGGTCACCTTTGACAAATGCTTTGAGTTTGCATTCATGAACAGTCACATGAGGTAAAGGAGGGAAGATTTACACTCTGGGTAATAATATGCTCCTGTCAGGGCAAAGTGCAAGGCACCTTGAAACTCACTACATTTACTGTAGAACTGGAAATGTATAAATTAATGTAACAATCTATGACTTGCCATGCCAAAATTTCACCATTTCAATCCAATCCTCTCCTGTTCCACATCTGTATGCTGCTGAGCGGGGTGTTCTTGTTCCTGGGGGACCTTCCTCTCTATGTAGTGAATTTCAGCTCATCTTCAAGGTCAAGATTGATTGCTACCTCTCCTGTGAAGCCTTTAAAACTTAGACTTGCCCTCTTCTCAGCTTTTGGCTCAAGTTTCTTCTTAGAAATTCTCTGAAATTTAATGCTTCTCCTGTTATGCTATAATTATTATTTTTTATTCAAATTATCAGAATGGAAGCTCAAAGACAGCAGGGATCTTGTCTGTTTGGTTCATTTCTATATTCCCAGGACCTAGAAAAATGCCAGACACAAAGGAGCTGGATAAATATTTTTTGAATGACCCATTTATTAGTATGTGTAGACATGTGGACATGATTAAGAGGGAAAGAAACACGATGTGCCAAATACGGTTATTTTCCATATGATCCAGTTAAAATTATGAGGACATAGGATCATATCACTATAAGCTTTGGGACTGCAAAGAAGAAACTGACATTGAATTAGACTGACTACTTGCATTAAATTTGTGTAAGCTAATTGGCTATCATAGGCTAAGTGTGAAACCATGACATGGATAGTGAGTTGTAAAAATATATTTGATTAGTGAACTGAGATTGTCCACTTAGCAAAAGAGACAGGGTCTTGAACAAAGGATTGAGTTAGTGGGAAAGAAGAGATCTAGGGTCAGTGGAGTGGAGTGAAGGAATGATGATGGAGAATGACATGTTTCATGAGGAAAATGAGCAGACCATTTATGAATGGAAATTCTAGACAAGAAGGTTGAGAAGATGTGCCAGACCAAGACTCAGGGCTCAGCCACCAACTGTGTGGCATTGAGCAAGAAAGACAGTTCCAGGTTCCTCATGGGTACGTTGGCACCAAGGGATAGGTTTTGCTGTCCCCCAAGGTTGTTGTGGGGTTCAGATGAGTCAAGGTGATTCTGAAATAGGCGGGCAGACAGAAGTAGTAAGCAGTAGTATGATGCAAATAGGAATATACATTCTTGTTCAAATAACAGAAGGAAAAATACTAGACAGAAATATGTCCAAATTAACTGCACTTGCTTTAGAATGCTGTGACTGTGATCTTTCTGCCCCTTATTTTCTCCATATTCCAATCATCATTGAAAAACATACATTTGATGAAAATCTATTTCTTTCAACAAACATTATCCTAGGTGCTGAGAACATTAAAGTGAATAAGAGAAGTAAGGTCTGAGCTCTCAGAGAGCTTAGATTTTAACAGGCAGAGACAGACACAAAACAATACAGATACAAAAGATCATTTCAGATAGTATGCACTGCGATAGTGGGTATTGATGGAGGAGGGTGCTGTGGCTAGAGAGGAGTCGGGGAAGTCTACGAGGAGAACTGAGTCCTGTTTGAGCAAAGACCAAAGTGATGAATAGATGCTGAGATGTAAATGCTGAGCTGGGGAGAATGTTTCAGACAGGGGTCAAGCAGCTGCAAAGGCCTTAAGCAGAATGAGCTGCTTGTGTTCAAAAGACAGAAGGAAAGCCAGTGTGTCTGAAACAGTAAGCAAGGAGGGTGGTGAAAAGTGAAGTCAACATACACACAAAGGCCAGATCATGAAAGGACTTTGAAACCATGGTAAGGAAACCGGATTTTGTTTTCAGTGTAATGGCAAGACATTGGGGTATTTTAAGTAGAGGTGAAATGATCGATTTACATGTCTGAGTAATATTTTATATGTATGTGTATCTATACATGTACATACATGTGTAAATATATTCATACAAGTATATGTATTAAATATATATGCATATGTGTGTGTATATAATATAACTATTAGATGATAAAGTGAACTCCATCATGATTTCATGTTGTAACATGATCTGCTGAGGTCTAATTAACAGGGGAAAAAATGAGGTCATTATATCCAGTCATATGTGATCTTCCCAGCAGTATATATTTTAAAAATGGGAGCATCTTAATAACGTCTCCCCAAACTTTTACTAGTATGATAGATAATTGGTAACATATTTAAATAACATTTATTGAGTTCTGCACAGTGGGGTGAAGTTAAACTGTTGATTGGAAACACCAGTATTCTAAATGTCAGTTCTGGTTCTCTGCCTAATTTGCCATGTTGTTTTCCTTCGCATTTCATTTCCTCAAAAATAAAAAGGAGCAGTGGTGCATATGAATAATAGACATTAAGGAGAAAGTTTGCAAATGTAGAGCTATATAGATTTTGCTACAGAGTATTTCAAAATTATTATTTGTCCTTCTCTTCCTAGCCACACATATTTCTAAGAAACAATGAGTTAAGCCCTCTTGAGTGAGAGAATCTGTGGTAGAATAATTTTAGCATGTAGAGAGGAACACTGACTACTTTAAGTCCCCAAAGCATCATCACCGACTTCTTTATTCCTTGGGATCCCCCTACACAATCTTCTTCTGGAGGCACACAGGCACAGGGAGGAGTGAGCCCTGTCCTCCGTCCTTCGGGTGCCTGGAACAATGGACTTACAAAATACTGTGTCCTTGCAATGCTGCCCAGAAAGCGGGGCATTCCTCTGTGAAAACACATATTAATGGCACTTTGATGTTGGTTTTAAAGAGTCCCCTTCAACGTCTGTAAAAATAAATACTGATCTCCAGTGGCAGGAAGCATCCTGTCATCTCCACACAGCCGTCCGTCTCAGGTTGAAGGACCGCCCGCTTTAATGCCATCAGTGTCAGAGGGAGATTTAGTCCACCTTCCTCTTTCTCCTCATTCCATTTCCATCAGAAATGAGGTTTTTCAGAAAAGTCTATCAAGGCTTTATCCTATCAAGCTCCTTGCTGTTTCCGAAAATGATTATTGTTTCTTAAGCATTCAGAAAGAAGCATCAAAGAACAAAACCATATTTTTGACAGTTGCCACTGGAATACAAGAGATGTGACACCTTTCCCCACATTTTCATCCTCAAAAACCATCCCTTCTGCAAGAAAATGATACAATTTTCACAGAGCTGTGATTGTTTTCCCCTTGTTGATATAGTCAGCGTGCTTTTGCCACAGACATTTCACAGAGTCCGTGTCAAGATCTTCAGGGGAATTCAGAAGAAATAGGAGGCAGCCTTCAGTCCCCGCCGCTGGTGGCTTAGAGCCTTTGCTGCTTTAGGAAGGACAAATAAACCTGAAGTTACTTAAGAATCCCTAGAGGTAATTTGTGGTTTAAGAGTTCAAGCCCTTGAATCAGACAGCGCAGGGCTCAAGGGCTGTCCTTACTTTTATCATTTTCCACCAATGAGACACACTCATCTTTAGAAACCGCAGAAAGCGCTGCAAAAAAAATTTAATAGTAACACTTAGTGTGGTGCCAAGGTCCCAAGTAAATATTTAAAAAGCAGTAGCTATTATTTCTTGGTAAACACTAATAAGAATAATTATTACATCAAAGTTTTTTAAGTGGCCTTTGAGAATTATTTTACAAACATATTCACAAGTTGTAAATATGGACTAAGTTTTCATTTCTCTTAACAGGCATTTTAAATTATTGTATGGCATACAATGTTGGTCTCCCAGAAGCAAAGATATTTTCTGGTCCTTCAAATGAACAGTTTGGCTATGCAGTGCAGCAGTTTATAAATCCAAAAGGCAACTGGTAAGAATATTCTCTTCTTTATGATTTCAGTAAAAATGCTAAGTAAATTTAATATTTGACTAATTGCTTGTTCAAATTGGTACATGAATATATTACTTATAAGTAGTCCTCAAATACCCTTAAATAAAGGATCTTTCCTGTGAATTGATAACTCTCAGATTGATAATTAATTGGATGGCATAATGGTACTTTTTAAAATCAGGATAGAAAATTTTCTCTATTTCATAGTGAATTCATATTATGTTTTGACCATTGAATAAATAGATAGATTTGTCTTCGTTTCTTATTCTGAAACTGGTATCCATTGAGTTTTGTAAATGTCCAGCTAGCTAATGCTGCCTCTGGCCCAATTCTAAATGGTAGAAATTTTCCCTCAATTTTCATCAGCAAGGTTTTGTCTACTGGTCTCATTCTAAGTTTCCCTTCTCTACTTCATGTGACAAATGGTCTTCATTAAGCATCGGGCAAAATTTACAAGGGTACCTTTCTCTAATGAATTTAGCATCTTTTATTTTTCCCCAAAAGTGCCCCCAGTTTTTCAGTGCCATCTAGTGGTTGCAATTTTACACCACGGTTACATTTATATGCAACCACGTTCATGGATATCAAAATACCTACCCCATTGCTGGTTTCAGTTTCCCATAACAACAGTGAAAATCAGCTCAGGGGAAAACAGATCATTTTGCAAGTCCTCTTTAGGCAGAAGAGCTCCAGCTGCTCTGCCACCTGAGTGGTACCCACTGGTGGGAAGGAGTCCTGCCAACAGGCCTGTGTCTCCGTGTTGCAGCAGAAGGCTGCACGCTCAGCCTGTTGCTTCTGATCCTGAGGCCTCTAGAGCTCTTTCCAAGTATTAAATGGGTTGTTGTCGGCTTTTCAGATAGGAGCTATATAGTTTATAACCTTTTTTTCTATAGGAACTGATGTTTGATGCTCAGAAAAGTTGAATTCAAAGAAATATTTAGAATCCAAATTATTCGCATGTTAAGAGCATTGCCTGTCTGTGTGGTAGGGAAACAACATGAAATTATCACTCAAGAGGGCAGTGTGGCTCAGAGGCATCTTGGAGGAAGTGAGTTTTGAGCTGTGTCTTAAGGGATAAGATGGACAGGCTGGAGAGGAGTGTTAGCTCGTGTGAGGAGACTGGGAAAACCATGTGTGTGCCGGCAGTTTGTCAGTCATCTGGAAGGATAAGAACAGCCCAGTGGAAACCCAAAGAGGGGCTGTCCTGCCAATGGGTTTTAGCCCTGGGCAAGTTCACTGTGGATTCAGTGTGACCAAAGAAATGACAGTAGAACATTCTTGGGGTGAAAGGGTTATACCCAACTTTATTTCCATGGTGGCAGGTCAGTCACTAGAACCCCGTCCACTCAGAGCAAGTCTGCATGCAGCAAGCCGGTCTCTGCCTCTGGGCCTCTCTGCCCCTGCAGCCGTCTCAGTCTCTGTCCTTGGCGCTGCCACCACTCCAGTCTCCTCTCTGCTCTCCTGCGCCTTGCAGCTGTGCCACCGTGTCACCCAGAGCGCTGGGCCAAGCTCTTTATATAGAGTCAATAACAATGTATTGCCCACACATGTGCAGTGAGCTAGCCAACCAGGGCCAGGTGAGAATCCCGGCCACAGGAACCTTCACTGTATCCGCAGTAGCAATGGCTCTTTGGGGATATGAAAGAGACCACACCTCTGTCAATTACCTAGAGATGCTTTGATAAGCATACACTGTGGTGAGGAGATGAGGAAGATGTTACGAATGGTATAGTTTGAACTTGGAATCTAGCAGATGAAGTTGCTAATGATCCTCCTTTTCTACATATATCCAGCCCTGATTCTTTCCTGGAGAAGGCAGCCCCATATCAGACTTCTCCACTGGAACATCTGATAGATGTACCAAATGTAACAAAGAAAACAAACACCTCAGTCTCCGCACCAGCTGATGAGGCCAAAAATCCTTGGCCCCTGTCTTTGTCTCACCTCCCCCATACCTCATCCACTGGCCAGTCCTGTTGACCCGCCACTAAAATACAAACGATAAGGCCCATTTCTCACCATGCTTCCTGCTGCCATCCTGGGGGAAGCCAACACCAGCCCTTACCCATCTCCTGCTTCTCTTCTTGCCTGTTTCCTCACTCGTTACAGCCAATGTGAACTTTTTTGCATTAAATACCACTACTTCCTAGATTAAAACCCTCTATGGCTTTCCTCTGAAATTAGAATAAATAAAAAACTCCTTAAGGACCCTCCGTGGTCAGTCATCTCTCCTCATGTTCTCCCCTGACACTATGAGCTCTATCCTTTGTCTTTCCCTTGAACACACCAAACTCATTCCTGCTTCAAAGCTTCCGCACTTGCTTTTCTCCTGCAAGGAACAGTATCCCAAGGTCTTCACACGGTTTGCTGGCTCCTATCGTCCAGTCTCAGTTCCAGTGTCTGCTCCTCACTGAGACCTTTCAGGGCAAGCCCAGCCACACTAGCACTGCACCGCCCCTTCCAGTCACGCTCCAGCCTTTTACACTAATTCATTTTCTGTGTAGGTTATTGCTATCTGGAAACATCTTTTTCATATATTCATTACCGTCTTTTGCCCTGTTTCATGGGTCTTTGTTTTGTTCACTACCGTGTCTTCAAAACCCAGAGTGGCATCTGGTATTGAGTAGGAGATCAATGATTTTTTGTTGAATGTCTGAATGAAAGTTCTATTTCCAAATGATTTGCTCATGGTATTCTGCAAACTTCAGTAGACTGACTTAAGACTGAGCTGAACAAGACCTTCAGGTCCACTCTACGGTCCACTTCGTAAGTATGGCCTTGCTGAGGACAGGCTACCATCACGCTTGGAGTTCTAATTTTTAGGTAACTTTTTATGGGACACGGTAAATCTAAGAGAGCCACTGTCTGTAATGGATGCTGTTAGGTACAAGAAGCCTGTCAAGGACTGTAAGGCAACCCAGCCACTGCTACCCTGAAGGCTGGAAGTTGAGTGAGACCAGAAGGGACAAACAGTTGAGAGGAACTTAGCAGCAGAGTCCTGGGGAAGTGAGAGGCAGTCATACCTCCTTCCTCTCTCTGGGATTCCCTCTGAGCATGCAAGTGGGTTCTGGACATAACCCTGTGAACACAGACTCCGGTGCTGATAGTGTTATGTCCAGACCAGGGATACCAGATACTTCAGGGTCCTTCCTTGGCCTTCTCCTGACATTCCTGAAAGCCGTATAAACATGAGACAATGGCTCTGGGAAAACAAGGCACCATCCTATGATTGGCGATGAGTGTCTTTAACTGTTGTAGTGCTTTCTGGAAAGGCCTGGTATGAGGCTTATGAAGCCTCACCTCCCTCAAGCCTATGTAAAGCCCACTGGTACGGGCATGCCCACCACACAAGAAGAGGAGGAGGGAGAGTGCCTGGCTTCCCGCAGGGGCTAAACCTGGTGGAGGGGAGAAGCAGGACAGCAAGAGGGCAGAAGCATGCCCATCGGGGGTCCTTTCACTGGTCTGGCCTTGGAAAAGCCAAGAAGCAGAAGAGGCCACATCAGGGACATGATCTTTTCACCCATCAGAGGCTGGACACGACACAGGGTGCAGAAAGTACGAAACACAGACCTTCTGTTACTCTGTGGAGCAGAATAAATGAGGAGGATTTACGCATTGAGTGGGCAGCCCTGATAGTGCCAGAGGCGCGCTAAGTGCCAGCCTCTTGTGGGTCACGGCGCCTCTGCTCTCGAGGTGTCACTAGCTGTGCTCACTCCCTAGTAAAAGCTCATTTTCTCCTCCTGAGGCCTGACACCCAAGGACAGGATTCCCTCGTGACCTTTCTCTTTAGCCTGGACACAGGGGCGGGGCCCTGGCCGGATCCCAGTGAAGGGTTTTTCTCACTCCGGGCTTGAGCAGGCGGCAGCACAGGCTGCCTTCCCAGCTCTCAGGCTCGAGGAAAATAATATGAAACTTGGAACCCAGAGTTGCCTGTTTGTTTTGACAGTTGGCACTGTGCCCTTCTCCTCCTAATTTACGACAGCCGCAGAGCCATTATGGAAGTAGCAGATGTGGAAGGATGGTTTGAACATTATCGTTCCTTCTGAAACTAATCAAGTTAACTTTGGGCACTGAAAGTGGTATTACTGTGAATTCCTTTAACAACTGTGCGTTTTTTCCCCCTAGACTGCAGCGCGCGCACCCTCACATGCCCTTTTATTTTCTGTACTGCCTTATTGATTGTTCTGGAGCTGCCCTTCTGCTAGTTTTTTCCTCAGCTTGCTCTGACTTTCTTTAGTCTGTGTTGTTGAGCCTCTTCATCTCTCAGCCCTTTGCTTCCATCTGACAACTCACTTAAGGCCCCAGTCTTGAGGTTTTCTAAGTCACACTCTGTTGTTCCTAAAGTACAACTTGAATTGTTCCATGTGTCCCATGTTACTAAGAATTTATAGGCATATTTTACACTGGGATCTACAAGAATTTAACAAAATGATCTTGACTCTTTTGCTTGTTTTGTTTAGTATACTTTTGTTACACTGTGTACTTTTACTCTAGAAATAGTGGTGATATGGCAATGAGAAGCCTAGAGCCTTTTTGACAGTCTCAGATGAGCTGAATAACTTTAAAAGCAAGGTGACCCCCCAAGCAGAGCAGTGGGCACCCGTCTGTCAGTTATGCGTGGTCTCTCTTCCTCCAGTGTCCCTTCAGAGCACTCACTCTGTGCACAGGATGTTCAAATGTAGATGATACAGTCCTTATCACAATTGTACAAAAGACTGAGGTATGTTTGCAGTCATTTCCTGCTGGCCTGTGGCGATATGCACTGTTTCTGTTTGTCTAACCTGAAGGCTTGTCCCAAGAACAATCCGAGCTCATCCTATGACTAAAAGTCTTAGAACACTGCACTCACTTGGGTGATGAGGACTGTCTGGGAATAGGGGTATTTCCAGTTGCTGAAATGTATTTCCTTGTGCCAGTGAGGACTGGTGCATGCTTGTTCCTTAAGAAAAGAGGAGAAATAGAGTGAACATTTGTCATGGCCAACAAAAAAAGATTCATTTATGGAATTGTGAACTCATATTATAGTTATAACTTTTTAATGAAAATGTTAATAAAACTTTATGTGGTTTATAACTGGTTGTCTGGAAGAGATATATAAAAGAATTTTAGATAAGTAATAAAGCAGAAACATTCAAATCTATAATAGACATCAAAGGTTATGTCATACAGCAACACTGGTAATAACAGTGCCTGGAATTTATTAAGTACTCTTTCTTTGCCAAACACATAATACTCAGAATGACTCTAAGAGCTTTGTAAAACTATTATGTCTTTTACAAATGAGGCGACTGAGACTTTGGAAAGGTTAAGTAGTTGCCTAAGATTATAGAGCTTATAAGTAATAAACACAGGGTAGATTAATGCAAAACAGAGGTAAGATGTTCCAAGTATCCCTATTTTAATACGTATCCAAGGAGGAGCGTAGCAGAATGTAATTGGCATTTATAAATAATATTTAAATATAGTTTTCATATAAACTTTATAAAGTAAGATAAATGTCCTTCAGTATTTTGAATGGAGTTGTCTGGGCAGGGATGACGGTACCCACCTGTCTTTTCACTTCCTTGTGGACAGTGATTCATCCTGTAAGTCAAGAGCTAATGCACAAGGGTTTACCCTCATCTTCCCCACCACTAGCTGAGTGACTAAGGGAAAGTCACATGACCTCTCTGGAGCACCCATAGAATGCCGTTGCTATCCAACTGAATGTTTTGAGCACCTTGTGACAGGATAAAAATAAAGCACTTTGAAAACTCATCATTAGCACTGTGTGAAAACATATAGGAAGAAAACCAGGATTGAAATAATGTTCTTCCCTCTCTCTCTGTGCTACCTGCTCTTCTATCATTTCACATCTGTCATCAATTAGCTTCCATGCATACTGGATTAGCTTCATCCATTTCTTCTTTTTCTCTGCCAAGAATGCTGTTCTGATCCCTTTTCCAAAATAATCATGTCTTTGTCTTTCATTATGGCCTTTAAATATTAGCCAGTTGTCAGCCTTTATGTCTGTTTCCAAGGGTGAAGTTCTCTTGCCATTAGGTGGCCCTGGCAGTGCTGTTTGACATGCTTACTTTGTTTATTCACAGTTTTCTTTTATTTTAAACCCATGACATTTATATCCCTTTTTGTTCTTCCACTACATTTTCTCTTCACTAACTTATAACTTAGTCCAATTTTTGATTCTGTAAATGTATTAGAAGTCTGCTAGTAATATAGTTTTACTCTTTTAAATTTGAAAAACTTACTCTCATTTTTATAAATAATGACTGTGCTATTCCCATGTAATTAAACCACACTCAACACTATTTATATAGGCTCGCAAAGTGGCTTGTCTCCTATCAAGAATGACTTTTCTTAGGCAGGCAGTGCAGGCAGGATAAATAGGGAACCAACTACCTTTTAGAACTCCATGGACCACCCTAGTCTTGATTCACCTTCAGTTGTCACACCATAGTTGTTAATTTTTTTCCTACTAAGTTAAAATAATCTTTATGGCTCAATGTTTTAGTGCTTGGTGTTATTTATTATAAAAAATACTTGTAGTAGAAAGGACACTTTAAATATGCCCTGCTCTGATTTGCTTCTTCCTTCCCCCACATTGAACACAAATGTGTGTATATACCTACAAACACACATACACACTCCTCTTTTATGACTGTATGTGGGATCGATGCACTGATCCAGAGTGTCTGGAGACCATCAGTGATCTGTGAAAGTCCTCCACGCCTCACCAGCTGGGCTTATAAGTTTCAGCTTTCCTCTGTTAATGCCTGAGTGTTTCTGGAATAAAGTTCATTTACAAAAATGAATGGGGCTTACACACGCACACAGCTTCCTGATGGCCACTTATCTGAAACTTTTCCATCCATCTAACTCCATGTGAAGAAGGATCTAGAGAGCAGTGAGTGGCACAGGTGGAACCTATTTGTTAATCTCTGTATGGCCCATATGATGGCAGAACAATGACGACCTCTCTTCTAGAAAGTCCTAAGCCAACCTAATGTAAGAAAGAATCAAGCATTTGGAATGAAAGGCATAGGTGCACATCTCGGCTTTGTTGCCCATTAGACATGTAGACTGTTTCTTTAAATGAAAACAGAAATAGTTACAACACTCCACCCCACAAGGTATTTCTAAGGATCAAAGGAGATAATATACATAAAACATGCTTTATAAACTGTAAAGCGGTTTATAAATGTTGCTTTTCTAATTTTTTTTTTTTAAGTTTAATCTTCATTATAACATTTTCGCCACCACTTTCTTTTTTTTTTTTTTTTTTTTTAAGTTTTGGCTTTGACTTTTATTTATTTATTTTTTTTTAATTTTTTTTTGAGAGGGCATCTCTCATATTTATTGATCAAATGGTTGTTAACAACAATAAAATTCAGTATAGGGGGGTCAACGCTCAATGTACAATCATTAATCCATCTCAAGCCTAATTCTCGTCAGTCTCCAATCTTCTGAAGCATAACGAACAAGTTCTTACATGGTGAACGAATTCTTACATAGTGAATAAATTCTTACATGGTGAACAGTACAAGGGCATTCATCACAGAAACTTTCGGTTTTGATCATGCAATATGACCTATAAACAATCAGGTCAAATATGAATATTCGTTTGATTTTTGTACTTGATTTATATGTTGATCCCACATTTCTCCTATTATTATTATTATTTTTATTTTTAATAAAATGCTGAAGTGGTAGGTAGATGCAAGATAAAGGTAGAAAACATAGTTTAGTGCTGTAAGAAGGCAAATGTAGATGATCAGATGATCAGGTGTGTGCCTATGGACTAAGTATTAATCCAGGCTAGACAAGGGCAGCAAGACATCCACGGATGCAGAAGATTTCTCTCAAAGCAGGGGGGGTGAGGTTCTGAGCCTCACCTCTGTTGATCCCCAAATTCTCACCTGATGGTCCCCCTGCGACTGTGCCTGTCTTAGGTTGTTCCTCCCTTGAGGAATCTTACCCGTCTCTGGCTAACCAGTCATCTTCCGGGGCCATACAGGGAAATGTAAAGTTGGTAAGTGAGAGAGAAGCCATATTGTTTGCAAAGGTTAGCTTTTTACTTCTTTGCAGATTTATGCCTTGTGGCTTCTATGCCCAGCACTTGTCTCGAGGTATCTTTACCACCTGGAGGAATTATGATACTCGGTAAATTCGATATGAGGCACGAATTCTATTTAAGGGTTGTAATTAGAAAGGAAGAAGAAAAGCTATAGATGTAGCATATGAAGGAAACATGGGAGGATTGATTATTTCTTTGACATATCTTCTTGTATAGTACCTTAAGTATGTATAGGTTTTAAACTACTAACTAATTTGCACACACATATTAACGTAATAGGAATACGGTGACATAAACAAAGCAAATCTATAATTACCAGCCATCTCCAGTGAAGCCAAGAAAACCATTTAGGCACCCTAGGCATTTGTGAAAATTTATCTATGATATGATGGATATTGTCAAACTGTACTTGAACCATCAGACAAATTAAAGCAGCCCATTTCTGGGATCTGTTCACATCCCATATGTTCTTTTAACCATAGATAGTCTATAGTCATGAGATTTTGGAGTGCTACAACTTGCACCCCTCCCAACTCCTGGTTGAGTTCCAACAGTACAGATCCGGTCAAATTCGTTGTCTCACTGTATGCACATGCCAGCCTAGACATCTCCCTCCTCATTCCTATGGCAAGTCCAGGAGACGGTGGGCTGGATGCAGCCCCAACCGCAGCATCGTCCGGATCCCTGTGGAGGCTTTTTGATGATCATCCCCCGGCACAAGTCCTCCAGAGAGTGCTGATGCCGGAAGCTCCTCCTCATATCGTATCTTAGTTCATTTTCTGGGTATCCAAGCTAGGCCTTGATCTTCTGCGTAGAAACAAACAGACCCTTTGCCCACACTTTGACATGCCCTCTATACCACTGTGCAGAACTCATTGGAGGTCAGCACACAGTAACTACTTTTTTTTTTTTTTTAATTAAGAGAAAGGAATATTATCAGAAAAGAGTACCTCCATAGCTGATCATCTGACACCCTTCAAGTGATCAACATTAAGGATATTTAAAGCATGCGTTGATCTTTGATTTACCAATAGTTTTATCCTGTTAAGGAGTAATCCCCCTTTTCTTTCTTTCTTTTCTTTTTTTTTTTTTAATTTTTAATCTACACTTACATGAAGAATACTATGTTTACTATGCTCTCCCCTATATCAGGTCCCCCCTAACAACCACATTACGGTTACTGTCCATCAGCTTAGCAAAATGTTGTAGAGTCACTACTTGTCCTCTCTGTGTTGTGCAGCCCACCCTCCCCTTTCTCCCTCCCCCCATGCATGCTAATCTTAATACCCCCCTTCTTCTTCCCCCCCCTCATCCCTCCCTGCCCACCCATCCTCCCCAGTTCCTTTCCCTTTGGTACCTGTTAGTCCATTTTTGGGTTCTGTAATTCTGCTGCTGTTTTGTTCCTTCAGTTTTTCCTTTGTTCCTATACTCCTCAGATGAGTGAAATCATTTGGTATTTCTCTTTCTCTGCTTGGCTTATTTCACTGAGCATAATACTCTCCAGCTCCATCCATGTTGCTGCAAATGGTTGGATTTTTCCACTTCTTATGGCTGAGTAGTATTCCATTGTGTATATGTACCACATCTTCCTTATCCATTCATCTACCGATGGACATTTAGGTTGCTTCCAATTCTTGGCTATTGTAAATAGTGCTGCGATAAACATAGGAGTGCATCTGTCTTTCTCAAACTTGATTGCTGCGTTCTTAGGGTAAATTCCTAGGAGTGGAATTCCTGGGTCAAATGGTAGGTCTGTTTTGAGCATTTTGATGCACCTCCATACTGCTTTCCACAGTGGTTGAACTAATTTACATTCCCACCAGCAGTGTAGGAGGGTTCCCCTTTCTCCACAGCCTCGCCAACATTTGTTGTTGTTTGTCTTTTGGATGGCAGCTATCCTTACTGGTGTGAGGTGATACCTCATTGTAGTTTTAATTTGCATTTCTCTGATAATTAGCGATGTGGAGCATCTTTTCATGTGTCTCTTGGCCATCTGTATTTCTTTTTTGGAGAACTGTCTGTTCAGTTCCTCTGCCCATTTTTTAATTGGGTTATTTGTTTTTTGTTTGTTGAGGCATGTGAGCTCTTTATATATTCTGGACGTCAAGCCTTGATCGGATCTGTCATTTTCAAATATATTCTCCCATACTGTAGGGTTCCTTTTTGTTCTATTGATGGTGTCTTTCGCTGTACAGAAGCTTTTCAGCTTAATGTAGTCCCACTTGCTCATTTTTGCTGTTGTTTTCCTTGCCCGGGGAGATATGTTCAAGAAGAGATCACTCATGTTTATGTCTAAGAGGTTTTTGCCTATGTTTTTTTCCAAAAGTTTAATGGTTTCATGACTTGCATTCAGGTATTTGGTCCATTTTGAGTTTACCTTTGTATATGGGGTTAGATAATGGTCCAGTTTCATTCTCCTACATGTAGCTGTCCAGTTTTGCCAGCACCATCTGTTGAAGAGACTGTCATTTTGCCATTGTATGTCCATGGCTCCTTTATCAAATATTAATTGACCATATATGTTTGGGTTAATTTCTGGGGTCTCTAATCTGTTCCACTGGTCTGTGGTCCTGTTCTTGTGCCAGTACCAAATTGTCTTGATTACTATGGCTTTGTAGTAGAGCTTGAAGTTGGGGAGTGAGATCCCCCCTACTTTATTCTTCTTTTTCAGGATTGCTTTGGCTATTCGGGGTCTTTGGTGTTTCCATATGAATTTTTGAATTATTTGTTCCAATTCATTGAAGAATGTTGCTGGTAATTTGAGAGGGATTGCATCAAATCTGTATATTGCTTTGGGCAGGATGGCCATTTTGACGATATTAATTCTTCCTAGCCATGAGCATGGGATGAGTTTCCATTTATTAGTGTCCCCTTTAATTTCTCTTAAGAGTGACTTGTAGTTTTCAGAGTATAAGTCTTTCACTTCTTTGGTTAGGTTTATTCCTAGGTATTTTATTCTTTTTGATGCAATGGTGAATGGAATTGTTTTCCTGATTTCTCTTTCTATTGATTCGTTGTTAGTGTATAGGAAAGCTACAGATTTCTGTGTGTTAATTTTGTATCCTGCAACTTTGCTGTATTCCGATATCAGTTCTAGTAGTTTTGGAGTGGAGTCTTTAGGGTTTTTTATGTACAGTATCATATCATCTGCAAATAGTGACAGTTTAACTTCTTCTTTACCAATCTGGATTCCTTGTATTTCTTTGTTTTGTCTGATTGCCGTGGCTAGGACCTCCAGTACTATGTTAAATAACAGTGGGGAGAGTGGGCATCCCTGTCTGGTTCCCGATCTCAGTGGAAATGCTTTCAGCTTCTCGCTGTTCAGTATAATGCTGGCTGTGGGTTTATCATATATGGCCTTTATTATGTTGAGGTACTTGCCCTCTATTCCCATTTTGCTGAGAGTTTTTATCATGAATGGATGTTGAATTTTGTCAAATGCTTTTTCAGCATCTATGGAGATGATCATGTGGTTTTTGTCTTTCTTTTTGTTGATGTGGTGGATGATGTTGATGGATTTTCGAATGTTGTACCATCCTTGCATCCCTGGGATGAACCCCACTTGGTCATGGTGTATGATCCTTTTGATATACTGTTGAATTCTGTTTGCTAATATTTTATTGAGTATTTTTGCATCTACATTCATCAGGGATATTGGTCTGTAATTTTCTTTTTTGGTGGGGTCTTTTCCTGGTTTTGGTATTAGGGTGATGTTGGCCTCATAGAATGAGTTTGGGAGTATTCCCTCTTCTTCTATTTTGTGGAACACTTTAAGGAGAATGGGTATTATGTCTTCTCTGTGTGTCTGATAAAATTCTGAGGTAAATCCATCCGGCCCCGGAGTTTTGTTCTTGGGTAGTTTTTTGATTACCGTTTCAATTTCTTTGCTTGTAATTGGTTTGTTTAACTTTTGTGTTTCTTCCTTGGTCAATCTTGGGAGGTTGTATTTTTCTAGGAAGTTGTCCATTTCTTCTAGGTTTTCCAGCTTGTTGGCATATAGGTTTTCATAGTAGTCTTTAATAATTCTTTGTATTTCTGTGGAGTCTGTCGTGATTTTTCCATTCTCATTTCTGATTATGTTGATTTGTGTTGACTCTCTTTTTCTCTTAATAAGTTGGGCTAGAGGCTTATCTATTTTGTTTATTTTCTCAAAGAACCAGCTCTTGGTTTCGTTGATTTTTGCTATTGTTTTATTCTTCTCAATTTTGTTTATTTCTTCTCTGATCTTTATTATGTCCCTCCTTCTGCTGACTTTAGGCCTCCTTTGTTCTTCTTTTTCCAGTTTTAATAATTGTGATGTTAGACTATTCATTTGGGATTGTTCTTCCTTCTTCAAGTGTGCCTGGATTGCTATATACTTTCCTCTTAAGACTGCTTTCGCTGCATCCCACAGAAGTTGGGGCTTAGTGTTGTTGTTGTCATTTGTTTCTATATATTCCTTGATCTCTATTTTGATTTGTTCATTGATCCATTGATTATTTAGTAGCATGTTGTTAAGCCTCCATGTGTTTGTGAGCCTTTTTGTTTTCTTTGTAGAATTTATTTCTACTTTCATACCTTTGTGGTCTGAAAAATTGGTTGGTAGAATTTCAATATTGTGGAATTTACTGAGGCTCTTTTTGTGAGCTAGTATGTGGTCTATTCTGGAGAATGTTCCATGTGCACTTGAGAAGAATGTATATCCTGTTGCTTTTGGATGTAGAGTTCTATAGATGTCTATTAGGTCCATCTGTTCTAGTGTGTTGTTCAGTGCCTGTGTGTCTTTACTTATTTTCTGCCCGGTGGATCTATCCTTTGGGGTGAGTGGTGTGTTGAAGTCTCCTACAATGAATGCATTGCAGTCTATTTCCCTCTTTAGTTCTGTTAGTATTTGCTTCACATATGCTGGTGCTCCTGTATTGGGTGCATATATATTTAGAATGGTTATATCCTCTTGTTGGACTGAGACCTTTATCATTATGTAGTGGCCTTCTTTATCTCTTGTTACTTTCTTTGTTTTGAAGTCTATTTTGTCTGATATTAGTACTGCAACCCCTGCTTTCTTCTCACTGTTGTTTGCCTGAAATATGTTTTTCCATCCCTTGACTTTTAGTCTATGCTTATCTTTGGGTTTGAGGTGAGTTTCTTGTAAGCAGCATATAGATGGGTCTTGCTTTTTTATCCATTCTATAACTCTATGTCTTTTGATTGGTGCATTAAGTCCACTTACATTTAGGGTGACTATTGAGAGATATGTACTTATTGCCATTGCAGGCTTTAGATTCGTGGTTACCAAAGGTTCAAGGTTAGCTTCTTTAGTATCTTACTGCCTAACTTAGCTCGCTTATTGAGCTGTTATATACACTGTCTGGAGATTCTTTTCTTCTCTCCCTTCTTATTCCTCCTCCTCCATTCTTCATATGTTGTGTTTTTTGTTCTGTGCTCTTTTTAGGGGTGCTCCCATCTAGAGTAGTCCCTGTAGGATGCCCTGTAGAGGTAGTTTGTGAGAAGCAAATTCCCTCAGCTTTTGCTTGTCTGGGAATTGTTTAATCCCGCCATCATATTTAAATGATAGTCTTGCTGGATACAGTATCCTTGGTTCAAGGCCCTTCTGTTTCATTGCATTAAGTATATCATGCCATTCTCTTCTGGCCTGTAGGGTTTCTGTTGAGAAGTCTGATGTTAGCCTGATTGGTTTTCCTTTATAGGTGACCTTTTTCTCTCTAGCTGCCTTTAAAACTCTTTCCTTGTCCTTGATCCTTGCCATTTTAATTACTATGTGTCTTGGTGTTGTCCTCCTTGGATCCTTTCTGTTGGGGGTTCTGTATAATTCCATGGTCTGTTCGATTATTTCCTCCCCCAGTTTCGGGAAGTTTTCAGCAATTATTTCTTCAAAGACACTTTCTATCCCTTTTCCTCTTTCTTCCTCTTCTGGTATCCCTATAATACGAATGTTATTCCTTTTGTATTGGTCACATATTTCTCTTAGTGTTGTTTCATTCCTGGAGATCCTTTTATCTCTCTCTATGTCAGCTTCTATACGTTCCTGTTCTCTGGCTTCTATTCCTTCAATGGCCTCTTGCATCTTATCCATTCTGCTTATAAATCCTTCCAGGGATTGTTTCACTTCTGTGATCTCTTTCCTGACATCTGTGATCTCCTTCCGGACTTCATCCCACTGCTCTTGCATTTTCCTCTGCATCTCATCCCACTGCTCTTGCATTTTTCTCTGCATCTCATCCCATTGCTCTTGCATTTTTCTCTGCATCTCTGTCAGCATGTTCATGATTTTTATTTTGAATTCTTTTTCAGGAGGACTAGTTAGGTCTGTCTCCCTCTCAGGTGTTGTCTCTGTGATCTTTGTCTGCCTGTAGTTTTGCCTTTTCATGGTGATAGAGATAGTTTGCAGAGCTGGTACAAGTGACCGCTGGAAGAGCTTCCCTTCTTGTTGGTTTGTAGCCTTTTCCTGGGAGAATAGCGACCTCTAGTTGCTTGTGCTGGGCAGCTGTGCACAGACAGGGCTTCTGCTTCCTGCCCAGTTGCTTTGGGGTTTATCTCCGCTGTTGCTGTGGGCTTGGCCTGGCTGGGGCTGTTCCTCCTAAATGGTGGAGCCCCGTTGGAGGGGGAGCGGCCAGGAGGCTATTTATCTCCGTAAGGGGTCTCTGTGCTCCCTGCTGCCCAGGGGGTTAGAGTGCCCAGAGATCCCCAGATTCCCTGCCTCTGGTCTAAGTGACCAGTCCTGCCCCTTTAAGACTTCCAAAAAGCACTCTCCAAACCAAAACAACAACAGCAACAATGAGAGAGGGAACAGAAAGAAAGAAAAAAAAAAAAAAAAAAAGGAAAAAACAAGCGATTTTTTTTTCTTTTTTTTGTCCTCAGGTGCCGGTCCCAGGCACCCACTTACTGGTCCTGCTGCCCTGTCTCCCTAGCACCAGGGTCCCTGTCCTTTCAAGGCTTCCAAAAAGCACCCACCCACCGGTCCCGCAGGGAAGGAACGCTCGATATTCTTTGTCCTCAGGCGCCGGTCCCAGGCACCCACTCACCAGTCCCGCCACCCTGCCTCCCTAGCACTGGGGTCCCTGTCCCTTTAAGGCTTCCAAAAAGCGCTCGCCAAAAAGAGAAAAAAAAAAGGGGGAAAACGCGCGATTTCCTCTGTCCTCAGGCACCGGTCTCAGGCACCCGCTTGCCGGTCCTGCAGGGAGAAACGCGGGATATTCTTTGTCCTCAGGCGCCGGTCCCAGGCACCTGCTCACCGGTCCCGCCACCCTGCCTCCCTAGCAACGGGGGCCCGTCCCTTTAAGGCTTCCAAAAAGCGCTCGCCAAAAAAAAAAACCGCTCCGGTTTCTTTCCACCCGCCGGGAGCCGGGGGGAGGGGCGCTCGGGTCCCGCCGGGCCAGGGCTTGTATCTTACCCCCTTCGCAAGGCGCTGGGTTCTTGCAGGTGTGGATGTGGTCTGGATGTTGTCCTGTGTCCTGTGGTCTCTATTTTAGGAAGATTTTTCTTTGTTATATTTTCATAGCTCTATGTGTTTTTGGGAGGAGATTTCCACTGCTCTACTCACGCCGCCATCCTGGCTCCGCCCTGCTTTTCTAATTTTTGTCATTGATAAAACAACAGTGTGCCCAAGCACCTACTTGAGTGTCTCATGAGCTTTGGTTTATAAAAATGTGGTGGTTCTTAAAATCCCTTCTTTCCCCACTAAGGCCCATGAATGTGGAATTTATATCATTACAAGGCTTTAAACTGAATATTTTAGCTTTTGACTTTAACTTCAGGAGAACTGCATGTTGGGTGAGTGATCTCACCCAATGCACTGGATCAGTGCATCGATCCCACATACAGTCATAAAAGATGAGTGTGTATGTGTGTTTGTAGGTATATACACACATTTGTGTTCAATGTGGGGGAAGGAAGAAGCAAATCAGAGCAGGGCATATTTAAAGTGTCCTTTCTACTACAGGTATTTTTTATAAGAAATAACACCAAGCACTAAAACATTGAGCTATAAAGATTATTTTAACCTAGTAGAAAAACAGATTCTGTTTTTATTGATTCATTTGCTTCTAGTGCAAAAGCTAATTTCCAGGGTTTTCCTGAAACCATAGGCTTAAGATGTTTTATCAGTAATGAGGTTGGTGGACTCTCCCTCATGGAACTGAAAGACCTTGAGGGTTTAGCCACCCCACTATTTAAGGAGGCAGTCTAGCAGCCAGAGGAGTCCGAGGCAGCTCAATGAGGCTTATGTACTAAAATTGCCTTTCTTCATATGCCAAAGAGCCTTAACTATTAAATTTATAATAGCAGGGTTTCCTGGCCAAGAGCTAAACCTGAGCTCTTTTCACCTGTCTTTCTCCTTCCTGGGCAAAATATCCCCTTGAATGTCTGATAGGCATCTCAAACTTAAAATTCCTCATCCTGAGCTCCTGAGCTCCCCTTGTCTCCAAATCTCCTTCTTTTGATAGTATCTCCCTTACCTGATCACTGGCAACTTGTTTCCTTTTCCTTTTCGTTTCTCAGTGAAAAACCTTGTATCATCCTTGACTTTTTCTTTTGTATTCAAAAACTAATCTCTGGAGAAATCCTGTGGACCCTACCTTCAAAATCAAAAAGAAAACCTCTTCCCTCTGCCAGCCCTTCACCTGTTGCCTGAACTGCCACAGTGCCTCTGAAGGGCTTCACTCACACTGCCTTAGCACCAGTGCGATCATTGTCAACAGAGAAGCCCTCAAAATACGTCTAAAATATGGCAGATCACTGCACTACTTTGCTCAAAACCCTCCAGTGGCTTTCTCACCACACCTAGAGAGCCAAGGTTTTGAAATTTCATGAAATCTCCATGAGCTGGGCCCTTTACCCATCTGACCTGTCTTCTACCACTTCCCCCCACCCACACATTCTGGTCCCGTCAAAGGGCTTTCACACCTGCTGTTCCCACAGTTTGGGCTACTTTTTTTATCAGTCTTATAGTTCACTCCTTTAATGCCTTCATGTCTTTGCTTAAATGTCACATTCTCAGTGAGACCTTTTCTGACCATGCTAATAAAGATCACAACACCCTCCCCACACTCCAAACTCTATCCCGCTCATTTTTGCCACAAAGCAGTGATCGCCATCACCAGGTCCCCTTACTAAATTTATTGTCTGCTTTTTCTCACAGAATATAAGCTCCACAAGACCAGAAACTTCTGACTTACTTACTGATGTATCCCTGGTGCCGGAATTGAGCCTGGCACATAGTAGTTCTGGCCACCATGTAAACACAGCCTCACAGGGTATATACTGCACAAGGCCAGGGACACCATTCACACGCGAAAGGTACCCCCTGGAGCTGTACAAAATATCAGCTCCATAGGGTCTCAATAAACATTTGTTGAATCAAGTAAAGCATGTTTTGCCCTACTCTTTAAAGTACACCTTGGTTGATAATCTCTATGAAAAATCACCACTTTAGTATTATTAGCATTATTTAGTATTTAGCATTAAAGGAACACTTGGAGAGGTTAGAGACAGACTAAAGGAAGATATTTATAACAGCCCCTGGATTGTGGGTTTTAAACTACCTATACCACCATAAATACTGCTTACTCACTAAACAAAGTATTTTGAATTCCCCTGGAGGTAGACAAATTGGCTGTGTTTTGGAATGCCACATAATCTCTGTTTTCCCACAAGATAATTGAACAGTGTTATTTTAAGTAGTATTGGAAGAATTTCCAGTTTCACTGTAGGAAAAGAGAAGTATATATGTTGGGGTTTTGTTTTGTTTTAAGAATCAGCACACAAAACTGTTAACGCAGCTCTTCCATCCAGTCATGATTAAGTTAAATCCATACCTTCAATGCAGCTTTGCCGCACGTTGGCCGGGCTTACCCACTAACCCACCCTGTTCACCACCTATGTAACAGTCTCTCCTGGTGTGTTTCTTCCTGCTATGGCTGATTATGTAAAATTGTATGGATAAATATACCAGTCTCCCTCATCTCCCTGTCTGGTTCATTGGAGAAGGTCACAGTTCTCTGAGAGTAGCCACTGGCGATGTCATAGCCTTTCCTTATAAGGACACGTTGTCAGGAACTGGGATTTCACCCAGGCCTTTCTGCGGAAGTGAGGAGTGTCCACTGGAAACATTGCCAATGAAGCGGATGGTGACGGTCTCTGAAAAGTTCTCTGTAGTCGCTAGCATGACCTGCAGGCTACTTATGAATGTGGTGTACGATACTCAAAGAATGAGTCATAAGTGATGAGGACACCCTTCTTGTTCCTCACCAGTCACCAAATGGTCTGTTTCTCCACTGTTTTCAGTTGTTTTGTGTTAAGAGTTTCAAATGGCACAATACTGCTAGAGATTTGTATGTACTCTTTGAAAGAATTTCATGTACTTTCGCATCCTTAGAAGCACGGTGTGCGGAGGCCTGCCTCTCTGTCTCACCAGAGGAGGAGGGCCCAGCTCTCACGGTGGCAGGGGGGTGTTGGGACCCTGCCTGCGTGTGAGGTGAGCATATCCTGAATTCGTTGATGAGGTTGAAAGAGGGGACAGGGAGAGTGTCCAGAGAGACAGCAAGTAGACTGCTGAGCTTTCTCACTGAGAAAACAGGTAGCTAGTGGTGCTTTACCGCTGGAGTCTCTGAGGAACAAAAAGATTAAAGCAAACGCTTAACTTATGTTCTTCAGGGTGGTTCTCTTGGGCTACGGTGAGGATGGATGGAGAATGTGTACAGTAGAAGTCACTGAAATGACCATATTTAGTAATACCCGGACATACCCTGTTCTTACCTGCAGTGTAAAGAGTACAGGCTGGACCCCACAGTGTGGAAGTGCTCTTACAAGGTGACCTTGGCTGGTGTACCTCTGGTCTGCAGCCTCACAGCCACACCCCCAGCACACTCGGTGCAGCCTGACCCTCAGTTCCCAGTTTCTACTCCTTGATGCTTCTGGAACCCAGCCCATTAATTCAGATAGTTTTCCCAATCTGGGCCCTAGGCCAGGACTTCTTGCAGCTGAGAATCAGTTATACTCATCTCTCATGAGCTCTGTGAGCAGGACTAAGTTGCTCATTTCTTTGTGTCTTCTAGTTCCATCTGTAAAGTGGAGGTAAAATAACCTCAGCCTTGTTTTGCTCATTAAATTAGATAATGTTTGGAAGGCCTCATACATAGCACCAGCTGCTGTAAGATTTGATTTAATTGTAGGAATTCCCAGCATGCCAAGGGGCAGAGCCACACTTGCTAGTATAGTGTCTTGCTGGAAGGTGCTATTTGGTTCTACAAAGATCCCACAGTCAGCTTTTGTTTATAAACGAACAACCAAACAAGTTTGATGCATAGTAGGTATGTGGAGACTGAAACCGAATCAGGAACACCTGACAGAATGGTTAAGCGTACAGTGCTTTCCTCTCAGCTGGGTTGAGTGTTTTCACCTCTTTTTTTAACTCTATCTTGGACAAAAAGAAATGTTCCTCAATAAGAACAAAATAAAAAATTTTCTACTTAACTTTCCCTCAACCAAGAGAGTTCTCTTAAATGAGAGTGTGGAATCATCCATTCATTTGTTTGTGCATTTGTTTTTTCATTCATCAATTAGCTTAATAGTTCTACAAACACAAGGCCTGGTCCTTATGGATGTTTCCTCTCTAGTGGGGGGATTGGTCAGTAGGCAAGCAGCTACAGGTAATGAGAGAAAAACTGGGACGAGGAAAGGTCAGAGGCTATGCAAGTACTCAGGAAAGCCACCTTGTCTAGATTCGGAAGAGCCAGGGGATGTCCTGGAGGAAGTGGTATCTAATGGGAGATGTGACTAATGAGTAGAACTTCACCAAGAAGGGACAGCATGGTGAAGGTTTAGAAGCTAGAGGGACTCTGACTTAGTGGAGAAGCTGAGTTAAATGTGACTGAAAAATAGAATTTTGGGAAGATACATGGAAAGAAACAAGGTTGGAGAGGTAAACAAGAGCCAGATTGTCTCTTTATTTCTTGCTAACATTTAAAGATGTATCCTGTTCATAAAAATCAGAGGTAGTGCTATGTAGACCCACTATGGAATAGGTGGAATAAAACCAAGGATGTACATAGACAGAAAAAAACAAGCAATTTTCTTTATAAGTTTCCCAGTTCCTCTGACTGTCATGAATTTGAGGCATATCAGATATGTTCAAGCATGCATTCTAAATCCTACTACTGATTCTCTCTGGCAATTAAAGCAAATATTGAGGCTTACTAATATCCAGCATTAAGATTTTTGTCTTTTTTCAAAAAAACCTTGTATGTGTGGTATTGTAATCCTATCTGTATGTTATATATATATAGATATATATGTATTTTTTTGGTATCATTAATATACAATTACATGAAGAACATTATGTTTACTAGGCTCCCCCCTTCACCAAGTCCCCCCACAAACCCCATTACAGTCACTGTCCATCAGTGTAGTAAGATGCTGCAGAATCTCTACTTGCCTTCTCTGTGTTGTACTATAGATTATATTTTAATAGATAAATTATGCTAAGTTATCTGCTCATAAGAAGGCAAAAATTTTTCAACTCCAATCTGAATCAAAGTTAGCTGAATTAAAGTATTATAGAATGCTCTATAAAAGATTTGAGAGTAATTCTGTAAGACGAATAAGGGGAAAAGCTTATAACTGAACCATTAACTGTCCTTTAAAAAAATCCCTATTTTCTTCTTTCCATGGTTGTTCATGCTGTCCCTTTTGCTAAGAATGTTGACGACTACCTTCCTCTTCAATATCCATTTTTGCATCCTTTGACCATTATAACGTCTGTTCCAGAGGGGAGCTTACTCATATTTCCATTCATTTGTATTGTTATTGTTTTACTTGTCATGTAGTTTAAACAGTTTAACTATATCTAGCATATGGCAGCATGCTTTTTGTATCCACCATGGCACTTAGCGTGGGGCACATGTGGTTTAATGGATAAAATATTATACAGAAGGCTTATGAAATAATTTAAGTTTCATCAATAGGTAATTTACTCCTTCCCAATTTTGACAAGGAAAAAACATTGAATCAAATGTGCTTCCTAAGTAAGGGATGCTGCTGAGTAATTAACCTGCTATAGTTTCTATTCTTCTGTGTCCAGAAATGTCAGGTAAAGTCATAGTCTCTAGTTGGAGAAGCTCTCTAGGAAGTGAAACTAACCACCCGGAGGATGTTAGTTGGAGAAACTCTCTAGGAAGTGAAACTAACCACAGGGAGGGTGTGAGCACCAGTCTCTGATGTTATACAGGACATCCTGTATAAAGAGAGCCCCATAGGGTATCTGTTCTGTATTTTTGTTAAGGATCCCCTTATAGAGACAATGAACATAAAGCCACTTAGACAACTCATCCCTAAGTAAGTTAACATATGAAAGTGCTTAGGGCATGGAAAGGACTCAACAAATGTTAGTTACTGCTTTTGGTTTTGATATTGTTTCATTCATTAGAACTATGCTGATCAGTAGAGCATCCAGTAGATACATGCAGCTACTGAGCACTTGAGATGTTATTTGTCCATGTTGATATGTACTCTAAGTATAAAATATGTACAAAATTTCAAAGACAGTATGGAAAAAGAATACTCATTAATAGGCCATTCATACTTTTTATATTGATTGCATGCATTTTGGATATGTAGATGAAAGAAAATATATGACTTAAGTTATTTTCACCTCTAGCCTGTTATTTTATTAATATGGCTACTAGAAAATTTAAAATTACATATGTGGCCTGCATTATATTTCTACTGGACAGCACCATTTTAGAGAAACCTCCCAGGATGTGGTGGCAAGACCGCTGTACTGCAGATATTCATCAGGATCTTGATCAGCTACTAGGAAAGGAAAAAGAGCTGCTACAGCTGAACAAATATGAACTGTTCACTTAACAAAACTTGGAATTAAATGTAGAGTTTCTTCACTGTTTTGTGGTCAGTTTTTATCTGTAAGAAACTATAGCTAATACTTTCAAATGAAAAAAGTATTTCTATTTTTAGGTTGCTGGTTGGTTCACCTTGGAGTGGCTTTCCTGAGAACCGAATGGGAGATGTGTATAAATGTCCTATTGATCTATCCACTGCTACATGCAAAAAGCTGAATTTGGAAAGTAAGTGGTAATTAGCAATATGATTTTTCTATAAATAAAAAAATCTCCTTTGTTAAATACACAACTGAGAAACAACAAAACCAATTATAGCACTGTCTTGAAGAACTATAGACAGGTTTTCTTTTGGCCTTCATCACTTTGGTCATAAGGGGTCCAGTTGTACCCAAATTTCCAACAGTTTGAAGACCAGATTTAATACAAATGTGTGCTGAACATGCTGCCTCTTGGACCATCTACGCCCAGAGTGTGGACAAGTTTTCATCAGTGTTTAAGATTATTTTGCAGATTACTTGCAGAAATCTGAGACTGTCCGTATCTCTTTTTCTTCAGAAACAAATCATTAAGTATAGAATCGTCAGTACTACAGCTGCATTTAGAGGTGCTGAGAAACATGCTGATTATGTCTAAATGGTGGCATCCTAGTAAAAAAGTCACAATTTGGAAATATTTATAACTGTTTGGAATTGCTGTTTATCCATATTCCAGAGAAGACCTTTAGGTACGATAAGAGTAGCTTCACGTCCTCTGCTTTCTATTAATGCAAAAAAGTTTACAAAAGGTGCAAGACTAGGAAGCTGAACAAGTCATATTTCCATGCAATATTTCCCAATGCAGGTAAAAAATTACTCAATATGATGACAATGAGCATCATTCCAAAAAGCTTGCACTGGGCAGTCATGGGGTTGTGAAGAATTAAAGCATGAATTAGGAAATTATAGTGTCATGTACATCAAGGGAAAGAAGAGATTAAAAAAACAGTGATTAAGAATGAGAAACAAAAGTAGGAGTGCTTCTTATGCAGCTCTGTGTATCTAATTTCTGGCATGAAGTAGAGGCTCAATAAACATACTTTCAGTGAAATGGAAGGGAGTATCGGGTCTCAAATGCTGCGGAGGTTGAAGGGTATGAGGACTGAGTACAGATCACTGGCTTATTTAAGGAGGTGTGGGTGATCGAGATCAGTGCTCTCTGACATATGAACACTCCCCATATATATATATATATAAAACACACACATAGACATATATGATATATGTACACACATAATACATATACACACACATATATGACAAATACATACATATCAATAAAATTTCCTAAAGTAATAACGGTATGTACATTAAGGATGAGTGCTCAGAAGTTTTATTATATGACATGTAATATATCATATCACCTCTACTTTTGAACATTCAACCCAACCCTAATATATGTAGTTTATTTTTTTTAATTATATATATGTACTGGCATATAATCTTCCTAAATAAAAATAAGCTTAAAAGAATAAAAACACACAGAAGTTCTATTATTTTCTTTTCTCTCCTCCATCAGATCATATTTTGTAACTTTCTTGCCTACAGTATAAACCCACTAGTGGTGAAAGGAGAAAATAAATTACAAAGAATTTATGAGCAGGTGGTAGTGAGCAAATACAAAGAGTGAAAGTAAACCTCCGTTTCCAGAAGTTGAAGTGAAGGAGTTTTGGGGACATAGTTTGATGGGGTAGCAGGGTTAAGACAAGATTGTTCTAATTAAAAGGAGAAGATCCTCTCTGTAGGGAGAGTGGGAAGAGGCAATAAAAGGCAGTGACTGTTAGTTAAGAATGGAGTTAACTGGGTGGAATTAACACCACTGGTCCTTGGGAAAATGAGTCTCAGAAAGAATGCTCCCTTCTCTAAGGCACAAAGGAAAGAAAGAACAAGTATTATTTTACATGGCTAGTCATGATTTCCTTTTAAAATTCACTCACTATTGCTTTGACCCAGATTCTGCTGTATGGCATTCTTTGATAACACTTTAAGAGTTACGAGAACAGCGTTTAGGCAAAGGTAAGAGAAGCTTCACGTCTGCTCTGCAGTAGACAAGTTATTCACAGAGAGTGATGGGGCCCAGGTTGAGTTTGGAGACTTAAGAAGAAGGGTAGAGTATTTAAATGGTCACCCTGGGACCTGGAGGATAAATGAAAGTGGCAGTCTTGGCTTGGCAGAGAATAGAGAGCATGAGAAATTATAATGCTGAGGAGAATTGCAATGTCCCGTAGCTCAAGAATGAGTACAGTGGATGATGCTCTAGTTCAGTGGAGAAGGAGAGCTGTATTTAGTATTTTACATGGCTAGTCATGATTTCCTTTTAAAATTCACTCACTATTGCCTTGATTCAGATTCTACTGTATGGCATTCTTTGATAACACTCTAAGGATATTTTTTTCTGATTCAGAATAAAGCATTAGATAGAGCCTTCATGACCTTTGAAAGAGTGGGGATGGCAAACTGGAACCAAATGGTGTCCTCACATAGGTTTTGTTTTGTTTCGCCAGTCCCTTGTTTTTAAAAAAATTAAATTATTATTTAAGTCATGCCTTCTCCAGACTCCACATCTGAATATCTTACATTCTGCCACCTCTGATTGGCTACTGAAGTGAGCTACCGGATCACTGAAGGTGTCTCATTTCCCCGTGTTAGTTTATGTAACTTGAGCACCTGCATGCCTGACCTTAAATTCAATGCTACATATAAACATGAGTGTGTGGTTTTTTTTTTTTAAGAACTTCCAATTAATGGTGAAGATGTAGTCACTTTTTTTTTTTTTTTTAGGAGAGCAAGGCAGAGGCTTTTATTTAGAGAGAAAGTGAGAGGACAGGACTCCTGGCTCAAGCCAGGAGGGGACAAGAGAGTCCCAGTGTAGTCACTTTTTAACATCTTTTTCCCTTTGAAAGCTGCCACAAGCATTCCCAATGTTACCCAAATGAAAACCACCATGAGCCTTGGCCTGACACTCACAAGGAACTTGGGAACCGGAGGATTTCTTGTGAGTATTTACTTTTCAAATCCCATTCCTTTCATGAAAGTGTGAAGTCAGTGTTTTCTCACCATCCCTCCTATCAAATCAGGTCTTGGTGTTTAAATGTTAGAGTTTGCTTTTGGATCAATCATGCTGTGTGGGTGTCCGAGGCAAAGGAACAATCTGTTTATATTTAGACTTCTTAAAGTGTACAGCGAGCTCCTTGCCACAGGATGTCTTGGAAAGGGGAACAAAAGGAATACCATTGTTGGTAACGGTGGAATTCCAGGTCTCCTTTCTCCTTCCTGTAGACACATTCACGATGGGTACTGCTAATTCAGAAAGCAGGTTTCAAAGCTAAAACAGTATTTTTGTTTTTGATCATGTGCTCTAATGTCTGGCTCAGAGCATGGCTTGGTCCCTCATCTTCGTTCATGTTAGTGTTTTACTCTCACTTAGTTTCTAGGAGGCTGTGAAAAGATATCACAAATCAGTGAAATACAATGCCTTACTTAACAAGTGGTCTGGGGACTGTTAATTGGGTAATAACTTGCATATGCAAATATGCTTTTAAGTCATATAAAAAACTAGAAGAAATGGAAATTTTCTGAAAGGGATAAGTTTCCAAGCTTAGAACTAACAGAAGAAATAACATAGGAAATTGTTGAAAAGATTTGGCTATATAAAAAATGAAAATCATCTCACACCAAAAAAAACTTTTAAAGGCAAATAAGAACCCAATCTTATTTGACGCATATAGGTGTATCTTACTTGTACTGCCCTGTTAACATAGTCTTAGAAAACTTAATTTAACTTTACGTTAATTATATCTATTCCATTGGCATGCCATCTTAAAAAGCCAGTGTGTATAATTGTGTTATTCAAAAAAATGTAATCAATTTTGAGCAATGTTATTCTATTTTTACTAGCAGATATTACTTTTCAGACTTTGGTACAACTCAGTAAATCAGGTATTGCTTATAATAAAATGTTACATCAAGGCGTAAATGAATATTGCAGTGAATCTTTATGGTTTACAAGTTCCCAAAGTCTTTATAGCAGGGTTGCTTTCATCTTTTTTTGTTTGCCTATTTGTTTTTAGGTAGAATAAATTCAGAAAGAGGAATATATTGAGATATAGGGATTATAGAATTTACCTCAAAAATTGTAATCTGTAATGTCAGATAAAGTAAAATAAAATCAAAAGAGACTTTGAGAGATTAACAATCGTTGTAGCAAGCAAGGGGAAGGGGAGAGACAGAGTAAGAAGGAGGTGGAAAAGAAAGAAGGAAGAAGAAAGCCAGAGTTTCCTTTACAGACCTAAAAGGTCAAAATCTTAAGATACTCTTAAGGATTATATGGGAAAGACTGACAAATCATCACATTTTTTGAAACTTCATAAATTCTGGGCATAAAGCAGGAATGTAGTTTTGGCATTAAGAATTGGCATATTCTAATTTCAACTTCTTAATTCTGTTTTCCATTGCTTTTGAAACAAAAAAAATTTCTTGAATACTTCATGAGTTATTTTTCAAGGTGATAAAAGCAAAAAGAACTTGGGGATGAAGATATAGGAATCAATAATTGTATCTCTTATTTGGTAAACTAATCAAGGGTATTGCTCATGACTTCCCCCTAATAAACTGGCAAAATGAACCAGGTTTTGGGAGAAAAAAACTGTGGCTTGTTCACTGAGCATGAAGTATGACTTCTCCTTTGAGCTACTAACAATTAAACTGGGTCAAATAAGTTCCCTTTTGTTCTTCCAATTGTTTTTTATAAGTCCATGCTTTTCAGTTCAGTTTTAATAATTGATTCATGGCTTTACATAATGTTAAATCTTGTAGATGATTTTTAAGATCTTGACTAGGCTTCTCTTTCCAATTTTTCTCTTTTTACATTCTAATGATGTTAATATTATTTAATGTTTCCCATGTGGCTTAATCAGGATTTAATCAGGAGTTGTTGGCATTCAAGGGCCGCTGACAAGGAGAGATTGGGGACTGGGTTAATGGAAATACTACACCCTGGAGTATGTATGCAGCACAAGGGCAAGGAGACAGGTTCCAGCTTGGATGATTGAAGGTTTGAGGGAGTAGAAATATGGGGTACTGAAGTCCTCAAAGAAATACTTCATAGCACAGTTAAAAAGTGGCAGTTCATGAACTGCATTTGTGTTTGTTTAGCACACAGTGTGGGTTTTTTCAACTGAATTTTCACACAAAGTTTGCCTTCTCTGACTCTTGAAAATCTAGGAGATATGGTAACCCAAGGTAGTTTCACCCCAGTCAGTGGGCAGGAGCTGCCGCAGTGTGTGCAGCATGGCTCTGCATCCCCGTGCTGTCCTGTGTGGCCAGGCGCACTCTGCTAGTTTCCTGCCTGGCCTTTGGGGCCCTGGGGGTTCATGGTTTCTGCTGAAGAGTGTAAATGGAAGAGAGAGGATGGAGGCCTTTGTTCAAGAATAGCAATGATAATGATGCTGGCTAACAATTATATACTATTTGCTATTTACCCAATACTCTTCTAAGTGTTTATATCTGTAGATGCACTTAAGCTTCACGAAGATAGTGAGTTTGAGTTGCCTCTTTGCTGATGAAGCCCCTCCGTCCCAGGTAGTGAAGAGACAGAATATCAACTTTGCACGTACTTTTCTTCTGGGTGTTCTCTGGAAGGAAAGCACCCCTTTTCTCTGGCTTGGCGGGTCACCAGTGTGCCCCTTCCCTGACACCCTCCCCTGACATCCCTGGGCACCTTCTCCCTGGAGACCAGCCCGTGGGCACAGTGCATGCCCACCTCCCTCACTGCATTTGTTCCACTGCCCTTTCCTGCAAAGACATTTTTGACTGGATCGTTTCAGCAGTTGACAATTCCTAGAGTCTTGTGAAAGAATAGAAATGGTTTCTGATTTTCACAAAAGGAGAGGTTAGAGGACTAACATTTTCCATGTGTTTTGTCACGGTTCTCGTTTCTCTGAAGACATGTGGTCCCCTGTGGGCACAGCAGTGCGGAAATCAGTATTACACCACGGGTGTTTGTTCTGACGTCAGTCCCGATTTTCAGCTCTTGGCCAGCTTTTCACCTGCCGTGCAGAGTAAGTTGTGACAGTGCCGAGGGTCTGAGCAACACCCTACATGACAGGAGGGGGAGCAGTTTATCAACAAGTGCCACCCTAGCCCTCAACGCCACTTTGGTTTAAGTCTCATTCTCATTATTGTGAAGTTTGAATCACCTATGGAACTCTGTTTCTCTCATCTTTTCCCACATAGCCTGCCCTTCCCTCATAGATGTTGTGGTTGTGTGTGATGAATCAAACAGTATTTATCCCTGGGATGCAGTAAAGAATTTCTTGGAAAAATTTGTACAAGGCCTGGATATAGGCCCCACAAAGACACAGGTATGGATACCAATAATACACACGCTAACCCATGGCTTTCTTCCTGAGAAGATACTGTCAGATATGAGGTCTTAACTTTCCATATGCAGGTTTCTCAACTCCTTGTATCAAATACACTTAATGGCAATGTAGAATGTTAATTGAAACTTGTACTACATTGACTTATTCTAGGACTTTACCCAATGCTAGTCTTTGTGTTTAGATTTCTTATCTGACACAGGCGTGGATGTGGGACATAGCATTTTGATTCTCTTTAGTTGCTTATTTTTATTCTCCTCTAACTCATAGATTATCAATACATTTTATAATCCAGTACATGTCTTTTCTTTATGCTAACTTGGACTAATAATGAATTTCTCTTGTTTATTCCTTGCAAGTAAAACAGTTATCCTTAAATTCTGGGCTTTTTGTAAATAAGTCCCAAGACAGCATAATTCTACCATTCATTATTTTATAGTCATTTGTCATATTCTAACCTTCTATTTTTACATAGGACACGTGTTTTCAATAATCTTGCATAGCTGTCTCTGAAGGAGTCTAACCTGCTTTTCTATGTTCTTGAGGTGGGCAACCAAAACTCACTCAAGAGCAGAAGCTTCATGCCTCTATAAAACTGAACAGCATTTATTTTAAAAGTTCTGAACCTCTTTCTTTCTTATTGGATGTGCCATTTCATGGGTCATTCTGGTTGTAGCATCATGCTGATCCGGTGTGAACAGGGACCGGTTCACAGATTTACTAGGTACATTCTTGGGCTGCGTCTGATGGTCCAGAGTCAAACATCTAGTAATAGTAATTGTCCTTTAAATGCTCTGCAGTTATCTGTAGTGAAATTTGCTTTCCTGCTTTCTTTTTTTTTATAAGAGAATTATAAAATGTTCTCCCCCTTGACATTGCTTTTCAATACCAAGAAGACATTAAGGTCTGCAGAAACTTTGCATGTTTCACTGTGGGCTTTTACCCGAAATTTCTGTTAAATAAGACTTTGTATAATCCTGGTTTCCACAGAGCATCACTGTTAAGGCCCATTTTAAGAGAAGTTTTCCGGGGGATCTGCTTATTTTTTTCATCTCTAAATGGATAGCCTTCATAACTTGACTTATTTTATTTAATAGTCTCCTGTATGGAATCCATGGCCTTCCTCTTCTTGTCTTCCTGTCCCAATGTATCTTCTTCATCTCTAGAGGTGGTCTTACTTAGTCTCTTTTCTTACAATCTAAATTTTGCCTAACTGTAAGTTCTGACGCACCACATTTCTTTACATCTTCTATCCAGCCTTCCCCTTTCTCCCATAGAAGTTCTGGGGCTCCGTCATGGGAGTCACTACCATCTTCCTCTCAGATTGGACTTTGAAATCCCTACAGTTATTTTTGATCCTTTCCCCTTTCTCAAGTCTTACATCCTATCCTAAAAGAGAGGTCCAGCAATACCATTTTTTTTACCATCTTCCCAGTGCCTAGTTAACTGCCATCCTAGCAAAAGTAGCTGATTGAATTCAGAAATCCAGCCTTTGGCCCTTCCACCTTCCTTATAGACTACCTCTACTTCAGAGAGCCTTGGGCCGCTGATCTCTCATTGCCACTTCCTGTTCTGGAGGCCCCTACTCCTAGGCTTAGAGAATGATGTCAGTGCCGAGAGTAAGGATGTTAGCAGAAGTGTTTGGACTTGCTAAGCTAGAGGATTAGGATCTGTGCACAGATGTCTTGTTCAGAAGTTGTTCTGTCTCTCAGGGCTCTCAAATAAGACTCTCCATACTGGCATTTTCTTTGAAAGCCAGAAACTTCCTGCCCACATACACATATAGCAGCTTTTCTTCAGAGATGCTAAAGTCTGTGATTAAAGGAAATCGAGCACAAAAAATACATCCAGATTGATTGTGTTGATGAGAACAGTGGTTTTCCCTGTATTCAACTCCAATTCTTTATTTTATAATTATCCTCAAATAATGAGATGTTATCTTCCATCTATGACTGGTTATAATTGTTTATATGGTTATGTCCATTGTTAATTAGAAAACTTATTTATATAAATTTAATTTTCTGTTAATAATTTATTCTAGTATTTATCCATATTGAAATATTATACAGCCATGCTTAAAATGTGTATTACTAGCTAGTCTATAACTATTTGATTATACTTAAAAATCTATAACTATTACTCTTGAGAACCTAATTATGCATGATGGCACACCATCTTGCCTATCCACAGTACTGTTTCTTGTCACTGACAGAGCCTCTGACAAAGAAGAAATAAGTATTCTTAAGAACAAAGTTAGAACTGACTCCCTTAAGCTACCAGCCCAGTCCAAGTGAGCTTTTGATTTTGGTTATAATGGTTACATTGAAATCGAACTTAATGACAGCCCCTTACTAAACTTATGCTCTCTTAAAGGTGGGGTTAATTCAATATGGCAATAATCCACGAGTTGTGTTTAACCTGAATACTTTTAAAACCAAAGCTGAAATGATTGAAGCAACATCTAAGACATTCCAGTATGGTGGCGATCTCACAAACACATTCAAAGCAATTCAATATGCAAGGTAAGTTATGATGCTACTAAGCCAATATTTTGGTAGAGTGCTTGTAAGTAAGAAGAAAGGAAAGAAAAGGCAAAGAAAAATAATGTACCTGATAACACACTTAAATCAGAAATAATGAAGAAAAGTTCCAACATTCTGTAACTGGAACACTTTGAGAAGGCAGTGAGGAATTAAATTTAAAAATCTTCGATTTCTGAGACTTCTATAAAAATATGACTTGACTTTTTAAATTTTTTATGAAGTAAATGAAGACGTTAGGGTAAATAGGAATTCAAGCAGTCTGCAATTGTTCATATTGGTCAAGGCCACAGACAACTTAAGCTAATGGAGCTCTTCATGCAAATTGATCAGGGCCAGAGAATCTTAAATGCTACTGACTGAAGAGTGAGCTGAATGGGTCTATTTTGGTTTTCACAATCTGAGGCCTGTGAATTTTACAACCACACAGCACTTTCCTAATCCTTAGCTCAGTTTTTCTATTTTCTCAGCATTGCTGACTTTCATCTTCACTCTCTTTTTAATCATACTGTCTTTACAAAAATGCTAAACACTCTCCTATTGTTATAAAATAAATGAGAACAATAAGCTCACCTTCCTTTAAACCTGCTTCCTCCTCTTTCATCTTGTGCATGCCCTCCTTCCACTACCGTAATTCCAGGAAAGCAGTGTCTATGCCTGGTCTTTCCACATCCTTGAAATGTGGCTCTGCCACCAGATAAATGTAGCCCTCCTAATCAATCACTCAGCAACCCCCTGGTCTGCCTCAAGCCCCATCTTCTGTAACTTCCCTGAACATTTGATAATGATGAGCGTGCATTGCTATTCCTGCCCCAGTTCCCATGACATCACAAAGTTCTGGAATCCCTGCCAACTCTTTGTCAACAACTCTGCCTCTTCACTGACTCCTTTTTGCATTTTTTTCTTCACTAAACAGAGCCCTTTTTTTTAATAGCTGTTTGCTCTCAGGCATGGTATCCACTCTCATGGCATCAGCATCAGCCTCGGGTGGGTCACCCCATGGCTGTGTTGTCGACCCTGAGCCCTCCCAAAGTTCACACGGGTATGGCTGATGCTGTATCTTTACTTGGAGTGTTGACTCACTTATCAAATTCAATATGCCCTGAACTGGCTTTATTCTCCTCCCGGCCTTTTCTCATTACTTTGCCATTTAGAGTCACGCTATACTGCCTTTTCTCCAGTCATGCAGAGTAAGAACTTGATTGTTTTCTTTATTCTTTCTTCTCCTCCTTGGATCACACATCTGGTTAGTCACCACATCCTGTCATTTCTGTTTCTCAACTTCCTATCACATCTGCCCTTCCTTTTTTGGGGGTATATATTCTAGTTGCTACTTCTGTCAACTGGTGACTCTCCCGTTAGGTCCCAAAAGCAGATTCCCTATAAGACAAGATATGATTGGTTTGGTTAATCTTTACCAGCCTATTAAGTTGTCTTTTGGGCCACACCATCTCATGAGCTGCTTGCTGGCTAGTCAGTAGGTGAGTTGCCATTAGGGGAAGTGCCCTTCCTGATCTAGTAAACTAGACTTAGTGACAGGAAATAGCCTACTGGGAGTGAGGAACTGCAGAGGGCCTGTGTTTTCCACAGGGAATACGGCTGTGGCATTTTTCCCTGGAAGGAGGCTGGGGACCTGGCAACCTTTTTTCTCAAAGAGAGTAGCCACCATCTCTTAAGATGGAACTTGTATGGCTTTCATCATCTTTTCAAAACTTTGTCTTACCATTGTTTCCCAAGTGAGTCTTTCCATTGTTAAGAGAGTCATCTAATTTTCTTATTCATACCTCCTAGAATGTAACTGCTTTTCTTTTTTTCTCTTTCTCTCTCTTTTTTTTTTTTTGGTCTGTTTCTTTACATCAAATAGAATTCTGAGCCCTTTCAGTAAATATTGCATTTTCCTCTCATCTTATTTTTTTGGGTACCTACGGTTACAATTTATTGCTCTGAGACCTGCAGGAAATCAAAATGAAATGAGGCACAGTTTCTATACCCTCAGCAACCTTGTAATTATACATGAGCTCTACTGCATGTCACAAAGAACACAATTCACTCAAAAAGTATTTAATGTAAGCACTGAAGTTCAAATTTGACTGAGAAATATTTTCTATATTTCTGCACTCTGTTACATAGAATATGGTGAAGTTTAGGAAGTAAAATGATACTCTCAGTGTGAACTTTTTTTAAAGTGCCTTTTGTATAGTCAGATAAAAATATTGAGCAAGCATTGAGTACATAAATTTGAAGATGAGAGGGATGAATGGAAACAGATATAGATTTTGAGGTGTCTCATCATATATGTGGTAGTTAATCTAAAGAAGGGGTGGTTAACCTAAAGGAGTTGCATAGAAAGAGAATCCAATGGACAGAAAAAATTTGTTGGACAACTGACCAGCCGTCTACAAACAAAATAAAGCTGAATGCCTGCCTTAGTCCTTGAATCAAAATAAGTTTCAACTCAACCAAAAATTTAAACTTAAGAAAATGATACTATTAAAGAACTGTTAGAAAACTTGGGAGATTAAAGAGTTCCTGGAGATAAGTAGTCCTTTTACTATAAAATGTCAAAGACACACAAAAATTAGTGGGTTTGACTATATGAAAATATAAAATTTCTGTACAGAAGTAATACCACTAAAATTCAAAAGTCTAATGAACTGAAGGAACTAATATATATATGACAAAGGATAATTTTGCTTATTATCAGAGATCTTACTAATCAGGAGAATGATGAACACCACAAAGGAAAATGGGCAAAGAAAGAAAAAAATCAAGTTTGTAGAGAAAAAAAAACAGATGTCTAATGAATATATAAAAATTGCTCACCATCCCTTCAAAAAGAAAAAATTGCACTGAAACAATAATTATATATTTCTCAATTACCAAATGAACTTATTAAAAAGAGTTTAATAGTCATCATTGTTCAGCAAAGGAGATGAAGTAACTTGCATGCTTGTACACTGATGGTAATATAAATTGGTGAAAATTTTAAAGGGCAATTTGGCATTATTTTTCAAAATCTGAAATGTATAAATCCTTTGTCCAAGTAATTTCACTGCTAAGACTTTATCCTACTAATATATCTGGAAAAGTCTGCCAAGATATATACATGTGGACATTCTTTACAGCATAACTTATAAAACTCAAAATGGCCTAAATGTACAATAATGGGGCCTAAATGTTAAATAAACTATGGTTCCAAATGATGAAATACTATGCAGCCATTGAAAAAGAAGAGCTTTATATGTGGTGATATGGAAAAATCTCTGTCAATATAAAAAACAGCTGTAGAGGATATGCCCCTATTTGCATAAAAGCTTAAAGAGTAGACCATGCATAGGTAAAAGATTTTCTAGAAGGAAACATAAGGTGATAATAGTCACTTCCTTGGAATGGTAGATTGGTGTCAGATTTTTGTTTTATACCTTTCCAAATACTCTGAATTTCTTTTACCATGTGTATCTATTACTTTTTAAAAAACCATTTAGTATTGAAAAACTAATACAGATCCAGTGAGTAAAATATACAGTAGAAATGAATATTTTTGCTATGTTGATTAGTTATTTACGACTTTAATTTTCTTATCAGAAGAAACTTCTGAGGATTCCTGATGTAAACACACATATACGCACCACAGAAACCATGGAAATTACTTTCAATGTGAAGCAAGATTTATATTTTTATGTTTCTTTATAAGCCGCACATAGAATGTAAATACATCACCAGACCTGGCAGGGAGAAATTCTAAGTCACAATAGGTTATGCTCAAAGAAGTTAGTTTCATACTTATATTTCTAACCAGAGGTCCACATATTAACTTCATATTTTGATCATGAGTCTTTACTTTTATCTGCCACAGAGATTTCGCTTATGCAGCAGTTGCTGGTGGAAGACCAGGTGCTACCAAAGTAATGGTGGTTGTAACTGATGGTGAATCACACGATGGTTCAATGTTGAAAGCTGTGATTGATCAATGCAATAACGACAATATACTACGGTTTGGTATAGCAGTAAGTGGATTTTTTAAATTGTTTTTTATTTTTAGTTGATGCGTAAATGTTTCTTTATTACATCACTTCCCAATACTACATCTTCTCATTGGCTGCTCATAGTTTTATTTAAAAGAAAATTTTTTATGTCTGCTGCTTGCTAAATATCATTGCTGTCAACTAAGGGGATGTCGATTTACTTCTCCAGAGGGTTTATTATATTCAGAAGTAGCTTAGAAAATGTTAGTAGGGAAATTGGAGTATAAAAATAATGAGATTTGTTTTCCTCTTCCTGTGTTTTCAAGGTTCTTGGTTACTTAAACAGAAATGCCCTTGATACTAAAAAATTAATAAAAGAAATTAAAGCAATTGCCAGTATTCCAACAGAAAGATACTTTTTCAATGTGTCTGATGAAACAGCTCTACTAGAAAAGGCTGGGACATTAGGAGAACAAATTTTCAGCATTGAAGGTAAAAGAGCACCATCTTTCAGGAATTTTCTTTTGAAAACTTTTTTAAGAATTCTTGATTTTATTACTGTATTCTTGCTCTACTAGTATAAATTTGTATACTTTGTATGAAAAGAACTACTGATCAGTAAGAAAAATAAAGAACAAGTATTTTATAAAATGTAAAACACAAATGGCCCATAAAGATAAGAGAATATTCCCAATATCATTTAGATTTTATTTAAAACTAGATTAAATCAATAATACAGTGCTCCTAAAGATAACAAAATATTAGCAATGTTTAATCTTGGAGAGATTACGGGGCTTTAAAAAGCCATGCACTGTTGATAAGGTTATAAATTGTATAACCTTAAGGAGTAATTTAGTAATATCTGTAATATCTATTATAATTGTAAATAGTTCTACCTTTTTATACTGTGTAAAGATTTTTATCATAAAAAGTTATACCTTTTTACTGTTATTAAATTTCTGAAAAATTGTTTATCATAAAACATGTACTTCTAAAATTAGAAACAAATAGTGAAGATTTTTAATAGTTCAGATTTCCAGGAAACATTGTATTTGCCAGATTTATAGTAATTTATTTATATGGTCTTGGAAGATCTAGTCAGTGTAGAAATATCTCGTGTTTAAGAGCTCCCTCTATGGAGCATTGGAACACATCCTAGTTGGTGTAAGGCCCACATACCCGAATCCTGGTTCCTGATTGTGAACTCAAATAATTATCAGCAATAGTGTATTTTATTGAGCACCTACTACATATTAGGTACTGCTTCAGAAGCTGGGTCTGACAATAATAAATTAAGTATTCATTCCTTAGTCATATTTTCGATTCCTGATCATTCACTGGAAAGATCTATCCAAAGAATTTTATTGTTCTTAAACATCCCATGCTGCTTCTAAATTAGTTAAATCATCATCAAAACCTAGTGTGCCCTGAGATAATACAAACATATTCAGCTACCTGTGGCAATATTTTTTTGTTGGTGGTTGTATGAATAAGAACAGTTGCAAAGCAATCTAAAAGCTAACTAGAAGTGATTTTGTGTATTATCTGCTATTATGGATTTTGGCAAGCCTTGTTCTACTTTATTAAAAAAAAATCTTTTTTCATCCTGTGTCAATTATTATGTCTTCTAAACAAGTGACTGTATCTTGTGGTATGTTTTGTCTTCTCTGTATGTGACAGGCCAGGAATTTAGCTTTCTTTTTGTGAATATTAGTGAAATGTACCATTTTAACCACACCATGTGGAAAATGAGTCTTATAGAGCTAGTTTCAGAGGCAAGCACATAAGGTAAAACTAGGAAAAACTTCCCAATTGGTAAAATTCCTACTCAGCTTTGAATCCTGGTATCTGAAGCCTAACCCAGATATCTCTCAGCATAGTCTTCATTACAAGTCAATTGCCTAGTTCCTCCAACTGCATCTGAGATATGTGTGCAATTATTAGGACCAATATTGAAAAGCTAAAAATTTGGTTAGTTTCTTAGTTAGCAGTGATAATTTTTTTTTTAAAGTACCATCACCTCAATCTTCATCTTACCTCATTCACTATGTTGAGTGTGTTTTTTGATATCAAAACTCAATGAGTATAACAATAAATACAGTAATTTGTAATCAGGATTAATGCCAACTTCAAACATGGGGAGTATTGTGGATTTCCATATTGGTTAGAATACTTATTTAATTATTTCTCCTTCCCAGAGTTTTCCAGTTCTATATTTTTGAGTGAACATCAGAACATTTTTTGTGTGTGTGTGTGTGTATGTGTGTGTGTGTGTGTGTGTGTACATGCGCGTGCCCACGTGGGTGCACAAGTGTATGTACCTGTGATTGAAAATTTGATTTAAAAAATGATGGCAGTGATCTAATTTTTGAAACTGCTATTTCCCAGGTACTGTTCAAGGAGGAGAAAACTTCCAGATGGAAATGTCACAAGTGGGATTCAGCGCAGATTACTCTCCTCAAAATGTGTGTATATCAGATACCTTCCAACCATTCTGCCATTTGACTTACCGCCTCTGGGCGCAGTAGCTTTATACATAAACTGGGAAGAACAGCCATCTGATGATCAACAGTTCTGATTTTACTCGTAGCCATTTAGTTTCTTTGTGCTGCTGATTTGCCATCTAGAAAACAAAGGTTAATAATGCCTTCCCTTGTCTATTTCATAGGGATTTTTAATGGAAAAAAATGACAATATACAAGAAAGTCTTTGAAATATAATATAAAATGATAATATACAAGAAAGCTCCAGGGGACAGGCACTATATTAATTCAGGGTATTATCATTGCAGGAATTTCCTTTAAATCGATTAACTACTGGAATAGTTTGTTTAGAAAATCAAACTCTTGTCCTTACTGTTATTGTTAAATTCTGAGTTGTCATAGTATCTCTTTTCTAAGAGCAGAGATGGAGAATAGTTGAAAAAGTCAGGAGTTAGGTAAAATGTGAGATGGGAACTCCTCTTAACTCAGGCAAGTCTGTCCTTCTTTCTCAGAAACTTGTATCTCCAGGCCTCTGATTTTAATTCTACTGAGGATATGGGTGGGGTAGCAAGAAGACACAGAGACAGATGACATCAGGAAATACTTCAGAAACGATATGAACTCAGAGGATTCGATTGATAAAACAAAGGGCCGGGAATGGCTTCTTTTTTCTTTAGAATGGAAGGTGCTAACTTTTCTGGATCTTCTATTCATTAGAGATGCTCATAAAAGTTGTGGATCTTCAATGGAACAGACTAGAGAGCCCAGATATAAACCCAAGCATATATGGTCAATTAATATATGATAAAGGAACCATGGATATACAATGGGGAAATGACAGCCTCTTCAACAGCTGGTGTTGGCAAAACTGGACAGCTACATGTAAGAGAATGAAACTGGATTATTGTCTAATCCCATACACAAAAGTAAACTCAAAATGGATCAAAGACCTGAATGTAAGTCATGGAACCATAAAAGTCTTAGGAAAAAAAAGGCAAAAATCTCTTAGACATAAACATGAGCAACTTCTTCATGAACATATCTCCCTGGGCAAGTGAAACAAAAGCAAAAATGAACAAGTGGGACTATATCCAACTAAAAAGCTTCTGTACAGCAAAGGACACCATCAATAGAACAAAAAGACATCCTACAGTATGGGAGAATATATTCATAAATGAGATATCCGATAAGGGGTTGACATCCAAATTATATGAAGAGCTCACACACCTCAACAAACAAAAAGGAAATAAGCCAATTAAAAAATGGGCAGAGGATCTGAACAGACACTTCACCAAAGAAGAAATTCAGATAGCCAACAGGCACCTGAAAAGATGCTCCACATCGCTAATCATCAGAGAAATGCAAATTAAAACCACAATGAGATATCACCTCGCACCAGTTAAGATGGCCAACATCCAAAAGACAAACAACAACAAATGTTGGTGAGGATGTGGAGAAAGGGGAACCCTCCTACACTGCTGGTGGCAATGTAAATTAGTTCAACCCCTGTGGAAAGCAGTATGGAGGTTCCTCAAAAAACTGAAAATAGAAATACCATTTGGCCCAGGAACTCCACTTCTAGGAATTTACCCTAAGAATGCAGGAGCCCAGTTTGAAAAAGACATATGCACCCCTATGTTTATTGCAGCACTGTTTACAATAGCCAAGAAATGAAAGCAACCTAAGTGTCCATCAGTAGATATATGTATAAAGAAGATGTGGTACATATACACAATTGAATATTATTCAGCCATAAGAAGAAAACAAATCCTACCATTTGCAACAACATGGATGGAGCTAGAGGGTATTATGCTCAGTGAAATAAGCCAGGCAGAGAAAGACAAGTACCAAATGATTTCACTCATCTGTGGAATATAAGAACAAAGCCAAAACTGAAGGAACAAAACAGCAGCAGACTCACAGAACCCAAGAATGAACTAACAGTTACCAAAGTGGAAGGGACTGGGGAGGATGGGTGGGAAGGGAGGGATAAGGGGGCAAAAGGGGCATTATGATTAGCACACTTAATGTAGGGGTGGGGGAACATGGGGAAGGCAGTATAACAGAGAAGACAAGTAGTGATTCTATAGCATCTTACTACGCAGATGGGCAGTGACTGTAATGGGGTATGTTGTGGGTACTTGGTAATAGGGAGAGTCTAATAACCGTAATGTTGCTCCTGTAATTGTACATGAATGATACAAAAAAAAAAGTCATGGGTCTTTTTCCCTCATAGAAAACATAAATGAACCCCCACACAGAGAATTTTGCACACAATTTCCTGAGGATTTTGTGCATTACTTGAAGTCCCTTTCTGCACCCCCATATTCAGAGTTCTGGATTTGCAACAATCATTCCCATAATTTCATGGTCTCTTATCCTTAAAATGAGATTCAACATTTCCCTATTTGCTATTTTTTTAATGGCTTGTATTTTTCAATCCAAAATTGCGTCTTTTGCATTTTCTAAGGTCTAAGATCAAAAACTTGAAAATAATGAATTCCATTGCGACGTGCCTTGCCTTCTGTGGCGATTTATAGCTTTGAGTATCCAGATTGGGTATTGAGTCAGTGCAGAGTAGCCTGTCCTGCTTGCCACCCCCCACCCCCCACCCCACCCTGGTGCTCACAGTGGCCATTTGCCTTCCAAAATAGATTGAATGTCATGCTCTAGGTGCCTTTTGTAGCTGTGCTATTTCCAAATAGATGGAATAGAAAGTAGATGACAGAAGAACATTTTTTGGAGTCAAGAGGAAAGAGGAACAAGGTTGAAAATAGAAGAGGCCAGAAAAGGGCCCCAGGGCCTGCCTGGGATGGCAGCACCACCCTTGTCTCTTCCTCTTCCACAGCACTTCCCATCTCTCAAGCAAGCCTCATATTGGAGGGTGTGCTTTTCTTATGAATGTGTGAAACTGGAGGCTCAGTTGTGACTCCCTTGTAAAGGCTCACAACCGTTTAGCATTTGTGGGTATATGACTTTGAATGGAACCTTGAAGATGGCTGTGTGTTACTCCTTTACTGCAGGGAAGATTTATCTGTAAAATGTGTCACTAAATAAAGCCCAAGGTAACAGCCCACAGGAAGCCTTGTTTTTCAGCATAACATAGATCAAAACAATGCAGAGCTGTATCAGCATCCATTCATATACTTTGTACTCCATCACGCTTAGTTTTTCTTCCTTACATCTAGACCATTTATTTCAGTGTTTTGCTTGCCCTTTGTTCTTATGCTTTACAGGTGGTTTGTTTTAACAATGATAACTTTTCAATTATTTTAGGATGTTCTGATGCTGGGTGCAGTAGGAGCTTATGGCTGGAGTGGGACTGTTGTCCAGCAGACATCACACAGACATTTGATCTTTCCTAAACAAGCCTTTGACCAAATTCTGCAAGACAGAAACCACAGCTCATATTTAGGTAAGGCACAGCAGCATTTAGCTCAGCAAATTTAAGTCTCCTTCCTTTAAACTATTCCCTTGTAGACTCTCAGGATCAGTAAAGCAAAGCCCTTGAACTGTCATCTAATGATTCTTTTTATTATACATATTTAGATTGCCTCTTTGCCAGTCAGGTCTTAACCTATAATTACATAATGAAATGCTGTATTATACGTGCTAGTCTCTTCTCGCTGTTCAAGCAGTTGTTATTCCTGGGACCTGTTTGTGTTTCTCCAAAGTGGAAATAGTTCCAAAAATCAAATACAGTAAGTGGTAGTCATACTAGTTTAGAGTTAGTCTTTTTGTTACTATAAAAAACAGCCAACTATCTTGAGCACCTACTATGGGACAGTTCCTGAGCTGATTATTTTATCTACGGAAACATTTAAATTCTTCCAGTAACCCTTTGAGGGAATTATTTTTATCCCCATTTTACCTTTGTGAGCCCATGAGGTTAATAACTTGCCCAGGTAAACATGTAGTAAGTGACAATTCAGATTTGAATCTGGGACTGTCTGATGCTAAAACCTGTTCAACATTGCCTTTTTAATTCATTAAGTTATTCATTCACAAAATACATGTTGAGTGCCTTGTTCATGAGTGGCTGATGGGGACAACCCAGGACCTAGGGTCAGCTTTGTAAGTAGCTGTCCCACCCTTTGCAGGGCAGTGTTGCCTACCAAAGGGCAGGGGCAGCTCATCTTATAAAGAGTGAGATACGCCCTCAATGATGCTCAGGAGCACTAGGAGCTGGGCATCCCACCTAACAAAAGAGGACCTCTGGTCATCTCTGCTAACTCTGCAAGCCTAACTGGCTATATTCAATAGTAGTTACTCTGTAACTCCTTCTCTCCTAGGTTACTCTGTGGCTGCAATTTCCACTGAAAAGGGCACCCACTTTGTGGCTGGTGCTCCTCGGGCAAATTATACTGGCCAGATAGTGCTGTACAGTGTGAATGAGAATGGCAATGTCACAGTTATTCAGGCCCAAAAAGGTGACCAGGTAAATTCCATTGTTTAATGGGTGAAATTAATTATAAGGGCAGCTACGGAAGGTGGGGAGTGGGATGTTGGTATAAATGGAAACTAACATTTATTGAGTGTTTAACCTATGGCTGGCTCTGTAATCTGCACTTACTTGAATATTCCTTAAATATTCACAATACTGAGATCCCCCATCCCTTTTAACAGGTTATATGAGTTTACCTACTTTTCTAAGGTCATATAACTTTCATGGGGTTAAGCTGTCATTAAACCCCAGTCCCATGTGGCCTCAAAGCCTGAGCTGTTTGGTTATATCTCAACTCCCTATTTTTGACTCCCTAGGTTAATAACGCATGGGCATTATTTATTCATGATGACAGGCACCTAACCACTGCTTTGTAGTCAAGCCTCTACTAGGAGCCAGGGATCTAGAAGAAGATTAATGAGCAGAAGGAAGCAGTATGATAACTTTGTGAAGACTGAGCTGCTACATCTGGGCCTGTCAGATGTCCTGTCACTTTGATATGTCTAAAAGTAAAGCAACTCTCTGCCACTTTCTTCTGACTGTGACAGTTTGGGAATTGGAACCTCTGATGACTCCCATTCATGGCCCACTAATGCAAAGACCACCTGATAGGTACCTATTTCCTTACTAGGCAGTTTTGCCCCATTGGTTTGGCACATATTTGAAATGGGCACAACTGATCTCTGACAACCAACAGAAATTGTCATTCCTGAGTCTGAAATCCCAGCTATCCACAGATTTCTCCTCCCTGGGATTAAGTCTTATCCCACTGTTTTCCAGGAACAGGAAGACCTGAGTCTTTGACATCCTTGACCACAAACCAGCTATGGTCACATACTTTTACCCCTTTTTTAATATTTTAAAGAAGGGTGCATTAATTTTGAGTAAAACCTTGACAATGTATGGAAGAATCATTTCTTATTACTTTCCAAATCCTTAAGAGGTATTCATATAGGCATACATCAAACATTGGTTGAATGGGATGAACATTCAAATTCCCAGTCTCTTATTTCCCTTTATCTCCATCTAGTTCTGCCATCCCAATCTATCTGGGAATTACTTTTCTGTCCCAGATCATGAACAGTATCACCCCTTGTGCTGTCTCTTTTTTCCACCTAGAAGATGGGTCATCTTTTTTTTTTTAATGAGATATCATTGATATACAATCTCATGAAGGTTTTACATGAGTAACATTGTGGTTACTACATTCACCCATATTATCAAGTCCCCCCAACACCCCATTGCAATCACTGTCCACCAACATAGTAAGATGCTATAGAGTCACTACTTGTCTTATCTATGCTATACTGTCTACTCTGTGAGCCACCTACATTATGTGTGCTAATCATAATGCCCCTTTATCCCCTTCTCCCTCCCTCCCCACCCACCATCCCCAATCCCTTCTCTTTGGTAACCACTAGTCCCTTCTTGGAGTCTGTGAGACTGCTGCTGTTTTGTTCCTTCTGTTTTGCTTTGTTGTTCTACTCCACAAATGAGTGAAATCATTTGATACTTGTCTTTATCTGCCTGGCTTATTTCACTGAGCATAATACCCTCTACTTCCATCCATGTTATTGCAAACAGTAGGATTTGTTTTCTTTTTATGGCTGAATAATATTCCATTGTTTTTACGTTCCACATCTTCTTTATCCATTCATCTATTGATGGACTCTTAGGTTGCTTCCATATCTTGACTATTGTAAAAAATGCTATGATAAACATAGGGGTGCATATGTCTTTTTGAATCAGGGATCTTGTTTTCTTCAGGTAAATTCCAAGGAGTAGAGGTCAAATCAACTGGTATTTCTATTTTTAGTTTTTTGAGGAACCTCCATATTGCTTTCCGCAATGGTTGAACTAATTTACATTCCACCAGCAGTGTAGGAGGGTTCCCCTTTCTCTGCATCCTCACCAGCATTTGTTGTTCCTTGTCTTTTTGATGTTGGCCATCTTAACTGGTGCGAGGTGATATCTCATTGTTGTTTTAATTTGCATTTCCCTGATCATTAGCCATGTGGAGCATCTTTTCATGTGCCTGTTGGCCATCGAATTTCTTCTTTGGAGAAGTGTCTTTTTAGATTCTTCTCCCATTTTTCAATTGGGTTAGTTGTTTTTTGGGTGTTGAGGCATATGATCTCTTTATATATTTTGGATGTTAATCCCTTATTGGATAAATCATTTACAAATATATACTGTAGGATGCCTTTTTGTTCTGCTGATGGTGTCCTTTGTTGTACAGAAGCTTTTTAGTTTGATGTAGTCCCATTTGTTCATTTTTGCTCTTGTTGCCCTTGCCTGAGGAAATGTGTTCAGAAAAAAGTTGCTTATGTTTATATTGAAGAGATTTTGGCCTGTTTGCTTCTATGAATTTGATGGTTTCATGAGTTATATTCAGGTCTTTGATCCATTTCAAGTTTACTTTTGTGTATAGAGTTAGACAATAATCCAGTTTCATTCTCTTACATGTAGCTGTCCAGTTTTGCCAACACCATTTGTTGACGAAGCTGTCATTTCCTCATTGTATATCCATGGCTTCTTTACTGTATATTGATTGGCCATATATGTGTGTGAGTTTATATTTGGGCTCTCTACTCTTTTCCATTCATCTATGAGTCTGTTCTTGTGCGAGTACCAAATTGTTTTGGTTACTGTGGCTTTGTAGTAGAGCTTGAAGTCAGGGAGTATAATCCCTCAGCTTTGTTCTTCCTTCTCAGGATTGTTTTGGCTTTTTGGGGTCTTTTGTGGTTCCATATGAATTTTAGAACTATTTTTCTAGTTCATTGAGGAATGCTGTTGGTATTTTGATAGGGATTGCATTGAATCTGTAGATTGCTTTAGGCAGGATGGCCATTTTGGCAATATTAAATCTTCCTGTCCATGAGCACAGGACAAGATTTCCATTTATTGGTGTCTTTTTAATTTCCCTCATAAGTGTCTTGTAGTTTTCAGGGTGTAGGTCTTCACCCTTAGTTAGGTTTATTCCTAGGTATTTTATTCTTTTTGATGCAATTGTAAATGAAGTTATTTTTCTGATTTCTGTTTCTGCTAGTTCATCATTAGTATATAGGAATGCAACAGATTTCTGTGTATTAATTCTGTATCCTGCAACTTTGCTGAATTCAGTTATTAGTTCTGGTAGTTTGGGGGTGGATTCTTTAGGGTTTTTTATGTACAATATCATGTCACCTACAAACAGAGACAATTTAACTTCTTCCTTGCCAATCTGAATGTCTTTTATTTCTTTGTGTTGTCTGCTGTGGCTAGGACCTCCAGTGCAATGTTGAATAAAAGTGGAGAGAGTGGCATCCTTGTCTTGTTCCCTATCTTAGAGGAAAATCTTTTAGCTTTCGCTGTTAAGTATGATGTTAGCTGTGGGTTTATCATAGATGGCCTTTATTATGTTGAGGTACTTGCCCTCTATATCCATTTTGTTGAGCATTTTTATCATAAACAGATGTTGAATTTTATCAAATGCCTTGTCAGCATCTATTGAGATGATCACGTGACTTTTGTCCTTTTTGTTGATGTGGTGGATGATGTTGATGGATTTTCTAATATTGTACCATCTTGCATCCCTGGAATAAATATCACTTGATCATGATGGATGATCTTTTTGATGTATTTTTGAATTCAGTTTGCTAATACTTGGTTAAGGATTCTTGCATGTATGTTCATCAGTAATATTTGCCTGTAATTTTCTTTTTTCTGGTGTCTTTGCCTGGTTTTGGTATTAGAGTGATGCTGGCCTCATAGAATGAGTTTGGAAGTATTCCCTCCTCTTCTACTTTTTGGAAAACTTTAAGGAGGATGGGTATATGGACTTCTCTGTATGTCTGATAAAATTCAGTGATAAAGACATCTGTTTTGGGGGTTTTGTCCTTGGGTAATTTTTTGATTACCAATTCAATTTCATTGCCGGTAATTGATTTGTTCATATTTTTTGTTTCTTCCTGGGTCAGTCTTAGAAGATTGTATTTTTCTAAAAATTGTCCATTTCTTCTAGGTTATCCAATTTGTTAGCATATAATTTTCCATAGTATTCTCTAGTAATTCTTTGTAGTTCCATGGTGTCCATAGTAATTTATCCTTTCTCATTTCTGATTATGTTTATATGTGTATACTCTCTTTTATTCTTGATAAGCCTGGCTGGTGGTGTATATATTTTGTTTATTTGCTCGAAGAGCCAGCTCCTGCTTCCATTGATTCTTTCTGTTGTTGTGTTCTTCTCAATTTTCTTTATTTCTGCTCTGATCTTTATTATGTCCCTCCTTCTACTGACTTTGCACCTCATTTGTTCTTCCTTTTCCAGTTTCATTAATTGTGACTTTAGGCTGTTCATTTGGGATCATTCTTTCTTGAGGTAAGCCTGCATTGTGATATACTTCCCTCTTAGAACTTTCTTTACTGCATCCCAAAGATTTTGGTCTGTTGAGTTGTGGTTTTCATTTGTCTCCATATATTACTTGATCTCTGTTTTTATTTGGTCATTGATCCACTGATTATTTAGGAGCTTGTTGTTAAGCCTCCACATGTTTGTGGATTTTTTTTTTTTGCATAATTTATTTCTAGAGTCATACCTTTGTGGTCTGAGAAGCTGATTGGCAGAATTTCAATCTTTTTAAATTTACTGAGGCTCTTTTGTGGCTTTATATGTCATCTATTCTGGAAAACATTCCGTGTACACTTGAGGAGAATGTGTATCCTACTGTTCTGTAGATGTCTGTTAGGTCCATCTGTTCTAGTGTGATGTTCAGTGCTTCTGTCTTCTTATTTATTTTCTCTCTAGTTGATCTGTATTTTGGAGTGAGTGGTATGTTAAAGTCTCCTAAAATGAATGCATTGCATTTCTGTTTCTTCCTTCAATTCTGTTGTTATTTGGTTCACATATTAAGGTGCTCCTTTGTTGGTTGCATAGATATTTATAATGGTTATATCCTCTTGTTGGACTGCCTGTTTATCATTACGTAATGTCCTTCTTTTTCTCTTGTTACTTTCTTTGTTTTAAAATATATTTTGTTTGATATAAGTACTGCTACTTCTGCTTTTTCTCTCTATTAGTTGCATAAAATATCTTTTTCCATTCCTTCACTTTTACTCTCTGTACATCTTTGGGTTTGATATGAGTCTCTTGTAGGCAGCATATAGATGGGTCTTGTTTTTTTATCCATTCTGTAACCCTGTGTCTTTTGATTCGTGCATTCAGACCATTTACATATAGGGTGATTATTGATAGATATGTACTTATTGCCATTGCAGGCTTTAGGTTTGTGGTTACCAAAGGTTCAAAGGCTACTTCTTTACTATCTAATAGTCTAACTTAACTCACTTATTATGCTGTTTCAAATACAGTCTATTTTTTTTCTCCTTTCTTCTTCCTCCACTCTTTATATATTAGGTGTCATATTCTGTACTCTTTGTATATCCCTTGATTTACTTCATAGATAGTTGATTTAATTTTGCAGTTGCTTAACAATTGTCTACTTCCTTTAATGTGTTTTTTTTTCTTCTGGTTACACTAAGTACACCCTACTTAGTCTTAGGGGCACTTCCATCTATTGCAGTCCCTTTAAAATACACCATAGAGATGGTTTATGGGAAGTAAATTCTCTCAACTTTTGCTTATCTGGAAATTGTTTAATCCCTGCTTCAAATTTAAATGATAATCTTACCAGGTAGAGTATTCTTGGTTCATGGCCCTTCTGTTTCATTGCATTGAATATATCATGCCAATCTCTTCTGGCCTGTAAGGTTTCTGCTGAGAAGTCTGATGATAGCTGATGGGTTTTCCTTTGTACATAATCTTTTTTCTCTCTCTGGCTGCTTTTAATACTCTCTCTTTGTCCTTGATCTTTGCCATTTTAATTATTGTATGTCTTGGTGTTATCTTCCTAGGTTCCTTGTGTTGGGAGATCTCTGCACTTCCATGACCTGAGAGATTATTTCATTCCCCAGATTGGGAAAGTTTTCAGCAATTATTTCCTCAAAGAGACTTTCTATCCCTTTTTCTTTCTCTTCTTCTGGTACCCCTATAATGTGAATATTTTTTGTTTGGATTGGTCACACAATTCTCTTATTCTCTCATTCCTAGAGATTCTTTTTTGTCTCTGTGCCTCAACTTCTTTGTATTCCTTTTCTCTAATTTCTGTTTCATTTACCATCTCCTCTATCTTATCTAATCTACTTTTAAATCCCTCCATTGCATGTTTCATTTTAGTTACTGTATTTTTCAAAGCTTTTTCTCTTTCTTGAAGTCCTCCCTGAGATCTTTAATACTTTTCTGTAGCTCCATGAGCATGTTTATGATTTTTATTTTGAAATCTTTATCAAGAAGATTGGTGATTTCAGTTTCACTTAGGCCTCTTTCTGGTGTCTTCTGCTGTATTTTTGTTTGTACAAAATTCTTTTGCTGTTTCATTTTTTTTGTGATTCCTATGGAATAATAACTTTGTGTTGGTGGCACCCTCTAGTGCCCAGAAGTTCTACTCTCTGAAGCTGCCTGACTCCTGTAACTATGGTGGGGGTTGCAAGCAAGCTGCACAGGCACCTGTTGGGAAGAAAGATCTCTTTCTTGCTTCCCAGATGTAGTACCTGCTTCTACTGCCAGGTCCAGTGGGCTGAGTGTGCAGGGAGGGGCCTCTGTTCTATGCCCCCGTAGCTGCCATAGGTGAGGCCACCCTCTGGGTGGTGTGGCACAACAGCTGTGGCAGCAGGTGTACAGACTGGTGCCTGCTGGGAGGAAGGAGCAGCAGGCTGCGTATCACAGTGGGGACCTCCGTGCTGCATTGCCAGCCAGGGGGATGGAGCGTCTGATGCTCCTGAGAGTTCCCAACCTGTTGGGCTGAGTGTACCAGGATGTTTTTGTCAATCTGCCCTTTCTCCTGTGAGCTCTGTGTAATCCTTGCCCTTTTAGCACCCCTTTCACTGTTGGGAAGTCTTTCAAATTGCCTGCCTTTCTTTTGTCCCAGAGGGACTGGTTGTGCATACCTGTTTTCTGCAAATGTGTGGAATGTCAGTCTCGTGAGTATTCTACCTGTCTTTGCTTTCCAACCCCACTCATCTCCAGAGCACCATGTCATGTGGTTTTGTGCTCCCAGAGCAGATCTCCAGGGCTGAGTGTTCATCAATACTGGGCTTCTACTCCCCACTCTGTTTCTCTTCCTCCTGCTAGTGAGATGGGGTGGAGGGAGGGCTTGCATCCCACCAATCACAGCTTTGGTACTTTACCCTTTTCTATGAGGTCTTCTCTTTTCCTCAGGTGTAGGCAGTCTGTTCTGCAGTTTTCGGGTAGTTCTTTCAGGATTAGTTTTATTTGCTGTATTTTTGTGTTACATGTGGTTTTGGTAGGAGGTTTCTGTCTCACTTCTCATGCCACCATCTTTTTCCCCTCTCTGAAAATGTGTCATGTTTTAAGACGCAATTCAAATAATTCTTAATCTTTCTAAGCTTTCCTGACTCCCCTGCACTCCAATCATACAGCCTTTAAGACTTGCCTCTCATATACTTCCCCATGGAAGGGCAATTACTTCTTTCACCTCCCGCCTCCTGCTTTTCTCTATAACACACCTTACAGCCCTTCTAAGTGTTTCTCTTTTAAGTGTGCTCTTTGATCCACCAGCATCAGAAACACCTGGAATGCTTATTTAAGATACTGTTTTCTGGATCGCACCCTAGACATTGCATCAGAATCTCTGGAACCTGGGCTCAGGAATTTTTATTTTATAGATACCTTCTTGGTGATCTTTATGCCTACTAAGGTTTAAGAACCAAGTGTGAGATTGTAACACAACTTAAGAGAAGGGATTGTGTTATCCATCTTTATGTTCCTAGTGCCTTAGAGGTATACTCAGGTTTTGTTGTTGATTGAGTAAATAAAAGTTCAGTGCAATATTATGAGTGCATGAATCCTAGGAATCCTAAGGTTAATATGCTTTCTTACTCCAGATTGGCTCCTATTTTGGTAGCGTGCTGTGTTCAGTTGATGTGGACAAAGACACTATTACAGATGTGCTCTTGGTAGGTGCACCAATGTACATGAATGACTTAAAGAAAGAGGAAGGAAGAGTCTACCTGTTTACTATCACAAAGGTAAAAAAAAATATTAAATTGACAGTTTAATTTGCTTCAGTACTGGTAAATAAAAGTTAATCATCAGTTTTGCAGAATAAAGAAAATATATTATTATTGATGATTTTTAAGGTTGTCACCATTAGCTTATAATTTTAAAAATCACATTAAAAAACATAACCTAGAGCTTAGAGGACAGTGCTCTGCCATTTTCCATGCGAGGTCTTTGAATATATATTCCGTTATATAAAGTCATTATAAATGCACATCATTTTTGAAATACACACACAAACATCTGTGTATTTCCCAAGAATCTCTCTCAATTCCTCTTGTTTGCTGTAATGAGATAATAAAATGGAAAACTATCTTTACATTTTACAGTGAAAAAGACAAATTGTATCAGATATTTTGGAAACTTTCATATAATCCTGGATGCTTTCTACATTATTTAGGTGTATATCCAATTCTTGGAATTCCTAGTCCTTGCACATAAAACTGAGCATACTCTGACATGGAAAAGCACAATTTTTCCAATTTATAGACTGAACTTCCTAAATCCATGTGCATAAAGTCCCTGTGACTGAAAAGAAAACCAGAGTTAAAGGCACAAGTTGACATAGACAGATGACTGTTAGGGAAAGGATGGAAAAAGAGAAGTTCATATTAATATAATAAATATTATGTTCAGCTGTTGTGATACTTTTATCCTACTATATTTATTAAATTAATGTAAAAATTAGCCCTTGAACAGAAACATATAAAGAACATATAATTGATATTCAGTAATAAAAGGATGTATCTACTTGTTTGAAAATTTTTAAAATCCCCAGTTTCTTGAATGTTTCTTGCTTGTTAAAAATTCTGAATTATCATTAATTGTTGAAGATGGAAAAAATCTCCTAATATTTTATCAAACTCAGTAACAAATTGATTTCCATAAGATTGTTATAGAGGAGAAAAATATCAACACTGATCTGGTTTCATGATTGAGGAGCAATGCTTGGGAAGTCATGAAATATTTCTATTTTTCATTTCAAAACAACAATTGTCTTTCATAAGGAAATATCTTTGGGCAGATACTGTTTTTAGAGATTAACAAACTCATTTTCCACTTCCTATACCATTATAATTATGCTACTGTTTGTGATTTTTAAGTAAAGGTCTAAATTAAGATACTGTGTTCTATTTTATTAGGTCTTTACCTTAATTTTATTCAAGATATTAGTAGATTTTCACCAGAAATTTTTTAATCAAATGGTATGGAAACGAGTAGAAGATATTATTATTGAGGTAAAAGGGAGACAAAGAAATGGACACTCTCTTGTAGGTTGTGCAGCCACAGTACAGAGAATTGCCTCCTCTCACCTTGACTTATGAGCCAGTATCCTATGACCTTACTAAAATTCTTAGTTGTAATTCTCATTCTAAATAGAGATTGTTTTAGAATTCAAGGTTTAAAACCCTGTCTACTTTTAACAGTTTGCTGATTGGTTTGGGCATTATTTACTGTGAATTTTAGTTGTAAAAGTTAGAGGTTTGCTTTAATCATCCTTTTTTCTGCTTTGCAAGGGCATTTTGAATTGGCACCAATTTCTTGATGGCCCCAAGGGTATTGAAAATGCTCGATTTGGCTCAGCAATTGCAGCTCTTTCAGACATCAACATGGATGGCTTTAATGACGTGATAATTGGTTCACCTTTGGAAAATCACAACTCTGGGGCTGTGTACATCTACAATGGTCACGGGAGCACCATTCGCAGAAGGTATTCTCAGGTAATCCATGAGTTTCATGGCGATGTATTTGCATATATCATCATGTTACAGCTAGAGAGTTTGATGTAGACCATCCATCCCATCCCTCTTCAACAAATATTTTGTGAGCCTCTACTGTACATCAAGCACTTTCTAGACTTTGGGGATGATGAAATGAAAAGGACACAAAATTCTGCTCTTCCACGCATCTTACATTCTTGTAGAAGAGGCAGAGTGAAAGTAAGATCAATAAAATAACGTGTTATAGATAGTAATAAATGATAAGGAATTTTGTAAATCTAAGACAGGGAATAAATTTTTAGGGGTAGGAGATATCAGGTATTTGAAAGGGTGACCAAAAAGGCCTCAATGAGAAGGAAGTAGACTTAGAGAGGAATTAGAACCTGAACTTACATCAATTCCTGCCCAGTTCACTGATGTTTCACTGCTTTGTGCTAATTTGTGATTTTATGTTAAAATTCATTTCATGAAAATGTGGCTCCAATGAAAGATCAATGGAATTTTCTGGAGAATAATACAGCCTGAGAAATGGCACTCTAGAGATTATGACAATGCAATGTAGAACCTGCCTTTTATCTGTCTTGGTTGTTGTGCACTATAATTTCATGTCGAACTTGTCCTTTCAGAAAATCTTGGGATCTGATGGAGCCTTTAGTAGCCATCTCCAGTACTTTGGGAGATCCTTGGATGGCTATGGAGATTTAAATGGGGATTCCATTACCGATGTGTCTGTTGGTGCCTTTGGACAAGTCGTTCAGCTGTGGTGAGTCCATGAACCACACGCAAACTAGCTAACCAAAAACTGACCTGCTAAGTATACCAGATGGCTGTGCTGAAATTGTGGTAATGCTCCACCCATTTTAGAAAACTCTAGGACATTTATGTGTCATGGTTTGCATAAAGGAAGGAATATGTTTTTCATCATGGAGGAAAAAAAAAGATATTTGCTAAGCATTAGAACCAAGTTTCTCTTCTCTGTATGGTGAGCAGAAAAGTGCATAGAAGAGACAAATCTTTGAAATGGTACCCAGAATTTCTGAATATTATCTTCCAAATGGCCTCAGCTGGCAGAAAGGGAGCCTCATGAGGAAGCCGTAAAAATACTTAACACCCAGACCACACAAGTAAAGTGTAACTTCTCATATGGCTATAAAGTATCTTTTGAAATGATTAGTCATAAGCAAGAAGCCATTGTTTAGGTTTAGGTTAGGTTTTGCTGACCTCACTGACCTCAGTAGGAGTTGATGAGCAGTGGGAAACAATAAGGGATTCAAGGGCTATGTGATTCAAGGCCAAAAATGAATTGGACTGGTGAGAAAGTAAAAAGAAATTGAGAGTACATTCAAGAGTACACAAGCAAATATAGTTGAGCCATTCATTCATATGTCTCTGTTGGAAAATGTGCTTTAAATGTCCAAATACACCAAGAACAGAAAAACATTATATATGATATTGTTTCTGAACTTAATGAAACTATTTACAATATCTCACTTGTGCTTTTGAAGGAGGAAATGCATTGTTTTCAATGAAACTTTAATGTGGAAAAAATAAAATTCCGGGATAATATTTAAGACTGAAAAATCAAAGTGCATTTACTAAACAATGTCAGTTTAAATCACTTAAGAGTAACATACCATTAAAAAACTGGCATGGGTTGCGGTAAACGCTACAGTATGTGCATTGGGCAATAACATCCAGTGATCTGTTTCCATTTACATCTTTCAGGGCACAGAGTATTGCTAATGTATCTGTGGATGCTTCATTCACACCAGATAAAATCACTTTGTTCAACAAGAATGCTGAGATAAACCTCAAACTCTGCTTCAGTGCCAAGTTTAGACCTACTAAACAAAATAATCAAGTGGGTGAGTAGGCTTGAAATAATCTGTATGGTGACAGTTTTGCTTGTAAGGTTTTAGTCCTAAATATAAGCTATACTTTGGATTTGTGGACTAAAAGAAGTGAACATTTTAGAAACATTTGAATTGCCACACACTGAAGTTACCTGAGAATGGCTAATTAGGCATGGAAGGTTTACTCAGATCTAGATCTCTTCTGTAGAGGGTAACATTCTGCTGTAGGAAATGTAATCTCTATGACATTATCCTGGGCTTTCCTGACTTGGTCCTTCAAGTTTCTTGTACCCAAAGTTTCCTTACTTAAAACCTTGGATGCATACAGATTATGCTGGACTACAGCCCATATTAAATGAATATACCATATGTTGGCTATCACATGATAGAGACAGGGTGTGTTTAGTACAAGTACAAATATTGTTCCTCTTCTTGAGGAATTAATAAGCATGGAATAATGAGAGAGTAAATATAAAACAATATATAACTTAAGCCCAGTGTTTTGCAGTTTCTAAATAATCCAGAGAAACTAGTAAGAGTCTGAAAAATGTCCTATCAACAGGAGAGAGTGAGGAAAACTGGGGGCAAATGCTGGCAGGAATTGTTGTCATCTCTCTCTTGGACGAGCTGAGTCATCTTTCAGGGCCTGCTGAGGATCTGAAGGCTTTTCTGACCACTTCATCTCTCATGCTCCCTCAATGGGTAGCAACTGATTTAGCCCTTGAGTATATGCTACCTTCCTTCATTTGCTGCTGTCTTACAGATCCTAATCCCCTTTGCATCAGATTTTGGCTTTAAATTTCAGAAACCTGTAGTTCCTGTAGGTATTTCCTTAATTGTAAACAAAGAAACTAACTTAAAGATGAACAGATAGAGGCAGGTTATTTGTTATGATTCATGCCAAGGAGTACCTAGGTTAGAAATACAAAATAGAAGTTCAAATTAACATCTTGGCACGCTTTCCATATTTTCCTGCTTTTCATGTTTACCTAGCATTTTTCATTTCAGGGGTTGAAACATTGACCCAACTCTGAGTAGCACATCTCACAGACCTGCCTTGTAGCATGTCCACTTGAGTAGCCCTGAGAGTTGAGTCAAACAACATTACTATGTCAGCATTAAGTGGCTGGGTGTACAGCATGGTGACTGTAGTTAACAATACTGTATTGTGTATTTGAAAGTTGCTAAGAGAATTGATTTTAAAAGTTCTCGTCATACACACAAAAAATTGTTCTGTGAGGTGATGGATGTGTTAACTAACCTTATTACAGTGATCACAATATTTATGTATATAAAATAACTGAAATGTATACCTTAAACTTACACAGTATTTAATGTCAATTATATATCAATAAAGCTGAGAAAAGAACACTATGTGGCTGGTAAGGCTATAGGATTAATTTGGAAAATATATTAGTTGGCAGAAGTGATAGGCTGGGTAGCTTTCCTGGCCCTGAAGCATGTATTTGTCTCATGCACATTGCACTTTTTGATTTTTTCACATCTGCTGTTGCTGTACACTGAAAAGGGTTTCTCTGCTTTCAGAGAATTTCCTTCCCTTCAACTCACTAGCTTACATCTCTGGGCTTTCTTGCTATTGAGCACCTTTCCCTATGAATCCTTTCCCTTCATGTCTTCAGGTTCACAGACAAGCCAGTCATGAGTATTTGTCACATAATTGCTGGCAGTGATGGTATGTAAGACATGAATCCCATCTTCACATCTTTGAAAAGTGAATTTATAAAGTATATGGTTTCTATTATTTATTGTATCATGCGCATTCCAGTTTAAAGTTAATAACATAAAAAATTAATGACTGTGTATCATTTTTACCAAGCTACTTTAAAAATATGAAACAGTATTACATGTGCAGTTTGTCCTAGCTACCATCACCTCCTGGCTATTATATTTCCTGTGTGTTATTTTCACAGCTAATTTTTAGTGTATTTGGTTCTCTTATATTCTGTCTATCTTCGTTAACTTCATTAAGTCATTGGCACAAGAAAAATCATACAGATCTCTAATAGAGATTTTAAAGGTAACAGGTATAATTAATGTTCTACATATTGAAAGTAGTAAAATAAGAGTCACTCCAAATAACACAGTTGATGCTACGAATATCAGCAGGTCTCTCTCGGTTTTGGATATGCAGCCAGCAGACTAGTTGAAGGTTCTGATAGTTTTCGTTTCCATTTCTCTGGGTTAGTCTGATTATAGATGAAGAAATGGAGCTTCAGAGAGGTTAAGCAAATTGCCTAAAAGTCATATAGCTCATAAACGGTGGATTAGAATTAAAACTAAGCCTGTCTGATTAAAAACTTTTACTATGATGTTACATACCTTCCTGTGTAAGCATACAGAATATGCCAGGCACTACACATTTTCCCTTGAAGTATCCCACTTAGTCCTCAAATCATAGTTAATCCTCACCACTGCATAGAAACAGAAAGAAAATGAGCTCTCATTTCAAAATCACCCAAATTTTATTTTTGGCCATGCCCATCCATGTGAACTGAGATGAATTATTTTTCCTCTTTTACTCTGTTCATTATCTGAAAAGTAGGATAACTACTACCTTCTATACATGAATGTATTCAATTATAGGCACATAATAACTGCTTCTTTCCTTTTCCTATCACTGTGTTATGGATGATGTAACCGACGTTTGAGGGACCAAGTTCATTCAGTAGATTTCCTGGTGGCAAGTCCACTTTCCTTTCCACTGTTTTAAGCCATGTTTGTTTGAATCACATTTCTCTGTATCCACAGTCACCTACATCATGCCAGAGCTAAAATCACAAATGTCAAGGGCTACCCACAGCTCTCAATCCATCAATGTAAAGATTGTTTTTATGTTTTCTTGAAGTCAGAGACTTCACACAATAAGACATGATAAAGCAAGGGTGCTTTTTCCTTATAAGGTCATTTGTAGTAACATCTCTATTATTTGTATTATAGCCATTTTATATACTATCACAATTGATGCAGACCAATATTCATCCAGAGTCACCTCCAGGGGTTTATTTAAGGAAAATGATGAAAGGTTCCTGCAGAAGAATATGGTAGTAAATCAAGCACAGAGCTGCTCTGAGTACATCATCCACATACAGGTGAGACCTCAGTCATTCCTTCTCCTCTCATTTCTTCTTAAAGACTAATGAATGGTCAAAGTCTAAAATGGAAGCTTATGAGAAAATGCTTGCCCTTCTAATTAATGCTTTCATCATTTAATTCAATGAACAGGGAATCTTATTTCCTATATGTTAATATATATATGATCACATTCAACTATTACATAAGGTAGTAGCATTCAGTTTTATTTGGGATGACAATGGGCTAAAAATAAGATTCTTAAAGAAATCAAAGACAGTGCTTTCTTAAATGTTAAACAGGGACAACTTTTAGTTGACAGTAACATTTATTTTGCCATTTTCCTATCAGAGAAAAAATTGTATTCATTTTTAAGCTATTCAAAAGGAAAATTCCAAATGTAGTCTTGACTGTTGGAGTTAAATCAATATAGGTGAAGGATGGGAGATTATGAGGTAAAAAAATATTTACTCTAATCTTATGCCCTAATTACTATAGTTCTTGTGGATTTTGAAGATCTTGAAAATAGGAAAAATGCTTCTCAGGGAAAATCTTCCAACAGAAAATTTATTTTATAAGTTTTATTTCCCCCTCGAAACCACATAATGGCACTTTCTATTTCTTGAAGAGCTGCTTAACAACTTTCCTAGAATATGTTTCTCAGAGTTTAAAATGTATAATAATTGCCGAGGGAACTTTTATAAAATGTGTGTTCTGGGTCCCCACCAACAGAAATTTGGGTTTGAAGGACCAAGGATTATGCAGATTGAAGAGGCACCCCTAGGTATTTCTGACGTAGATGGATAGTACAGAGATCACATTCCAACAAACACTAAGTAAAAAAGTGAGAAAAACATAATGTTTAGATGAATTAAAATCAGTTCATATGTTTTTTTGTTCAAATTGAAAGTATCTTGTTTATGAAGGCCTGGGCCTTTTTTGTTGTTAGGTGCCAATTATACAGGTTCTTTAAAGGAACAAGAGTCAGCTTTCATTCTTTCCTATCTGTGTGCTAAATGGTGGCTCAAATTAAATTGAATCCATTGTGGGGAGTGAAGTCAGCCAGGCTGTAGTTCAAATATATATATCCTGTTCACTCTCGTGTATACTTGTGAAGGTTTCAGGTGTATGTTATCTTGGTCAGTACTGTTGAGTTAACACACCATACCTACTCTACGCAATACCTATCTCAATACCTGCTCTCAAGTTCATCCTCCGTGCCAGCCCTGTAGCCAGCTGAGGAAGCTTGTCATCAAGAAGCCACCTGGTAGCCATGCCCCCCAAAGGGCTCAAGATAGAGTAAGCCCTGCCTGCAAATGGACCAAGTGATAATGAAAATACCACTTGTTAGGAATAGGCAAATTTGCTTTTTAGAGCTTATCATTTGTAAGAATATTGTTCTTTCCTGACAAGAACTGGCAAGATGTTTGTAAGAAGACTGCTCCGTGACCCTTGCCACCCCGTTTGGGCATTTTTACATTTTTCAATAGATAGGAAGCCTCAAAAACTGGAAGCGGCCCGTGCCTCTTGGCACACTGCAACCCCCGCCCCCAACCCCATTTAAGGCAAATGGAGAAGTTGTACCTGTAGCTGGGTAGCATGGGCTTAAATGACTTGAGTGAGTGACACTGCCTCATCATATATGTGCAAGAAGCAGTGCAGCTTCCATCCGTCAGCCAGGGCCAGAGTGGGGAGCTTGGTTTCAGATGTGGGAATCACCTGTACCTGGACCTGTGGGCAGAGTTAGGTTCTGACCAAGGAAGGAGTCATCTCGTGCATTTTCTGCCAGCCCTGAGCACCTTCCCTTCTAGGTCATGGCATTTCCTCCCAAAGGTTGGGTCGGGACACCAGGGCTGTTTAAGTCTTGGCCATAGGAATTGGAGGGTTGTAGCCAAAAACCCAATAGCCAGGTAGTGATGAAGGGGGAGGGGCTTCTGAGAATTAAAACTGGGTATATCCTCTTAAGTATTTACAGTTACTTAAGTGTGAATAATGAGATTACTGATGAGTTTAGCCAAGAATTGCTGCTTCAGATTTTTGCTGAACCAGGTCTCTAAGTTTCTTCATAGTAGAGAGGCTATGAGAGGAATTAGGACAGAAGACGAGAAGCAAGAGTCCTGAGAATTCAAAACGAGGATGTCCTACATAATTGAGATTGGACTGTGTTCTGAACTGTGAACACATTTGCGGTCACTGTCTATTTTTGAAGTACCGTGCCAAATAAACTGACTCTGTGTGTCTGTGTTTAGGAGCCCTCTGATGTTGTCAGCTCTTTGCATGTGTGTGTGAACATCAGTCTGGAAAACCCTGGCACCAGCCCCGCCCTTGAAGCCTATTCGGAGACTGCCAAGGTCTTCAGTGTAAGTGTGGTTTGCCCTTCCTGGCGTTCAGACTGGCTAACAAAGGTTCATAGTCCCTGCATTAGTGTTTGGAAGAAATGTAAGACATAGCCTTTCAGTTGCTAATTTTCTAAATGAAATAGTCAGGTTCAGCAGCCAGCGAGTCCCAAGGAGGCAAGGATTTCTGTCTATTCACTACTCTATTCCCACCCGTGGGAGCAGTGTCTGGGCCACCACAGGTGCTCAGCACAGATTTGTTGAGGAAATAAATAACAGTTAAGCAAATACCTGTGTTCACCACCTACTTAGAAAATAAAACATTCCCAATACCTGTGATGTTCTGGGTGTCACTTGCTACCCCATCATGGTGCTCCCCCAGGCAGTCTTTATCTTGAATTTTACATTTCTCAATGCTTTTCTTTCTGATATTGCTAAACATGTATATATATTCTTAAGACACTGTTTAGTTTTGATGGTTCTGAACTTCATATAAATGGAAAAATACATATAGTATTCTTCCACAGTTTGCTTTTATAACTCAAAAGCAAATGTCTGGGATTGTTTTTCCTTTCCTACAGATTCCTTTCCATAAAGACTGTGGTGAGGATGGAGTTTGCATCTCTGATCTAGTTCTTGATGTCCAACAGCTGCCAGCTGCTCAGTAAGTCTCACTTTAAAGCTCAGTATAAAATGTAGAAATAAAAGACACATTACATTACTTTATTCAGATGACTGTTTATAACTTTTTAAGAGACAGTCTTAAGAAGTAAAAACCTTTAAAGTCCAAATTTCAATTTCTACCATCCATAAGAAATGTAAAACCCTTTTTCCTTTCCTTGCAATGTAATTAAAAGCAACAAAGAAGAAAACCCAGTAACATTTACTTGTCAGTATCAATTTACTATGAAGACAGTTGATAATTATGCAATTTTCTCAGTCTTCCACATAAATCTAAAGAGTTTTTTTTTAATGAGTGAAGTATTTGAATCCTCACCTTTTTTTTTTTTACCTTAATGACTTTTTTTTCCCTCTTTCCTTTTAACAGAGAACAACCCTTTATTGTCAGGAACCAAAACAAAAGGTTAACTTTTTCAGTAACATTGAAAAACAAACAGGAAAGTGCATACAACACTGCAATTGTTGTTGATTTTTCAGAAAACTTGTTTTTTGCCTCCTGGTCCATGCCGGTACGTGATGACACCCCATGCTTACTGCTCTCGTTTCCTACTCCTTGTCAGTTACCATCTGCCTGTCCTCCACCCTCCACGTCCTCTGGGTTGTCTGATGAATCGTCTTAGCCTACAGTGCTATCAGTGCTAACTTTGTGGCTCCCAGCTAGTTAAACTGCAGGAGAGCACAGCCTGGCTCTGTATCCAGACCGTTCTGCTGCCCAGCTTGGGTCAGGTTTTCCTTTGCTCCGAGAATGAGCAGCTGCAGCTGCCAGTGCTGTAACTCTTTTCGAGCCAGCTGTGCGGTGAGGCTGCGTGGTGCGCGCAGACGCTTCCAGCTGCACTTGCTCGGAGAGATCAGAGTCGCACAGCTCCGCCCAAGCTCTGTAACCACAGGTCTCAGGCCGCCCAGACGATGCATTCCAGCGAGGGCGGTTAATCATGTTGACTTGATCACTATTCCAGGAACACACTCAGCCAGGAATGCCCCCCGCCTCACCTCCCCCACCTCCATCCCTCCAGTGCCACCAAGCAATGGAAAGGACAGGAGGAAAAGCTGAGACTTTCCAAATCCACTACTTGTGAAAAGGATTTAAAAACAGTTTATTCCAGTTTAAAATCTATGTGAATTTAGTGTTCTAAACCTGTTGTGACTTTAATGTTGAAATTTCTGTGCCAAAGGACAACTTATTTTCGAGAGAAAAACATGAGGAAAACTAAACTTAAAAAGATTCTTTAAATCATTTAAAGTACAGACAAATGCCAACATATGACCTTGTTTTTTCTCTTGAAACAAAAACTTAAATATATTGGGAGAAAGATATGTATTAAAGACAGCATTTCTAAATATTAGATTAAACATATTTTGTGCTTCTGAAATATAAGTACTATGACTTACTTCTGAGGAAAAGGTCTAGTATTTGACCTTTCCAGCTTGGCAATAAAAATAGTATATTAGCCACCTGGACAACACAAGATTTTCAAGTCTGGGGGGCAATAAATTATTTCAGTGTGAACCAACCTTACTGCTAAAATGTCCATGTGGTTTTTACATCCTTCAGCCTATATGCACATGCATGCACACACACACTATATATACTAACTGATCTTTCCTTGTTCTCTTTCAGGCTGATGGGACAGAAGTGACATGCCAGGTTGCGTCCCCTCAGAAGTCTGTTACCTGCAGTGTAGGCTACCCCGCTTTAAAGAAGAGTCAGCAGGTACAATCGCACTTCATCCTCAGCTCCATGCCGGCCCCTTCTCGGCACTCATGTTCATGCACCACATACCCTCTTCCTTCTGAGACACCGTCTGATAGGCACCACAGAATAACTGGCTGCATACTTAGAGGATACTTAGAGGAAGCTTATAAATATCTGAACATTTTCTTTACGTTATTAACAGAAGTGGTAGTAGTCTCCCCAGGCATTCCAAAAGCACATACAATGTGGAAAGTTCTCATTTCCTGAATATGTGAACCCACCCTGGTCAAGGTGCTATACACACAGTCACAGGTATCAGTTGTGTACCCTGGTATGCAAACTTCACATCAGTACAACACTTTCAAGCTCAGACAAGTGCATGTGCCAGCAATGGGATGACATGTGTGCAGCTGAAAGTGAAGCCTTTTAATTCTAAAGGTGAGGCATGCTAAAGAAGGGGAACAAAGATTTGAAAGCTTAAGGTAAATAAAATTCAGAATCAAATTTCAGTGAGCTTACTTTGTGGGAAAATTTTCCATCACATTGGCCACTGAGTACTAAGTATCATAAATTGATGACTTTTAATTTTGTATATAGGTGACTTTCACTATTAACTTCGACTTCAATCTTCAAAACCTTCAGAATCAGGCCTCTGCCAGTTTCCAAGCCTTCAGGTAAAATGTAATGAAGTGGTGACGTGATGGTGGATGGCTCTTACGATATTTCTCTCTTAAATATTGCCTAATGTTTGTCTCCACAGTGAAAGCACTGAGAACAATGAGGCAGATAACTCGGTCAGCTTCCAGATCCCTCTGCGGTATGATGCTGATATTCACATAACAAGGTAGGTGAAATGGTGGGTAGCCCGTGACCACTGGCATCACTTGGCTTATAAACACACTTGGCTTATGACTAGCAATGTCCTCTATATGCTCATTCCTAGCTGGAGAATTTGAATTAAAATGTCTCCCCACGCCCATCAACTGAAACAGAAGTCCAGGGACAAGTTAGTCCCAGGAAAACCTTGAGTGACTTTTAAGGTTTACTGACTAAGGGCAACAACAGGAAGTCAGAGGAGTAACCCTCTGTCACGTGCGACAGGGAAGCTCCTCAGCACGCCCTCAGACAGGCTGCCAGCCTGCCCAAGATGTCAAAGCAGAACTCTTAGGGCCCTGAGGAGTTGCCACCACTTTCTTCTCCTTGCCAGTCTCCCATCATCCACATGAGACCTCAAGCAATATCCCCACCCTGGACACTGAAGTCCCAAGCACCATGCTTTGCACATAGTGGGTCAACCACAAATACTGAGCCTACTCACAGAAAATTAGCTTCTGGGGTAGAAAATTCCCGACATAACAGATTAGGGATTTCTTCTAACCAGGAGGAAATGAGGCATTTCCCAAAGAAGGTGAGGAACTGCTCTATTCCCCTATCTTGCCAGCCCAAAGCTAGCATACCTGAGAGCAGTGGCAGAATGGCACTAGGTGACACCAGCCATCAGGAATTGTTCAGGGGGACAGGTGTCTTGAGAAGTTGGTGACACGCCAACGCCACAGGTGCCAATAGGTTGATTTCCTCCTGTTAACTCCCACTGAGAAGTGGGACAGGTTCGTGGGCACAGGCACTGGGGGGCACAGCCAGCCAGGTACACAGGCTGCTGGTGCTGCCCACCTCCAAGCTTCAGGACCAGAGCTCTTTACCTGGGGAGGCACTGAGGCAGCCAATTCTCAGCAGAGATCAAGGGCCCCTTGTGTTTCCAAGAAGCGGGTGTGAGCAGTGTTCACTGGCAACAGATTGTTCTCTAACTCCCACCACATCACTCCAGCCCCTAGACTGTGTAGATCATCCAATAGATCCTTGAGCAAAAACACAAAGGAAAATATGTCATCATATCCAGAGCTCGAGACACATGAGCAAAGATGAAAAGAATGCTTCTCTATCAAGTGAACTACAAACAGCAAAAGCAGAAATGAAATACAGCCCAAGTTCTCCATCCCTGAAAAATTCATCAGTGACTGCAGATTTCAAAGGCCCCTCAGTTGCTAAAATAACTGAAGACAAATGCATCCCGGGAGATTGCTATGACCACACTACCTGCATTTTTTCCTTCCTACCACTATTGATTCTCTTACCCTAAATACTTTTTCTTACTACAGCCTTTTTATGATTCCACTTGACATCATGGCAAATTTTTTCAGATATTTTAGCATGAAACAAATAAAAATGTGAAGTGGGACTTTGTTTTCTCTAACATTTTAGCTGCATATTTATGTGATGGTAAATTGGTTTTAAGACATTCTGATGTTCCTTAAAATAAATCAGATTAATATGGAGAATTATGAAAAATGAAAGCTTAAATAGCTCCTAATCCTTCTGCCTAGATGATCCTACTTGAATTTTTTTTGGAAGACATGAAATGTACATGGATAGAAAATCCAGATATTACAGAAAGATAGCCAATGCAGAGTGAACCATCCCATCCTCCTAAGGTTATCCCATACGTGACTAACAACTGTTTTCAGAATACTTTCCAGATACAGGGTTTGATTATCTACCAGGATAAATGCACATTAACACACACACACACACATAATTTACTTAGCCACACACACAATTTACTTAGCCAGGTGGAATGATGAAACTCTTCTATACCTTGCTTTTTATGTAATCTTAGAGGAGTTTTCAGATCAGGACATACAGACCTAACTTACCCTATTGCTGCTGAATCATAATTTATGTAACCAATTCAAGATTAATGAGATTTTTGCTCATTTTGCATTTTTATTTTATTGAATCATCATAGGTAACACTGTAAAACACATCTTTTAACAAATATCTTTGCAAACTTTTCCAAAAAGAAGTCTTACCCAGTTATTGAATGTATCCCTCAGCAACCACTTTGATAAATGTGCAGTTACATTGTACAAATATTATGGGTGGAAATAGATTATGAGAGTAGAATTATTTCTAAAACAGGAGTTAACTGCTACTATAAATATATTGATCAACACTTAGGAACTTAAGGAATACTCATGTAACATGGAAAAATGTCAGGATTTCTGTAAATGCAAAAGCAGAATGTATTACTCAATTTAAAAACTGGCTGTCTTAGTGGCTCACACAAAGATCTGGAAGGTGAAAGGAGTAGCTCATGCATATACAGCCAGGCTTTCTGTTTCAAATCCAAGTAGTCAGTTTTCCCATTTTCCATGAGAGGCTGACAAATCATTGTTTCCTTTCATATATATATATATATATATATATATATATATATAACCTTGACAAACACTACATCTATTTAAATCTTGCTCTGACATATTATCCCTTTGAGAATTTGGAAAAGTTTTTTAAAGGCATAAAAAAGAAAATCGAGGGTTCAGTAAAGGAACAAAAACACCCTCAGAAAGTTGCTGTGCAGTTTTTATAGAAAATAGAAACAACGTCCTATTAGGATAAGTTGTCTAATGGGAATAAATATTGCTTCTCAGACTCCTACCCCTGCTCCGCACCCCCAGCCAATGGAACTACCCCCATTAAAATCCAGCCTCAGAGCTCCAGAAGTGAGTGAGGCGGCGAGGGGAGAGTATCCAGTTACATTCCAGTCCGAGTGGTCCTATGGGGGTTCCCGTCACCTGGTCCTCACTTCACTTGCAGACGCCAGCTGGCAGTCTCAAGCAAAGAGGTCAGATCAGTGCGGTGCTGGGGGTCTGTCCCAATAGAACTTCTGGGTCAGCTGGCGAAAGGAGGTCTCTATGCTAGTGGTAGAGTCAGACTGACCACCACTTCAGCACAAAGGCATTGGTTTGGAACTCTAGAAGGATGGGGAGAAGGAATAATAAAAGACAGAGAATGCTCTGTTTCACTGATGACAGTAACAAATACTGCAGGAGCTGATACTCAGTACCCTGCCATTGTATTTCCACCATAGCAATTGGAAAATCCTCTGGGATATAAATTCCATTCATCCAACCTACAAGGACTGTATCCACTTATATCAACACACCAGTCAATGGAAGAGCAATCTTGAGAAGACTTTCATGATCAGTTCTAAAATGTGATACATTTGTACTTATTTTAGAAACTTTACAACAGATAAACATGTTAACGCAAAGAATCTCAGCAGAAAGATCATGAAGGGATATTGAAAGGAATTTGTTTTAGCCTTGGAAACATTAACCCATAACAAGCCATTGTTTTAATTTAGTATTTTTTTTCCTAAATGTAAAGTATCTTACCTGTAATATAAGCTTCAAACCAACAGCAAAACTAAATTATTTGGCTTTACAAACATTAACCAACAGATCCACCAACATAAATTTTTATGAAGTCTTCTCAGATGGGAATGTGCCTTCTGTCGTGCAGAATTTTGAAGATATTGGTCCAAAATTCATCTTCTCCATTAAGGTTGGTAAGCCTGTCGTAAGGATGGGAAATCAGGAGGAAGGGGAAAGAAACAAATGAGGCCAGAAGGGAAGAAGAAAGTGAGAAGCTGAAATAGTTGAGTGTTTCTCAAACCTGAGCATGCATTGGAATCACCTGGAGAAATGTTAAAACACTGGTCCATGGGCTTCATTCTTAGATTTCTGATTCAGAGGGTCTGGGGTGAGTGAGTATTTTTAACCAATTCTTAAGTCACAAATTACTTACCATTTAAAATGGTAGGTGTTGAGATTTTCCATGAAAAGGTAAGACACAGAGACCTGAAGTGTGACATGAAGTAGTGAGACTCATTTTCATGTGAATTCAGTTATACCGCTTAGTAGTGGCTGGCCATCAATGCAGAAGTTATTGATTACTTTCCAGCAACTTGTGCATAATGTAGCGATACCCAGAATGTTTCCTTCCATACTCTGTAGGTAACAACAGGAAGTGTTCCAGTAAGCCTGGCAACTGTAGTCATCCACATCCCTCAATACACCAAAGAAAAGAATCCACTGATGTACCTGACCGGGGTGCACACGAATCAGGTAAGGGCAATCGGATTGCCTATAAAAATGTGTACTTTCAATGTGGGAATGCCCCATGCAGTTGGGGTGATCACGTCTGACATCTTATAGATGGAAAACTGAGAAGATAACCCTTATACATCCTCAATGCCAGTTAACTAGCAGTTCATTTCATATTAGGAGCAGGGTATTTGTCTTACCAATGGGTTTCGGCCCCAGGCAAGTTCACTATGGATGCAGTGACACTGAGGAATGACAATGGAAAGTTCTTGGGATGAAGGGGTTTATTACCTGGCTTGTTCTCCTGACAAGCACTAGAATTATGTCTGGACTGCAGGTCTTTAATCCTCCTTAAGTCTCTGCCTCCGCCCAGAGCACTGGACAGAGCTCTTTATATAGTGACTCAGTCAATAATAGTGTATTACCTATGGGTATAGAAGCAGTCGCCTAGCAGCAAGCCAGTTATATCATCAAGTAGTTGAGGTTCAGGTGAGGATACTGGCCATAAGAACCCCAACTTTTCCCACAGTATTGTAATAAGAAAAGCACTGTCTGAGTCGAGAGATTTATAGATGGCACGAATTATTCCTACAGCCCCATGTTGTCCAGGTGAAGATCTGACTTGGTCAGAGCCCTGTTCATAGAGGAGGCAGCTGGCTGGGAACTGAGAGGTGGCCTGGAGCATTCAGATACATACTCCCGCAGTGGGTGTTTTTGGTCTACACAGCTGGAATCAGTAGCTGGTCTTTGTGCTGCCAGCCTGTACTCTGGCCCCATGACAATCAACCATCATTTTAGTCACCTGAGTTACTTTTACAATCACCACCATGCACTTTTATCAGAATCCTTAGGGCTAAACTCAAGCCCCGGAGGTTGTCTTTAAAAGCCGCCACCCCACCCCCATGCAGCCTGGGTTGGGAAGCACCGCTTTCTCCAAACTCCTTGATGTCAGCTCAGCCTTAGTCTAGCACTTAGCTCATTCTACAGGTGTTAGTCCCATGGTATGTAAATGTGAGCACAGGAAATCAAAATCCTAAAATGTTCCATAGAAAAGAACCCTGAATTACATCAGTCTGTTGTTCCTGCAAACTGTCTCATCACATAAAGGCTGTGAGAACCAGCACCATCCTGTGGGGTCGTGGTCAGGAGGATCTGAATACTCCAGAGTTTATACTTGTGATCACGAAGAAGTGTGGCCAGGCCAGTGCTGTGGAAGAAGACTCAGGGTCCCTCTACTCTCTGACGTGTGACAGTAGGATTTTCTAACGTGGTGAAAGGAACACCATAAACCATTTTGCTTCCTAAGACTGATTTGTTATCCTTTGTAGGCTGGCGACATCAGCTGTAAGGCTGAAATAAACCCACTGAAAATAGGACAAACATCTTCTTCTGTATCTTTCAAGAGGGAAAATTTCTGGCATGTAAAAGAATTGGTGAGTACAGGTTAATGGGGTGACAATTTCCTTTGGTGATTCATTGCTTTACCTGGAAATCAAGACATTTCTTTCTGCTACCACCTCATATCATAGAACTTTCTTATTTTGCCTTCAGCCCATAGGAATCAAGACTTAGAAAACACTCAAATCTAGATTATTGGATCATTACCGATGCCATTAGTATAAATATATGTTACAGATTTCATGAAATCAGAAGGAATCCATGTAACACTACTGTTTTTGTGTTGTGCAGTTGTAAACTTTGCAAAGACCTGTGAGGGAACCGGGTATGTGCTTGGAGGTGAAGCTCCTTCTGCCCCTCCCCCACATAATCACTGATATCTTTTATCTAGCTGCTCAAATGCCTCTCTGACCAAACTTCTGTTTTGTAATATTTTATTATCTCCTCCAGAGCTATGCCCTTTTCTTTGAGAAAGAGACTAGCATCCAGCAAGGTGGAAGCTATTTGGCACATTGGAACATTTTAAGTATTCAAATAAGAAACACTTAGCAAACTAACCCTAAACAAACTAGAGTTCTCCTTATGAGCAACACTGAAATTCTGGTTTTCTTTTGCTACAACTATTTTATTTTGTGATGGATGGGGGAAAATAGGAAAATAAAATTAGTTTCTTTTTTAAGTAATCATAATATAACTACAGTGTAAATGTGGCTTAAATCTAAATAGTAGTATGTAAAAATGCCAAGTAGAAACTCATCTCAGGATGTGCCAAAATATTAAGCCTCTGAGCATTTTCCTTATTTTTGTCAAAAGGTTTTGATTTTGTAAAATGGCAACTGCTCACTGTGAACAACATAAAACAAATTTAACAAGACAGAAAACTACAAAGAAATTGAAATGCCCCAGAAATCTAACAGCTGACCTCTCTTAACATTTAATGAACATCCTTCTCTCTATACCTCTGAGCATTAGTCCACATGTAGATCTATGTGTACTGTTACACAAATGGGCCATGCTACTTTTTTTTTTTTTTTTTTTTTTTTTTTGAGAGGGCATCTCTCATATTTATTGATCAAATGGTTGTTAACAACAATAAAATTCAGTATAGGGGGGTCAATGCTCAATGTACAATCATTAATCCATCTCAAGCCTAATTCTCGTCAGTCTCCAATCTTCTGAAGCATAACGAACAAGTTCTTACATGGTGAACGAATTCTTACAGAGTGAATAAATTCTTACATGGTGAACAGTACAAGGGCATTCATCACAGAAACTTTCGGTTTTGATCATGCAATATGACCTATAAACCATCAGGTCAAATATGAATATTCATTTGATTTTTGTACTTGATTTATATGTTGATCCCACATTTCTCCTATTATTATTATTATTTTTATTTTTAATAAAATGCTGAAGTGGTAGGTAGATGCAAGATAAAGGTAGAAAACATAGTTTAGTGCTGTAAGAAGGCAAATGTAGATGATCAGATGATCAGGTGTGTGCCTATGGACTAAGTATTAATCCAGGCTAGACAAGGGCAGCAAGACATCCACGGATGCAGAAGATTTCTCTCAAAGCAGAGGGGGTGAGGTTCTGAGCCTCACCTCTGTTGATCCCCAAATTCTCACCTGATGGCCCCCCTGCGACTGTGCCTGTCTTAGGTTGTTCCTCCCTTGAGGAATCTTACCCGTCTCTGGCTAACCAGTCATCTTCCGGGGCCATACAGGGAAATGTAAAGTTGGTAAGTGAGAGAGAAGCCATATTGTTTGCAAAGGTTAGCTTTTTACTTCTTTGCAGATTTATGCCCTGTGGCTTCTATGCCCAGCACTTGTCTCGAGGTATCTTTACCACCTGGAGGAATTATGATACTCGGTAAATTCGATATGAGGCACGAATTCTATTTAAGGTTTGTAATTAGGAAGGAAGAAGAAAAGCTATAGATGTAGCATATGAAGGAAACTTGGGAGGATTGATTATTTCTTTGACGTATCTTCTTGTATAGTACCTTAAGTATGTATAGGTTTTAAACTACTAACTAATTTGCACACACATATTAACATAATAGGAATATGGTGACATAAACAAAGCAAATCTATAATTACCAGCCATCTCCAGTGAAGCCAAGAAAACCATTTAGGCACCCTAGGCATTTGTGAAAATTTATCTATGATATGATGGATATTGTCCAACTGTACTTGAACCATCAGACAAATTAAAGCAGCCCATTTCTGGGATCTGTTCACATCCCATATGTTCTTTTAACCATAGATAGTCTATAGTCATGAGATTTTGGGGTGCTACAACTTGCACCCCTCCCAACTCCTGGTTGAGTTCCAACAGTACAGATCCAGTCAAATTCGTTGTCTCACTGTATGCACATGCCAGCCTAGACATCTCCCTCCTCCTTCTTATGGCAAGTCCAGGAGACGGTGGGCTGGATGCAGCCACAACCGCAGCATCGTCCGGATCCCTGTGGAGGCTTTTTGATGATCATCCCCCGGCACGAGTCCTCCAGAGAGTGCTGATGCCGGAAGCTCCTCCTCATATCGTATCTTAGTTCATTTTCTGGGTATCCAAGCTAGGCCTTGATCTTCTGCGTAGAAACAAACAGACCCTTTGCCCACACTTTGACATGCCCTCTATACCACTGTGCAGAACTCATTGGAGGTCAGCACACAGTAACTGCTTTTTTTTTTTTTTTTTTTTTTAATTAAGAGAAAGGAATATTATCAGAAAAGAGTACCTCCATAGCTGATCATCTGACACCCTTTAAGTGATCAACATTAAGGATATTTAAAGCATGCGTTGATCTTTGATTTACCAATAGTTTTATCCCGTTAAGGAGTAATCCCCCTTTTCTTTCTTTCTTTCTTTTTTTTTTTTAATTTTTAATCTACACTTACCTGAAGAATACTATGTTTACTATGCTCTCCCCTATATCAGGTTCCCCCTAACAACCACATTATGGTTACTGTCCATCAGCTTAGCAAAATGTGGTAGAGTCACTACTTGTCCTCTCTGTGTTGTGCAGCCCACCCTCCCCTTTCTCCCTCCCCACCATGCATGCTAATCTTAATACCCCTCTTCTTCTTCCCCCCCCCCCTTATCCCTCCCTCCCCACCCGTCCTCCCCAGTTCCTTTCCCTTTGGTACCTGTTAGTCCATTTTTGGGTTCTGTAATTCCGCTGCTGTTTTGTTCCTTCAGTTTTTCCTTTGTTCCTATACTCCTCAGATGAGTGAAATCATTTGGTATTTCTCTTTCTCCGCTTGGCTTATTTCACTGAGCATAATACTCTCCAGCTCCATCCATGTTGCTGCAAATGGTTGGATTTTTCCACTTCTTATGGCTGAGTAGTATTCCATTGTGTATATGTACCACATCTTCTTTATCCATTCATCTACAGATGGACATTTAGGTTGCTTCCAATTCTTGGCTATTGTAAATAGTGCTGCGATAAACATAGGAGTGCATCTGTCTTTCTCAAACTTGATTGCTGCATTCTTAGGGTAAATTCCTAGGAGTGGAATTCCTGGGTCAAATGGTAGGTCTGTTTTGAGCATTTTGATGCACCTCCATACTGCTTTCCACAATGGTTGAACTAATTTACATTCCCACCAGCAGTGTAGGAGGGTTCCCCTTTCTCCACAGCCTCGCCAACATTTGTTGTTGTTTGTCTTTTGGATGGCAGCTATCCTTACTGGTGTGAGGTGATACCTCATTGTAGTTTTAATTTGCATTTCTCTGATAATTAGCGATGTGGAGCATCTTTTCATGTGTCTCTTGGCCATCTGTATTTCTTTTTTGGAGAACTGTCTGTTCAGTTCCTCTGCCCATTTTTTAATTGGGTTATTTGTTTTTTGTTTGTTGAGGCGTGTGAGCTCTTTATATATTCTGGACGTCAAGCCTTTATCAGATCTGTCATTTTCAAATATATTCTCCCATACTGTAGGGTTCCTTTTTGTTCTATTGATGGTGTCTTTCGCTGTACAGAAGCTTTTCAGCTTAATGTAGTCCCACTTGCTCATTTTTGCTGTTGTTTTCCTTGCCCGGGGAGATATGTTCAAGAAGAGATCACTCATGTTTATGTCTAAGAGGTTTTTGCCTATGTTTTTTTCCAAGAGTTTAATGGTTTCGTGACTTACATTCAGGTCTTTGATCCATTTTGAGTTTACCTTTGTATATGGGGTTAGACAATGGTCCAGTTTCATTCTCCTACATGTAGCTGTCCAGTTTTGCCAGCACCATCTGTTGAAGAGACTGTCATTTTGCCATTGTATGTCCATGGCTCCTTTATCAAATATTAATTGACCATATATGTTTGGGTTAATTTCTGGGGTCTCTAATCTGTTCCACTGGTCTGTGGCTCTGTTCTTGTGCCAGTACCAAATTGTCTTGATTACTATGGCTTTGTAGTAGAGCTTGAAGTTGGGGAGTGAGATCCCCCCTACTTTATTCTTCTTTTTCAGGATTGCTTTGGCTATTCGGGGTCTTTGGTGTTTCCATATGAATTTTTGAATTATTTGTTCCAATTCATTGAAGAATGTTGCTGGTAATTTGAGAGGGATTGCATCAAATCTGTATATTGCTTTGGGCAGGATGGCCATTTTGACGATATTAATTCTTCCTAGCCATGAGCATGGGATGAGTTTCCATTTATTAGTGTCCCCTTTAATTTCTCTTAAGAGTGACTTGTAGTTTTCAGAGTATAAGTCTTTCACTTCCTTGGTTAGGTTTATTCCTAGGTATTTTATTCTTTTTGATGCAATGGTGAATGGAATTGTTTTCCTGATTTCTCTTTCTATTGATTCGTTGTTAGTGTATAGGAAAGCTACAGATTTCTGTGTGTTGATTTTGTATCCTGCAACTTTGCTGTATTCCGATATCAGTTCTAGTAGTTTTGGAGTGGAGTCTTTAGGGTTTTTTATGTACAGTATCATATCATCTGCAAATAGTGACAGTTTAACTTCTTCTTTACCAATCTGGATTCCTTGTATTTCTTTGTTTTGTCTGATTGCCGTGGCTAGGACCTCCAGTACTATGTTAAATAACAGTGGGGAGAGTGGGCATCCCTGTCTGGTTCCCGATCTCAGTGGAAATGCTTTCAGCTTCTCGCTGTTCAGTATAATGCTGGCTGTGGGTTTATCATATATGGCCTTTATTATGTTGAGGTACTTGCCCTCTATTCCCATTTTGCTGAGAGTTTTTATCATGAATGGATGTTGAATTTTGTCAAATGCTTTTTCAGCATCTATGGAGATGATCATGTGGTTTTTGTCTTTCTTTTTGTTGATGTGGTGGATGATGTTGATGGATTTTCGAATGTTGTACCATCCTTGCATCCCTGGGATGAACCCCACTTGGTCATGGTGTATGATCCTTTTGATATACTGTTGAATTCTGTTTGCTAATATTTTATTGAGTATTTTTGCATCTACATTCATCAGGGATATTGGTCTGTAATTTTCTTTTTTGGTGGGGTCTTTGCCTGGTTTTGGTATTAGGGTGATGTTGGCTTCACAGAATGAGTTTGGGAGTATTCCCTCTTCTTCTATTTTGTGGAACACTTTAAGGAGAATGGGTATTATGTCTTCTCTGTGTGTCTGATAAAATTCCGAGGTAAATCCGTCCGGCCCCGGGGTTTTGTTCTTGGGTAGTTTTTTGATTACTGTTTCAATTTCTTTGCTTGTAATTGGTTTGTTTAACTTTTGTGTTTCTTCCTTGGTCAGTCTTGGGAGGTTGTATTTTTCTAGGAAGTTGTCCATTTCTTCTAGGTTTTCCAGCTTGTTGGCATATAGGTTTTCATAGTAGTCTTTAATAATTCTTTGTATTTCTGTGGAGTCTGTCGTGATTTTTCCATTCTCATTTCTAATTATGTTGATTTGTGTTGACTCTCTTTTTCTCTTAATAAGTTGGGCTAGAGGCTTATCTATTTTGTTTATTTTCTCAAAGAACCAGCTCTTGGTTTCGTTGATTTTTGCTATTGTTTTATTCTTCTCAATTTTGTTTATTTCTTCTCTGATCTTTATTATGTCCCTCCTTCTGCTGACTTTAGGCCTCATTTGTTCTTCTTTTTCCAGTTTTAATAATTGTGATGTTAGACTATTCATTTGGGATTGTTCTTCCTTCTTCAAGTGTGCCTGGATTGCTATATACTTTCCTCTTAAGACTGCTTTCGCTGCATCCCACAGAAGTTGGGGCTTGGTGTTGTTGTTGTCATTTGTTTCTATATATTCCTTGATCTCTATTTTGATTTGTTCATTGATCCATTGATTATTTAGTAGCATGTTTTAAGCCTCCATGTGTTTGTGAGCCTTTTTGTTTTCTTTGTAGAATTTATTTCTACTTTCATACCTTTGTGGTCTGAAAAATTGGTTGGTAGAATTTCAATATTGTGGAATTTACTGAGGCTCTGTTTGTGAGCTAGTATGTGGTCTATTCTGGAGAATGTTCCATGTGCACTTGAGAAGAATGTATATCCTGTTGCTTTTGGATGTAAAGTTCTATAGATGTCTATTAGGTCCATCTGTTCTAGTGTGTTGTTCAGTGCCTGTGTGTCTTTACTTATTTTCTGCCCGGTGGATCTATCCTTTGGGGTGAGTGGTGTGTTGAAGTCTCCTACAATGAATGCATTGCAGTCTATTTCCCTCTTTAGTTCTGTTAGTATTTGCTTCACATATGCTGGTGCTCCTGTATTGGGTGCATATATATTTAGAATGGTTATATCCTCTTGTTGGACTAAGCCCTTTATCATTATGTAGTGGCCTTCTTTATCTCTTGTTACTTTCTTTGTTTTGAAGTCTATTTTGTCTGATATTAGTACTGCAACCCCTGCTTTCTTCTCACTGTTGTTTGCCTGAAATATGTTTTTCCATCCCTTGACTTTTAGTCTATGCTTATCTTTGGGTTTAAGGTGAGTTTCTTGTAAGCAGCATATAGATGGGTCTTGCTTTTTTATCCATTCTATTACTCTATGTCCTTTGATTGGTGCATTAAGTCCATTTACATTTAGGGTGACTATTGAAAGATATGTACTTATTGCCATTGCAGGCTTTAGATTCGTGGTTACCAAAGGTTCAAGGTTAGCTTCTTTAGTATCTTACTGCCTAACTTAGCTCGCTTATTGAGCTGTTATATACACTGTCTGGAGAGTCTTTTCTTCTCTCCCTTCTTATTCCTCCTCCTCCATTCTTCATATGTTGTGTGTTTTGTTCTGTGCTCTTTTTAGGGGTGCTCCCATCTAGAGCAGTCCCTGTAGGATGCCCTGTAGAGGTGGTTTGTGGGAAGCAAATTCCCTCAGCTTTTGCTTGTCTGGGAATTGTTTGATCCCACCATCATATTTAAATGATAGTCGTGCTGGATACAGTATCCTTGGTTCAAGGCCCTTCTGTTTCATTGCATTAAGTATATCATGCCATTCTCTTCTGGCCTGTAGGGTTTCTGTTGAGAAGTCTGATGTTAGCCTGATTGGTTTTCCTTTATAGGTGACCTTTTTCTCTCTAGCTGCCTTTAAAACTCTTTTCTTGTCCTTGATCCTTGCCATTTTAATTATTATGTGTCTTGGTGTTGTCCTCCTTGGATCCTTTCTGTTGGGGGTTCTGTATAATTCCATGGTCTGTTCGATTATTTCCTCCCCCAGTTTGGGGAAGTTTTCAGCAATTATTTCTTCAAAGACACTTTCTATTCCTTTTCCTCTTTCTTCCTCTTCTGGTATCCCTATAATACGAATGTTTTTCCTTTTGTATTGGTCACATATTTCTCTTAGTGTTGTTTCATTCCTGGAGATCCTTTTATCTCTCTCTATGTCAGCTTCTATACGTTCCTGTTCTCTGGCTTCTATTCCTTCAATGGCCTCTTGCATCTTATCCATTCTGCTTATAAATCCTTCCAGGGATTGTTTCACTTCTGTGATCTCTTTCCTGACATCTGTGATCTCCTTCCGGACTTCATCCCACTGCTCTTGCATTTTTCTCTGCATCTCATCCCATTGCTCTTGCATTTTTTTCTGCATCTCTGTCAGCATGTTCATGATTTTTATTTTGAATTCTTTTTCAGGAGGATTAGTTAGGTCTGTCTCCCTCTCAGGTGTTGTCTCTGTGATCTTTGTCTGCCTGTAGTTTTGCCTTTTCATGGTGATAGAGATAGTTTGCAGAGCTGGTACAAGTGACCACTGGAAGACCTTCCCTTCTTGTTGGTTTGTGGCCTTTTCCTGGGAGAATAGCGACCTCTAGTGGCTTGTGCTGGGCAGCTGTGCGCAGACAGGGCTTCTGCTTCCTGCCCAGTTGCTTTGGGGTTTATCTCCGCTGTTGCTGTGGGCTTGGCCTGGCTGGGGCTGTTCCTCCAAAATGGTGGAGCCCCGTTGGAGGGGGAGCAGCCAGGAGACTATTTATCTCCGTAAGGGGCCTCTGTGCTCCCTGCTGCCCAGGGGGTTAGAGTGCCCAGAGATCCCCAGATTCCCTGCTTCTGGTCTAAGTGACCTGTCCTGCCCCTTTAAGATTTCCAAAAAGCACTCTCCAAACCAAAACAACAGCAGCAACAATGAGAGAGGGAACAGAAAGAAAGAGAAAAAAAAAAGGAAAAAACAAGCGATTTTTTTTTTTTTTTTTTTTTTTTTTTTTGTCCTCAGGTGCCGGTCCCAGGCACCCGCTCACTGGTCCTGCTGCCCTGTCTCCCTAGCACCAGGGTCCCTGTCCTTTCAAGGCTTCCAAAAAGCACCCACCCACCGGTCCCGCAGGGAAGGAACGCTCAATATTCTTTGTCCTCAGGCACTGGTCCCACGCACCCGCTCACCAGTCCCGCCGCCCTGCCTCCCTAGCACCGGGGTCCCTGTCCCTTCAAGGCTTCCAAAAAGCACTCGGCAAAAAGAGAGAAAAAAAAGGGGGAAAACGCGCGATTTCTTCCGTCCTCAGGTGCTGGTCTCAGGCACCCACCCACCGGTCCCACAGGGAAAAATGCGGGATATTCTTTGTCCTCAGGTGCCGGTCCCAGGCACCCGCTCACCAGTCCCGCCGCCCTGCCTCCCTAGCACCGGGGTCCCTGTCCTTTTTAGGCTTCCAAAAAGCACTCGCAGAAAAGAGAAAAAAAAAAGGGGAAAAACGCGCGATTTCCTCTGTCCTCAAGTGCCGGTCTCAGGCACCCGCCCACCGGTCCCGCAGGGAAAAACGGGGGATATTCTTTGTCCTCAGGCGCCGGTCCCAGCCACCCGCTCACCAGTCCCGCCACCGTGCCTCCCTAGCACTGGGGTCCCCGTCCCTTCAAGGCTTCCAAAAAGCGCTCGCCAAAAAGAGAAAAAAAAAAAAGGGGAAAAACGCGCGACCTCCTCCGTCCTCAGGCACCGGTCTCAGGCACCCGCCCGCCGGTCTCGCAGGGAGAAATGCGGGATATTCTTTGTCCTCCGGCGCCGTTCCCAGGCACCTCCTCACCGGTCCCGCCACCCTGCCTCCCCAGCAACGGGGGCCCGTCCCTCTAAGGCTTCCAAAAAGCGCTCGCCAAAAAAAAAAAAAAAAAAAAACCGCTCCGGTTTCTCTCCACCCGCCGGGAGCCGGGGGGAGGGGCGCTCGGGTCCCGCCGGGCTGGGGTTTGTATCTTACCCCCTTCACAAGGCGCTGGGTTCTTGCAGGTGTGGATGTGGTCTGGATGTTGTCCTGTGTCCTGTGGTCTCTATTTTAGGAAGATTTTTCTTTGTTATATTTTCATAGCTCTATGTGTTTTTGGGAGGAGATTTCCACTGCTCTACTCACTCCGCCATCTTGGCTCCGCCCCCATGCTACTTTTTTTATAGGCCAATATGTCACCAACTCTTTTCAATAGGCTTTACTTCTAGCACAGCTTTAGATTCACAGTAATATAGAGTGAAAAGTAGAGAAATTTCCCTTATAGCCCCATCCTGCATATTTACAGCCTCCTCCACTGTCAAAATCTCCCCACCAGCGTGATACGTATGTTTCCATAGATGACATTACACTGACACATCATAATCCACCAAAGTGAACAGTTTACACTGGGGCTCACTCTTGGAGTCAGACATCCCATGGGTTTTGAGAAATGTATAGTGACATGTAGCACTGATTATGCAGAAGCGTTTCACTGCCCTAACAAGCCTGTGCTCTGCCTTTCACCCCCCCCTCCCCACTCACTCTTGGTAACCACTGATTCTTCCACTGACAACTTTTCCTGAAATCTAAGGAGTGCACCTTTACCAGTTGTATTTAATGACTAAATTGTACTGCATTTTATGTACATATATTCAGTTTACTTAACTGATATATTGTTGATAAACACAACTTAGTTTTTTGGATTTTCTTACTCCTGGAAGTAGTACAGTAAACAGGCATGGTATACTTTTTTCCACACACTTGATTATCTCCTGAAGCCTTTCCTACATATGGGAAAAGACTGGGGCAGAAGATAAACCCTTTTTACATTTTGAGGCATAGTGCCAAATTTTCTTGGAAGGGTTATGTCTACTAATAGTGCCTAAGATTGTCTATTTCCCTAGATCTTTCACAGCACTGGGTTTTATCTTTGTAAAATTTTAGCACTTATTTTTGAAAGCCCGTATTAACCCTCTCTTCTTTTATCATTACTCCAACCTGAAAGAACTGCAGAACTGCTTCCTGTAGGACTGTTACCTGCTGGCTGAAAGACCTCCAGATGAAAGGAGAATACTTCCTCAATGTGTCTACCAGAATTTGGAATGGGACTTTTGCAGCAGTGAGTATCAGCTTTATTTACTGGGCTTTCCAATAACAAGGAAACAAGGCTTCATGGTCAATAAGTTCATACCCTTTGACACAATCAGTACTCTGGCTAAGTCAGCAGCGCCCAAATGACCTACAGCAGTTTCACCCTGGGAGCCAGGATGCTTCCATCCTTTCCAAAGCTTACCCAAGCTGTCTGGGCCTCGCAATCAGCTGGGCGGCTTGTTGTAAAGGGTCTGCTTCTTAGCCTCCACTATGTGAGAATCTCTGGGAATGGTGTCCAGGTACCTTCTGCTGCGCTGAGGTGCAGTGGGGCACCTGCTCGGTGTTCCTCTTCAAGCTCTTAACATTTCTGACCCCCGAGTCTCCACCACCCCAAATCAAAGTGCACATGGCTCTGCCCCCGTCCCTGAACTCCTGGCTAATTGCTCCCCAAATCACCCAGTAGCTGAGCCTAATGTACACTCTGTCTCCCTGTGTTAGGGCCAGGTGACAGCTCTGCTGTCCGATTTCACCCTTTCTCTGGTGAAAGCCAGTGTGCATACAACTTTTTGATCTCATGAAAAGTTTGAAGAGAGTGCCAAAATAGCAGTGTGTTTGTGCTTTTGGCAGGTGTGAATGGTGGCAGGGCGGGAACAGGGAAGTGGGGGAGTAGAGGAGTTGGGGGGTGAGTTTCTCCCCATATGCTTTTGTTGCTTGTCAGCTGCATTTGCTTTTGGGCCTTGAGGACACCTCTGAATCCTGCTAGAAGGGAATCATGCTGGTACCCCACTATCCCAGCTGCTCAGTTTCACCAACTGGTTCTTGGCTCCTTGGACTTAAGAAACAAATGTTTTCGTAGCAACCTCTGCCAGCTGGGAAGGACTGTTACAAATCAAAATGCAATCATGCTGCTCTGTAAAAAGTATCTGGTTTTTCTTGAGTTTGTTTAAAGCTACGTTATTTTAACTGTAAGACTTTTGAAAGTACCTTTTCCTAGAGATTTTCAGAAGCAGCAATTTCATTTCTGGGAGTAAAATTCTGAAGCATATTTATGCTTTTCCAACAAGGTTATGATGGTTAAACTGAATAACACCATGAAAGTTCCTGACTATCAAGTCCTACACATCTTGCTCCTTCATGAAAGGTTAAATGTTTAACTCCTTGCTGTTTTCAGCTATTTCAACACCCAAGTGGATGTTTTCAGACCACCTAGGAGACCCAGTCTGAAATATGGATCTCATTTCCTATATTACAGCCCATTATCATCCTGCCTTTAACCATTGGCTGATGCAGTAAAAGTCAACTTAACATCCCAAGTAATTTCATCACAGAGTGAATGCTCAGACCTCCAAATCGATGGCAATGTTGACTGCCATTTGTTAGGCAAAGCCTTGGTAAATGCTAGTAGGCATGGGACTTCATTCTCCTGGGCCTGCGTGGCCTTTCCACCACTGCTTGTTAGCCCTGCAGATACTGGGCACCTACGCAAAGGGCCAGACTTGGGAGGGCAGATGTACGGTGTTGTAAGAAAATGTCTTCCTCTTGAGTTTACAGGGACCATGAAAGCAACATTCTCTTAACTGCTGCTCTTTTTGTTTTCAATGTAAACCATTATCAGTGCTCTTACCCTGTCCCCAAAAATATGTTTAAGAGACCAGTGATCAGACTTAACTTCTCATGCAGTCTTCCATCTTGAGAAAATTACAACTAATCAGAGACTGAGCCAGTGGAAAGGAAATAAACTGCTCATTTTTTGGATATGCATTCTCTTTCTGGTTCCCAGATATAGTTTAGCAGATTACCTCATAGAGTCTATTTAATCACGTGCCCCAGTAACAAGAAAAACTAAGTACTAGTAGTCAGGGCATGTGAAGGCAGTTCTCAAATCTGGGCATTGTAATTCAACTTCAAAGGAAGCATTAGTCCCAGTGTTTTCATTATATAGAAAACAATATATACATCAGTAATGTATCCTTTGAAAAATGAGCTGTTTTCCTGTAACTAGATCCAGGAATGCATGTAAAGTATTTTCATGTTAGGCTGATACTAGTAACATCAGCATAAAATATATGTCCTTCTATATGCCTGACCCAAATCCGGTACTTTTTCTAGAAATGCTTAGATTAGAAAACCTGAAATTAATAGTTATAAGGCATGAGAAAAGGTTCAGTGTGTCTGCTGCTAACATGCATGATTAAGTTCAAGTATACTTTTAAACAGTATTATTTTACACATATGCTCCTAGAAGAAAACATCTCTTCCTTTTTTAATCTGAAGTTCCATTCCATTATATAACTTATTTAGGTGAGCATATAAAAAATAACAAGTTTGTAATTTTCCCTCCTGTCACAAACTTCATTAAGTTTTTAAAAAATTAGAACTGTGATCTTTCCCAATTAAAAACTTCATTTCTAAATGCTTGTTTTTCAACTCTGTTTTCAAGGTAGAATCCCCTAGAGAGATGTTCTACCCTGCTGACGTCTGGGGTCCGTCCCCGAGATCCAGTTCAGTGTGGATGGCCAGGCTCAGCCATCCGCAGGTGTTTAGTCCCCCACGTACTTCTCGTGTGTGGGCCTGTCACACGTGGCTGGGTTAAGCACACAGTGATTCTGGAGTCTTCAGAGTTTGGCATTTACTTTTGTCACTTTTCACAATGAAATAAATAAAGTTTTATGCTATACCTTCTTCTAGGGTAAAATATATTCTTTATTCTTATGTTACAGTCGACTTTTCAGACAGTACAACTGACAGCATCTGCAGAAATTGACACCTATAATCCCCAGATATATGTGATCGAAGAAAACACAGTCACGGTGAGCGCATCTCGATCCCTTTCCGAGGGCCGTGGAGTCTGTGATAGTCATTCTATTTCTGAACACTTGGAAGAGGGGTTCTTCTCACCTGCATGTATGTAGGAGGATCTCACTGAAACTAAAGGTCTGATGCTTCTTATCTGATGTTGAGCCTTTGGCAACGGTGTTTGCCGCTCAGGAAAGCTCTGTGATCACTTACTTGCCTTCCTCTGCACCCCTCCCACCAAAGCTGGATCAGAAATGGTGATCCCATAAAAGGCGCAGCAAGGGGACCCCATCGTGCTCAGGGAGCCCCTCTCCATGCCTAAACCAGCTCTTCCAGTTCTTCCTCCTCCTCATGCTTATACAAAACAGTCTAGATCTTATGCCATAAAGTTCAAGTCATGTTTTTTAGAATCATATTATAGAGTATTAAGGGAATGCTGAAATATGCTTAATAAATAAGGCATTTATTAGTGGGCTTCTTTCTTTTTTTCTAGTAGTACTCCCTACAGCTAGACACTGACATTGTGAAATGTCCATTCATTAGGTCTCAGTCTAGAAAACTATAAATGGTCCTCTTGATTTAGGGAAAAAAAGTTTTGCAAAGAAATATACTTTCAGAGAAAACAAAGGCTTACTATTCTAAGAGCTAGCATGGGACAACTCTTCCTTTTGCACTGAAAGTCTGCTTAGAATACGCCACATGTTAGATATAGCTGGATTTCCACATTCAGCTAATCTGGCAGAGCTCTGAGCATTTTCTTCCCAATGCTATTGTTAAAAATTGGAAGCCAGTTCATGACTGCCCCCAAGGCCAATTTGGTAGCTGGCTTCCGTCCACTGCTGTAGCCTACAGACTTGGTTAAAAAGCCAGTGCCCCTGTGAACTTTGGGCCTCTTTCAATGCTTGAGAGCAGAGCTCACAACACTGCTGCCGCACTCTTGTCCCAGGGAAAATGATTTCACACAACAGAAGATGCTTTTCTGCCTCTGGCTGAAGACTCTCAGCAAAGGCCCACACCCATTAAATCAGAGGCTGGGCATGGAAAATCAGAAATGGAGCCAATGGAAATGTGGGCTTCAAATTCAAGTATTATGAACTTAGCCTAAGGGGAAAAGTATTGCAGACATTTTAAAAGTTCATTTTTAAAATGTAGTATTCAGATAATACCTGAAACTTGATGAAGTCTTTTTATAAAGCAGTACTAAACAAATATATTAACTGAAAATTCAACTTAACAATTTTAATGAACCATTTAGGATATTTCTTTTCTCTGAGCAATATAATAACTAACAGGCTAACTATTACTTAATTGTATCTGTGAAAATATTTTTTGAATCCAAATAATAACTTGTATAATTTTTGAGTATTTGTAATACAAATAGTAAACTGATATACCCCTATAGATAAGTGATTCTTACATTTATTGAATTCCAGCTCATTTAAAATTCTGACATGAAAGTTTTAATATTGAGGTACATACAAAAAAATGTACATTCTTAGTGAACAACTTGATGAATTTTGACATATGTATATACTCCTGTAACCACCACCCAGATCAAGAAGATATCAAATATTCTCCCTGATTTTCGCCCCTTCAACCTATTTCACCCATACCCTGGCCCCTCTCCCCTATGGCCACCGCCAGTCTGTTCTCGGTTAGTCTATTTGTTTTGTTCATTTGTTGTTTCTCAGGTTCTACATATAAGCGAAATCATATGGCATTTGTCTTTGTTTCACTTAATATACTCTAGGTCCATACATATTGTCACAAATGGTAAGATTTCATTCTTTTTTGGTTGAGGAGTGTTTCACAGATATATGTGTACCTCACCTTTTTTATGGACATTTAGGTTGCTTCCATTTTTTGGTTATTGTAAATAATGAAGCAGTAGACATAGGAGTGCATATCTTTTGGGATTAGTGATTTTGTTTTCTTTGGGAAAATCCCTGCAAGTGGAATTGCTAGGTCATAGGGTATCTCTATTTTTAGTTTTTTTTTTTGAGAAACCCCCATACTGCCTTCCATAGTGGCTGTGCCAATTTGCAGTCCCATCAGCAGTGTATGAGGGTTTCCTTTTTTCCACATTCTCATCAACCTAACATCACGTCTAACATCAACAATGGTTGATATTAGCCATTCTGACTAGTGTGAGATAACATCTCATTGTGGTTTTGATTTCTACTTCCCTGATGATTAGTGATATTGAGCATCTTTTTATGTAGCTGTTGGTCGTCTGTGTATCTTCTTTGGAAAAATGTCTCTGCAGGTCATTTGCACATTTTTTAATCAATATTTGATTTTTGATGTTGAGTTGTATGAATTCTTTATATATTTTGGACATTATCCCATTATTAGATATATCATTTGAAAATATGTCCTCCCATTCAATAGACTGCCTTTTCATTTTGTTGATGGTTTCCTTTGCTGTGCAAAAGCTTTTTAGTTTGATGTAGTACCATATTTTTGCTTTTGTTTCTTTTGCCTGAGGGATGTATCCAGAAAACATTTATTAATGCCAGTGTTTAAGAGTGTACTGCCTATACCTTCTTCTATGAGTTTTATGATTTCAGGTCTTATATTTAGGTCTTCAATCACTTCAAATTTACTTTTGTGTATGGTATGCAACAGTGATCCAATTTCATTCTTTGTCATGTAGCTATCCAGTTTTCCCAATTTAACTTATCAACAAAATTGTCTTTTCTCCATTGTATATTCTTGCCTTTGTCATATACTAATTGACCATATAGGTGTGTGTTTGCTTCTGGTCTCTGTATTCTTTTCCATTGATCTGTGTATCTGTTCTTGTGCCAGTGCTATGCTGTTTGATTACTATAGCTTTGTAGTATAGTTTGCAATCAGGAAGCATAGTACCCCTGCTTTGTTCTTTCTCAAGATTGCTTTAGCTATTTGGGGCCTTTTGTGGTACCATACAAATTGTAGGATTATTTTTTCCAGGTCTGTCAAAAAATTCTGATAGGTATTGCATTCAATCTGTGTATTGCTTTGGGGAGTATGGCCATTTTAACAATATATTTACTATACATACCATGGAATATCTTTCCATTTATTTGTGTTGTCTTCAGTTTTGTTCATCAGTGTCTTACAGTTTTCAGAGTACAGGTCTTTTACCCTCTTCATTAGATTGATTTTTTTTGATGCAGCTGTAAATAGCAACATTTCTGCACATTAATTTTATATCCTGAGCCTTTACTAAATTGATTTATTCTAATAGTTTTTCTTAGGGTTTTCCTTACCTAGTATATCATGGAATCTGCAAATAATGACAGTATTAATTATTCCTTCCAGTTTAGATGCCTTTTATTTCTTGTCTGTTCATTTGTTGTTTCTCAGGTTCTACATATAAAGTCCTATGGCTAGGACTTCCAGTACTATGTTGAATAGAAGTGGTGAGAGTGGATATCTTTGTCTCATTTCTGATCTTAGAGGAAAACTGTTTAGCTTTTCACCACTGAGTATGATATGAGCTATAAGTTTGTTGTATATGGCCTTTATTATGTTGATATATGTGCTTTCTATACCCACTTTGTTGATTTTTTTATAATGTTTTGTCAAGTGCTTTTTTAGTGTCTTATTGAGATGACCATAGGGTTATCCTTCCTTCGTTAATGTGGTGTATCATAGTGATTGATGTGCAGATATTGAACCATCCTTACATAGGGATGGAGTCCCACTTGGTCATGGTGAATTATCCTGCTGATGTATTTTTGAATTTTGTTTGCTGGTATTTTGAGGATTTTTGCATCTGTGTTCATCAGAAATGTTGGTCTGTAATTTTCTTTTTTTTGTAGTGCTTGTCTGATTTTGGTATCAAGGTGATGCTAGCCTTGTAGAATGAGTTGGAAGCTTTCCTCCTCTTCAATTTTTTCTTTCTTTTTTTGAATAGTTTGAGTAGAAGAGGTATCAACTCTTCTTTAAATGTTCGATAGAATTCTCCTGTGAAGCCATCTGGTTATTTTGTTATTTGGGAGTTTTTGATCACCACTTCAATTTCTTTACTGGTAATTGGGCTATTCAGATTTTCTATTTTTTCCTGGTTCAGTCTTGGGAGATGGCATGTTTCTAGGAATTTATCCACTTTTTTAGGTTGTCCAATTTGTGGACATTTAATTTTTCATATAATCTCATATTTGTTTTTATTTCTGTGGTGTCATTTGTAACTTCTTTTTTGTTTCTAATTTTGAGTCCCTTTTTCTTGATGAAAGGTTCACTAACTTTGTTTCTGTTCAAAGAACCAGCTTAGTTTCAGCTTTTGTATTTTTTTTTTTGTCTCTATTTCTGCTGTAATCTGTTGACTCCTTCCTTCTACTAACTTTGAGCCAGGTTTATTCTTGTTTTTCTAGTTACTTTAGGTATAGGGTTAGATTGATTGAGTTTGTTCTTGTTTCTTGAGGTAGGCCTGTACGGCTAAAAACTTTTCTCCTAGAGCTGCTTTTGCTGCATCCCAAAGGTTTTGAATGATTGTTCCTATTTTCATTATTTCCCAAGTAGTTTTTATTTACTCCTTGATTTCTTCATTGACTCATTGTTGGTTTAGTAGCATGCTGTTTAGCTTCCCTGTGTTTTTGTTTTTTCCATTCTTTTTTCTTGTAACTGATTTTTCATACTGCTTTGGTTAATAAAGATGCTTGGAATGATTTCAGTCTTCTTAAATTAATATTAAGGCTTGTTTTATGGCCTACCATGTGATCTATCCTGGAAAATGTATCATGTGCACTTGAAAAAAATGAGTATTCTGTTTTGGGATGTAATGTTCTGTATTTATTAAGTCCATTGGTCTAACATGTTGTTCAAGCCATTGTTTCCTTAATGATTTTTCTGTCGGTATGATTGATCCATTAAATTAAGTAGGGTGTTTAAAGTCTCCTATTATTAGAGTATCACTGTCAGTTCCTCCCTTTATGACTGTTAATATCTGCTATGTATTTAGATGCTGCTCTATTGACTGGATATTTATATTTATATCATCTTGTTGAAATCAGCCCTTAATCATAACAGTGTCCTTCTTTGTCTCTTAGTCTTTGTTTTAAGGTTGAAGTATTGCCACTCCAGTTTTTTTGTTCTTGTTTCTATTTGCATGGAATCTTTTTCTATTACTTAAGTTTCAGTCTGTATGTGTATTTAGGTCTGAAGGGGGTGTCTTGTAGGCAGCATATAAATGGGTATTGTTTTTATTATCCATTCAGTCAGCCTTGGTCTTTTGATGAGTCTATTTACATTTGAAGGGATTATTGATAGGTATGCACTTACTACCATTTTGGTAAATGTTTTCTGGTTATTTTTGTCCTTCCTCTCTGATCTTTTCTTCTCCTCTTGCTCTCTTCCCTTTGATTTGATAACTTTGGTGTTATGGTTGGATTCCTTTCTCTTTATTTTTTGTGTGTATCTGTTATAGACTTTGTGGTCACCATGTGGTTTATCTATGACATCTTACATGTATCAACTTAATATACAGATAGTTAAGTTGATAGCCATTCTTAAGTTTACACATATTCTAACAGTACATTTTTTATTCCCCCCTTCATGTCATATGTATATGACGGTTCCTTTTACACCTTTTTATTTAGTGATTCCCTTGACTAATTTTTAGTAGTTTATTTAACTACTTTTGTCTTTTAGCTTCAATACTAGCTTTTAAGTGATTGACCTATTTTTTTTTTTGTTTGCTTTCTCATCATTTTCTTCTAGTTATGGCCTTTCCTTTTCTCTTAAAGAAGCCCCTTTAACATTTCTTGTAAGGCTGGCTAGGTGGTGCACTCCTGTAGCCTGTATTTAATCTGAGAAGCTGTTTCTCTCTCCAACTATGAATGATTAACTTGCTGGGTAGAGTATCCTTGGTTATAGGTTTTTCCCTTTCAGCACTTTGAATATATCATGCCAATCACTTCTAGTCTTTAGTTTCTGCTGAAAAATCAGTTGATAGCCTATGGGGTTTCCCATAACTCACTGTTTTTCTCTTGCACATGTGAGCCCAGGCACTGCTTTTAACATTCTCTTTGTCTTTGACCTTTAACTTTTTAATTATGTGTCTCCATGTGGACCTCCTTGGGTTCATTTTGTTTCGGGCCATAGGCTTCCTAAACCTGGGTATCTGTTTCCTTCCCAAGGTTAGGGAAGCTTTCAGCTATTTCTTCAAAAACTTTTCCACTTTCTTCCTTCTTCTGGGACTCTTATAATGTGAGTATTAAGATGTTTGATGTTATACCAGAGTACTCTTAACCTATCCTCATTTCATTTTTCTTTTTGCTGTTCAGCTTGAGTGTTTTCTATTATTTTGTCTTCCATATCACTGTTCTTCTGCATTGTCTAATCTGCTAGTGACTCCCTGTAGTACGTTTTTCATTTTATTCATTGTATTTTTATTTCTGACTGATATTTTTATATTTTTCCATCTCTGTTGAAATCCTGAGTTCATCTACTCTTTTCTCAAGTCCAGTGGGTATCTTTATAACCATTAATTTAGACTCTTCATCAGATTGCTTAGCTCTGTTTCCTTTAGTTCTTTCTCTGAAATTTTGTCATGTTTGTTTCAAGTATATTCCTCTAATTATACTTGACTTTGTGTATTTATAGTTTAGGCTGAAGAGCTACTTCTCCCAGTCTTGAAGGCATGACCTTGTATAGGAATGTCCCCTGGGTAGACTGCATGTGCTTGATGGTTTTGGGTGGCTGGACTGGAGGCTGGGTGGGCACCAACTGGAGCTGCACCAGCTGATAGGGTGTCCAGTCTCGGGGGCTCCCAGGTGGGTGCTAGCCAGGGCTGCACTAATAGGGCAGCTGGTGGTGGAGGGTTGCAGTCCAGAGGTCTACCCTGGCTTGGTGCCAATTGGGGCAGCCACTGATGGAAGAGGTGCAGGTGGGATGAATCTGCATGAGCATCACACTAATGCTGCCTTGGTGGGACTTGTGGATCTCTGACAGGAGTATTTGGGTGTGAGCAGGGGCCGAGTGGCCCCCTCTATCACATCTGGAGCTGCTATAACCCTTTTCCTGCCTCCACTGCACTGTCAGTGTGTGTGGGGAACACTGATGTTTTAGGGAGCAATGGCATTCACCCTGATTCTGTTGTACTGGCAACATGCAGGAGTGTAAATGACATTGCTCACCCTGCTCCCATCCACACTAGAAAAGTGTGTGGGGTGGGGTGGGGGGAGTGTGAAGTGCTAGGGGGGAGCATAAACAGTGTCACTCACCAGCCCCTACAGTCTCAGTGCTAGCTGTTCCCCCATGTTTAGTTGATGCTTTTGTTCTAAAATTGTTTTCCTTCACAAATAGTGTGGCTCTCCCTTAAACAGCAGCCTTTTTTCTATGCCCCAGAACAAGCAGGCAGATCTGTGCTCAGGTCCCTCTGTGATATCCTTCCCTACTGCAGGGCCATGCTGGAAGTGGGGCTCCCACTGCTTCTTCTGTTTCCATCTCTCCTGCCATTTTTTTTATGTGGTCTTTTTATCTCTCATGGTGCAGGTGTTCGCTCAGGTTCAGCTCGTCCTCAGGATGAACTGCTCTCTGTGTTAAGTTTAGATTCAGTGTGTATGGGGAGGAGATGGGTTCAGGCTCTTTCTGCTCTGGCACGTTCTCCCCCAGGCCCTATAAAAAAATTTTGTACCCCATGAATCTATGGCCCAGATAGGAAGTTCTGGAACAGAATCAGGGATGCAGGGATATGTCTGACATAAGCAGTGAACTACATGCATTTATAGTTATTTTATTCCTAAATTTATGAAGCCTTTAGCTCTTGAAGATACACATGAGACAAAAGTCACTGAAGGCCAGACTCAGGTTTAGCCCATTCATAAATTCTGTAATGAAAAGCAGCTCATCTGCCATTGTAATACAGTGTTAAATCAAGTAAACACATTTCCCCCTATGTTTCGGCCCCAAATGTAGTCCTTTAAGAATATACTCTTTGGAGGAAATGGTTCCAATTCTTGCTGCAATTAAGTAAGAACATACATACTATATACAACACACACAGTTTACTGTTAGAACTCTTAGGGCAGCCATACTATTACAGAGTCACAAAGATATCTAGGAAATAGACATAAAAAATCATATGTAACCTCAAGGACAATTTATCACCGAAAAGGTCAACTTCAGCCTTGGATGTTCTACTTTTAACAATCCCTCTCAAATAATCCTGAGTGAGAGTTAAATGTAATTGATGTTTTAGGGAGCAAATGCAAGGTTGTTGTTATTGTTTGTTGTGTAATTACAAGAGATTTGGGTTGTTTTGTTTGGTCTAACTCCCGTCCCCAAGACCACGTTCCAGATGCTTTCACTTGACAATGAGACTGTCTTCCATTAATTTAAGATCCTATTTCACAAGTAATTAAGACATGTGAAGTTTTCACAGATGACATATCTGCTAAGTACTGATGTAATTAAAGGGAGGAAACTAGAAAACTTGTATTCCTTGCCTGTACTTTGCAGGAGCATTTCCTCTAGAAACTGCAGTGTACAATGTTTAATTGAGGAACATGATCATGAGCAAATCATATCACCTTTCTAGACCATCATTTGTAAAATTAAAGAATTTGACTAAACCATCCCACTTTTATCAGTGCTGACATTAGTTAACTCAATTTACTGTGTATATACATTGACAGATTCCTATTACGATAATGAAACCCCATGAGAAAGCTGAAGTACCAACTGGAGTTATAGTCGGAAGTGTAATTGCTGGAATCCTTTTGCTATTAGCTCTAGTGGCGATTTTATGGAAGGTAAGAAAAATTTCATATTTAAAAATACAGGGCTGCTAAAGACCTATGTCTTGAATTTCCTTATTAAACAGCAACCTTAAGTTTTATATGGTACCTCGCCAGTGTAAGACAAAAGGAAATGCAATTTATTTGCAAATTTTCATTCATGTCCTTAAAAACAACCAGTTAAGGATCTTTCCTCCATGATCTTGGCCCCTATCCCTTCCCCACCACCCTCTTCTTTTAATCAAGACCTCTGAATGTTTTGTTGGGCTGCAAATAAGTAGACTCTGAAGATTTTAACTTTAGTTCAACTCTCTGGACATGAATTTCCTCACTGGAGGGCTGATGCCAGATCAGCAGTCTGCACTCTAGCCTCTCTAGAGCATCAGCAATGCTCAGAGAAAGTGGGCACCCAAAGGGGACCCAAGACTCCATACAAAATAAACCATGGGTGGTAACGTTTTTACATCATCTTACAGCTCGGCTTCTTCAAAAGAAAATATAAAAAAATGACCAAAAATCCAGATGAGATTGATGAGACCACAGAACTCAACAGCTAAAGCACCACAGTCAGTCACTGGAGTGGGAACCAGAAGCACCACAGCCCAGGTCTGCTACCTGCATGAGTGGAGTTTTTTAAATCCCTGTGTTTTATAATGTATTAGGGTACAACTAGCCTGATATTTCAAGAAAACTGCAGGTCAGTTTAGAAATAAGAAATTGGGGGGCAGAGAGGGTAGGAGTTAATGGGGAAAAGACTTATTTTAATTGGGGAAATAAGTGATCTTTACACTGGCTGGTCCAGAGTTTATGTTATCATGTGCATTGTGTCAGAAACATGAAATGCTTCCAAACATGAGAAGTCTTAAAAATATAACCTTTGTTAGATTTTTTGGGGGTAAAAAAAACCAATCATTTAAAATGTTTGTTTTTTAAACAGCAACAACGAAAGTGGAAATGCTGGTTATTTATAAGTAGCTTGGATGTCGATGTTGATGAGGGAAAAAGAAACAGGTCTTTCTGCTCATCCAAAGTTGCCACAAAGGATATTTTAAGTGATAATTTTGTTTATAAACTAAGTAAAATTTGCTGTTGTCAGCCCACAGCTGCCTCCTCAGTCCTTTTTTAGCTACGAGGTACTTAACAAAACATGCTTGCATAAGGCAGGAGTCTAGAGTATGCTTCCTGCAGAGGAAATCTCCCTTCAAGAAGAGGTGGGTGGGAGGGTATTAGTTTAAAGGCCAAAGCACAAAATTTTGTTTAAAACCTGTAGTATAACATTTGTTTATATTAATAAATCCTGTCTGCTGGAGGCCCTCCCTGTGCCAGGGGACTAAGTAGGAAGTTTCCTTTCTCCTTCAGGATGCACAGCAGGCTGCCTTGACTGGCTGGCTGGCAAAGAACTAGTACATTTTTTAAAGACAATTTCTTTGGCCTTCTTCCTCCTTCCGGACTAAGCCACTCTCCCACCTCCTGGTGCCCCAATCTTCTAGAAGCCCACCTTCCTTTATCCCTTATCCAGTCTCCTGTTCATCAGAGCACCTGCTTTCTACCAAGTGTGAGGATGAAAACTCCTGTTTAACTTGTCAGAATTACTGTCCTATCATCTCAACTTCGGGGAGCAGTTCTCATTTATTGCTAAACAAGTGAGAAAAATAAGCCTGAGTAAATTTCTAATTGTTGGAATTTCAAGCAGTGTAAACAAGGTAAAAGAAAACAAAGTCTTAGGAATTTGCCAGGAACCACAAAGGGATGGATATTGGAGACCACCAGGCCACCCTCTGTGCTTTTCTTTCTAGAGGATTTAAACTTGCAGAATGACTTTCACCAGGCAAATTTGCTCACGAGGTAAATTCTCAGGCCCCAACTCCCGTGAGCCTTATTTGGTCAGACTAGGATGACGCCCAGTAATTCACATTTTCACAAGCATCCTGGTCGTTATGGTGTAAACAGACCACCTTGAGGAATACAACCCATTTCTCCTTTTGCATCTTTTCTCTATTTCTGAGATCACACATTCTCTAGGACAGAGTGGGGAGTAAAGGGCGCAGGCCAAGGCAGTGGAGACTATTTTATGTCAGGAATTGCAAAACAAAGCTTTGGACAAGTCACTGTGCTTCCATAAATTCCAGCATCCTCATTATAAAATGGGAAGACTGGGTGAGAGCTCAGCAGCGACACTTTTAGCTTTAGAAGTCTATGATCAGGATTTCTTGTAATACAAGTAGACAATCCTCCAAGAATTTGACAGGAAGTCAAAGAAAAACAGGTATTTCTTTGTGTGTGCCTGCGTAGCCTCTCTGCTGGCAGTCCAGAGCTATCTGCACTGTTTAATGATTTACTTTGTGCTTGATAAAACACAATTATAAGATAGAGGAATAAAACCAGCCGTAAAATGTCTGGGGTTTATAGGAAAAAACCATATAGTATTCTATGTGCTGGAAGCCAATTCTTACAACAGCTGTGTGGATTCACTTTCATTCTAATAAAAATTTTATTTAAAAAAAATGGAGGAGAAACTGGTCATGAACTTGATAAACATTTATAAGCTATGTAACTGCTGAGTGTATATAGAGAGATAGTAGCTCTTCAGTGTGCTATGTACAAAAAAGTTATAGCATGTCTTTACTTCTACTGTACTTTGCCTCACCTTCCTTAGATAAGCACTAAACTGAGGTCAGGACCCAGCAAGCTCAAGAGCCTTGGCAAGCCTTGGGCTTAGGACTCTGCCCTGAGGACACTGTTTCCATGAAGAAGTTGGATTACTACAAACTAAAACATTAGCCACTTGTTCTGCACCACTTACTGCATGAGGGCAGGGTTTCTCACTACTGACATTTGGGGCCAGGTAATTCTTTGCTGTGGGGTGGACCTGTGCATTGTCCAATGTTAGCAGCATCCCTGGCCTCTATCTACCGGATGCCAGAGGCCCCCTCTGCCCCGTCTCTAGGTGTGTATTATGTCTCCTGGAAGGAAGCCCTGCGCTGTGAGTAAGGGCCCTAAACTTCTAACAGATTACAGGTTTGAGGGAGAGGCTCTAGTGAGGAATATGTCTCAAGCACCTTTATGCAAGGTATTTAAGAAAGAATTTTTTAAAACATTGTTTGAAAAAAAGGGATATATCCCTATTCAGCCATACTTTTAAAAGTAAGTAGAGTATGGAGCCTAAAAGATGCCATCCTAAAATTTCCATTTCATAAATAGTATATAGACAAGATCTACAGAAAGTGATAAAAACAGAGTTGCTTCATGCATGGCTGCCCCACAAGCCTTATAAAATAGTTTGTGAAGAAACTTGCACTGAGATTTGAAATTGTGCATGGTTCATTTTAGCAGCAAAATAACACCTAACTAGATAAAATTTTTCTAGCTGGCATTATTTTTATAAATAATAAAAGCTATCTATTAACTGTGAAAAGAACACTAAAACCAACTTATCATAAGTACACAAGTGATTATACTTTTTAAGTATAATTTTATAATGTATTTATTCTGATAAGCATTTATAACTTAATATATGAAAATCTCAAATTAAGTCATTAAACAGAAAGTGGGATTCATCAAATTGAGCTCCCTGGTCCATTTTTAACATTTCAATTTGCACAGAGAAAATAACTACATAAACTTTTTAGAACTATGCTCCTCGTGTACATTAACACATAACCATTTTAATATAAAAGACTAAACATCTAGAGGTAAGAGGTAAACATGGGGGTAAAGTTTGAAATAAAAATGTTAATGAAAAATATAGCCATTATGTAAATATAAAAAGATATTTTGGCAGATAAAGTCAAAATATAAATGTATATGTTGCACAACTATGTCAGAATTGTATATTTTTTAAAGAGAAATTGTCTTGGATATTTCCTTCCATGTAATGTATATATCTTTAAGATATAATAAGTATATTTGCTCTTTTGGTTAATTGATTCTTGCCTTTTTTCTCTCCACCAAAAATATAAAAATGTATGCATGCCTGTACATCAAGTTGCACAATTGATTTCTGAGAAAAATCAAGTTGAAATAGTAACATAAATTAGCTAGGACTTTTCTCATATTAAAGTATGAGAAACAAACAGAAAAGTATTTAATTGTAAACCATTCTTCTCATATCGAATTACTGAAGTATCATTAAAGTCATTTTGAAAGTCTATTTACTTTTGTCTTTAATTTTATGGCTTGTGTATTTCACTATATATCATGCACTCACTCTGCTTCAGAACACATTCAAGACTTAAGACAGGATGGATCTCATCTCTTACATTACTAAGTGACCACAGGAGGTTCTGTAGCAACCTTACACTGCCTTTGTCACTTAGGGACTAGGGGTAAAGCCTTGCTTCTCAAAATGTCCAAAGACAGGTAGCCTGTTTGAAAGGCAGATCTCGGATGCCACCCAGAACTGCTGAATTCAAAGGAAAGTTTAGCAAGAACCCCAAATGATTCACATTAAAGTAGGAAAACAATGTTGGCCAAAGTGGAGAGAAAAAAAATCCACTATGTAAAAGCAGAGTCATCTGCACAGTGTGGTTTTTTGGGTTTTTTAGTGGTAAGCAAGAGGGTTTAAATATTTCAAGGATTAAATATGCTGAAATGTATGTTGAAATGATAAGATACACACCAGGCTCCCAGAGTGCCCATCATTGTATAGATGGCACATTAATACAAAGGTTGGGTGGCCTGTGCTGCCATTTAAATCCACACACAAAAATTTCCCATTCCTGAGTCAGGTGGTCCTCTCTTATACCTTCCTCAATTCAGGCGAACCAAGTCATAAGGGCAGCTTACTGCAGACCACTGCCCGGAAGTGTGACTGGTACACATCATGCATTAAAATACAACTACGAAGAACAAGGTTATTAGTTTTTGTTTTGTCACTGAGTAGGTTAGGAATACTGCTAAAGATCTGTATGAAAGCTATCATTTTGTCCCAAGTTGGAAAATAATATTTACTTTTTTAAAAACGTAATTCCTCTTATTCTATATCATCCTTTAACAACTATAAACATTTTTGAAAATTCCTCCTTCATTCTATTAACCATTTAAAATTTTAAACTGATATATGAAATAAAGACTAGAAATCATCCTATTCAAAATTCAGGACTACCTTTTATCAAAGGACCACTCCAGCCTAAGTTAACCAAAAAGGCTACAAACTATCTGATCTTTTGGGTTCTGTGCAAAGAACACTAAAAATCTAACTCAGGTTGCTCTTACTATCGTCCTGGCTCTATCGCCCTCTGGTGGGTGAGCTGCCTAACTGCATCACACTAATCAGTATCGCCTTAAGGCTTGATGCTCAGTATCTAGGTGAGATGTCAAAGGATGGGAGCAGGGAAGGGAGTGGAGAAGAACCCTACCCGCTCATTCATTTAGCTAGATATGTTTGCACATCTGTTAGCACTACACCTACACAGCATAAGTCAGGTGTGTTTAATTTAGGGGATAATACCAACAGCACTCCTGAGCACTTTTGAGACATGCAGTGATGACAAAGTCCCTGGCCTCAGGAAGTTTATAGTCTAGTGATAAAGTAATAGAAGTAGTACATCAGGTACTAGTAAGAACTGCAACAAGGTATAAAGCAGAGTAAGGGTTTTAACTAGCATAGTACAAGAAGGCTCTCTGAGCAAATAACATTTAATCAGGACTGAAATAAAGTAAGGAAGCAATGGGACTATCTGGAGAAAGGGCATTCTAGAGAAAGGGACAGACAAGGGTGCTAAGGCAGGTAACCCTGCCACATCCTAGCCACAGCAAAGGAGGGAGCCTGGGGCAGGAGAGGAGGTGAGAGGGGAAGGTAGGAGCCCGGTCATGTAGGTTATAGGCCATGGTGAGGACTTTTGAGATTCTAGGATGCAGCTATCAGAGGTTCTGAGTTGGATGATGAAATGACCTAATCAGATGAAAGAGGGCAGAAGGGCAACTGTCAGTAGGCCACAGAAAGAGTCTAAAGAAATGAGTAGTAGCTTAGATGGCAGATGTACCAGTGCAATAAGAAATAGCTGGATTCAAGAGATAGCCAGGAATCCACTTTCGAATTCTACAACAGGTTCATTTGGGGATCTGAGATCAAGACCCAAACTATTGGTCTCTTAACCCACTTGTTCTCACAACATACTGGAAATATATGGTGCCTCTAACAACATATCAAAGGATAAAATATCCACAAAATCACAAAATACCATCTGCTATTACTTTCAAAGAAGAAAAAATTCTTCTCATTTTGCTACCTGTTGATTTGATTTCCTATTTCTTGAGTGAGCTTACCTAGCTGTCATATAAGTCACAGTTGCAAAGTGACTTGGTAACCTTGCCACTTGCTTAAAGGCTAATTCTGTTTCTTTGGTTACCCTTCTAAATATTTGAGCAGCCAAGCTGCAGAGAGAAAAGCTGTGCCACAGTAATGCTAGCCCCTTAACATCTCAACAATTAACTCTGACACTGAGAAAGTGAGGATCAATGAAAACCCTATTTAAGCCCAGAGTACTTCACTAAAAACTTTCAGGGACATTACACCCCAATTTCAGCATGCCCCAGAGTAACTCCTTAACCTCTGTTTTGTAGAGGTAAAAATAGTCTCTGTTCCAAACTTTGAATAAAGCTTACTTAATGAAGGCCTGATTCTCTAGAAACACATTTAAAGAATGTTTTATGTTATTCAAAAATATAATTATCATCAATAAAGATCCTCTACTGAAATATTTTAGTAGCAAAATCCTGAAATATACTTCATATTACTATATATGACATAAGTATATTAACAACATGGGTACAAAATCCTAGGGATATCTACAGTGGCCTAGTAACCCCAGGATAATATGCTTTCAGATAGAATTGGTTGGATAAGTGCCTCTGTCCAACTGCCAGCCCCTGTTCTCAAGTTTGGTGGAAGTGGGCAGGAGGAGGTAGTGAATTCAGCCAGGATAAGGCTGAGACCAGACAGGCAACCCCACCATAGTAAGGAAATAGTTGGTGAAAGGTTCGCCTGCCTTCCCAGGATGCTTCTGGCTTGATCTCTCTAGACAGGCAAAGGAATAAGTGCCAAATAACCAGGAGATTCCTAATGTCAGTGTGGCTGTCTCCTGCAGGTCTCAGGCAAAGAAAAGATGTAGAGCCTTCCCCACGGTATTTAAGTTGGTGGATAAGGACCAGGTAGGTGGCTGGTGCAGAATAGGTGTTCAGTATTTGTTGAATAAATGAATTCCTTAGGTAAAAAATGTTTCACTAGATGTAATAAATAATATTCTTAAAAAAACTATATAAGTGTCTGAAAGTATAGTCTTTGTTCCCAATATGTATAATAAAAATTCTGTGCTGTCAATTGCCCAAAATTATGCCACTACATATTATATTACTTTGAGAAGTATATGGCACTTATACACTTAGATCTATCAAGATAGTTTATAGACTGACCAGGCAAAAACTGGGCCATTGTTCAGTCTAACAATCTTGCAGAAAACTGTTTACTAGTGACCTCACTAGTGATAATGTTGCACAAGCAACTAAAAAGAAAACTATCTGAAAATTCATTAATAAATAACCATATAATTTTCCTTTTTAATTGGTTGTGGGTCAAATTTTAAATATCAACTAATATTGTAACACAAATTAATAGTTTGCCTGGGTTTACAACAATTTTATGCTCATTTATATAATGATACTAGCAACTAATACAATATATTTTATGCTGCTTTATATGATACTTGTAACTAATATAATAAATTTTATGCTGATTTATAAAATACTAGTAAGTAATATAATAAATACTACAGAATTCTCCAGATTATGAAGTATTTTAGGTATTTACTGAATTTTACAAATAGGAAAATATTCTTTTAAACTTTTTAAATCATGTTTATTTACCTTATTTTTAAAATATATAAATTTTGAAAATATATCAAGATTGTATGATGACTTTTTATAAAAATTTCCAGTTCCACAAACCATCGAATAATTCACCCCTGATAACAGAGACAAGGCTGGATGTGACGGTGGTGGGACGGGGTGGGTAGCGCAGGCTCTAAGACAAAGTCAGCTAAGGCGGGGCCCCCTCAGTGTGAGTCGAGCTACAATAAGAACTTAATCATGGAGTATCTACTACAGGCATCTTTCTTTGCATTTAAATTACTCTTCCTTTTCTTCTTTAAGCCTTTCCTTTATCTCTAGCTCCTGAATAAGCCCTCATCTTAAACACCCATCCATTTTGTTTTTTTCCTCCCTTTTGCCCCATTTGCATAACATAGAGATTGTGCTTCAGTAAACTATCTTAACTTCTGCAGAAAATCAAAATGTAATCAAAGATAAAAGATCACCAAATTTAAAACTTTAGTACTCTAAAAAATGTGTGATTTAATCATCAGTTGCCCAAAAGCATTCTTTGTTTCTTTTCCAGGATGATGATGATTCTTCATACATTTCCTGAAAAAGAGAACTATAACAGTTATTCAAAACAAAACCTCTTAATAAATGCAAATACATTTGAATAGTTCGGGCAAATGAGTATCACATCTATTTAAATCTCCTCTTTTAACAATTGAACAAACATTTGTATGAGGCATTGAGAGTAGAAAATGAATAAACACATTCCCTGCACTGAAGGACTCCCAATCTACTAGGAGAAATAATAGACAAGAAGCCTTAACAAGACAAGGTACAACTACAGAAGGTAATAAACAGTTAATTTCATTTGGGGCTGTAACAGCACAGAGCCTGGGCAAGGTTATGCAGGGAAGATGGAGGGTCTTTAGTTTTAAATTTTGCTCTTGGTCTATCAAAATTGTGGCAGCCTCGTTCAAAACAAAGCAACCATATACCTGAGCTTCACTGAGGCAGTTTCCTTTCACATACCTTATCCTCTAATCCCAAATATCCCCTTATAACAATAGGTTTCAATTGTTATTCAGAAAATATGGTCACTGAGTTTGACAGGCCCTGGTTCACAGTCCAATTGCTCATCTCTATCACTGACTGAGGCAGTAGGTTCCTAGGAAAGACCTGCCCTCTGGTCCTCTGCTCTGGTTTCCAATATACTGAGCAGTTAATGTATCTCTCAGCTTTGTTATCTATCATCCCCAGTGCTGTGGGCAATTCCAGGCACTTGGGGATAATTACAGGTCTGAGGCTTCAGGGCAATCCCACTGCTGACATCACTGCACCAGTGGGGAAATGAGGGAGTCGGGCTTTTTTGATCCCTTTGGAGTGCTCCTTTAACCAGAGAATTATTCACCTTTATTGACTGGCTTGATATATTGACAGAAAATAAGCTAGAATTCTTTTTTATGTTTTAAAATCCACTCATGGTACATTTTCTCCAAGGAGTCAATACCCACCTTTTTCTTTTCCTAAAAAGGAGTTCTAGAAGGCTTTTTTGCCTTGAGGTATCTCAATTTTAGCTATTGCCTAAATAGTCATGCATTATTCCCTCTCTCCAAAGAAAGACCCTCTAATTTAAGGGAATTCTAACCAAAGGGAAATGACTTCATAAATGAACCACTGGACAGTCCAGACTAGAAATTCTAACTGTCATTAACTTGTTGAAGCTACTTTGTACTATGCACTCTCTGGGGCATATACTTTTCATGCTTCACAAACTTTGGTAAAGAGATATTATATAAACACCCTATTTGACAAATAAAGAAAACAAGATTCTCATTTTCTTAAAGTCAGAGAAGACCCACAAATACAAATCTATATGTTCTCTTATTCCCTTTCTTTAAAAATTGCTGTAAAATATCATATTCACATGAAAAAATTAGATCTTTTAACTTACCTTTTTCCATATGGGTACCTTGGCTTTTAAAGTCTCAATGGCATAGCTCACAGCTTCAAGGGATGCAGTCCTGTGAGCTGAGGATATAGCAATGATAATGCTTGCTTCTGACACTGGAACTAAGCTTTAAACAAAATGAAGAAAAAAAATTACCATCTCCTCTGAATCTACATGTTAAATCTACTAGACACATAAAAAAAAATTCAGAGAAGCAGTCTCACAACTAAACATCAAGTTCTGTTTTACCCTAACATCCAATTTAGTAATTCATCCCAGTTGCATTCATCAGAGGGGATATCAAGGCTGTGGGTAATAGTTAGCATCTATCCACTAAATCTGTTTGATAGGCACCAAGAAGAAAAGGACCTTTCAGTGATTCAAGAAATTTCTGATTTGAATAAATGAGGTGTATCTCCATGTAATGCCTGGAGATACAATGTTATCTCATGATGAGTATTAGGTAGAATTTAAATATTAAGTAGCAATAAATATAAAGTAATGGAATTGATATTATTAGTAAAATTATAGTTATTACTAAATATTAAAGCAAAATAATAACTTCATAGAATTTGATAAATGTCTCAATTGCTGGTTTTAAAGCCTGGAATTCCACTCTTCATGGTACAAAAAGGCAAGGAAATTTAATGAACTTCAAAGGCATTTACATAAAAAAAAATATCTCAACAGACTTTCATATAAGCAGAGTCCAGACTACAGAACAATTCTTTAAAGGCCTTAAAGACTTCAGCAAAAGGCTGTTCTGCTCAGGGACTAAGAGTCTTGGCACATTTGAACTTTGTTCCAGCATCAAGCACTCTTCAAATGTTACGGTGTTAAAAAGCAGCCTTAGAGGCCTTGGAGAAACACTTCCATAGTCTGCCAGAACAATACACAAACCTTCCTCGCACAGGAATACAGGATGCCTATGAAAAACTCCAGAACCAGACTTAGTATTAGAATATAGAATTGGCGTAAAACAAGTTTAGTTGACCCTTGAACTCCACCAGTTTCAACTGCATGTGTCCACTTACACCTAGATTTTTTTCAATAAAAATATTGGAAAAATTTTTGGAGATCTGCAACAATTTAAAAAAACATTCTCTTTTCTCTAGCTTACTTTATTGTAAAAATACAAATACAACATACAAGACATGTAACACAGAATGTTTGTTAATCTACTATTTATGTTATCAGTAAGGCTTCTCAACAACAAACTAATAGTAGTTAAATTTTGGGGTAGTCCAAATTCATACACAGATCTTCTACTGGGTGGGGTAGAAAATAAGTACCCATAACTCCCGTTATTCAAGGGTCAACTCAATACTTAATTTTCAAATTGCTAAAGGAAATCCTACCCAAGTCTGTGGAACACTGCTATGTGTTTGACTGGCCATTTCTGCCTAATGTCACTACAAATTTTTCTGACTTCATTTTCTGCCATTGGTAGATATGCTTCATATTCTAAGCTTATGACTTTTTTCCCTTCAAAGTTATTTCTTGTAGTCCCTAAAAAAAAAAAAAAAAGAAGGCAATTAAAAGATTTCCCCTTACAATAGAAATGGCACATTAGTAGATACAAAAGGGTTATTTTTAAATAGACAAAGCATACCACTTTGTCTAAAAAGTACTTTGAAATTTTTTCTACATATGAAAACTTGATTAGAAAAACAAAAGATAATTATCATTAAGATAAGAAAATACAATGACACCGATTAGTCAAGTTTACTGAAAATACTCGTATGACAAACCAGGATACATTCCTTTCCTAACAGCATTTCATACATAAAAGGGAAACATGTTCCTAGGCTATCATTAAACTATCAAGACCATTTTTCCCCCTCAAGATTTGGAATATACAGAATTCTCCCTGCTAATAATGACTTTTATTCTATTTTTCTTGTGCCTTTAACATGTTAATTTGAAGATGACTAAAACAACACAAGAACTAAAAAAATTTCTACCCACTACCAGGGGTAATCTTGGCTTACTGTTCAGTATCTTGAAATCCCCTATTAACACTGAACATGGGAAACACTTGCTAATTTCTATCATCTTGTGTAGTAAGTAGATGCTGTGAAAATTACAACTCACCTACAAATAGGGATATTGCACCACAGAGTGGAGAAATCACCAACTGTGAGACTTCATTGACTGAGAGTTTGTCAGCAGTGAATTTTATTATATCTATAGATTTCTCTTCAACTTCATTCATATATTTCCTAGAAGTAAGATATTAATAAACATTAACATTAGAAATCTGGGAAGATGGTGGAAGAGGAGGTCACTGATAATCCTCTCTCATACACTACATCTAATACAACTAATTCTGAAAACTACATGAACAGTGACCGAACAGACCTTCTACAGCTAACAACAGAGAAGGCCACACCAAGAAAAGTGAAGAACAGGGCCCCCACAGACCAGGATCCAAGCCACCCCAATGGATTTGCAGAAGGGAGTGAGCAATTGATGGGGGAGGAGATAAAGTCCCTGAAAGCCAGCACACCTGGCCCTGGGGATCTGCCCTGGGAAGATGAGCCCCCCATAGCATCTGGCTTTAAAAATCAGTGAGGCTTAACTCCAGGGAGAGCTGGAGGGCTGTGGGAGGTCGAGTCTCCACTCATGGAGGACCAGCATTCTGTGTCAACTGGTCTGAGACCCAACAGAGAAAGTAGTTTGAAAGATTTATTAACTATGGGAAGTGTGCTGGAGAGGTGGGAGTATTCAGGAGCTCCCTCTGGGGGAGGAAGGGCTGGCGGACACCATTTTTCCAGCCCTCCCTCAGCCTAGTTGGCCAGACACTTGCAGGAGTCAGTTCTAAAATTCTCCATCTACTCTACCAGTGCCACTTGCTCTGCCCAGCATTCCTCTGCAGACTGCCCCACCCAACATGCCCAGCCCAGTGGTAGTTGCATCAGCCATTGCTGGCAGACAGGCTGAGGACTGACTCCATCCATCAGCATGCCCACAGTAGTCCTGGCTCAGCCAAAACAGGAGGGTGCACACAGTCCACAGAAGGGACACCCCTGGAGTGCCTGGCTCTAGTGAACAGGGGGTTTTGTGTTTCTGGGCACCATGGGATGCTTACTACATAAGGCTACAGCTGTCAATGAGGAGACATAGCTGATCCAGTACACAGAAACAAACACAGATAACCAGATAAAGTGAGAAAGCAAAAGGATTATGTTCCAAACAAAAGAAGAAAACATCAGAAAATTTGCTAAGTGAAACAGAGATAAGCAATCTATCTGATAAAGAATTCAAGTCCCATGGACATATAATAGGGAAATTACAGCCTCTTCAACAACTGGTGTTGGCAAAACTGGACAGCTACATGCAAGAGAATGAAACTGGATTATTGTTTAACCCCATAAACAAAAGTAAACTCGAATATGGATCAAAGACCTGAATGTAAGTCATGAAACCATAAAACTCTTAGAAGACAACATAGGCAAAAATCTCCTGAATATAAACATGAGCAACCTTCTTCCTGAATGCATCTCCTGAAGCAAGGGAAACAAAAGCAAAAATGAACACATGGGACTACATCAAATTAAAAAATTTCTGTACGGCAAAGGACACCATCAACAGAACAAAAAGGGATCCTAGAGTATGGAAGAATATATTTGTAAATGACATATCCAACAACTAACATCCAAAATATATAAAGAACTCACATGCCTCAACACCCAAAAAGCAAATAACCCCATCAACAAATGGGTGGAGGATATGAACAGACAATTCTCCAAAGAAGAAATTCAGATGGCCAACAGACATGAAAAGATGCTCCACATCACTAATCATCAGGGAAAAGCAAATTAAAACCACAATGAGATACTGCCTCACACCAGTTAGGATGGCCAGCATCGAAAAGACTAAGAACAACAAATGCTGGTGAGGATGGGGAACCCTCCTACACTGCTGGTGGGAAGGTAAGTTAGTTCAACAATTGTGGAAAGCAATATGGAGGTTCCTCAAAAAACTAAAAATAGAAATATCATTTGACCCGGGAATCCCACTCCTTGGAATTTACCCAAAGAATACAACCTCTCAGATTCAAAAAGACATATCACAGCACTTTTTACAATAGCCAAGATATGGAAGCAACTTAAGTGTCCACCAGTAGATGAATGGATAAAGAAGAGGTGGTACATATACACAATGGAATACTATTCCGCCATAAGAAAGAAACAAATCCTACCATTTGCAACAACATGGATGGAGCTGGAGGATATTATGCTCAGTGAAATAAGCCAGGCAGAAAAAGGCAAATGCCAAATGATTTCCCTCGTTTGAGGAGTATAACAATGAAGCAAAACTGAAGGACGAAGAGAGCAGCAGACTCACAGACTCCAAGAAGGGACTAGTGGTTACCAAAGGGAGGGGTGGGGAAGGGTGGGTCGGGAGGGAGGGAAAAGGGGATTGAGGGTTATTATGTTTAGTACACATGGTGTGGGGATCACGGGGAAAACAGTGTAGCACAGAGAAGGCAAACAGTGAATCTGTGGCATCTTACTACACTGATGGACAGTGACTGCATTGGGGTATGGGTGGAGACTTGATAATATGGGTAAATGTAGTAACCACACTGTTTTTCCATGTGAAACCTTCATAAGAGTGTATATCAATAATACCTTAATAAAATTTTTGAAAAAAATAGTACAAAAAGAATTTAAAATATAGAGACAATCACTGAACTACAGAGAAGAACGTACTAACTCAGGGAAGACTTTAACAAAGATACAGCAAAAATAAAAAAGAACCAGCCACAGCTGAAAAATACAATTACTGAAATGAAAAATACAACAGAGGGTGTCAACAGCAGACTAGAGAATGCAGAAGCACGGATCAGTGACCTAGAAGACAGGACAGTGGAAAGCAACCAAGTTGAGCAACAGAAAAGTTAAAAGAATTTTTAAAAATGAGAAGATTCTAAGATCTCTGCAACAATTTCAGACTAAACATTTGCATAATAAGGGTCTCAGAAGAAGAGAGAAAGGGGCAGAAAATTTATTTGAAGAAATAATAGCTGCAAACTTCCCCAAACCAACACCACAGAAATTAAAAGGACAGAATTCTACAAATTATACTCCAACAAACTGGACAACCTAGAAGTAATGGATAAATTCCTAGAAACATACAATCTTCCAACACTGAACAAAGAAAAAATAGAAAAATCTGAACAGACCAATTACAGTAACAAAATTCAATCAGTAATCAGTGGGTCATAATGAAGACCATATACAACAAACCCACCACTAGTAACCCATCTGTCCCAACAAAGGTCCAGAACCAGATGGCTTCACAGGTAAACTCTACCAAACATTTAAAGAAGAACCAATAATTATCCTTCTTAAATGATTAAAAAAAAATAGGATAGAAGGTGTGCTTCCAAACTCATTCTACAAAGCCAGCATTACCTTAGTACCAAAGCTAGACAATGACACTACAATAAAATTACAGACTAATATCCCAATGAACATGCAAAAATCCTCAACAGACTATCTGCAAACCAAGTTCAAAAATACATCAAAAGGATCATTTACCAAGTGGGATTTAGTCCATCCCTATGCAAGGATGGTTCAATATTCACAAAGCAATCAATATGATACACATTAACAAAAGGAAGGATAAATACCATATGGTCCTCTCAATAGATGCTTAAAATGCATTTGACAAAACATGATAAAAACTCTCAACAAAGTGGGTACAGAGGGAACATAACTCAACATCATGAAGACCATATACAACAAACCCACCACTAGTATCATATTCAATGGTGTAAAGCTAAACAATTTTCCCCTAAGATCAGGAACAAGACAAGGATGCCCACTCTCACCACTTTTATTCAACATAGTACTGGAAGTCCTAGCCAAGGAATCAGACAAGAAATAAAAGGCATTCAAATTGGTAGGTAAAAAGTAAAACTGTCACTGTTGGTGGATGACATCATACATGTACATAAGACCCTAAAGATGCCACCAAAAAGCTATTAGAATGAATAAATGAATTCAATAAAGTTGCAAGACACAAAAGTTAATATACCAAAATCTCTTGTGTTTCCATATACAAATAACAAATTAGTAGAAAGAGAAATTTTTTAAAATCCCATTTACAATTGCGTCAATAATAATAAAATACCTAGGATGAATCTAACCAAGGAGGTGAAAGACCTGTACTCTGAAAACCATAAGTCACTGATCAAAGAAAGTGAAGAAAACACAAATAAACGGAAAGATATTCTATGCACATGTATATGAAGAATTAGTATTGTTAAAATGTCCATACCACCCAAAGCAATCTACAGAATCAATATAATCCCTATCAAAATACCAAGGGCATTTTTTGCTGTTAAGTAAAAATTATGAACATTTTCATTATTCATAGTAAATAATCCTAAAATGTGTATGGAAACACAAAAAACCCCAAAGAGTCAAAGCAATACTGGGACAGGAGAACAAAACTGGAAGTATCATACTCTCTAAGTGCAAACAATACCACAAAGCTAGAGCAGTAAAAACAATATGGCACCAGCACCAAAACAGACACACAGATCAATGGAACAGAACAGAGAGCCAAGAAACACAATAGCTTCTTCAACAAATAGTGTTAGGAAAACTGGACAGCTACATGCAAAAGAATGAAATTGTATCACTGTCTTACATCTTACATAGGAATAAATCTGAACTAAAACCATAAAACCCCTGGACTAAAACACAGGCAGTACACTCTTCAACACTGGTATTAGTTCATTTTTTTCTAGGCATGTCTCCCCAGGCAAGGGAAACAAAAGTAAAAATATACACATGGAACTACATCAAATGCTTTGAAAGCTTATGCATAGCAAGGACAACTGTCAGCAAAATGAAAAGCCAACCTACTGAGTGGGAGAAGATATTTGCAAATGATACATGTGACAAGGGGTTAACATCCCAAATAAATACTCAACACTAAAAATTCAACTAATCCAATTAAAAAATGGACAGAGGACCAGAATAAATCTTTTTCCAAAGAAGATACACAGAAGGCCAACAAATACACAAAACGATACTCAACATCACTAATCATCAGGGAAATGCAAATCAAAGCCACAATGAGATACCAGCTCATGCTAGTCAGAATGGCTACTGTCCAAAATTCAGGAAATAACAAGGGTTTTTGAAAATGTAGAAAAAAGGGAACTCATACATTTTTGGTGGGAATATAAATTGGTGTAGCCACTATGGAAAGCAGTATGGAGGTTTCTCAAAAAACTAAAAAAATAGAAATACCACAGGACCTAGTGATTCCAATTCTAGGAGAAAACAAAATCCCTGATTTGAAGAGATACATGTACTCCTATGTTTACTTGTGGCATTATTTACTATAGGCAAGATATGGAGCAACCTAAGCATCCATCAATAATTATTAAATGGATAAAGAAGATGTGGTACATATATACAAAGGAATATGACTCAACTATAAAAAAGAATGAAATCTTGCCATTTGTGACAACATGGATGGACCTAGAGGGTATTATGCTGAGTGAAACAGGCTAGGCAGAGAATGACAAATACCATATGATTTCACTTGTATGTGGTATCTAACAAACAAACAAAACAAAACAGAAATAGGGCCCTGGAGACACAGAAGACTGGTGGTTGCCATAGGGGAGGTGGAAGGCTGGGGATGAAGATAGGTGAAGAGGACAAAGAAGTATAAAATTCCAGTTATAAGTTAATTAATCAGAGAGATGAAAGCATAACATAGGAAAGAGAGTAACACTATAATTTCTTTGTACATTGACAGATGGTAAATTACACTTAAGGCAAGCATTTAATAATGTAGATAATTATCAAGTCACTATATTTTACCCCTAAAACTAATGTAATGTTGTATATCAAGTATACTTCAATAAATTAAAAAAAAAAAACCTTAACACCAGTATTAAAGGCAAAGCACCCAATTTACAGACTGTATTTCAATTTATATTTCTTCTACATTAAATGTGTTAGGAGGCATGATTTCATCTAAATATTAAAATAAGCAAGTGTGAAATTTTAGTGAAACTCAGTATGTTTATAAATATCCTAATGAATCAAGCATGATATAAAAAGGAATTCACCATTAACATGGATCACTTAAAATGTAATCAATTTATTCCAAAATCTGGAATTGCTACTCTTATCTCCTATCATGGTATAGTTCAGACAGTGGCACTTTCATTCACATGCTCATCACATCTAACCACTACATTTCCAAGCACCACACCTAGGACAGGCATTTTTTTATCCAAAAAGGAGAGAGGGAGAGCAGAAGTGATGGTGACTCCTCAAGATCTGGGTTCCTTTCACGACCAATTAAGTAACTGAAGAAATAGGGAAGTGAACTGCAAGCCTATGCAACAGACGTTGTACGAAGTCCTTTGCCATGAATTTCTCATTTCATTCATCAAGCATTTATTACATACTCTCTAAGGACCAGAGACTATCCTCATGCACTAGACATAGGCCAGGAAACAAAGGACCTGGCTTCAGCCCTCAGGGCACTTACATGGGAATGGTGGAAACAAAGCGATAAGCAGGGATTACAAATAGGGTGACTTGTGGATAAACAGGGTTCTGAGACAGTGCCTGGGGGCTAGGGATGGTGTCACTTAGTTAAGAGGATTGTAGAAATCCTCTCTCAAGAAGTAATAGTTAGAGTTGAGACCTGAAAGATAAGAAGGCAGTCCTATTAAGAAATATCAAGACAGGCCCCCAGGCAGGGACAGAGGGCCTGGCAAACACAAAGGCTCTGGAACAGGAAAGAGCATATTGTGCTCCAGAACCCACCACAACCTACCAGGAGGAAGCAGGGCTGAGGTTGGGCAGGTAGTTCAGACCCTGGCAGGCCACAAGGAGTCTGGATATAATCAGAAATCCTGTGGAGTCTCATCCACATTGAAAGATGTGAGAAAAAAGGCTCAAAGGAGGTAAGGACTCACTCAAGGTGATTGCAACCAAGGACTCTCACTAAGTCCAATGTTCTTTTCCCAACCTCCTTCCTGCTACTGAGAAGGAAAAAACAATTATCCATATGCCACTGGATATCAGATGTTTCAACCTCCTGGACATGCCCCCCTCCACCTCTTTTTCTTACAGTGAGACATAGGTTACCTCAAACATTGTTTATGAATTTCAAAGTATACCGAGCTTCCACAACTTAATTCTATAAGGACACAGATTGTAAAACTACATGTCACAACTCCTATCAAACACACTCAAATAATGTGTGTAATCAGAGATTAGTCAAACACAATGATGTTGAGTCATCTTCCAAATCTTCCCAAAGAACAGCTCTAATCCTCACTCACACACACACATCTTTAATGCAACCCTTTGTTTTCTGAATAAATTCCAAACAATGAAAAAGAGCATTTTTTTAAAACGGTGGTGATACGGTGACCAGAATTTCCAAACAAAATTGAGATACATATCTAACAAGGAATTCTTCTGTTACATGCAAGTAGTAGGACTATGAAAGATCTAATCTGGAAATGCTTGACAATTTGCTTCACAAGCATTTATTCTCCACTTTTTAGAGCACTGCCCACCAAGAGAGGGGGAGACTGGCTGCAAAAAATAAAGACATCCTTGACTTGATCCTTTCTTACTTTTGATTTCGGGGAAAATCCCTACCAAATTAAGAAAGTTTTCTTTCAGTCCTAACTTAACAAGAGTTTTTAATTATGGATTGTTCATTTCTACATTATTTGTTCTTCAGTTGACAATAAATTAAGCCTCATTCTGTATTTCTCTCCAGACTATACTGAGAAATGTTCTTACACATCACCCTGCTCAGATAGGGACATTGTTTGGAGAGATGACATGGGTCCCAGAGTCCCCTGCAACACAGTTGTAATAATAAACCTGTTTTCTTTTTCTTTTTGGGCACAGTAATCTTTTTACTTTCAGGTTATGCAATATTTCTACATTTCTCTGTGCCCAGGAAAGCTATTACCTAGTATTAATAAGCATATCTGTAGAAATCTCTGTGCCCAGGAAAGCTATTACCTAGTATTAATAAGCATATCTGTAGAAAAGTAAACAGAGATTCCAATAATCTGAGTTCAAATGTTGGCTGTCACTTATTTGCTATATGATCATAGACAAGTTTTTTTAACTTCTCTGAATTTCAGTTTTCCTCCTGCAAAATAGGTATATTGATACACCAGCATCCAGCACTGTGCTTGACACATAATAAAATCTCAATAAACCATGTTAAGTGAATAGAATGAACACATCACACTGACATTAAACTGCTTACAAAAGAATAGATGCAGAGATGACAGGCATTTCTAAGTCTGTCTGCACCAATAAGGGAGTTGCTGCTTTACGAAAAAGTTGGTGCAACAACTTAGAGTATACAAGTTCTCCACAAGACTGGTTAAGAAAAATTAACTCACATACCCAGGTGGCTCAAAAGCACTACCCTCCACTAATGGGAGGGATAATGGCAATTTCATCTCCTGATTGAAGCTGGAGGAGTTGATCTCCAAGCTCGACATATTCTTGACGAACAGCAAATATCACTTGATTTCTAATATCAGCCAATCTGAAGAGGAAAAAGTATAATTAGAAGTAACAATGCTGTTAGTCCTCAAAGTCTCTTCAGCTTCAATTAAAAAGTTACATAAATATTACCTTAAAAAACATTATCTGCAAAGCTACTAATTAATACAAACTAATTCATGTTCTGCAGAGAAAGGACACATTCACTGAAGAATGTACTTATTTACCAAAGAGAACACAGTGAACCGCTAACACATCTTTACTGGACCTCATATGTCCTGGGGAAATAAAAAACAAACAAACAAAAAAAACACCCAAACCCAGACTAAAACCAAAACTAGACTGAGGAAAATATTTACATTTCAACATTCAGGTCAAAAAAGAAAGAAAGAAAGAAAATTTTCCTAATCAGTACATGCCATCCCTCTCCTAGGAACCTTGTAGTCTAAGTGTACCTCAGAAGTACCCAGAAGACCAGGTGTCTCCCAGCAGGTAAAAGGTTACAGGTAAGACACAACCCCCACAATATTTCATTTATTATCAGGGACTTTTAAGAGCAACTTAATATATATGAAGTTAAAGAGGAGTACTTTTCCTTTAGAATATACATAGTGGAGTGTTTGTTACATAACAGCAGGACTTCCAAAATTAAAAATCTGTACAGACATGACACTATTAATAGTCCTTGAACAACTTCAAGTAAGCCACTTTGTTCCAAAAAGGACTTGAGTTAGGAACAAAAGCAGTAAAATTACAGATTTTTAAGAATCAGAAAAAAATCTTATATTGCAAAAACTTATTCAACAGCAGCTAAGATTTGTTCTTTTAATTTTACACATTTCTATTTTAAGTTCTCTAAAGAAGGGGTGGACATAAAAATTTAAAGCACATATTTTTAACAGAATTTGAAACTATTTTATTTAATGTTATAAAAATGCAGAATCTACATTTCAGTATTTTGTAAATTATAAAAGCAAATATAATCATGTTCTTTTGGGAGTATCCCAGCTCACTGTATTTTTCAAGTATCTTTAAAGTTCTGTAAGGAATTGTGTATTTTTAAGTTTTCTGGAATAGTTCCAGAAAAACAATTTTTTGACAGTAAGCATGGCAATTCAAAACTAACTGCTTTTTACTTTCAGCAGTTACTCATTTACACATTTTAAAAATATTAAAAGTGCTAATCATATGCATTCTATTTTTAACTACCCAGGATGTCGCGTTTCTATCTCATTCCAAAGATGCAATGCTTTTATTTCTTGTGGCACAGAAATGGTCTCGGAGCGAATTCCTGCTATTTCAGCACTTTTTGCAAAATACAACACTTGAACCTGAAAAGGAGAGAAAATGCTTTAGTAACAACTTATGTCCTTTTATGACTGTCCAGGCTGACTTCCTTGTTTTCTAAATGTATTACTTTGATCAAAGACAAATTTTATAAGATTGAAAAAAGTTTAGTCACCCATAAAATTTTCAGTGTATCTACAAGTCAAAAATTTTTATGTTTTAAGCACAATTAGGACTAATTTCCAGATGCTTTTGAATTTTACAAATGTTAAGTGTACCACAACTAGAATCCTAACAGTATTTTTGTAGAAACTACGCCATTGTTTAATTGACATAAAATTATAGCACCTTTTATAAACACTTAGTGAACAAACGTGAGACTGAGATTAATTACCCAAAATAAATGACCGCATAAACGAAAGACACGCCTTTCGTGGCTGTCATATGACCTTTGATTCCAGTCTACATAGCACTGAACCCAGCTGGGAGGATTAAGTTATGCAACACACAAACCCTGACATTAATAAAAGCGGATGTTTTTAAAATACGGGATAAACTGGTACTTATTAGCACAAACCTTTCCAGTTAACCTGCTATTTAAGGGATCAGACCAAATAAAATAACCCACCTATCACTCTGTATGCAAATAATTCTCTAATAATCAGAAGTTTGCAAATAATCAAGGATTTGCAAATGCACAGATGAAGAACAGTTCTTCACAGGAATTCTTGGTTAGGTGTATTTCTTTTTAAATTGAAAACCTGTTTTCATCAAAACGAATAATCTGAGAGAAGGAGAAAGGTCGAAGGTGACTTCAGAAATCAGCCGTCTTCGGCACCGACACCTAGGAGGCCAAGAGTTCATGAAGCAAACGGAACTTTCCCTGAGGCGGCCGCAGCCAAGCCCGGAGGGGAGGGTCTGCGCAGCTGTGACGGTCGCCGCACAGTCAGGTGGCTGCACCGCGCGCCTAGCTGAGCAGCACCGGGTCTGTGGAGGAAAGAGGAAGAGACAGACACATCCGCGAGGGGTCCCCACGCTCACCTGGCATCGCGGGACCATCCCGCCGGCATCTCTGGTCGATTTCCTGGCCGCGAAGGCGGAGGCGCCAGATCGACCTACAGCGCAGGCGCAACCGGATGGCTCCTTCCGCCCGTACGGGGCATGTGCAGACCTAGCTCTGCCCCTCTGGTCTCCGCTCCGGGTTCCCGCTGCAGACAGCTGAGCGAAAAGCTGAGCTTTCACTAGCAGGTAGGTCCCGGTGGCCAGCTCGAGCTGTAGGTATCACTGAGTGGGAGAAGGACTGGCCATGCATGCCTGTCTCCTTAAACGAGAGGCAAAGATGCGAGAGAGCACACATTGTACTCTACCGGACACTTGACACCTGCGTTATGGAAATCTGGCTTTCCCAACTCACCTGTCAGCTTCTCTTGACACTTAACCTACCGGTATAAAGCTAGTGTCTCTTAAAGAAAGAGCATTCAATTTAGAGCATTGGAACTATATCAGATTTACACTCTTCCTGTTGTAGCTGCACAGTGATTTATCCACATACTACCCATCCAAAGTTTCCAACTTTTTACCAACAAGAACTCTGTTTTAAATTAAGTAGTTTTGTGGATATAAGCTAGATGCCCTCTCCTTGGAGACCACAGTCTGGATTGAAACATAAGCCATTAACGGCCATTCAGTATGCCAAATATAATACTAGGGTTGCAAGTTACATTTCATGGGGGTGAACAGGGAAAAGTGCCTGGTCACCTGAGGATTGTACTCTAGGAAGTGTTCATGGAGGAGATGCTTGACCTAAATCTGCTGGAATTGGGTACCAGCAAATAGCACAACGATGGGAGGAATAAGGGAATTTCACTAGTCTGTGACAAGTCAGGGGCATATAAAACAATACGATGAGATCACAGAAGGGCAAGTAGTTGGCAAGGTGGACATGACCCCTTGCAAGAAGAAGTGGCAATAAGGATGGAGATACCAGACAGGAAAAATGGAAAAGAACTGATTAAAACCAACATATATTACAATAAAGTTGCTAAATATCTAGAATAAAGAATTATATTCATACCCAGACAGAAAAATGGGAATGATGACAATGGCCTTAGATTTCTCTGTGACATTTAATGCCAGAGGATGGTGGTGTGCAGTATCTAAAAAGGACTGAGAACAAAATACCTAAAATGTTACTTACAGCTGATCTGGTGTCAATAAAGGCCAAAGCCGGACACTCCTAAGCTTGCAAAAGCTAAAAAAATACCCAAGAACCCTTTTTAAAAGATCTCCTTGGGCAAAATTCCGATCAATCAAGAGAGTAATCAAACTAAAAAACTCATTAATTAAGAAATTAGTGGTAAAAACAAAAAAACTGGAGGTGAGATTTTAATCCATTTAAATATAAAACAGACATCAATTATGGGGTAATGGTTATGGAGTAAAATGTAAGTGACATCACAATATTAAAAAGATAATAGAAACTGCCCAAAATTGGAACATGTAGTTATAAAACATTGATTAAAGTCTCTTAATAATTTTCATAATCTTGTTTCTTAATTTTAGAAGGCTCTTTCAGGGGCAACTATAGTGAATAAATAATAAACCAATGATCTGTAATCCCTTCAGTTTTACTTCAGTTATTTTCCTGTTATTAAATTTAAGTAAAAATAAACTTTAAAAAGGAAAATAGTATATAGTGTAATGGCATTAAAAAAATTGTATCTATGGATCATTAATGCCCACAGAACAGGGATGGAGTAATACTTACCATATGTGGGTAGTGGAAGTGTGGATGATTTAAAAACTAATTTTGCTCTCCTCTTTGTGAATTTCTGTGTTGTGTGACTTTTTAATTTGTTTATTCTCTTAAGTATTTATTGAGTGCTTATTGTTATTTACCAAGGATATATCCATGAACTATGAAAATAAGATCCTCGCCTCATGGAGCTTACATTATAGTTAGGTACATATAGTTACCAGACTAAATGTAAGAAAACAAATAAGAACAGTTTGTGATGAATGCTAAGAAGGAAGTAAGTCAGGGAAGTGCAGGGTGGGTGAGTGTTAGGGTTATGGGGAATGACATCACCTGACCTGAGCTGAGCCCCAAAGGATGAGGGGAGCCAGCCTTGGGAGATGCTGGGGGAAGAGCCTTCTGGGCAGAGGCAACCCAGAGATAGACAAGGATTCAGTACGTTTGAACAGTGGAAGAGAGGCCAGTGTGGCTGAAATACAAGAAAATGGAGAGACCCTGGGAAGATGATTCTGAAGAAATTAAAGGGAATCTGAACATGTGGCTTGTGAGAGGTCCTGAGAGCCAGTTTGGATTTTATCCCACTTTCAGTGGAAGCCACCCATCACACACTTTTGATGATATGATTCTGCATCTGCTCTGAGCCATTCTGGGGAGCCTGAGTACAAACAGGCATGAAAGGGGAGCCAGTGAAGACTTACCTGCTGCTCAAATATTTCCTGCCATCATTTTCAGCTATTAAAAAGTATCTAGTCCTAGGTATCTGGCCATATGTTTTGGCTCATTATCAGAAACTCTTCATGAAGTGCTACTTAGTTTCAGTGACTTTATTTAAGCAAGTTGAGACTTATACTCTTAAGCTGTGTTAAAAAATAGAGGAAATAGATTTTCAAGTCTCAGTACACATGTACTCTTTTATTATTAAGTGTAGCAGAATTTGGTAAAAGTGAAAATTCTGAGGAAGTTTGAACTGTGTGGTGTGAGATCTGTAGACATTTGACTAAAATCTTTAACATATTTTTGGTGATATTTGAATTTCTCATTAAAAAATAGATACAGAGGGGGTGGAGCCAGGATGGCGGCGTGAGTAGAGCAGTGGAAATCTCCTTCCAAAAACACATAGAGCTATGAAAATATAACAAAGAAAAATCTTCCTAAAATAGAGACCACAGGACACAGGACAACATCCACACCACATCCACACCTGTAAGAACCCAGCGCCTTGCGAAGGGGGTAAGATACAAGCCCCGGCCCGGCGGGACCCGAGCGCCCCTCCCCCCGGCTCCCGGCAGGTGGAAAGAAACCAGAGCGGTTTTTTTTTGGCGAGTGCTTTTTGGAAGCCTTAAAGGGACGGGCCCCCGTTGCTAGGGAGGCAGGGTGGCGGGACCGGTTATCAGGTGCCTGGGACCGGCGCCTGAGGACAAAGAATACCCCGCGTTTCTCCCTGCGGGACCGGTGGGCAGGTGCCTGAGACCCGCGCCTGAGGACGGAGGAAATCGCGCATTTTTCCCCTTTTTTTCTCTCTTTTTGGCGAGTGCTTTTTGGAAGCCTTAAAGGGACAGGGACCCCGGTGCTAGGGAGGCAGGGCGGCGGGACTGGTGAGCCGGTGCCTGGGACCAGCGCCTGAGGACAAAGAATATCGAGCGTTCCTTCCCTGCGGGACCGGTGGGTGGGTGCTTTTTGGAAGCCTTGAAAGGACTGGGACCCTGGTGCTAGGGAGACAGGGCAGCAGGACCAGTGAGCGGGTGACTGGGACCGGCAACTGAGGACAAAAAAAAAAAAAAAAATCGCGTGTTTTTTCCTTTTTTTTCTTTCTGTTCCCTCTCGCATTGTTGCTGTTGTTGTTTTGGTTTGGAGAGTGCTTTTTGGAAGTCTTAAAGGGGCAGGACAGGTCACTTAGACCAGAGGCAGGGAATCTGGGGATCTCTGGGCACTCTAACCCCCTGGGCAGCAGGGAGCACAGAGGCCCCTTACGGAGATAAATAGCCCCCCGGCCACTCCCCCTCCAATGGGGCTCCACCATTTTGGAGGAACAGCCCCAGCCAGGCCAAGCCCACAGCAACAGCGGAGATAAACCCCAAAGCAACTGGGCAGGAAGCAGAAGCCCTGTCTGCGCACAGCTGCCCAGCACAAGCCACTAGAGGTCGCTATTCTCCCAGGAAAAGGCCACAAACCAACAAGAAGGGAAGGTCTTCCAGTGGTCACTTGTACCAGCTCTGCAAACTATCTCTATCACCATGAAAAGGCAAAACTACAGGCAGACAAAGATCACAGAGACAACACCTGAGAGGGAGACAGACCTAACTAATCCTCCTGAAAAAGAATTCAAAATAAAAATCATGAACATGCTGACAGAGATGCAGAGAAAAATGCAAGAGCAATGGGATGAGATGCAGAGAAAAATGCAAGAGCAGTGGGATGAGATGCAGAGAAAAATGCAAGAGCAGTGGGATGAAGTCCGGAAGGAGATCACAGAGGTCAGGAAGTAGATCACAGAAGTGAAACAATCCCTGGAAGGATTTATAAGCAGAATGGATAAGATGCAAGAGGCCATTGAAGGAATAGAAGCCAGAGAACAGGAACGTATAGAAGCTGACATAGAGAGAGATAAAAGGATCTCCAGGAATGAAACAACACTAAGAGAAATATGTGACCAATACAAAAGAAATAATATTCGTATTATAGGGATACCAGAAGAAGAAGAAAGAGGAAAAGGGATAGAAAGTCTCTTTGAATAAATAATTGCTAAAAACTTCCCCAAACTGGGTGAGGAAATAATCGAACAGACCATGGAATTCCACAGAACTCCCAACAGAAAGGATCCAAGGAGGACAACACCAAGACACATAGTAATTAAAATGGCAAGGATCAAGGAAAAGGAAAGAGTTTTAAAGGCAGCTAGAGAGAAAAAGGTCACCTATAAAGGAAAACCCATCAGGCTAACATCAGACTTCTCGACAGAAACCCTAAAGGCCAGAAGAGAATGGCATGATATACTTAATGCAATGAAACAGAAGGGCCTTGAACCAAGGATACTGTATCCAGCAAGACTATCATTTAAATATGATGGCGGGATTAAACAATTCCCAGACAAGCAAAAGCTGAGGGAATTTGCTTCTCACAAACTACCTCTACAGGGCATCCTACAGGGACTACTCTAGATGGGAGCACCCCTAAAAAGAGCACAGAACAAAAAACACAACATATGAAGAATGGAGGAGGAGGAATAAGAAGGGAGAGAAGAAAAGAATCTCCAGACAGTGTATATAACAGCTCAATAAGGGAGCTAAGTTAGGCAGTAAGATACTAAAGAAGCTAACCTTGAACCTTTGGTAACCACGAATCTAAAGCCTGCAATGGCAATAAGTACATATCTCTCAATAGTCACCCTAAATGTAAATGGACTTAATGCACCAATCAAAAGACATAGAGTAATAGAATGGATAAAAAAGCAAGACCCATCTATATGCTGCTTACAAGAAACTCACCTCAAACCCAAAGATAAGCATAGACTAAAAGTCAAGGGATGGAAAAACATATTTCAGGCAAACAACAGTGAGAAGAAAGCAGGGGTTGCAGTACTAATATCAGACAAAATAGACTTCAAAACAAAGAAAGTAACAAGAGATAAAGAAGGCCACTACATAATGATAAAGGGCTCAGTCCAACAAGAGGATATAACCATTCTAAATATATATGCACCCAATACAGGAGCACCAGCATATGTGAAGCAAATACTAACAGAACTAAAGAGGGAAATAGACTGCAATGCATTCATTGTAGGAGACTTCAACACACCACTCACCCCAAAGGATAGATCCACCGGGCAGAAAATAAGTAAAGACACACAGGCACTGAACAACACACTAGAACAGATGGACCTAATAGACATCTATAGAACTCTACATCCAAAAGCAACAGGATATACATTCTTCTCAAGTGCACATGGAACATTCTCCAGAATAGACCACATACTAGCTCACAAAAAGAGCCTCAGTAAATTCCAAAATATTGAAATTCTACCAACCAATTTTTCAGACCACAAAGGTATGAAAGTAGAAATAAATTCTACAAAGAAAACAAAAAGGCTCACAAACACATGGAGGCTTAACAACATGCTACTAAATAATCAATGGATCAATGAATAAATCAAAATAGAGATCAAGGAATATATAGAAACAAATGACAACAACAACACTAAGCCCCAACTTCTGTGGGATGCAGCGAAAGCAGTCTTAAGAGGAAAGTATATAGCGATCCAGGCACACTTGAAGAAGGAAGAACAATCCCAAATGAATAGTCTAACATCACAATTATTAAAACTGGAAAAAGAAGAACAAAGGAGGCCTAAAGTCAGCAGAAGGAGGGACATAATAAAGATCAGAGAAGAAATAAACAAAATTGAGAAGAATAAAACAATAGCAAAAATCAACGAAACCAAGAGCTGGTTCTTTGAGAAAATAAACAAAATAGATAAGCCTCTAGCCCAACTTATTAAGAGAAAAAGAGAGTCAACACAAATCAACATAATCAGAAATGAGAATGGAAAAATCATGACAGACTCCACAGAAATACAAAGAATTATTAAAGACTACTATGAAAACCTATATGCCAACAAGCTGGAAAACCTAGAAGAAATGGACAACTTCCTAGAAAAATACAACCTCCCAAGACTGACCAAGGAAGAAACACAAAAGTTAAACAAACCAATTACAAGCAAAGAAATTGAAACAGTAATCAAAAAACTACCCAAGAACAAAACCCCGGGGCCGGACGGATTTACCTCGGAATTTTATCAGACACACAGAGAAGACATAATACCCATTCTCCTTAAAGTGTTCCACAAAATAGAAGAAGAGGGAATACTCCCAAACTCATTCTATGAGGCCAACATCACCCTAATACCAAAACCAGGCAAAGACCCCACCAAAAAAGAAAATTACAGACCAATATCCCTGATGAATGTAGATGCAAAAATACTCAATAAAATATTAGCAAAGAGAATTCAACAGTATATCAAAAGGATCATACACCATGACCAAGTGGGGTTCATCCCAGGGATGCAAGGATGGTACAACATTTGAAAGTCCATCAACATCATCCACCACATCAACAAAAAGAAAGACAAAAACCACATGATCATATCCATAGATGCTGAAAAAGCATTTGACAAAATTCAACATCCATTCATGATAAAAACTCTCAGCAAAATGGGAATAGAGAGCAAGTACCTCAACATAATAAAGGCCATATATGATAAACCCACAGCCAGCATTATACTGAACAGCGAGAAGCTGAAAGCATTTCTTCTGAGATCGGGAACCAGACAGGGATGCCCACTCTCCCCACTGTTATTTAACATAGTACTGGAGGTCCTAGCCACGGCAATCAGACAAAACAAAGAAATACAAGGAATCCAGATTGGTAAAGAAGAAGTTAAACTGTCACTATTTGCAGATGATATGATACTGTACATAAAAAACCCTAAAGACTCCACTCCAAAACTACTAGAACTAATATCGGAATACAGCAAAGTTGCAGGATACAAAATTAACACACAGAAATCTGTAGCTTTCCTATACACTAACAACGAATCAATAGAAAGAGAAATCAGGAAAACAATTCCATTCACCATTGCATCAAAAAGAATAAAATACCTAGGAATAAACCTAACAAAAGAAGTGAAAGACTTATACTCTGAAAACTACAAGTCACTCTTAAGAGAAATTAAAGGGGACACTGATAAATGGAAACTCATCCCATGCCCATGGCTAGGAAGAATTAATATCGTCAAAATGGCCATCCTGCCCAAAGCAATATACAGATTTGATGCAATCCCTCTCAAATTACCAGCAACATTCTTCAATGAATTGGAACAAATAATTCAAAAATTCATATGGAAACACCAAAGACCCCGAATAGCCAAAGCAATCCTGAAAAAGAAGAATAAAGTAGGGGGGATCTCACTCCCCAACTTCAAGCTCTACTACAAAGCCATAGTAATCAAGACAATTTGGTACTGGCACAAGAACAGAGCCACAGACCAGTGGAACAGATTAGAGACCCCAGAAATTAACCCAAACATATATGGTCAATTAATATTTGATAAAGGAGCCATGGACGTACAATGGCAAAATGACAGTCTCTTCAACAGATGGTGCTGGCAAAACTGGACAGCTACATGTAGGAGAATGAAACTGGACCATTGTCTAACCCCATATACAAAGGTAAACTCAAAATGGATCAAAGACCTGAATGTAAGTCATGAAACCATTAAACTCTTGGAAAAAAACATAGGCAAAAACCTCTTAGACATAAACATGAGTGATCTCTTCTTGAACATATCTCCACGGGCAAGGAAAACAACAGCAAAAATGAGCAAGTGGGACTACATTAAGCTGAAAAGCTTCTGTACAGCGAAAGACACCATCAATAGAACAAAAAGGAACCCTACAGTATGGGAGAATATATTTGAAAATGACAGATCCGATAAAGGCTTGACGTCCAGAATATATAAAGAGCTCACACGCCTCAACAAACAAAAAACAAATAACCCAATTAAAAAATGGGCAGAGGAACTGAACAGACAGTTCTCCAAAAAAGAAATACAGATGGCCAACAGACACATGAAAAGATGCTCCGCATCGCTAATTATCAGAGAAATGCTAATTAAAACTACAATGAGGTATCACCTCACACCAGTAAGGATAGCTGCCATCCAAAAGACAAACAACAACAAATGTTGGCGAGGCTGTGGAGAAAGAGGAACCCTCCTACACTGCTGGTGGGAATGTAAATTAGTTCAACCACTGTGGAAAGCAGTATGGAGGTGCATCAAAATGCTCAAAACAGACCTACCATTTGACCCAGGAATTCCACTCCTAGGAATTTACCCTAAGAACGCAGCAATCAAGTTTGAGAAAGACAGATGCACTCCTATGTTTATCGCAGCACTATTTACAATAGCCAAGAATTGGAAGCAACCTAAATGTCCATCGGTAGATGAATGGATAAAGAAGTTGTGGTACATATACACAATGGAATACTACTCAGCCAAAAGAAGTGGAAAAATCCAACCATTTGCAGCAACATGGATGGAGCTGGAGAGTATTATGCTCAGTGAAATAAGCCAAGCGGAGAAAAAGAAATACCAAATGATTTCACTCATCTGAGGAGTATAGGAACAAAGGAAAAACTGAAGGAACAAAACAGCAGTGGAATTACAGAACCCAAAAATGGACTAACAGGTACCAAAGGGAAAGGAACTGGGGAGGATGGGTGGGCAGGGAGGGATAAGGGGGGGGAAGAAGAAGGGGGGTATTAAGATTAGTATGCATGGGGGGGAGGGAGAAAGGGGACGGCGGGGTGCACAACAGAGAGGACAAGTAGTGACTCTACAACATTTTGGTAAGCTGATGGACAGTAACCGTAATGTGGTTGTTAGGGGGGAACTGATATAGGGGAGAGCATAGTAAACATAGTATTCTTCATGTAAGTGTAGATTAAAAATTAAAAAAAAAAAAAAAAAAAAAGCAGTTACTGTGTGCTGACCTCCAATGAGCTCTGCACATTGGTATAGAGGGCATGTCAAAGTGTGGGCAAAGGGTCTGTTTGTTTCTATGCAGAAGATCAAGGCCTAACTTGGATACCCAGAAAATGAACTAAGATACGATATGAGGAGGAGCTTCCGGCATCAGCACTCTCTGGAGGACTTGTGCCGGGGGATGACCATCAAAAAGCCTCCACAGGGATCCGGACGATGCTGCGGTTGTGGCTGCATCCAGCCCACCGTCTCCTGGGCTTGCCATAGGAATGAGGAGGGAGATGTCTAGGCTGGCATGTGCATACAGTGAGACAACGAATTTGACCGGATCTGTACTGTTGGAACTCAACCAGGAGTTGGGAGGGGTGCAAGTTGTAGCACTCCAAAATCTCATGACTATAGACTATCTATGGTTAAAAGAACATATGGGATGTGAACAGATCCCAGAAATGGGCTGCTTTAATTTGTCTGATGGTTCAAGTACAGTTGGACAATTTCCATCATATCATAGATAAATTTTCACAAATGCCTAGGGTGCCTAAATGGTTTTCTTGGCTTCACTGGAGATGGATGGTAATTATAGATTTGCTTTGTTTATGTCACCGTATTCCTATTATGTTAATATGTGTGTGGAAATTAGTTAGTAGTTTAAAACCTATACATACTTAAGGTACTATACAAGAAGATATGTCAAAGAAATAATCAATCCTCCCATGTTTCCTTCATGTGCTACATCTATAGCTTTTCTTCTTCCTTCCTAATTACAACCCTTAAATAGAATTCGTGCCTCATATCGAATTTACCGAGTATCATAATTCCTCCAGGTGGTAAAGATACCTCGAGACAAGTGCTGGGCATAGAAGCCACAGGGCATAAATCTGCAAAGAAGTAAAAAGCTAACCTTTGCAAACAATATGGCTTCTCTCTCACTTACCAACTTTACATTTCCCTGTATGGCCCCGGAAGATGACTGGTTAGCCAGAGACGGGTAAGATTCCTCAAGGGAGGAACAACCTAAGATAGGCACAGTCGCAGGGGGGCCATCAGGTGAGAATTTGGGGATCAACAGAGGTGAGGCTCAGAACCTCACCCCCCCTGCTTTGAGAGAAATCTTCTGCATCCGTGGATGTCTTGCTGCCCTTGTCTAGCCTGGATTAATACTTAGTCCATAGGCACACACCTGATCATCTGATCATCTACATTTGCCTTCTTACAGCACTAAACTATGTTTTCTACCTTTATCTTGCATCTACCTACCACTTCAGCATTTTATTAAAAATAAAAATAATAATAATAATAGGAGAAATGTGGGATCAACATATAAATCAAGTACAAAAATCAAACGAATATTCATGTTTGACCTGATTGTTTATAGGTCATAATGCATGATCAAAACCGAAAGTTTCTGTGATGAATGCCATTGTACTTGTACTGTTCACCATGTAAGAATTTATTCACTACGAGAATTAGGCTTGAGATGGATTAATGATTGTACATTGAGCGTTGACCCCCCTATACTGAATTTTATTGTTGTTAACAACCATTTGATCAATAAATATGAGAGATGCCCTCTCAAAAAAAATAAATAAATAAATAAAAAATAAAAATAAAAATAAAAATAATAATAATAATAAAGGGAGAAATGTGGGATCAACATATAAATCAAGTATAAAAACCAAACGAATATTCATATTTGACCTGATTGTTTATAGTTCATAATGCGTGATCAAAACTGAAAGTTTCTGTGATGAATGCCCTTGTACTGTTCACCATGTAAGAATTTATTCACTATGTAAGAATTCGTTCACCATGTAAGAACTTGTTCATTATGCTTCAGAAGATTGGAGACTGACGAGAATTAGGCTTGAGATGGATTAATGATTGTACATTGAGCATTGACCCCCCTATACTGAATTTTATTGTTCTTAACAACCATTTGATCAATAAATATGAGAGATACCCTCTCAAAATAAAAAAAGCAAAAAAAAAAAAAAACCAAAGATATCAGAAAAAAAAAAATAGATACAGTTGTTATATTTTGAAAGACTGGTTCAACATAATCAATAACTCTTTTAACAGATAACCCAGAATTTTAAGCACTTCTCTATACAAATGACTTGTAAAGAGATAGAGTAGATATAGCATGCTACTATTAAACAGCCTACCAGAATGCCTTACACCTTGTAGGTGTACATAATATTGTTGATTTGCTTTTATGATTGAATCAAACTATTTACAAAATATTACTTTCTTGTGTAATTTTATTCATTGGTCATTTTGAATAAAAATGTAAAACCCAGCACAAACTATATGTATTTGTTAGTTTATTCAAGAAAATGAGTCAAGAGAAGCCCTCCCTGCTGTGGTTATTTATTCCAATTCCAAATCATTTTAAAAGTGGAATGTACTATAAATATAACAGGTTTTTGCCAATGTGCTCTTTATTGACTATATTCTAAAACCAATATACAATCTTCCAATTTCAGAGGAAATCCAGATATCAAAATTTCCTTTCTGTAAAATCTAAGATATGCACAACTGGTTAAAAATGGCAATACAGAAATAGACCATAGAAAGGTTAGTGATGAAGAGCAAAGCTCTCTTAAAGTAGCACCATGTGGCCCTAGAAGGCTCCTAATACCCACTTTCCTAATACTCATTGAGAGAGTACTGAGGAAAATAAAACCCTGAAAGATCTTACTAAAGGGGAGTCAGTGAAGCAGATATCTTCATAAAAATAGAAAACCCATACCTTAAGAAATAAAAAATTGATCTGAGGCAGTGGTAGGTGTAGGGAGAGGCTAAATCCAGAACCCTTAGTGGAAAGCCCAGGATAAGTCCTCATTCTTAAAGGTGTTCAAGAAGGGAGCCAGCCCCATCTCTCACCTGTGAGCAATTTGGGAGTAGAAATGACTGATGTCTGAATACAGGGCAAGACCACAAACAGGGCTGCCTTTCCTTAAAAGTGGCAGAAGTTCCAGATTCCCAAAACCAAAAGGAGGTCGAGGATGACCTGAAGCCCAAGTTTATCCCTGGACATAAAGAAGATTTGGATAAAATAAAATGCTGAAATTTAATAATAGAAAATGAAATATTATCTGGTCTTTATTGAATTTTGAGGATAAAATTTCTTAGGTATGCAGGAAGAATAAAATAAAGGAGTTATTCAGCAGTAGAAGAAAATTGAGCTACCCTTTTGATTTCTTCACTATAACATTTAGCATCAGAAGACTTGGATCCATGTCTACAAAATGCTGAGGGAAAAAAACTAAGCCTAAAATGTTTTACATTCAGACATATTCTTACAGCCAGGATTCTCACTGGTCCTGGTGAGCTAGCTTGCTTCACACGTGTTGGCAATACGTTGTTATTAACTCTATATAATGAGGTCCGCCCAGTGCTCTGGGCGACTCGGTTGCATGGCTGCAACCAAGAGCAGAGACTGGAGTGGTGGCAGCACTGAGGACAGAGAGTGAGATGGCTGTGGGGACAGAGAGACCAAGAGGCAGGGACAGGCTTGCTGCATGCATACTTGCTCTGAGTGCATGGCATTCTAGTGATTGACCTGCCACTGTGGGAATAAAATTGAGTATAAACCCTTTCACCCCAAGAACATTCCTTTGTTATTTTTCGGTCTCATTGAACCCATAGTGAACTTGCCAGGGGTTAAATCCATTGGCAGTATATCCTAGGCATTATGAAGTTAAAACCAGAGCAAAGACCTTTAATAAAACTGCAAAAGAGAGAGCAGAGCCTAGTTTGGCCAGTGGAGAATGCACACAGGTGTGGGTCCCTCCCTGCTTCTGACCCACAGATAAAGGAGGAGACACGATGAGATATTGAAGATCTGAAAGCACCAGCCAGGGGACTCGAGGCTTAACAGTGCAAGAGTGGTACTGAGAGAGCAGCCCTCATATTTATTGAGCCAATAAATGTTAGCAACAATAGAATTTTGTGTAGGGATCCAATACACAATCATTAATTCTCAGCTGTCTCCAGTCTCTTGGGGCGTGACGTTCCTTCATGGTGAACAAGTTCCTACATGGTGAACAATGCAAGGGCAGTCGTGTCATAGAAACTGTTTTGGTCTTGATCATGCATCATGAATTACAAGAAAAATAATCAAGTCAGATATGATTATACATTTGATTTATATATTAATCCCACAACAGGCCTAGCTGAGAAAAATCTCTTCCAACCCTTCTCTCATTCCAAGCCACACCTTCAGGCTACAATTTTTCCTTCTCTGTACCTCAGAAGTCAGCAAACCTTTTCTTTAAAGGACCAGATAGTAAATATTTAGACATCTCAAACCATGTGATCTCTGTCACAGCTGCTCAACTCTGCTATTGCACCGTGAAAGCAGTCAGTGCCAGTACGTAAATGAATGGATATGGCTCTGTTTCAATAAAATTATTTACAAAAATAGGAGATGGGCCAATTTGTCCCACAGGCCATATGTACTGATCTTGAAATGTAGCTTGTAAAATAAGGAAAAAGATGGGATGAGAGTAAAAGAATTCAACAACATTATAATCAGCATAAGTGAGTCTGGACAAATCCTTCCATGGTAAGTAAAATTAAAACAAAACATAATATAAACAAGGGAAAAATATGTTAGCAAAAAGTTAAATCAATAAAACTAATATGATAAAATGTACATAAATGATAGATGAAACAATTTCATAGTAGAAAGCAAACCCCCTCCCAACAGGAAAATTCCCCAGGGTGCTTTATGCTATGAAAGAATTTATAATGACACAAATTTGCATAAGATTTAATGGATAAGACAAAACTGCAAACTAGAAATAAAGGTTATAAGGAAATATTGAGGGCTAACATAAAACCATTACAGAACAAATCAATAAATATATAAAATAGAAAAAATACAATGAACAGCAAAGACTCAATTATTAGTATAGATTAGCACTGTCCAGGAGGACTTTATGCAATGACTGGAATGTTCTGTAACTATCCTGTTCAATACAGCAGCCACAGTGCCTACTGCACACTTCAAATGTGGTTGTACAATGAAGGGACTGATTTTACATTAAAATTTTTTTTAGTTAATTTAGATTTAAATAGCCACATATGTTAATAGTTATTTATTGAACTGTAAATCTACAGGAAACTATGGAAACAGTTACAATAAACATAGAGAAAAAGAGAAGAGGCTAAACAATTACAAAAAAAATCAATAAATTATGGAGTAGGTATAAAGGCCACAGAATATAAAGATAAGCTGTGTCCCTTGATTTAGAATGAGAAATCTAGGCAAATGGAATATGACATGAAATTTTAAGTCATAATAGCTAACTTTCCCAAATAAAGGAGGAGTTTAGAGATTCAAAGGGCACACTGTATTCCAATAAAATCCTGAAATTTAATAATAGAAAATGAAATATTATCTGGTCTTTATTGAATTTTGAGGATAAAATTTCTTAGGTATGCAGGAAGAATAAAATAAAGGAGTTATTCAGCAGTAGAAGAAAATTGAGCTACCCTTTTGATTTCTTCACAATAACATTTAGCATCAGAAGACTTGGATCCGTGTCTACAAAATGCTGAGGGAAAAAAACTAAGCCTAAAATGTTTTACATTCAGACATATTGTCACTCACCTATAAAGACAACAACAGACAAATATCAAATAATTGGGGAAATACAACACATATAGATGCCATATCACAAAGACTTTCTCTTAATAAAATTGAATCAAACAGAAAATGAAAACTGTTGTAAAAAAGACTGGTGGCAAACACTGAATCCCTTTAAATATAGATACAAATTTAAATAATCATGGAAACTATGGTCATGTAATGTAAATACATTTTATCTATAGGTACATATTGCAGTATAGTAAGTTACCATAGGGTTGGTTCCCCAGAAGCACAACCTAAAGTGAGAACCGATGTAAAAGGAAACACTGGTTAGGAAGTAGGGGGAAATAGAAAGGAATAGGGAAGAAGCAAGTATGCAAAGATACAATTTCAGGCAAAAGTTCAGCAGAGCACAGATGAGACTTTCTGATTAAACATGGCAGATGGAATGTATATGTTTACCTTTTCTCCATCTGAAAAAATATGGCAAAAGGAGGAAAAATTCATAAACCCACAAAGATGAGACAAATAGGAGAGACAACAATAGAAAAATATTGGAAGCTAGATTGTAGGTTGGACAACTCCAGTTCTGGTTACAGTGGATAGCTGGATTCAGGCTTAAAGCTGGCAAGATACATCAAACAACTGTGAGCACTGTATAGCAAGGACTAAGGTCCTTGAGGGAAGGAAAGTACATGTGGTGAGCCTCACCTTCATTCCAGCTTTCTCTTTGACAGCACTTTCCAAACCCTGGCATGGAGATATAGAGCTCAAAAAGGAAACAGGCAAATCAAAAAGAAAAGAATGGAAAGAGATATACTCTGTTAACACTAAGCAAAAGAAAGGACACAATAGCTTTTAGGCAAGAAGTATTACAACAGATAAAAAGGGATATTACATCAAAATAAAAGGATCAATTCAAGAGAAAGGTATAACATTCCTAAATTAGTATATACCATATAACATGGCTTTAAATACATAAAGCTTTAACTAAAAGCAAAGGTAGACAAATCCACAATCATAGTTGCAGATTTTAACACATCTATCAATTACTGATGAACAAACAGGCAGACAAAAATCAGTGGACACATGGAAAATTTGGATACAAAAAGTAATTAATTTGATCTTACTGACAAGTAGAACACTATATCCAACAACTGCATAATTCTAGGTTAACAGGTTTTTTTTCTTTTAGGTACTTTAAAAATGTTTCTCCATGGCATTGTAGTTTCATTGTCTCTTACCTTACCTGTTCCTCTGTACATAATATCTTTCTTTTCCCCCTCTGTTTTTTTAAGGTCCTGTGAGTATCCTGAGAACTGTCATTTCACATATTTTGTCCACTATTATAGCTGTTTTAACTGGAAGGTTAAATGTGATCCGTAGTACTTTATCTTAGCCAGGAAAAGTTTTTTCCATGGCATTTTGGAATAGAAGTCAGAGAGATACATTCCAATTTGTTTCTTGGGATTTAAGAGTCTGGCTGCCTGGAGTTCTGTGCATACAGAGAGGCTAATGGCTGGGAATTCAGGGCTCAACTTTTCTAAGTATATATTTTAATATAAAACTCTTGTTTTTTCTCTGTGCTCTTATTCCCACACACCATTGTGCTTTTTCTACAGCTCCAGGTTTCTGAGGTCCTAAACTAAATCTCCTCAGCTGTATCTTTCTGCTTAAACATTCTAGACTATGCAACTCCCTCCATCCTGCCTCACTAGTTAACAGTTCTCTAGCTGCTCTTTGTCTTCCAGATATTCACTGATACCTCATCCACTGATATTCCCTCTCCTTCTCTGTCTTACTGTGGATGTACACTGTTGAAATTTCTCCACTTTTTTTTAAATTTGCACCCAGTCAGTCTGCCATATGGGCCACAAAACTTGTCTTTCTATTTTTTATGCAGGTCAGTTCTCTTAGAACTTAAAGTTTAAAGAACTTGAACTTATTTTTACTCAGGGTCTCAATAAAATTAATTTTTGGAATTCTAAGAAAAGAAAATCAATCTAATGCTATTTAACATTATCCAAGTCCAGACTTCCTCATATTTCACTTAGATTCGGGGGTCTATTTTATCATTTGTTGTCTTCATTAGGTTCTGATCATAGAAATTAAGTTACAGAGATTTGCATTGTATGCATGTTTAAGTTATATGCAATTGAAGTCATTCAAATAGAAAACAGTAATGATTCCTCACTTTTTACAATATTTGGGATAAGTGTAATTGAAATTAATATAAATTAATGAAAATAAATCATTCCAATTATCAAAATCAATCAATTAAATTTATAAAAGTGTGATTTTCAGACCGGGCTCTGAGTACATTCTATGTTTCCTCTGGCCACATGGTGGCACCATTTCAGTTAGCAACTAAAAATAACATCCTCCAGTAGAATTTGTCTTAAATTATGCATCCTTTTACATTACTAATTCTTTAGAAATTATCCCTTTGCATAAACTGTGGTCGCCCAGTTTGTAGACCTGACCAATCCTATAGTTTCACTTTAAACTACAGAATGGTCAGGGCTTTTCTATCAAAGCTCTCCACAGATCCCTCGCTGTGGTGACCTGAAGCTGTTATTTCCTTTTTTGCTGTTAGGTTTCAAATATGTCCCAAATGAAAGGCCACGGGAGTTTCAAATCACAGTGTAATGCTCATACAGATATGTGATTTTGGGACAGCTTAGAGCGCTTACACTGTGTAAATCCAAATGCTGAGAGATTAAAATGTGCCCCAATCAATAATCAAAGACAAAATATTAGAGAAGAGGGAGAAGTAGCCCCTGATTCACAGGGTAAGCCTATCTGGGATAATCAACAAGCACAATTTAATTATATACAAGAATCATTTATGTAGCTGTTTTTTCTCCACACCTATTAAGGCCTTAACCATCAAGAAGTCTTGATGGTGGACCATGACTCCTCCTTTTATATTGCATCTGCCCCTTTATAAGGATAGCTAGCATTTTTTGAGAGCTTTCTGTGTGCTAAGCACCATGTTTTGTTTTTCACATTTTTTATGCCATTTAATTCTTACCACAACTCTGTGAGGGAAGAATAAGCAATCTTTCTTTACAGATGAAGGAAGATCAAACATTTACCTAGAACCATTCATCCAGTAAGCAACAGAGCCAGGGTTTGAATCTGGATCCTTTGTGCCCCAAAGCCCATACCTTTCAGCCCAAGATGCTTCCTGTTTCCCTTGAATATGGACACCTACTCCTTCTGTGGCTGTTTCCCTATCTGAATCGGTGTCCCACCCATGATTATGTCTGACAATTTCCTGCTAGAGATAATTTATGTATTCCTTGAACATTTATTTTATAATGGTTTGAAAATAATGGTGAAAGAGCTTCATATCTCTATTATAGTCCAGTGCTCTGATTAGTGTGCACTCCGAATAGCCCTTTGAAGGTTCTGGGGGTTACTTGATAGAGCAATGTATAGACCTGTGTTGCAAAAAGCTGGTTCAAATCTGAACAGCTCTCTTGGGATTGAAGAGGAGCCACTGAAGTGAATAGTTCATTCAATGGGGTTGGCCGTCAGAATCAACAGAGGACCTGTAGAATCTCAGGGTTGAAAAAGACCATACATATCACTGAGTCCAAATAACCAAGTTTGAATGCCTTCTGTCATGTGCCTAATAAGCCATCCATTCCTTGAATACCTTGAATATGAGAATTCTACAGCTCAAGAATGACTTTCAGTCATACACTCAGAGCAATCTGACTATTCTTCCTTATGTGGTGACACGGAGCAAGGATGACAGCCGCTAAGGAGATCGTCTAAGGAGGTGGCCATGCAGCTGAAGTTGGTGGAGGATTTCCCACTTGGTCAGGAGCTGGCTCAGCTATCCCAGCTATCCCTGGAGGAAAGCCATCAAGAGAAGCTTTGGCAGGGCAGATGCTGAGGGAAAAAATACTGAAGACAGTATAGACTTAAAGCTTGTGATAAGTATTTTTATCTGTATTTCAATGTAATTACTTGGTTCAACTTTTTGAGATGAAATATAAATGTACATAAATGAGCTCTGACATTTTCCTGCTAGAGATAATTTATGTATTCCTTGATCATTTATTTTATAACAGTTTGAAAATAATGTTCTGAGAATGGTTGAATCAGATGACAGATCAAGATCTACTCAAGAAAAATATCTTGCAAATCTGTGAAGACCAGAATTAAGCTACATGTTAAAATCTTTTCCTGGATTTCATGTATAAGCAAAACTACACAATTAATTTGAAATCATCAAAAATGCCCAAAAGGAACACATCTATGACAGGTATACCACAATATTGTACAGTTTTTCTTTTCCAACATCTAAAATAATCACTTCCACAAGAGGGCACCAACTGATATCTTATTCACAGAATAAGTGGAAGGTTGGTTTGAAATAATGGGCTGTTGTTACATTGAATATTTGTGCAGTTATGCCATACTTCAACATAATTGCGAAGATTACCTTCAGTATTACTGTCTCTCAAGAAAATAACATTTTAGATTTCAGAAAGGTGCAATTCCTAATTGAAAAAAAAAAATCTTTCACTGGTAAGTCCAGTATTGTGTAATGTTTAAATGAATGTTAAAAGTGCATTTTAGAAATACGAATTCATGCTATTAATATTTTTACAACACTTCAAATATGAAATTTGCAAGATCGCTTTGCTTTGACAAAACAAGAATGCCTCAATTCTCCTCTTTTTTTGGCTACTAATCTAAGAGTAGAAGGCCTCAGCAATGTTTTAAGGAGGTTACTGAATTCCTAGGTGATTCAAATTTGGCAGATCCTCCAGAGTGGCCTCCCAGGAAAATCTGCTCACCCCCTGCCACTCCCTGGGATAACAGTGACAATTTGTCCTTCCTAGGAACTCCAAGGGGAACTTTCATAATTCAGCATGTCTTCCCATAATGTTGGTCTCTGTGCACAAAGGAGGGAAAACTTGGCAATAAAAATGGTATTTATTGAGCATCTAATTGTACCAGGCATTATATAACAATAATTATTCCATGAACATTGTTATTTTATCCTCCTAACCCAATGATTAGGTATTTTCAACACTCCCATCTTGCAGCTGAGAAAGCTGAGTCTCTGAGAAGTTAAGTACTTATCCAAGGTTTCTTGCCTCAGTAAAGCCAGGATTTGGATCCAGGTTTGTCTTACTCCTAGGCCCTAAACTTTTAACCAGTATTCTTCATGCCCTTTTGAAAGCCTGCAGTAACTCCATTTTATTGCCAGACTCACACCCTGGACTCATGTCCCAGAATGGATCTACTGCCCTCAGGTTATGTTTGGTCAAGGGTGGGTCTAGAAAATCTATGGACACCTTTGATGGACATCATAGGAAGTGAGAGAGATGGAGGAAACTGATTTCCATCCTTAAGGCTGTCTCTCAGGGGGTTATCAGTTATCTCTGAGCACTGGGACAGGATCAGGGAAAGGCACACAGCCCAAGTCACATTCCAGGATCTTTGTTTGAGCAACTGGGAAAGGAGAGTTCCCTCTGCTGGTGCATGATGATGTGGGCCTTGAGTGGGCCTCCATAAGGACCCCCAAACTCTTCCAGCTGCAATTTCTCACCCAGAGGAAACAGAGTGGGACTAGGGACCAGGGGGTGTTATGGGAGCCAGGAATCAAAATAGACTGAAGCCACATCTTTCCCCTTGGACTTTTTTAGTTATGTGAGACAATGCACTTCCTCACCCTCAGAGCCATTTTGGGTCCAGTTCTCTATCACTAGTAATTGGAGGTGCCCTAGCTGATTCAGCCAGCTCGAACACAGCAGTGTAGCAGGATGGTGAGCAGGCTTTCCTGGCTGGCAGCAAGGCTCAGAACAGAGAACAACACATGTGAGATCAAAAGTCCCTGCATTCTGCAAAGAGCAGCTGGACACCTCCCTCAGGGCTCCCTGAGAGTCTGCAGAACTGACCCTTCCCCACGTGACTGTCACCCTTCTCCACAGATGGGCAGGGGACTGGGCAGAGGACAGAGTGAGAGCCAGTGGAGTCTCGTGCTCAGGGAGATTCGGGTTCAGATGAGGGATGACTCAGCTCCTGCACCGGGGAGAGAGAGGTAACCCTGTCACCGAGGCAGGTGATGGGGAGACACCAACGGAGCAGCTCATGGCTGGGCCTGCAGGACTTTCACTCATAGCAGCACCGATGGCTGCTGTGGTGAGGTGTCTGCTGCGCCTGTCTGGGAGAAAGCACCTAAAGAGAAGCAGCAGGTGTGGGTGTGGGGGGGTGGGTACCTACCACAGTTTGGTGGCAAAGATGAGCAAGCTGGCTCTGAGCCAAGTAGATACCACAGAAAGTAGCCATTGAGGCCTCGTGCCTGCCCACAGTGGTGACCTCCTAGCAAGGAGACTCCAGTAACAAGAAGCTGTGGGGTGGTGGCACAAGCAAATGCGAGGTGTCAGAGCTGCAATAGAGTTGGATCTCCTGGTCAGGGAACCGTGCAGTAGGCAGTCCTACAGGCCCTCTGAAGGGCTCATACATGGACCACACAAGCAAAATCACGGATGAGGGAAGGGAGTTAAATTGAATTTGAGATTGATGCTTTAAAATAACTGAGTTTTTGTGGCTCGTAGTAACTGGAAACTTATGGGATCTATTCCAGATGGTATTAAGAGACAAGAGATGAAGAATGAATGAGGCATGGTTGAAAGTAGTGACTGGAAAAAATAAAACCTTTCTGTATTTATACCCTTCCTAGCTGAGACTGCTCAGTAACTATAATGGGATATTGGGGAGTTCCTCCCTCACCAAACAGACAGTTGAAAATGAACCAAGAGGCAATAAAACTTGGGTATTAAGTCAGAAGTGACAATGGCAAACCCAGCACCAGTACCTCTGTCAATGGTTGCACTGCAGTCAGCCTTGCAGAGATCTTATTTTAGGAGACTGCTAGGATAGACCAGGGTAGGCTCAGCCAAGGGGAGGGTCAAGGTGTAGGCCCAGAGGTTAGCCAGGTGTTAAACTGGATGACAGGCCAGTTGTTGATTTAGATTCCTATTTTGAGAGGATATAAGAAATGAGTCACTCTTTCTAATGTGAAAATTACATCTCACTATTTTCGATATGTCGGAAGATGGTGGTGGTGTTTTGATCTAAAGGTATTATTTTAAAAGATTGCACTCATCCTTAAAAATTCTTCAAGGGCACTAGTAATAATTTTGAAAAGGCTAGTGGGATATGGGAGAATGACAGTAGAAACCATAGGTTCTGCACTCAAATATCTTGAGGGACCAGCACGCAGGGAACATGACTAGTGAAACAGGCTGCGTGGGGCTGGGGAGAATCCAGTTCATGCTCCAGTAGATGATGCAGCGGCTACTCAACTCCTGTTTACTGCTGCAGAGTGAGCAGGCATGCCCAAGTGAGCCAAGTCTTTTGAGTTTTTCAAAAGAAATGAAAAGTTCAGGTTTTTATATCAATCTTATCATTTTTAAGTGTTGGCATTTATTCAAAATTTTTAAACAGCACTGTATGGGCCAAATGAAACACATCTGTGAGCAGATATGGCTGGTGGATTGCCAGCAACCTCTGGCATAGGTAATGGGAGAAGGTGGTCAGAACTGAAAAGAGGAAAGAAGACTCAGGGCCTGTCGATCAGTGTTGCTCCTAAAATGAACTCTGGACCCGAGGCATCTCTCAGACTGGAAACAGAAACTTTGTAGAAGGTCCGAGGGGTGGAGGAAGCAGGACAAATTCTGCTGATGCTAAAGAATGAGGCACTGGTGCTCCTAGGAAAATGTCACCTGCCACAGGGCACACATGGGCTATAGAAAGACACATTTCGAGCATCACTGAGAACAGGTGAGGAGACTGAGATCCAGCTAAAGCCAGAGCTTACTTTGGTAACATATAACTGAATGTGCTGCAGGTGAGACCCAGAGGATTGGAGAAAATATGCCCGGAAGAGGTACCAAAGCTGGAGGTATTGGAGCTAACTTGGAAGAGGAGAAAGATAAAAAAACAAGGTTCCTGTGAAAAGATTTAAAGTCCAGAGGAAGAATCATTGAGAACCAAAAGGCTGAATGTCTTCCTTCCCTAAGATAGCATCACAGAGGCTGATGTGAGCATAGAGACATTGTCCATGTACAGAAATGAGAAAAGGCTACAACCAAAGCTGGCTGTGAGGTGAGCATCTTGGTTAAACATCTAACCCAAACAGGACTGGATATATAAATTTCGAAGACAAGAACTCATCTAATATTTGAATTATTCTAACAGCTTACAAAGTGGTCTCCCTGGCTTAGGAACTTGATTCCTAAAGTCTGTTCTCAACATAGCAGCCAAAGTGATCCTTTTAAGACTTAACTCTGATCATATCACTCCTCTGCTAAAGATTTTCCATGGCTTCTCATCTCACTTGGACTAAATGCCAGAACCCTTATAATGGGGGACAAGGCCTGGATCTAGCCTCAGCTCTCTTATCTAATATCATGTCCTCCAACCTCACACACCTTGCCCACTCTGCTCCAGCTATGCTGGCACCCAGCCATTCCCTGAACACATCAGTGTACTCAGAACCTTTGCACTTCCTGTTTCCTCTGCTTGAAGGGCTCTTCCCTCAGTTACCTGCATAGTGCACCCCCTTACTCCCTGTTCCATGCACACCATTAGAGCAGCCTTCAGTGACCACCCACTGCAAAATAGCAGCCCTACCCCCCCAGGTTTCCCCATAATTCTGCTTCTGTTTCTCATATCACTTATCACTATCTGATATGTTGTTTTATGTTTACTTATTTATAATCATCTCTTCCCACCAAAGTTCAGACTCCATTGGGATTTTGTCCATTTATGTAACTCCATACTCCAAAAACAGTGTTCGGCACAGAGCAGGTACTTGATAAATATTTGTTGAATAAAGATATGAATGAATGAATGAATGAATGAATGAATGAATGAATGAATGAATGAATGAGCAAAGTAAGGAAACTTCCCATAACATTGAGAAAATTGACAGTCATAGACCAGGGAATTACCAAGAAGATTCTGAAAGAAAATGAGAATCTTTGGGCTGTTTCCAAAATTAAAAAAAAAAAAAGATTACCCTTGTCTTTTCCTCTGCTGTGATGAGTAATGTTAGTGACATGAAGTTGAAAGAATGGGTGTTTGCTTTCTGAAAAGAAGGAAGGCAGACTCCTTGAAAACTGTTGAAAGATCTAAAATGAGTAGAGAGGGTTGCAGGCTTGCCTGAAGAAATTGGCCCTGAACTTGGCCAGTAAAGGGCCCATATGTGGGTTTACAACTGAGAGGACAGTATGTCTAAAATCTGTTACTGAGATTGTGCCAGAATCTGTAATCAGAACCTATGACTTCTCTGGATTTCTTAACTTTAAAAAAAGTCCATGATTTAGATATATTTCTGCAGAACGCTGGCTGTCATCAAGATCTAGTAGTGACAGCAGTCCTTAGGGAGTGCTAGCGGGTTTTCCTTATTTGCTAAGCATTTTTCTTCTGTAATACATATTTATAAAACACGATGAGGATAGAGAGGCAAATATTTGAAGTATTTTCTCCCAAAGATTTTTTCATTCTCTCTTTCTCTAAAGCCATAGATATGTCTGTCTGTACATAGTGTAATTATATTTATATCCCTTCCCAGAATTGTTTATCCTCAGCCACCCTTTGCTGCTAGAAGTGGATGGGAAGGGACTAGGCTCAGGATGAGTAACTTAATTCATTACCTAATACTAGGCATTTAACATCACATAATTGAACAGCCTCAAATGGAAAAGACCAAGGTACAAAAATGACTCCCATGTTGCTGTAAAAAATGTCTATATTTGAGATGGGCAAGACCTTAGCATTTTGAAGACATATTTGCTTAATGTTTTGAATTTTAACTTTATTTAGTTTCAAAAGTTTTTTCAAGTTCCAGTGTAGAAAACAGAGCTTTGTTTTTAGAATAATTTATTTTAATTCAAGTTTAACAAACTCAAGATGGGGAAATGACTCAAAAACAATGAAATGTGTTTTTCTAAGCAAGCATATTAGGTTATAATACAAGGAAAACATGTGAATAAAACCACAAAGAATACAATTCTTAACTAGAAAATTTTATTGGCCGAGTTTCCTTGTAGAATATATAGGATTATGCACCAAATTCTCATTAAATATAACAAAAATTATGCACAAAAGCACAACCACCCAACTGTCAAAATGTGACTTGAGAACCTTCTTTCTTGCAACTGACCAAAACCCCATTCAGGTTTTCCTGTAATTGGTGGGACTTTTCATGGCCTCTACAGTGAGAGAATACTCTGCCCTTTGACTCTATCTTTGGAGTCCTCTCTATTTTATCACTTCTCAGTTCTGTTGTTCCCAACATACTTTATATTTTAAACACTTAAAATCCATTTCCTTTATTCATTCATCATTAGTTTAGAAAAAAAAATTGAACACCGAAGTTCAGACCCTCTCCAAGGAGAAATAACGACATGTGAGTCAAATTTTAGTCAAAGATTATGACTTAGAATGTGAGATTATATATACATAAGTAGTTATATTCTGGAGCTTTGTTGTATAGAGCCAACTTCCATAGGAATTCAAAGAAGGAAGTGATTGCCTACAGAATGATCAGGCAAGTTTTCATGAAGGAGGTGACATGTAAGCTGGAGGTCCAAGACTATATCGCAAGACTAGAGCCAAAAAAGGGAGGTAGGTGTTGCTGGAAGAATATAAAAAAGAAATTTCATGTGGAAGAAGTAACATGAGCTAAGTCACTAAAGCAGGAAAAGCTGTGAAGTATTATAGAAATAGAAACTAGTAAAGAAACACAAGGCCCAAGTAGCCAAGAAAAGGTAGATGTATGTTTAATACCACATTATTTATAATAGTCAAGGTACAATAGTAACTTATGTGTCTATCAGTAGATGAATGGGTAAAGAGATGTGGTACATATACACAATGAAATATTATTGAGCCATAAAAACAAAAGAAATCTTGCCATATGCAACTACATGCATGGACCTAGAGGGTATTATGCTCAGTGAAGTAAGCCAGGCAGAGAATGACAAATACCATATGATTTCACTTATTTGTGGAATATAAAAACAAAACAAAACAAAATGAACAAAATAGCAGTAGACTTCATAGACCCTGAGAAGTGACTGGTGTGCCATGTGGGAGGGTGTGAGGTGGGTTGGTGGGGAGGATGAGGGGGATAAAGGGGCACAAAAATACTCAAGCTTAAGTTGGTCACAGGTCACATAAGTAGTACAACATGGAGAATATAGCCAAAGATTCTGTAACATCTTTCTATGTTGACAGATAGTAACTGCACTAGTGGGGGTGAGCTGAAAGACAGGTGGCAAAAAGAAAAATTGAGAACATGTCCCATTTTAAAAATGTATTCATTCTGAACTGGGAGTGTGAATTTGTGCCAGTTTCTTCTCCTGCCTTTGAGTGGGTTTAGAATTCACATTTTGCTCACGCTGTACTGTAAGGGGACAACACCAAACCAAAGTTATAGATGTTACCTGCCTGCCTGCAGACATCTCCACTTGAAAAACCCAGCATCATGTCCAATCTGTCACTTCCAACAATGGATTTAAATGCTGCTATGACTAAGATAATAATTGTCAAAGGCATATTTCTGTACTATACTGAAGCATTTTATAGGAAGTGTTAGTATCTATTTTAGAGAAACATGAAATGAACACAAATGACTCTAAGGTCAAATTTGAATTGGAATAAACTTTATTCATTTTTTGTGCTATTCAAATTACAATGTGTTTATAATTCAAAGATAGTATTTTGATTATATAAAGGGCAAAAAGTTTGACATGCTGTTTACATTTAAATAACATAGGAAACTTACCATTCATGCTATTAAAAGCATGGACAATTATGAAAGTGTTTGCCAAAATTTGCATATATTACCTTCAAATGCCAAACACATTTTGAAACAATGAAAATTATCATTTCCCTGTCATGTATATGCCATGTATTAGAATGAATGATGAAGCAAGGTTCCTGCCCCCTCCCATCACTTATTCTTTCTCTGGTTTAAACTGAAATGGAGATAGTTAAGCAAATAAGCAAGAACAAGATATGTTAGAAGAATGGTTACAGGGCCAGGAGACTGGCTTTCAAAATAAAAGATGATAGAATCTAACACCTAAAATGTCATCTGTTGTAACAGCACTAAGGAGGCCATTGCTTCTACTTCCTGAGTGTCCGTGCAGCGGGGTGGTCAGGAGAAAGGCTCTGGAATCAAAACGTCTGGATGTGAATTCCAGAACCATCACTACTGACTGCGTGACTGAGAAAGTTAACTCTTCTGTGACTCAATGTCCTTATCCATAAAGAAAAGGATTTCTGTGAGGATTCAGTGAGAGAATCCACATGAAATACACAGAAAAGTGCCTGGAACATACGCTGCAGCTGCAGCTACTACCAGCCTAGTACCTGACTACTCTTACTACAACACTGTTACGCTACCATTACTAGCACTACCACTACATAACCACTGCTGCTGCCCTTCTGCTAATATACTGCACAACTGCCCCCACTGTTACCAGGGCTACTACTGCACAACCCTATTACAGGCACTACTGCCCAGTACACCACCACTGCTAGTACTGTGACAGCACTACGACTACCCCTACAACTATACTAGTACACCATAGTGCTGCCACTACACAATGCTGCTATGCTACTGTGGCTGCGGTGCCATTATGCCATCACACTGCCACTGCTGCTATGCTACCAGCTACTGCTGTTAATACTGCTGCTTTACTACCAGCTACTGCTATTAATTCTGCTAATATACTACTAGATACTGCTGTTAATACTGCTGCTATACTGCCACCTACTGATATTAATACTGCTGCTGTACTACCACAGACTGCTGTTAATACTGCTGCTCTACCACCAGCTACTGCTCTTAATACTGCTGCTATACTACCAGCTACTGATGTTAATACTGCTGCTATCGCTACAATATTATTACCACTACTACTACCACTAATATCACAACACTTCTACTACCATTACTAGTACCACTGTCACTCCTGGGACAGCCAAGGTGGAAATAGTTTCTTGATACAAAATATAACAAGAGAGTCTCAAAGCTTTTTTTCGCAAAGACATTCAAAAGATATGTCTAGCAGGGATCTCAGGTGATCTGTCTGTAGCATTTGGCATAATTAATTAATCATTTTCTACTCCTCGGTTCACTATTCTCTTGAATTCTAGGACACTGCACTCTTTTGGTCTGATTAATCATGCCAAATGCTGCTGACAGATCACCTGACATCCCTGCTTTCCACAGAGGCTGCACCAATTGACATTCCCACCAACAGTCTAAAAGGCTTTCCCTTTCTCCACATCCTTGCCAGCATTTATTGTTCCTTGCCTTTTGGATATTGGCCATCCTAACTGGTGTGAGGTGATATCTCCTTGTGGTTTTAATTTGCATTTCCCTGATGATTAAGGCTGTGGAACATCTTCTCATGTGCCTGTTGGCCATCTGTATTTCTTCTTTGGAGAAGTGCCTGTTCAGATGCTCCACCCATTTTTTAATTGGGTTGTTTGATTTTTGGGTGTTGAGGCTTGTGAGTTCTTTATATATTTTGGATGTTAACCCCTTATTGGATAAATTGTTTACAAATATATTCTCCCATACTGTAGGATGAATTTTTGTTCTGCTGATGGTGTCCTTTGCTGTATAGAAGCTTTTTAGTTTGATATACTCCCACTTTTCACTCTTGATTTTGTTTCCCTTGCCCAATGAGATGTGTTTAGGAAGAAGTTGTTCATATAAATTCAACAGATTATTGCTTATGTTTTCTTCTAAGAATTTTATGGTTTTATGACTTACATTCAGGTCTTTGATCCATTTTAAGTTTACTTTTGTGTATGGAGTTAGACAATAATCCAGTTTCATTCTTTTACATGTAGCTGTCCCATTTTGCCAACATCAGTTGTTGAAGAGGCTGTCTCTTTCCCCGTTGTATATTCATGGCCCCATTATCATGTATTAACTGGCCATATATGTGTGGGTTTATATCTGGGCTCTCTATTCTGTTCCACAGGTCTATGTGCCAGTCTGTTCTTGTGCTAGTAGCAAATCGTTTTGATTAATGTAGCTTTGTAATACAGCTTGATGCCAGGGAGCATAATTCCCCCAGCTTTGTTCTTCTTTCTCAGGATTGCTTTGGCTATTCGGGGTCTTTTGTGGTTCCATATGAATTTTAGAACTATTTGTTGTAGTTCATTGAAGAATGTTGTTGGTATTTTGATAGGGGTTGCATTGAATCTGAGGATTGCTTTGGGCAGGATGTCCATTTTGACAATATTAATTCTTCCTATCCATAAGTACAGGATAGATTTCCATTTATTGGTGCCTTCTTTAATTGCTCTCATGGGTGTCTTTAGTTTTCAAAATACAGGTCTTTCACCTCCTTGGTTAGGTTTATTTCTACATTTTTTTTATACAATTGTAAATGGAGTTGCTTTATTTATTTCTCTTTCTTCTTTAATTGCTAGTATTTATAGGAATGCAAGATATTTCTGTATATTAATTTTGTATGGTACAACTTTGATGAATTCAGTTGTTAGTTCTAATAGTTCTTTGGGAGTCTAGGATTTGCTATGCATAATCATGCCATTTGCAAATTATGACAGGTTAACTTCTGCCTTACAAATCTGGATGCCTTTTATTTCTTTGTGTTGTCTGATTGCCGTGGCTAAGACCTCCAATACTATGTTGAATAAAAGTGGGGAGAGTGGGCATCCTTGTCTTGTTCCAATCTTAGAGGAAAAGCTTTCAGCTTCTTGCTGTTAAGTATGATGTTGGCTGTGGGTTTGTCATATATGACCTTTATTATGTTGAGGTACTTGCCCTATATACTCATTTTGTTGAGAGTTTTTATCATGAATGGATGTTGAATTTTGTCAAATGCTTTTCAGAGTCTATAATAGAGATGATCATGTGATTTTTGTCCTTTTTGTTTATGTGGTGTATGATGTTGATGGATTTTCGAGTGTTGTACCATCCTTGCATCCCTGGAATAAATACCACTTGATCATGATGGATGATCTTTTTGATGTATTTTTGGATTTGGTTTGCTAATGTTTTGTTGAGAAATTTTGCATCTGTGTCATCAGGGATATTAGTCTGCAATTTTCTTTCTTTGTGGTGCCCTTGTCTGGTTTTGGTATTAGAGTGATCCTGGCCTCCTAGAATGAAGTTGGAAGTATTGCCTCCTCTTTTACTTCTTAGAATAATTTAAGAAGGTTGGGTATTAGTTCTTCTTTAAATGTTTGGTAAAATTCAGCCATGAAGCCACCTGGGAGGCCTTTCTATTTAATAAAACAACTTGATTCCTATCCCCAACATCCCCAGTCCTCATCCTGTTCTACTTTTTCATTTTTAATTTCACATTTAACATCTTCTAACATACGATATAGTTTACTTAATTATCATGTTTATTTTTTGTTGTATGCATCTGTGGATTATTCAGGGTTATCCAAGAGCAAAACCAGTAGGAAATGTGTGTGTGTGTGTGTGTGTGTGTGTGTGTATATATGTGTGTGTGTGTATACACATATATTTTTAGAGAATGAGAGAGAGAGAGAGATTTTTTTAAGGTATTGGCTCACATGCTTGCAGACGCTGGCAAGTTCTAATTTGCAGGGCAGACTGGCAGGATGGAATCCTAGGGAAGAGGTGATGTTGCAGCTCAAGTTTGAAGGCAGTCTGGAGACAAAGTTCCTTCTTCTTCAGGGTATCTCAGTCCTTATCTCTTAAGGCCTTCAACCCTTAGATAGGTTCACCCAAATTACGGAGGGTAATCTTCTTTGCTCAAAGTCTGGGTAATCTCATCTTAAAATATCATCACAGCAGCATCAAGACTGTGTTTGACCAAATACCTCAGTACTGTGGCCTAGCCAAGGTAACACATAAGATTAACCATCACACTGTACTGAAATATAAGCTCCTTAAGGAGAGAAATCTTTTTTTCACTAATATATCTCAGGTGCCTAGAACTATGCCTACCATAGACATATGCCTGGCACATATGTTACATTAATCAATAAATGAATGATTGAGTATTAAAATAAAGGTAAAACCTAACAAGAATATTGTGAGACTGTAGCTTGGTGAGGCTAGTCCAGATAGCTCCCTGAAGAAAGTGTGTTTTATGCATAGTTTTAAAAGGAGGCTGGGATGTAATTTGGTATAAGGAGGAGTGAAGAAACTCCAGGAAATCAGAGTTTTGTGTATATTGGCTCAAAGGAGGAAGACAGCAAATAAAGTGTGCCTGCTAAGATAACCACATCTTTTGTAAATAAGAGGGATGTTTTTCAATTGTCCCTGAAACACTGAACACTTCTTTATTTTCTCTTGATGTTCCTGAGCATCATTTGTCTGTAATAGTCAAAAATTGTGATCTTTCAAACATTTGAGCTTTTTTCAAGTGAAATAAAATATTTATACAAATCAGACATTATACAAACCTTCATCATGACTTTCCTGTAGCCTCCATAAGATCACTACAAATAGGAGCTCTCTTGTCCTCTCCTGGCCTGAACCAGGAGCTCTGTCCTCTCACTTTATCTCTGCCTTGCTCTCCTAAAAAATAAAAAGATCATTACAAATAGGAGAAGCCATGCCTTAGATCATACTGCCATTTAAAAGTCAAATACAGTTTGATGACAGTAATGCAGGTATCAACCAAAGCTGGGCAGTTTTCTGTGGACACAAGTGGAATTCTTGTGCAAACCTACTGCCAAATTCACTCAGGAGCAAAATTCTCCTAACCTCTGACACTAATGAGGGCATAGGAAAGTCCCAGGCACCTAGTATTTCTACTAAAAATCAGAAACTACAGATTGCCTGGGAGAGGTATTTTTTAAAATAATAATTTTTTGTGTTGGTGAATTTAATCAATATTACAAAAGTAATCTCTGGTGATTTCTGTCCATCTATAAGCCTCTCCACCTACCCATCCACTAATCTTTCTCTGTTTACTCTATCATGCTCCAATGTTTTGCACACAAAAATGATCCATCAGCATCCAAATTTCTGATATAAGTGCAAGTCACCCTTCTTCTCTTTGAGGCAAGGTCAGACTAGACTGCCTGCTAGTTTCGGAGTACAGGGAGCCCACTGATCAATGGTACATAAATTCAAATTGCCGTTCAAGATGTGAGTGGTTGCAAATCTTTCTGTGACCACAGTTTAGAGAGTGGCCTTAATTTTGTTTGTTTCTTGAGCTACTTCAAATGCCTTAACCTTTTCATGGGATAAACTGACAAAATGCTATATAACCCCTGAAAACAAAATTCTCCAAAAGTCAGTCTGTCTGGGGAAGACAATGACATCTCCAAATATTCATTGTTCTCTTTTGATAGTAGCACACAACATTGGAACAGATTATAAGACTATGGCATAACTCTTTTATAGCACATAAATTCGTTCATTCATCCATTCATGAGACATTTTTATTTAAACTATCTGTAGACTTTTCTTTAAAAGAAATCTAAATAGTAATACATAAAAATATATTTAAACATTAATTCCAAAGTGGGTCTTAACACTCTGAATGGAAGGGAGCAATTCAGGATATAGTGATTTCCATACAATAACCAAATGGATTTAAGACTATTTATCCATTTGATCAGTGTCATCTACCAATGATTAGCACCTATTTTATTGCTAACTGAGGGACTCAACAATGAGTGTTCTAGAGCAAGTAGATACCTGAGGGGCTAGCTAGAAATTCTATATCTCAATGAAGATATCAATGTATATTAGCAGCATGTGCAAAGTGTTAGTTATCCATTGCTTGCAGCATAATCCATTTATTTCAGAATTTCTAGAAACCCAAGATATGTTTTCTGATCCTCTGGGTAGTCTAAGCTATTAAAATAAATTCTTGTCTGGCTTTTACCATTCATTTCCATCTTTGAAGCACATTACATTTTTAACCATATATCACTAGAGTAAGAAAAATAAAGTCCAGAAAAGAAAAAAGTAAAAGAAATCACATTTAGATTATTTGTCTTAAAAGGAAAGGGGAAATGATGAGTCCAATATTGGAACAAACTAAGTTTTCTGTCCTTTTTTTTTCTCTTCTTAACTTGTTTGGATATCAGATATCAACCCTGGTAATTTTCTTGCTGGAAATTTTTTCTGTATAATAAAAGAATATTACTAATAATCTTCTGGAAATAATTTACAGACTCATCAACTCTTACAGTATAATGTGTAGCTAGGTAGCCTCCCTACCCAATACTCTTCTGAAAAACAGCAACCACTTTCACAGATGTTGTCTATGAAGTTCACTGTGAAGAGGTTTAATTTCTTGCAAGTTAATTTGTGTTTGGATAAATACATTATTTTATCTAAAGTTGGGCTAGTGCAAGGTGTTTCTTCTCCTTATTGGGCAGTTTTTAGGTGGCTAAAAACATTTTTATTAGTCAGAGTAGCTTGAATATCAGTGGGAATAGTGATATTTCTGAAAACATTTACCCCATTAGTGAAATGATTTGTCAGAAAGAATCCATTTTTCCTGCCCTAGGCCTGCCTAAGTGGTTGAAGATCGAAGAACATTTATGATACTATACTATAAACACTTATGATACATAAGAATATTATGATACTATAAAACATTTATGATTTATTACATTTATCATGAATTTAACCTCTGGTTAAGAAAAGCAGAAAATGTAAAGCTGTATTATAAACTTATCAACCACATAAAAATATAAATATAAATATTTTTACTTGACTCTTCTAGTGGAAAAACAGAGATAATGAACTAATCTATACTTTGCAGTTGATCATAGGATGCTAAGTTTCAGTGGTTCTTACATATCATTTGTTTTAACCTCTTAATTTTTCAGATGCTAAAATTGAAACCTGGAGGGGTGATATAACTTGTCCACAGTTAACAAGTGAGCTGTACAACTAGGGCTTCAAAAGATAGTTCTAAAGAATAATTTCTTAATCCATCATAGTTTATTAATGTTCACTATATACCTTACACAGTCACATAACATAGCATTAAGTATATATGAGAATATTGAATTCTAATTGCCATTTTAATTATAGCACTTATATTGTGCAAGTGAAAAATAATAGAAGAATAAGGTAAAACCAAAGAGTGTGAAGTACCCTTTTGATTTTCTTAAAGAATTAACAAGAGCTCTCAACAAACAAAAAGTAAAAAGAATACAGGCAGAACATAACCAATAACACCCACAAAATTGTTAATAGATGAAAGCAGAATCCAGGGATAAAAACAGCCCATGCACTCCCTTCTCAGTGCACCTGCCTCTTTTGTTCCCTCATAAAGAGCAGAAATAATAATATCTATTACAATATGATGTATCTACTACAATTCAGTAGTATCTACTACAATGATGATTATTGCTAGCCCAAGAAAACAGAGAAAGCAGACAAAGTGATAGAGCTAAAATATAGAAATGTTCTTTGTTCAACATAAGGCATTGATATTTAAAGAATCAAAAGGGTCATCTACTAATCCATAAGGAGTATTAAAGTTGAATCCTTCAATCTAGCCTTGATTCTAAAATATTTTACTTCTTCTGGGAAACTAGCACAGTTCTCCTCAATACAAGCCCTTCTTCTTTCTACACTTCATCTGTCAAACCATTTCAACAGGAGTGAATTCAACAAATGCTGGTCACTGACCACATCATGAACTACTGGGTGCTGCTGGAGTAATAATGACGACCAGGACAGTCTCAGGCCCCAGGGATTGGACCATCTAGTTAGGAGAGATGAAAGAGTAAAGAAATACTTCGCTAACTACAATTCAAGTCACCTGGAATCTTTTCAAGAACAAGATGGTTTGTAAATTAATTTGAATTTCTTATGTCAATATCATTTCATATTTTTCACTGTGTAAGTTAAAATAAAATAAAATCATAAATTAAGTGCCACGAGATTGTCCAAATAATGATAAACAGATATTACCGCCTTTTTTTTCTGGTCCTGTATGTCTTCTACATATTTCATTGTCATCCAAGTCTTAAATGGATCTAGAAAATAACATTTATGGAATAGAACCACATTAAGAAGAAGATGACAGTTTTGTATAACCAGTTAATGACATATTCATATAATCAAATATTAAATCTTACTTAAAAAAAAGATAATCTCCTTGAACAATTAAATACCTCATGCAGAGATTTTAATTTGTAGTCAGGCCAATTAATACTTTGGAGGGAACAATATAAGGTATTCAGACTTTGAAGGCAGACCTAGCTTCAAGCCCAGCTCTCCTCCTGTTACATGTATGACCTGAACAAATCTCTTAACATATTTATTTCTTAGAGGTTTAATTTCCTTATATAAAATCCAGAATAGACTTCTTCTGATGTTGTGAGAACAAGCACATAGTATTTAATAAATGGAACTTATTCCTTCAATTTACTTCCACAAAACTCTCAAAACAATACCAAGTGACAAAAAGTTCTTGTGTAGAAAGAAAAAAGTGCATTTTAAATATCTTTCCATCTTCATACCCTCCAACCAGAGTAAGTATATGACAGTGATACTCCAGCATGAAAACCCTCCACCAGATATACAGGCCCTGGGCCTCTGAGGCTCCTGAGGCCATGTACTATCTCCATTAACACCGTCATTTTGTCACCTTTATTGAGGCAAGACTGATAAGAAAAAAAATTGTACTTATTTAGGATATACAACATCATGTTGTGGTATAGGTACACATTGTGAAATGATTACCACAATCAAGCTAATTAACATAGTCATTACCTCACATCACCTGATATCAGCTCACCTTCCTATTTGTGTGTGGAGTGGGGAGATGGTGTACAGTATATCATTACTAACTATAGTTACTATGCTGTATATTATATCCCCAGAATTTATTCATCTTTTGACTAGAAGTTTATACCCTTTGACCAGTATCTCCCCATTTCCCCACCCTTTAACCCCTGGCAACCATCATTCATCTCTCTAGACTGTGAGTTGACTTTTTTAGATTCTGCATTTAAAAGTGGGATCATGCAATATTTGTCTTTCTGTGTCTGACTTATTTCACTGAGCATAATGTCCTCCAGGCCCATCCATGTTGCTGCAAATGGCAGGATTTCCTTCTTTTCAATGGCTGGAGAGTACTGCATTGTACATATATACCACATTTTCTTCACCTACTCATCTGTACATGGGCACTTCAGTTGTTTCCATATCGTAGTTATTGTAAATAATGCTTCAGTGAACATAGGAATGCAGATATCTCTTTAAAAGACTGATTGAGTTTCCTTTGGATATATACCCAGAAGTAGAATTGCTGTATCATACAGTAGTTCAAGTTTTAATTTTTTGAGGAACCTCCATACTATTTTCCATAATAGTTGCACCAATTTACATTCCCACCACCAGTGCAGGAGAGTTCCCTTTTCTCCATATCCTCACTAACACTTGACATATTCAGATTTTTTGAAAAAACCATCTTCATAGATGTGAGGTGATCTATGAAGAGCGCTTTGCTGAAGTGCTCTTAATGAGAGAGAGGGCACTGTGGCTATTTCATTCTCTCCATCTCTGGCCTTTCTTTAGTCATAGTTTTCCTTTTTCTTTTTTTTTTTAAAGGAAAGGAAATTAAAATAGGGGGAAAATTCTGACATAAAGTCCTGTTGAATTTAACTCTCCAGGATCCATGAGATATTCAGAAATGACTTGTATAGCAGCCTTCATATTTCAGAACTCTAAGGAGATGAGCTAGATTCCTATTCTCTCACATAATATTTGCTGCAATACTTGGGCACAAACACCCAAAATCCACTTGAAGAGAGAAGCACTAGCCTTTAATACATCTGGAAGCTGGTCTTTCATGACACTTCAATGTCATCCTTGTGTTTTTATTTGCATTAAAATGCATAAATACAAAGACTCATTTATGAGGCCCTTTGTTTTCCTATCAGCTGGAAGAGAGGATCTGGGTAATTTAGGAAGCAAGGTTTCTCTAGCTGGAATAAGAAGGGAAATGGTCAAAGCTGAAATTGTTTAATTCTTTCTCACTGAGTGACTGCAGAATTACAGATGTCTCTTGAATGCAATAAATTAATTTCAGTCATGCTTGTTTATTTGTACACATGCGCCAAAGTAAAGGCCTAATCCAAAAATTAATGATTTGAGAATCCACTGGGTATTTTTCTGGACCCAGTTCCATTATTTTTCCCATGAATACACAGACAAACTCTCCTATGGTACAATATGTAGCCAGCTGAGTGATTGATTAGGTAACTAATGCTTATCAAGGCACAGTTAAACTCACGGCTTCAAGCTAAGGCAAAGTTCAGCTATTTAACTCAAATAATCTTTAAAGCTTATTAAGACTATTGGAATCCAGTTACAGAGAACCAGAAAATAAGAAAATTTGGGTTATTCAATGGAAATAACAACTGGTTATAATCCACAGACAAAAGCAATGAAAATATTCAAGGGAAGAAACTTTTGTTAAAAAGAATCAGATGTTGTGTTATTAACTTTTGAAAAAATATAACAAATGGTTTCATAATTTGCCAAATAGTATCCATCTACTTAAGTTAATGAAAGTACCACTGATTCGTTTGGGGGAAATCTGATTAGGACAAGAGCTGCACTTGGCAATAGGCAGATTTTCTCTTCACCACAACATCCTTTGCTTACTTATCTATCCTGATACATAAGTAGGGTCACCACCATTCTCTAAGCACAGTGTGCCACTTTGTAAACTGTGTGAAGTACTGCTGCAATGAGTAGTTTCTAAGATCCTTTCTGTTATAGAGCTGGAAGAATCAAGTGTGCCAGGTCATTTGACCCCTGCCAGTGCCTCTAAGGATAACAGCTATAATTACTTTATGTAGTGAAGTTCTCTTTTCTCATATGCCCCAACAGCAAATTTTTATTATGTCAATAAACAGAATCCTCAGGCTGCCCGTCTCCTGTTTATCCAGACTAGACAGGAGAAAGCAGCTGCCCTATAAACAAAAAGACACATAACTAGGCCTTCAACCTATACATACAAAAGTTCTATTTATAGGCAAGTTCCTGTTTACAGTACCAAGTGATTAAAGAAAATACTGAAAACATTGGATGTCATCATGACCACGATGAAATTTTAGAGTTTAGAGCTTAAAAATATGAAATTTTAGAGTTGATGAGGCACAACTTTATTTAGGACATGGTTTGGTCCACTTGGGAAGGCATTAATTGTGCTATCCCTGGTTTTCTACCCATTGCATGATGCAGGTTATATGTTCTGACTCTTTAGAAAGAATGGTTAATTTGAGTAAATTCCTTGTGGTCTTCATAACAGCAAAAACTGCAGAAAGGTCTGACTGTCATTTCAGAGTTAAAATGATGTAGGATGAAGATTCTTTATAACAAAAAATTTCATATTTCTAAACTCTAAACTCATCAGAGTGAGAAATCTGAGTTAGGAGAGGCTTCGGAAATAGAGACCACCTGTGAAATTAGCAGACACTTGGGAAAGCTTTGAATTCCCACAAACCATGGGATTTGAAAGGTTCAAGCAGCCGGGGAACTCCTGATGACATCTGAGCCACATGATTACATCCCGTCTGCACACTTCTGCTACTGCCTTTGGTGGGGCTTAAGAAAAATGGCAATTTTACACTTTGGCTAGTTAGAAAAGAATGTAAGTGCATTCCTGGTTGCTGGGCCGATGGGGGTAATAGTGGTACTCTCATGGACTGTTACAGAACTCAGGTGCTGCTCCCAGGGAAAATGTCATCAACTGCATCTAAGTTCATACTTAAAGTTATCTACCAAATACATTCTTCCAAGAATTTGCCATCACTTCAGACCAACATACTTTCCGTAATAAGAACGAAAGAATCTAATGGATCTCCCGTTGTGCCTTTGCTGGGATGTTCAAAGCTTAATTACTATAATCATTCTGCTTATCATCAGCATCCATGTTGAAGACTTATTCAGCTGTGTTGACTTTCTTACTTTTAAGTCACCAAATTGGTTGCCCTTAAGCTGCTGGCTACCCAAATGGGTGACCCATCAGAGGCTCCGCTTTGCTGTATACTGTTGCCTCAAGGTAGACACTACCATCAGCCGGAACAGAATGACCTATAACTCCTGTGTATCAACATCTACACATACCTTCTCATCCCTCCTTCTTTCAATCTGTAACTTTGAGAACTCTTGGTTTGAGACATCTGGACACTCTTCCTCCTAGACCATCACCTCCTCACGAGTTTCCCTTTCTTTCTTCCCACTATGATGAACCACACAATGACCTCAATTGCCAACATCCTGAACATTCTGGCCCTATTTTTCCCACTATACCCACTGTAAAAAGCTTTACTACTTCCCTCTTTATGTACCAACTTATCTGTTCTTTTCCCACAGTAATATGATGTTTTAAACTCAGCTAATACACACTGTATTCCTTTTTTTCAATTTCCAATCGCATCTCAATTTCCATTCTCTACTTGTCTTTGAAATTGCTTCAGCCAAGATTTTTAATGTTCTCCTTGCTGCTAAATCAGTGGATCTTTTCTAATCTACATCTACTTAACCTGTTTGCAATTTTTTATTTATGAAGCTCTTTTCCCATGGCTCTTGATTTTATTTTTTCACTTATCTAACTGCTCCCTATCAGCCTCGCTTTAAAATATTTCTTCCGTTGCCTGTCTTTTAACTATTGTTATTCTCTAGGCTTTACTATCTTCTCTCTTGATTATAGCCCTATATTATTATAACCTTATAATACTAAGTACCAAAGGTATACCACCAACCTACCTTTCTTTCCTAGGTCACAGACACATATATCTAACAATCCACTTGGGATTCAGCATTAGTCTTTGCTGTCAGCAGGATAGTTAGCCCAGCCTGGAGTGTTCCTGCTGTTGGGCTCATATAACCTCCATCACTGCCAACATGGCTACTCCATCCACATATCCATTATGATGGCACTGGAGTGGCCAGTGACACAGTGTGCTGATATCTACTGCCAAGTCATTTTGATTACCTGATATTTAGTGACTTTTCCATGAGAGTTGCTCTTTGGTGAAAAAAGATACAAAGATATTCACACTTATGTCCACTCCTATAGGTCCACTTGTCTATAGCTTGAGATTTGCTCATTTCTAGGTTCTTAAAGGCTTAGTCAAATCATGTGGCACTGCAGTTAAGTATGTGTATAGTATATATATTCTAACCTCAGGCTACGTCTCTTTCTACATAAGGTAGATGACCAGGTCTGCTCCCTGAAGCTCTGTCAATTATGATGACTTCCCTTTACCATTGATGTTCAGAGCCACATCTGAGTAAGGCTGTAGTTCAGCCACCACTTGGCTTGTGTTCACCTTCCTAACCTGATCTATCCATAAGCCAAGTCCAGGCTATTTTTTTCTCCTTCATTTCCTGGTCATAAAGGATTCCCCCATAGGCGTAAACTGAGGAAGACACCAGTGCAATAATGGTAGATGACATAGGAGTCTAGGCTACTAGCTCACAGTACTTGCATTTCCTTTACTGGTTCTACTTGTGTTTTACCTTGGAGGTACCATTTCAATCTGAAGATTGATTGATGCCCATTTGACTTTTGGGTCTGGGAGTTCTGACAATACTTATGAGAGTAGTTCTAGTGACATGGTCATTTGATGCTCCACGGTCAGGTGCTCTGTCTCTACCAGGGCCCAATAGCATACCTGAAACTGTTTCTTGAAAGGTATATAATTTGAAACTGTAGACAGCATGGCTTTGCTCTGAACTGAAGAAGTCTGCATTATGATTTCCCATTGAAGCTTGCCATAACTCTATACAGTGTCTCTTCCCACCAGTGATATATCTACTAACATGGTGTCTTTCAGATCATTTATAGTCAATGCAGTAGATCTGTTTGCACTGCAACTTGGAATTAGTTTAGAGTCTTTTCCTTCTCTGCACCTCTTTCAAACCAGAAGTCTTTGTGTCACCTACTGTATTAGTTGGAGCAATATTAATAGAAGTGCTACTGGGGTGGGAGGTACAATCAATAAAAATGTGGCTTTGACTTTGAAAGGGATGTCCAGCATATTCTAGACCAGTGGACACCTAAAATGATGGTGAGCCCCTGAATTTTTTAAGTTTTATTTCCCTCCTTCTGGAGTGCATGCCACTTACCAAAGCCTTCAATGTACCTCCACTTTGTACTCAAGTGGTCTAATTCACATGATGTCATTGATGTGATGTTCTGCAGGATATCTAGTAAGCTGGGGTCTTTCTAGACTATATTATGACAAAGTCAGGAGAGTTGACATCCCTCTGGCAACACTGAAGATGTATATTGTGGCTTGTCCCAAATAAATGCAAACTGATTCTGAACCTCTTTTCTGTTAGAGATGAAAAAGAATTATTCACCAAATCAACGGCACATAACCATGTTCTTGGATTTTTGTTTATCTGCTCTAGCCAAGATACTGCTTCTGGTGCAATAGCTTCAATAGGGGTTACTGTTTGGTAGATTTCACAGCAGTCTGCTGTTATCCCCCAGGATCTGTTTGCTTTCTTGCAGGAGTCAGTCTCGTGAATTAAACAGAGATATGATGTGTAGCACCAGCCCTGCACCTTTAAGATCTTTATGGGTAGCAATGGTTTCTGTTATAATCCCAAGACAATGATTATTTTTTTTATTTACTCTCTTGGCTTGAGTTGAGCTAGTTTCAGAGGCTCTGCTTGGGTTTTCCCACTATAATTGTTCTCACCCCACAGGCCTGGGAACAAATATGGATTATGTCAACTACCAATTTTATTTATTTCAGTTATGCATTTGAGACCAGGGCAATGGCCACAGGATAGTCTGTGGATGCAGGAGACACACTGAGAACAAGATGTAGATCAGGTCACCTTTATCATCTGTCCCTTATATGCCCCCATTCTAATCAGGGCCCCAAGGAGAACTTCAGGTTACCTGATGTAAATGCCAACTTGAACCCTTTATCCAAAGTCCTCAAAATACATGGGTATTCCTCTTACTTCAGAGTACATTTCCCTCGGTAAACAGTAGTTCTCTTTGGGTAGGACTAGAAAATTATGACTGTGTATGCTTGTTGAGTGGTTGTAAATCCTTCCTCCAGGGTGCCTGACTTCTTTTTCAGTCAGTGGATTCCAGCTCTACTAGCTTCAGATTTGAAAACTAGGAAATTGCCTAGTCTCTTGATTATGCGTTCTTGATTTCTTTTGCCATTAGGAATGCTTTGCTCTTTTAACCATCTCCATAACTCTCTGAGGGTTAGCACCCCTCACCCTCTCTCCTTGCCACTCATCACTGTCTCTGCCTCCGCTCGGATTCTGTCGGTAAAATGGTGCCCCGTGTTCTATATTGTTTCAGAGTCCTATCATCCACATTACTCTTTTGAGCTTAGTTATGTAATGGCATCTCCTACCATCCCCCTGCCAGCAGAGAGGTACCACCAGGGGCACTCACAAGAGATGCTGGTACCCCCTCACTGGCACATGCCCAGTTTCAGTAAGCAGTCTGTCTGTCTGCAAACCTTTCTGTGTGACACAGGTGCAATGGGTTTTCTGCAGTATGGTACATCCACTCCAGTATGCCCATTTCTCTGGTACTGTCTGTCAATCTCTTCTCTCCCACCTGCCATGGCTTTTTGGCATTTCTACCTCACTAAGAACAGGCCACAACTTTTCCCATGCTTTTAGTGGTCATCCTAGTAACTAGTGCACAATACCTCCAAGGTGTTAAAGGCTAGGAATGTGATTCCAAATTGATAACCTCTTTCTTTTCCAACTTTATGCTCCTCCCTTGATGAGTACCCTCAGAATCCAGTCCAGGGAACACTCTCCCAGCTCAAGAAATGCTGGGTGACCCAAAATCATATCCCAACATTTGCCTTCTCAGAGCACTCCTGGCACACCAAGTACTGAAGTTTGTGTTCTCCAGGAAGTCAGCTCTGAGACCAAGACTGGCATATAGAGGGTGACTGGGTAGTGCTCTTGGGACCAAGACTTTTGGAAAGGAAGGAAAGAAGCAAGGTGGTCAGAGGGAGGAGCTGGCATGGGACACCTCCTCAACAGAAGCCTCAGCTGATCCTCTGGCTTTTTCTGAAGATGAGATCATCCCTTAGGGCCCCCAAGTTGGAGAAAAGGGGCAAGGCTTTTGTAGCTCCTTCACACTGAGTATTAGCCACCCCAGGAGGAGGGTATGGCATGAGTGAGGCTGCCCTCTTCAGCTGAGGCAAGCCCTGAGGAAGGCTAACAGCCAAAGCCTATTTTTGGTAGCATGCTTAGCAGCTAAGTTAATAAATCCTTCATTCCTGAAGGGGAATCTGGGTGGGGCACCACAGCCTCCACCACGCATGCTGTCAGAGTGCATTCAAACTAGACAGGGCATGTCTGCAAGACCTCCCGCTTATCAACTTTCCAAAATTAGCTGAGGTTCAAAAATCTCTGTAGGGCATCCCATGATCTGATCCAAGGGGGTAGGAATCAGAGAAATTGATATTAGTTAAAAGAGTATGGCCATGTTTAGACCATGGTCTCTTTTCAGAAGCAGAGCTCCACAACTTTTTCTTCACACAAAATGTTATGTCTGCCATAACTATAGTTGGGAGCCCCATGAAACTCCATCTTAAATTTGGATCAATGTACTTGCAAATAAGATGTTGGTTAAAAGGTGTTGTGTATCTCCTCACCTTGAAGATGGAGCCTAGGTCAACCACAGTTTTGCTCATGATGGAAATGGGGGCAAGGAGGCCAGCACTGAGGAATATGCATCCTCATAAGTGGTGCATTTATTCAAAGCCTATGGCACAGGAATTGCATGGGGCTTTGTAGGAGAACCTAAACAATGCTAGCAGGAGACATCTGAAGAAAAGCAGGTGTGGCTCACTTACAAGAAGGTCAAGTCACAGACCTTTAGCCAGGAAGGTGAAGACTGAAATATGGTGTGGAGAGCACATGATCAATGGTCCTAACATCTCAAGATCTTCCCTACTCCTCTCTCAATGGGTCACTCACCCAACAAATAGTGGAGATATTTCTTGTATGTCCCAAAAGCTAGAGAGCCTTGAGGTAAACAGGGAGCTTGGCCTACCAGTCAAGGTTCAGCCCATGGTAATGAATCTATCATTGTCATAACCTGGAGCAAACCACCACATCCAGGACATCTATCAGAATTTCAACTCCCCTTTCAGCTAGAATTTATTCTAGCTGCAGGATGTGGGGCACAGTAAGAGGGTAGTGGACCAGAATCACCAGCATCAAGATATCCTTTTCCTCTTAGTAGGTGAGTGAAATGTGAACTTTCTGGCAGTAGCAATCTGACATGAAGGCAAAGTCCACCAGCCTGCAGAAGTGGAGTTTTCAGTGCTTTATTATACATTCATTGCATGGAATAGGCCTAAGGCTTTCTTAGAGCAGCAGTCACAGAGGTAGGCTTGGTCAAAGAAGCTGAATTACTCAGTGTAGCTGGGAGCTGACCTCCACAAGACCCTCTGGGAGTACTGGGATTCAACTCACAGGGTTGTTGGTATGTGTAATATGGCTGAAAGACACCCTGCTCATTTTGTTACCATTGCTGAGCACAGTACAAGATGGCCACACATGCTGCTGGCCCTTATAAGCCCGGAACTTGGTTCATTCTGAAATAAGTACATCCATAAAAGAAGGGACAGAAAGATTTTCAGGTTATCATGATCCCTCTGAGATTGACAGTAACAGGGAGCAGGGTTTTTATGAGGCTGGCTAAAGTAATAGTGGAATGGATGGTGGCCTTCAATTACATTTGGTCTATGCCACTAAGAGTCGAGCCTGAGACCTTAATTCAGTAACTTTCAAAGTGGGAGCTTAAAAAGATTTCCTATGTTACAGTACCCAGGGATGGGAGGGAGGTAAGAAGGGGGACTTTTGCGTCTTGCTCATTTCTGAACCCTTGGAGAGAGAGGGAAAAGTTAAGCATTTAGATAAATAATAGATTTAGATAAATTTTTGTCTTAAAATTCTTCACAAGATCCCAATTTCTACAGAAGTAGTTCTTTATCCTCCCATTTTTATATTATTTTGTAGTGTTCCTTTTTATTTTCCTGAAATAAAATCTAAGCATAAACTTTCTATACACATTTTTTAAAAAGCAAAAAACTAGTTTTCTCTAGCTGTATTATGAGGGAGAAATAAAAAAGTAACTTATAACAAAATAATATATCGTTCAATAATAAGTGCTAGACATAAAAACACTAACAAAATAACAGACGTATGTTTACACCTAAAGGTTGAGTCACCACTTGTGTGATAATTACATCTGCTGACTACTATAGGTATTACATGTTGGAAACACAAACGCCAATGGTTTTATTATTGCAACATGATTTTGTAAAATTGTGAATACTGTTTGGACATTTAAAAGAATATTTTCCCCTCAGTTTATAGTGTAGTGACATTCTTGAAAAGTACAGCATATATTAAATTATATAGGAAACACTTGGTATTTTTATGTTAAGTAGAGATTGTGGATCCAGATAATGATGAGCAGCTTTTTCACCTGCAAAAATGCCTGTCGGGTGCAGGACATAGCTTCATTGCATGGGAGTGCTCCATGAAGCAGAAGACATCTGGCACCATTGGCTCCGACCTGGTAAATGCCAATAGCACCTGGCAACCATTGTGACAACCAAAAAATATCCTCTCTCAAATTTCCAAAATGCCCCTGGCAGCAGTCCTTCCTCGTGAAGAATGCCTGGTCTGCAGGATGAAGTCCAGACTCCCTAGCAGCCTTGGTCAACTTGAGCTGCCATAACAAAATACCAGAGACTGGAGGGCTTAAGCAACAGAAATTAATTTTCTCACAGTTCTAGAGGCTGGCAAAATTGGGTCCTAGTGAGTAACTCTTTCTGGCTTGCAGATGGCTGCCTTCACTGTACCCTTGCAGGTGAAGAGAGAGCAATATTTTGGCGTCTCTTCCTATAAGGGCACAAATTGTATTGGATCAGGGCCCTACCCTTATGACTTCATTTAAACCTAATTACTTCCATAAAGGTTCTAGCAAATAAAGTCACATTGGGAATTAGGGCTTTAACATATGATTTGGGGAGATACAGTTCAGTCCATAGCACTAGCACATCACACAGGCCCTCCACCATCTGCCTCTGTGGGTACCCCTGCCTTGCAGGCTCATCAACACCAGGCTGCTTGTAGCTCCCCATGCCCATTGTGCTGTCTCACGTCTTTGTGTCTTGGTTTGAGCTGCGCTCTATTTCTGAAATGACTGGCCACTTCTTTGAGGAAGCCTTTCCTCACTTTCCAGGCTTGGTTAGATACTCCTTCCTTGCATTTCTCCATCTGACTTTACCTTCAAATTTGGCAAGCTGCATAATTTAATATTCTCCCATTTTTGTGAGTTCTTTGAAGATACAGTGTCTTATTTATGATGGAATCCCCACCACTGACCACAATTCCTGGTGCCCCATGGCTCTGAATTTCTCTGTGGCTGACTCCTAAGTGGTTAGAATCAGGGAAATTAATGGGTTCACCAAAGCAGTGAGTAAAGAGAAAAAAAAATAGCTATGGCTCAGTGATTGCATAGAGAAGGAATGTTTACGTAGGATGGAGGAGAAGGAGAAAATTTCAGTGTTATTGAAAATTATGTAAAGATATTCAGGGAACATTTAACCAGTTAGTTTCTGGACTACAGAAAATCCAGAGAATTAAGATACATAAAATAACATCAGGTCTTAAAAAAAGACAAGTCATTGGTAGCATTCAACAGAAGAGTTCTATCAGAGTGGGTTTGAAATGAAACAGATAGTGGAGGTTTAAGAAGAGACTGACTTGATGAGAAATGGAAATACATGAACCACAAGCTCAAGGATTCTGTAGATACTTGAAAGTTAGTTATATTAATCTCTCTCAAAATAAAAGTTTTGCCTTTTTAGAATACAAAAATAGTTTTTTTTCAACTGTTTAAGCCAGACATGAAAAGTTTAAAAAGAAAGTAAATAGCATCCAAAATGTTTCAACTCTTAAGGTAAACACTTCATATTTTAGTGCGCATTCTCCCAGTCACCTTCTTATGCAATTATACATTTTTATGAAAATGAGAGATTATTTATCTTCTGGTAGTTAGCACTTTTGATAGTTTATGGAACTATTTTTAGGATCCAGTGATTACAAAGTATTCTCATTACTCATGTGTTGCAGGTGACTTAATTAAAGGATAGATAAATTACCACATTTATGGTAATAGAAATGGGCATAATTTACTCTGGGAAACTTGCCTTTCAGATGACATGAATTTAACTAAATAAAGTGCAGACTTGTTTGGCTTTAGTGCTTTTCTGAATAAACAACCTTGCAGCTCTCTTGTGCGTTCGGAGGGGGGTGGGGAGCATGTCCCCGAGTGGCTGCCTCACCTTCTTGTTTTCACTGAACTTTAAGCTGAGAGAAACATTACAGTGGGAGGTCAAGGCCCCCTGTCTTGTCTTTAAATTGTGAATTAAGATCCCATGAAAATACAAGGACAAAGTTCTCTGCTTGGTTTTGGAGGGGTAGGGGCTTGGTTGTCTCCATCATTCCTCCCCATGCCTGAGACAAGGAGGGTGTCTTGGACATCTCCTTATATCTCTTCTTGCCCAGTTGCGGGAGGCAGGGCCCCAGTTCCTGCTCCAAGTGGAATTTGAAAGTAGGACCACCCTCTGCTATGAACTCTTAACTCTTCCCCTCTGCATGTACAGGAGAGTCCTATACTGGGAGTTATGGAAAGCTAGGTCTCCAGAAATGAGGGACTGAATGGTTAACCTTCAAATATCCTCCCAGATCTAAAATTCTTGAATATCTAAGGTAGAACCTCTGCAGAAGCAAAGAAGTTCCATTTTGTCAGGAACATTTAGAAGGAAACTTAAAAGTGGTATAAACCTTACAGCCCGGCATATATGACAAAGCTCTCTGTTCTGCCAGAAATGGTACTGACAACCACCCCCCCACCCCCAACCACCACTTTTTTCCCAATCTATAGTTTGGTTCCAGAATCAAATACCAAGAAAGCCTGAATTCCCCTAATCTAGTGCTACAGAAAAAAAGATAGTCAGATACAACATGAGTTTGCCCAGGCTATCTCAAAGGAATGATGTTTGCTCTGATATAAAAAAAAAATTGAAGATTAAAAGTAAGAGAATAGGCAGCCATACGCTTAGATGCCACATTGGACACCAGAAATAATTTTGACCCACCTAGACATTTCTCATATGAAGAAACAGAGACTTGACAAGATCAGTTGTTTTAAATTGGGTCAAATAACTATATAGTGTCAGAGCCTGGAGTAGAAGGGAAATCTCTTGACAACCTGTTTAATGCTTTTTTTTTGTAGTTCTGCTCCACACACCACCATTTGCTTTCTCTAAGCACATATATGAATAGACATATATAAATTCACACACACACATATATATATATATGTATATTCATAGTCATCAACTACTTCCAACATTTATGCACACAGTGGGGTTCCTGGGACTATTTTACTTTTCTCCTCAACAGTGCCCACAGCTGCTTATTCTGAACATCTGGAATAATGGAACTCTAAGCAAAATACAATGTGCATAATGCCAGGCACACTTAATCCCTCTCTTGAATGAATTACCAAAATTAGCGTGAAGGGAAGAATTCAGTAGATCTAATAGAACCAATCTTTAGTATCACAGCTAATATATTGCAACACAAAAATTTCCCTTGAAGTAGAATTATTTGTATGGAGCCCCTGTCACATGGGCTGAAAGCAAGCCAGTGTACCACATCCAAAATCAGTGATAAATGGCCATCCCTGGATGGGGGAAGGTATCCAATAAGGTCTCTATGGTATTGGAATGAAACCAGGTTAATTTAATATCTTTATTCATGGTTTGGTAGAGGGTGGGGAGTAAACTGTATCCCCTGCTAGTTTGATAAATGTGTTAAGCTGGCAGCTGTTTAAAATTGTAACGATAGACGGTATAATGCACCATGGAAAATAGATGCTAGAAATATGGCAGAAAATCGTGAAATGAGAGTCAACTTGGAAATACAAATGCCGATACAATTGGGAATTACAGTATGAAACAGGGAAATTGTCCAAAATCTGGCCTGAAGGGAGAGAAAAAGAGCAAGTAACAAAAATCAGTACTTTTCATTCCCAAATAGGAATCTGCCATTTCCAAGCATGGAGTAAAACTTCATACATTTGCAAATAGCATCCAAGACAGACTGTGTAGCCAAAAAGGTTATAGCAAGACCACAGAGGAGATTATCAGGTCAATAACCATACTAGGTCACTCTAATAGCACCACTAAACAAGCTGGTGGCACTTCCAGGAAAGCCAGGAGACTTACATTAGCAGACATATTAGATAGCCTTAGGTGACTGGAAGCCACTCATACTAGAAAGGTTTTTGGACTCCTCGAAGATGGAGTAGGTGGCATGGGACAGGCATTTTAATGGTCTGCCTATGACAGTCAACATGTGTACAATTAAGAGTCAAAGTATTAAGATGGATATTATAATCCCTCTAATAGAAGGTAAAAATAAAATGCAAATGCCATGACTCTTTAATTATGACCAATAGGCAGAATCTCGTCCAATCTTTTTTTATGATCCAAACATTACATCTTCCAAATAGTGTTGCTCATAAGCAGAGTGATATAGAGGCCTCAAGTGAAACCCAAGAAGAAAGGACTTGCCAGGAAAATGGAGTTTTTTAAAATCTCCTCTTCAGCAATTTTAAAAGTAGTATCTGGAACTTCTAATTTATTTTTTCATTTTTTAAAAGTTGAAGTATAATTGACATTCAATATCATGTTAGTTTTAGTTTTACATCATAGTGATTCAATATTTTTATACATTATGAAATAATCCCCATGATAAATCTAGTATACCATCTGTCACCATACAAAGTTATTACATTAACTATATTTCCTATGCTATACATTACAATCCCATGATTTATTTATTTAACAATAAGTAATTCATTTACTTAACAAACTGTAAGTTTGTTCCTCTTAATTCTCTTTACTTGTTTTTCCCAACACCGAAGCCATCCCCACTTCTGGTACCAACAGTATGTTTCCTGTGTCTGTGAGTCCATTTCTGTCTTGTTTTATTTTTTCATTTTGTTTCTGGATTCCACATATAAGTGAAATAATACAGTATTTGTCTCTGTTTACTTATTTCACTTAGCATAATACCCTGTAGGCCCATCCATGTTGTTACAAATGGTAAGAATTCATTCTTTTTTATGGCTGAGTAATATTCCATTGTATTGTACTACATGTTCTATTTATTCATCTATCAATGGACACTTTGGTTGTTTCCTTATCTTAGCTATATTGTAAATAATGCTTCAATGAACACAGAGGTACATATATTTCTTCTAATTGATGTTTTCATTTTCTTTGGATAAATACCCAGAAGTGGACTTACTGGGTTGGGTATTAATTCTATTTTTTATTTTTAAAGGAAACTCCACACTTTTCCATAGTAAATATACCAATTTATATTCCCACCAACAGTGTACAGGGTCCCATTTTCTGTACATCCTTATCTACAGATGTTACTTTTTGTCTTTTTCATAATAACCAATGTGACTAGTCTAAGGTGATACCTCATTGTTGTTTTGATTTGCATTTTCCTGATGACTTAGTGATGTGGAGCATCTTTTCATATGCCTGTTGGCTATTTGTATTCTTCTTTGGAAAAATGTTTATGTAATTCTTCTGCCCATTTTTTAATCATGTGGGTCTTTTTTAACAATCAGTTGTTATTGTTGTTTTGGGATATTAGATTGTGTAAGTTGTTTATATATTTTGAATATTAATACCTATTTGAAGCATGAATGAAAAATATCTTCTAGCATTCAGTAGGTTACCTTTACTTGTTGCTGATAGTTTCCTTCTCTGTGCCAAAGCTTTTTAGTTTGATGTAATCCCATTTGTTTATTTTAAGTTTTGTTGCTATTGCCTGAGGAGGCTGGGCCAAAAAAAAATTGCTAAAACTCTTGTCAAATGTTATGTTTTCAAAAAAATGCCTATGTTTTCTTCCAGGAGTTTTATGATTTCACATCTTACATTCAAGTCTTTAATCCATTTTGAATTAATTTTTTTATATGGTATAAGGTAGTGGACCAGTCTCATTATTTTGCATGTAGCTGTCCAGTTTTTCCAACACCATTTATTGAAGAGACTGTCTTTTCTCCATTGTATATTCTTGCCTCCTTTGTCATAGATTAGTTGACCATATATGTATGGGTTTATTCCTGGTGCTATCCTTTACCATTGATCTACGTGTCTGTTTCCATGCCAGTACCAAACTGTTTGGATTACTGTAGCTTTGTGTTATAGTTGGAAACCAGGAAGTGTGATACCTCTAGCTTTGTTCTTTTTCTCAATATTAATTCTTCCTATCCATGGGCATAGAATAGCTTTCTTTTTATTTGGGTCATCTTAATTTCTTTCATTAATGTCTTATAGTTTTCCATGTACAGGTCTTTACCTCCTTGGGTATATTTATTCCTAGGTATTTTATTCTTTTTGATACAATTATAAATGGGGTTGTTTTCTTAATTTCTTTTTGTGAGAACTCATTGTTAATGTATAGAAACATAACTGATTTTTGTATGTTAATCTTGTATCCTGCAATTTTATTGAATTCCTTTATTAGTGCTAATAGTTCTGTGGTAGAGTCCTTAGGTTTTTCTATATATAGTATCATCATCTGCAAATAATGTTTACTTCTTCTTTTCCAATTTGGATGCCTTTATTTCTTTTTCTTGCCTAATTATTGAGGCTAGGACTTCCAATACTATGTTGAATATAAGCGGCAAGAGAGAGCATCCTTGTCTTGTTCCTCCTGATCTTAGAGGAAATTATTTCAGCTTTTCACCATTGAGTGTGATGTTGGCTGTGGGTTTATCATATTTGACCTTTATTATATTGAGGTACATTCTTTCTAAACCCGCTTTGCTGAGAATTTTTCTCATAATGGATGTTGAATTTTGTCAAATGCATATTCTCCATCAATTGAGATGATCATATGGTTTTCATCCTTCATTTTGTTAATATAGTGTACATGTTAATTAATTTATGGATGTTGAATCATCCTTGCTTCTGTGGAATAAGTCCCACTTCATTGTGGTACTTTTTAGTATATTGTTTAATTTGGTTTGCAAATATTGTGCTGAATATATTTGCACCTATATTTATCAAGGATAGTTGCTGATAATTTTCTATTTTTGTCATGTCTTTGACTGCTTTTGTTATCAGGGTAATTCTAGCATCATGAAATGATTTGGAAGTTTTTCTTCCTCTTTAATTATTTTGTAGTAATTTTAGGAAGACAGGTATTAACTGTTCTTTAAATAGTCCTGGACTTTTTTGAGGGGGTGGAGGGAGAATGGATTTTTAATTACTGATCTAATCTCATTACTTTAATTAGTCTATTAGCTTTTCTATTTCTTCATGATGCATCCTAGAAGATTTTGTGCTTCTAGGAATTTATCCATTTCTAGGTTTTCCATTTGTTGACAAATAACTGTTCATGGTATTTTCCTATGATCCTTTGAATTTTTGCAGTGTCAGTTGTAACTTCTCTGTCATTTCTAATTTTATTTATTTGGGTCTTTTCTTTTTTCTTTTTTTGTTCATCTTTTCTATTTTTCTTTTTTAGTCTCTATTTCATTTCTTTTCCATCTGATCCTTTAATATTTCTTACCTTCTATTGATGGGAGTCTCTTATAGATAGCATACAGATGGGTTTTTTTTAATGCACTTGTCACTTTGTCTTGATTGGAGCATTTGGTCCATTTACACTTAAAATAATTATTGATAAGTATGTACTTATTACCATTTTGTTAATTTCTTTCTGGTTGTTTTTGTAATTTTCTGTTCTTTCTTCTCTCTTGGTCTATTCCCTTGTGATTTGATGGTTTTCTTTAGTGTTATGTTTGGGCTCCTTTTTTCTTTATGTTTTTGTGCATCTATTGTAGGTTTTAGTTTGTGGTTATGATGAGGTATATGTATGTATATCAATCAGTTTGTTTTAAGTTGATAATCACTTAAGTTCAAACACATTCTAAAAGCACCACATTTTTACTACCTCTCCACATTTTATGTTTTTGATGTCATATTTTACATCAATACGTATTGATGTAATACATCAATATGTATTTTGTGTATCCTTTAAGCACTTATTGTAGTTATAGTTGAGTTTAACATTTTTGTCTTTTTTTTAGTATCATTAATCTACAATTACATGAGCAATATTATGGTTACTAGACTCCTTCCATCATCAAGTCCCCACCACATACCCCATTACAGTCACTGTCCATCAGTGTAGTAAGATGCTATAGAATCACTACTTGTCTTCTCTGTGTTGTACAGCCCTCCCAGTGCCCCTCACCCCCTACATTATGTCTGCTAATCGTAAATATTTTTGTCTTTTAACCTTTGTACTAACTTTTTAAGTGGCTAAGGATCCACTGCCTTTACTATATAATTGTCTTTACTAGTGTGATTTTTTCTTTCATATTTTTTAAATTTCTAATTATGGGTTTTTCTGCTTAAAGAAGAACCTTTAATGTTTCTTGCAAGGCTGGTTTGGCAGTGACGAACTCTTTTAATTTTTGCTTGTCTGGGAAACTCTTTACTTCTCCTTCAATCCTTAGTGATAATCTTGCCAGGTAGAGTATTCTTGATTGTAGGGTTTTTTTTACCTTTCAGCACTTTAAATATATCCTGCCACTCCTTTCTGGCTTAGAAATTTTCTGCTGAAAAATAAGCTGATAGTCTTATAGGGTTTCCCTTATATGTGGCTATTTTCTCTTACTGCCCTTAAGAGTGTCTCTTTAAATTTTTCCATTTTGATTATAATATATTTTGGTGTGGATCTCTTTGGGTTCACTTTTTTTGAGACTCTCTGTTATTCCTGAACCTGGATGTCTATTTCCTTCCCCAGGTTAGGGAACTTTTCAGCTATTATTTCTTCAAATAAGTTTTCTGCCCCTTTGTCTCTCTCTCTTTCTCTCTCTTCCCCTTCTGGGATCCCAATAATGTAAACGTTAGTGTACATGATGTCATAGAAACCCCTTAAGCTATCCTCAAATAAATTTTTTTTCTTTTTGCTGTTCTGACTGAGTGATTTCCATGATCTGGTCTAGTATTATCTGATCTGCTGTTGATTCCCTGTAGCACATTATTTATTATTTCAGTTATTGTATTCTTAAGTTTTCGATGGTTCTTTCTTATATTTTCTAATTCTTTGTTGAAGCTCCCACTGTGTTTGTCCATTCTTCTCCCAAGTTCAGTGGGCATCTTTATGACCACTATTTGGAACTTTTTATTAGTTACTTTACATGTGTCTAGCATCTTTGGCAGGCAAGCTGGAGCTGGAGCAGGTGCTGAGTGAGGGTCCTGGCGTGTGCCATATCAGGGTTGCCTTGGTGGGACAGCTGGAGCTGGAGCAGGTTTCAGCTGAGAGGATTCTGGGGCATGCTGTGCCACCCTGTTGGGATGGTTAGCACTGGAGTAGGTACAAGCTGGGGTATCCTGCACTGGGGACTCCTGGGGCATACTGTGCTGGAGCCACCCTGGTGGTATGGCTTGATCTGGATAGAATGTGGACCAGGGGTTTCCAGGGCACTCTGACTTGGGGCCACCTTGATGGGACAGCTGCGATGGTTTGGGCCAGTGGCCCAGGGTTCACTGAGGTGGCCCTAGCAAGCCAGCTAGAATGCCTGAGGCCCTGTTCCCACCTATACTATCAAGATGGAGGGGAACATGATAACTGGTGCTCATCAGTACTTCCAACCGCAGAGAGAGTTTCTGCAATTCCCCATGTTTAGAGGATGCTCTAGGCTAAGTAAATGACTTCCTTTGCTTATGGTCTAGTTGTCCTTTAAATCACTATATTTTCACTGTGTCCCAGGGCAGGTGAGCCTGTGCATAGGCCCCTCAGTTATAACCCTCCCTACTATAGGTCCCCACATTGGGGGTGGGTTCCCATTGTCACCATGTATCCATTTCTCCTACTCTTCTTTATGTGGTCACTTTATTATTTGTTGTGTAGGAGGTATTCAAACAGCCCTCAGTTCTTCAGGAGGAACTGCTCTATGTGTAGGTGTAGATTCAGTGTGTTCATGGGAGAAGGTGAGTTCAGGGTCTTCCTACACAGCCATATTGGATGGCCTTCTTATTTTTCAGATTATTTCCCATAAGTATTAACTTTGAATCAATCAGAACTAGGTCCAAATTCTGGTTCTTCTACTTCCTATCAAGGCATCACTGAAAGTCTCTTATCCTTGAGTTCTTCAGCTGTGAAAGGTGGATAATAGTGGTACCTCTCCAGGTTGATACAAATACTCAATGCATAATGCACAGACCACACTATGTATAATACTACTCATAGGAAGCACTTACAATGGAAGCCATTAAATTCTATCAGAAGTGGTAAAATACAGCAGATAAGAAATAACTAGTTTAACTCTTAGTTCTTTCCAGCAGTCTGATGTAGGGCATGTTATTTAAGCATGCTGTGCCTCTGTTTTCAATTTTTTCCAGTACAAGTATAATAGTATTTGCCTTTCTACAAATTGGTTGTGTGTTGTAAATAAGAAAATATATGTAAAACATCTCTGCCTAGCACATAATAACTACTCAGAAAGATTAGCTACTATAAATTAGCTACTTTGTGAAATTCAAGAGGCTCTAAACTCCAAATATATCAAATAAAATATAACTGATTATGTCACTTAGATTGCATTTTGCTTGTCTTAGCTGGTAAATCTGGATGTTATAGGTGTTGTTTATATGTTAGGGTGTCTAAGACACAGTGACATTTAGTAACTAAGAGCATGATCCCTGGAGTCAGGTGCACCTAGGTTGAAATTCTGGCTCTGATTCACTAGCTGTGCTGTTGTGGGAATGTTATTTAACCCCTTGAAATCTCAGTTTCCTTATCTTTTAAAGCATTATCTACTTTATGGGATTTTTTGTGAAAATCTGAGGGACCAATGACTGTAATGAGAATGGAAGGGCATTGCTGGAAGGTGATGTGCTCCCTCTGCAACTACCACAGCCCCATGGGTCTGAAAAGTTGGCAAACACCAAGGAAATCTCTCTTCTGTTCCTCTTGTCTTGTGGGTCAGCTTCTCCTGGCTAGTTCCTAAAACTGGGAATAGTTCCAGGGACAAGCTGCAGCTGAGAACAAACACAGAGAACAGAACTGAGAACAGAAATCAGGGACAGTTGTGAGACATAGCTATGGGCAAACGCAGATCCTGTGGATGGAAGTTGGCTGCGCTTGGTGTCATTAGGCAATGACGATGGGAAGGAACAAAAAGTAACATTACATGGTCTTAAGGAGACAGAAAAAGCCTCAGAGGCAAAAGAAAGGGCAAGGTGCTTTCTACAAGCAGATCTGTGGGGATCCACAGGAGGATAAAGCTGGCTCTGGAGAAATCTGATATTTATAATGTTGTTTTCATTTTATTACTAAGAGTATATATGAAGTATAGTATTGTTTTTTGAAACAGTGATATTCTTACCCTAATTAGTTATGTTTTTTGCCCATTCATAAAGTACTGACTTATCATAAATGGAATCAATCCAAACACATTACTTTTTATCCTCCGAAATAATCAAGTTTTACTGTATATTGTCCGAATTAGAAAATCCAGATGAGGTCACAGAATAGAAATATTTTCACATTAAACATTTCTCCCCCCTCAGAACACTTTGTTTTCTCAGTCCACTGGGAGGGAAAAGAACAGATATAAATTTTGTCATAAGAAAACAGAACTCTCCCTTAAAAGGGGTTAGAAAACTAGAAGGAAGACAGAGGGTTCTACAAATAGTGAACATGTAATTGTGTTATTCATGATGGATGACAAAGTTAGAGATAATAGAATAAAATTAGGCAAATTGAAGTTAACTCTAACACTGTAAATCAAGATCCAAAATATGAATAGTCTGAAGTTATTACTCCACTCACCTTCCAGTCTACAGAGTGGGCCCCACACAGATTAAAACCAGTCACTTCCCCTCATAAATTACTCTCTGAGAGTTAGCTGGCAATTTTAGAAAGTTTTCAACTCCAAGATCATTTGAGAGCTATTAATGTGATAGTGAATTTGTTAACTGGTACCCTGAGGAGCTTGTAAGAATTAAGATGGAAGTGACTTCTGCACTTGGGAGAATTTGGCCAAGAGTAAGATAAATAGTGAGTAGGACAGATCCTTTTGTGACTTGGGCAAGTCAAAAGCATGGTCAAGATTTACATGCACTTCTCCAGTGATTCTCAATCCTAGTGAGTTGCAAGTGAGACAGATGATCCTTTATCTTGACTAGGCATCTAGATTCCCCCATAGCTCTCTAACAACTTCCTTTGAGACAAATTTATTATGAGGACCCAACAGAGCAACTGCATTCCCAAGTGTTTAATTTGTCATTAGAGTATCACTATGTATCTTACATACATACAACATTTATAACTTTTTATTAGAGTGCTTTATCATTATTAAAGTAATCTGCTTTGATCACAGAAATTTTCTTCTGACTAAAGATGCTGTTCTTGGCACAATTTTTGTTAAAAATGTAATAGCTTTTTCTAATGGAACAGAGTCATTTCTAACTATAGCAACAAGTACCAATTCATTTGATGATCAATTGATGTAATGTCTACCACTCTTGTATCCAAAATATGGGCTTCATATTTTAAACTAACATCTGTCTTGGACTGTAAGTCAGCACATGCTGGCCAAGCCATGGCAGTGTTCCTCCCTGACTAGGCAGAGACTCTGTCTCATTACTCATCTTAATGTCCATATGTACACATATATGTAAGATATCTACACAGAGCACTTGTTAAGTATGCAATAAATGTTGTTGAATGACTAAATGATGTTTGTCACTTCTGAATCTTCAATAAACAGAAAAACTCTACAAAGTCTATATGGAGTATGGCTTTAATCACTTGTTCCAGAAATCTAAACCAGAAATTTACCATAACCTTTTTCATTAAACCGATTTAAACTCTCTTGTCACATTTCATAATGTAACTTCAAGAGTCACAAGATACATTATAGGTAATTATCCCTTTGGAGACTGGGTGTTAAGGTGATCAAATGATAAATTCAATAAGGCAATTGCTGCCTTGAAAACTGTTTCAGCATGTCCATGACAGAATTACTAAGCTCAGGCTTTCTTAACAGCTAAAGTCACAGAAAGAAGCTCTAGTTCCTATGTGTTGGAGCCCCATCCAGTACCCTGACCCCTCTGTTACTCTGGCCTATGTGAAAGTGGAAGTGGAATTTAGGACATAAAGAGCCTCCACAGCAACATTCTCACTGAACTGGAAGTTAACTTTTCCTGAATGATGAATTTCCTAAACAAAGCAAGCCTGGGACATCAGGGCACCTTCTTATTTAAAAACTTTCCATGGGACAATATACTGGTTATCTGGAGTTTTCAATCAATAAAAATGTGAAAGTGTCTGTTTCATATCCTCTAGAAAACACCTAAAATACAAGCGATTTTAAGAACTTTTGAGGTGCTCTACATTTTTACCCCTTTATATACTTTGTGTCAGAGCCTTGAACATTGATCAAGTAATCATGATGGAGGAAGGAGAGGAACATTCTAATCCATTCCTCCTCTTAAGCAGTCAAGACCCTTTACACGTTACCCTTGATTGACGAGAATCAGGCTGATTCTACAAAACCATAAACAACAACAACAACAACAACAACAAAAAGAATTGGGCAGAAAATTTAGAGACCTGCAGACCAGAAGACCTATGGTCTATTCTGTTGGTTTTTCCCAGCCTCGATTCTTCATGATACAACTCCTACATAATATGACAAGGTTATTTTTAGCATATTGGTAATGCTTCTATGAGATGGTTAATGTTATTTGCTATCACAGAAGGTATTCATAGGTGATTTCACTACTTCACTAATGTCACCAGATCAGATTTTTGAATGAGGTTTTTTTGCTGGGTTTAAAGAATAACAAATTCTTAGCTAAAGTTCCCCACCCTTCTCCCCCAGGGCAATCTGGGAAGAAAAAAACAAAAACCACCAGCACCACACTGAATAATTTGCACAACGGTATTACTTCCTCAAGAGGATGTATGGTCTCCACACCTACAAACTGGTGCCATTGGGGCACATCTCCATTGGGTGGCAGTGCATGTTCAGAACCTAAAACTGCTAGTTTAACACATTATTTTTGAAATGGAATCTGTATTTCATTTTCTTAAATTCTAATAACAATCTTTTTATAAAGGCTATTCATGGCCCATATAATTGATAAGAGCTATCTTATCGATGAAACTACCTTTCAGGTGTTTATATATTTTAATTAATGTTTGCAGACTATATGTATTTTGGTCATTGATATACATATATATATGTGTTATATATATATATATATATATATATAACACATATATTTTGTTCACTGATATCTAGTTTGATGCCTGGCAAGTGGAGGTCATTCAAGATTTTTTTTTAGATAGCTTTACGCCAATACAAAAATCTAAAGACAAATGCTCACTTCAGAAAACTTAATTTTTCTATCTTTTCAGCCAACTCTCCAGGGTTTCAGCCAAAACTATCCCATACTGGGTAATCTAAACTGTATTAAACTCAGTGATCACTTTTACCTGGTGTAGTTTTAACAAGATGTGCAAGATCCTGTTTTTAACACAGCACAGGTGGCAGCCATTCCAGTTACCATATCCCATTAAATCATGTATACAGTCATGCAACTGAGTTTCTATTTCTTATACGTTTGTACTCTAGAATAATTTTTTTTAAACTAGGATTAGTGAGGTGAAAAACAGCCAGTTATGTTGCTCTTAGGGGTTTTGATTCATGTTATTCTCTGTTTTTTGACTGTTTATTTTTATTAAAGATGTTTTTTAAACTAGTTTACTGAGCTAGGGTGCATTTTGGAAAGTATTTCTGGCTATAGACGAATACCATCTGTAATAAAGTAAACTTGGAATTATTTGCAAGAAAGAAAGATTATTAGTACAAACTAACAGCAGAAAAGATCCCAAAATTGGTCCTTGGAGAAAATCAAGAAGAATATACAGGTTTTTTTAAAAAACATTTACAGCAAGTAGATTTTTCAACTAAATAATTGTCACTTAAAATTGATCAGTCCACAGTAGTAGTTTTAAGTTAATCTGTTTCACTAAATAATTGCTTAAATGATTCTTAATGACTTTAATAAAAAGAAAAATCACAGTTCATTAAAAAGGTAAATTAAATAAACATATGTACTATCTTACATACTCAGATTTTAAAAGTTCATGTTCATGTTTAAATAGACAATTTTATATATCATATTATGTTAAACATAAGATTCTGATTGTAGTAGTTACAATCAAATGATTTTCAGAGGTATTTTAAAAAAACTTCTACCAATTCACCAATTTATGTTCAAATTAAATCACAAGTACAAATTAAACCACAGAAAACTAGATAGCCCACGTGGTCCTATTCTAATTTATCACATAGATGTGTAGAATCAGCACAGAATGCAGAGAAGTTAAATTTTAATTTTCCTTGGCCACTAGATGAGGAAACCAACTAATGATAATATATCCTGAAGGAGTATAACAAGGATTCTATCAAAGAGAAATACAACTTATCCATTGGTTATAGAACATATAGTATGTATTATTTTCATATATTTCTTTTTAACAAACAGAATCTGCATTAAAAGGATATTTAAGATAATTTTTTAAAATATGATTCTTGGTCATTTGATTGCTGGAAGTGACCCTAGGACTTACATGGAGAATCTTAGTGAACATGAAAGCAATGCTTCCTTCAGCCTGAACTCAGCAAGATGCTCGTTCACAGAGTCCTGATGCTGTTGATGATTACACTGGGCTGGGGAAAGTGAATCAAGCACAAATCATGCCTGTTGTGGTATTTAGTAGTACTCTCCGCTCACCTCCCCACTGGTGATAATGGAAACGGGGTGTGGTTGAAAAACTGTGGAAGGATTTCAGGATTTCACATCCCCTCTTCCTTCCTTGCATCACGTCTCAACCACAGTCTCTGCCGAATGCTGCTGCTGAGTAAACAGAGCTAAGCAGCCTCGAAGCCTTCAGGCGGCACCCATCAGAAGTCTTTGCTGACATGTGATGTCAACTGTTCTTCTGTTGACTTAGACAGACTAAGACTAAGAATCTCCATGCTCATCAGTCAATGAGACCTTCAGAACTTTCTGAGGCTTTTTCTTTCATGGTGGAATTGGGTAATGCTTTTAAGTCACTCTCAATAGAGTAGGCATACGGCCATTAAATACTTAATGAGACATCCTGAGAAGTCGTCCTTCACGGAGGTGGCTTTAAGAGAACCAGTTTCAGTGAGAAGTATTAGTTTTGGACTGGAAATAAAGCTGCAACTCCCACCTGCCTGCAATTAGTCTCTTCTCTTTGCATTTTTATTTTTTTACCTTGTCCAAATGCCAGTTTCAAATGCTGGTAGAGTGACTTTTGAATAGAAGTCTGAAATATGACAGGACTGATTATAAAATCCCACCTCGACCAAGTTATAAATAGCTGGATTTGTTTTTTCTCCAATACTTGAAGGTGTCCTATGCCCATGGGTTCCCTCAACCATGATCTTCATGTAGTTGGCTACATCTCAAACCTCAGATCCTCAGACGTTACCTCCACCGAACAGCCATCCCAGTCTCCCTGTCAGGGATGGAATGGTGTCTCCTCTATCACATTCCCCACCCCTGTCAATTCCATAAATTGAAGCTTTAATCCCCAATGTGACTGTATTTGGAGACAGAGACTGTGAAGAAGAAATTAAGGTTAAGTGGTCATAAGGGTGGAGTCCCAATCCAATAGGTCTGGGTCCTTGTTAATAACAAGAAGAGATCCAACGTGCTTTCTCCCTCTCTGTCTGGGCACAAAGGAAAGGCCATGAGAGAACACAGAAGGAAAATGACTGACTACAAGCCAGGAAGAGAGCTTTCACCAGAAACCAACACTGATGAGACTTTGCTCTTGGACTTCCAGCCTCCAGAACTGTAAGAAAATTAATTCCTGTTGTTCAAACCACCCAGTCTGTAGTATTTTGTTCTGACAGTCCAAGCTGACTTAGACACTCCCTATTATAGGAGGCAAGGGGCCTCCTCTTTATTTATCACATCGCTGTGTTGATTTCCTTCATTACACTTATTACAATTAATAATAATTGTTTTCATTTATTCACTCATGTGTTTATTTTCTGTCTTGCCCCCTAGATCCACAAAGATCACTCTGGCTGTTTCATGATTGGTCTGGAGGGGAAAGAGAGGCAGCAAAGAAACCAGGAGGCCATGTAGTCAGTACAGGAGAGAAAATGGCAGCTTGGAGTAGGGCGGCCATGGGAGAAGGACTTGGATGGATTGAGACCTGATTGTGAGGTACGAACCAATAGAACTTGCTGACAGATATGAACTGGGAGGGATGGGTGAGGAAAAGGGGAAAGATAATACCTAAGTTGGGGACTTGACGAGCTAGTCAATGGTGGGATCATTTTAAGAGAACAAGAGATCATTTCTATTGTAGATTAACACCATTGGCACTTCTTATTTTAGCCTAATGCTTCTCATACTTAATGTACATTGAATTACATGTGAATCTTGTTAAAATACAGACCCTGATTTGGTAAATTTGGACTCTCTGTTAGGTTCAATTGACCTATATGTCTATTCTTTCTCTAATTACCACATGCTTTTGATTACTATAGCTTTATAGTAAATCTTAAAATCAGGCAGTATAGTTCTTACAGCTTTTTCTTTTTCATAATTGTGTCCTGACCTTGCAAATGTTATTAATTAGTTCTAATTTTTTTCATAAATTATTTGTGAATATCTTCATTGATAATCAGGTCATTTTAATATAAAGACTTTTTTTTCTTTCTTTCTAATCTATATGTTTTGTGGACATCCTTGCTTTGTTTCTTATTTTAGAGAGCAAACATTCTTTCATGGTTTAGTATGAAATGGTATTTTATAGATACTGTTTATTATCAGGTTGTGGAAGTTTTATCGTATTCCTAGTTTGCAGAGTCTCTATCACTGATGCGTGTTCAAGTCAATCTGCATCTATGGAGATGAATGTATGGTTTTGGGTAATTTGTATATGGCTATGGTTAATTACGCTGACTGCTTTTTTCAATTAGAACCAACTTTATCCAGGGATAAACTCTAACTCATGATAATATATTATATATATGATTTAGTTGGCTAATATTTTGTTGAAGACTTTTGTTTCTTTGTACTTGAGGAATATTGAACTGGTTTAGGTGTCAGAGTAATGCTGGCTCATAAAATGTGTTCTAGAAGATTCTGTGTAAAGTTGGTATTATTTCTTCCTTATACATTTAGTAAAAATCACCAATAAGAAAGTTTTTTAAAGTATGAATTCAATTTATTTAATAGGTACAAAGCTATTTAGTTCATCTGGTTTTTTTTTCTTCAAAGAGCTTTGGGAATTTGTACCTTTCAGTGGATATTTCCTTTTCATTTGAGGTATTAAATTTATGTACATGAAGTAGTAGAAATGGAGAAGGTAGACATAGTCCCTTAGTATCTTCTTAATGTCTGTAGGATCTACACCAATGACTTCTTTTTATTCTTCAAATTCATAATTGTAATTTGTGTCCTCCCTGGCTTGAGAGATTATCCTTTGGTTCTATTGACTACCTTTTCTTTTGACAACAAGTCAGGTTTTCTTTTCCTTGATTTTTTTATGTCTCAATTTTCTGTAGTATTTTGGATATTTTGTGTAAAAAAAAGCAGTAGAGACAGAGGTAAATACTACTTATATGTGGAACAGGGCACTCCTCTTCTTTCGAAACACTGTTAGCGTAGAGAGTTCAGTCCATCTACTCAGTATGTGAACTTAGCTTGGGTTTACTGCTGATTGAGTTATTTTCAATGTACCACAGACTTCAAATTCCTCCAGTAATGGTCAGCTGCTATTTTGTGCCTATTTCATGGCCTGTGGTGCTGGAGGGTTTTATCTTTTCCAGTTTTCCTGCTAACACTGCCTTTCATCAAGTTCTGTATACCTACACCCTTCAGGGTGCCTCTTTGCATGTTCTTGTCTCTACCAACCAGTAGATTGCTACTGCTTAGTACAAGGCTCTTCATGGGTAGGTTCTCTTTGTTTCAGTCCAGCCTCAGTCTAGGCAGGCTCTGTGCATCGGGACCGCAGAAGTGGGACTTTCTTAGCATTTCTGTCCCCACCCCACTGCCATCACAACCTAACACTTGTATAGCTGAGGGATCTTATGCAAGAGCAATTTGTGTGTCCTCACCCTTTGGTAGCAGATCTCGGCTTTGTTTATATCCTCACGTGGCTGTCCCTCTGTGTACACACAAGCATCCCTGGTGTCTTCCTCTTCTTATAAAGACATCAATCGTATTGGATTAGGGCCCTATCCTTATGACCTCATTTAGCCTTCATTAACTCCTTACAGGACTTACCTTCAAATACAGTCACATTAGGGGTTAGGTTTTCAACATATAAATTTTAGGGATGCACTATTCAGTCTGTGACACACTCTGTCACCTTTACCCTTATGTTGCATGGAGCTGGAGTGGTCTGGGATATACTAGAGATCTAGGTAAGAGGAACCCAATTTGGGGATATATTTAATTTGGGTTTAGTGATATATACTTGTGCAGTTAATAGTTACTTCGTGTGTAGTTAAATTATTTCTACATATCTTGATAAAGGAATAGCTTCCAGGAATAGTCCTACCACCTGACATTACAGTAGAAAGCTCCAAGCCAAAGACACTATCACAATATATCATGTGAGTATCCATTTAGAGTAAAATTATTTACATTGAACTAATAAACTTCACCTTCTTATCTTATATATTATACTCTATTCATGGGAAAGTCAATTTCAAATACTTTCAATGGCAGTTGGAAGTGTCTGACAGTGGAGGGGAACCCAAAAACAAACCTGTGGAAAATTCTTCTGATCATCATACATGTAAATTGGAAGAAGAGGATTTGGTTCTCATCAATGCCTTATCAAAAGGCAAGTTCTTTCCTTTAGAAATATATTAAATAATATAGTTGACCCTTGGACAACTTGGGGGTTAGGTGTACCAAGTTCCTGTGTTGTCAAAAATCTATGTATAACTTGACTCACCAAGAAACTTAACTACTAATAGCCTACTATTGAACAGAAACCTTCCTGATAACATACATTTGATTAATCCATATTTTCTGTTATATGTATTACATACTATATTCTTACAATAAACTAAGCTAAAGAAAAGAAAATATTTTTTCAAATTGTCACAAATTCCCAAAAAATTTCTAATGTATTTATTGAAAATAATCAGCATATAAGTAAACCTGTGCAGTTTAAACCCTGTTGTTGAAGGATCAACTATGTAGTGAAAAGAAATGTTAAATATACCATGTTTAAAATGTTCTTTTAGAAAGCACGCAAAGTAAAATTTCTCATAATTCCTGTGTTTATAGGAATACACAGAGTGTAGTGATGCAACAAAAAAACAAGTATAGTACAACACTTCACATACGAAAGGAACTTGATAGATATTTTCCCAAATTTGACTAGTCTTAACTACTTGCATTGCATAACCAATAACAGATTTTGAAGCTGAAAATTTTCTAAATCTCAATAATAAAAAATAATTTCAATGACATCTTTAAACAATTTCTACTATAAACAGTCATAGAATTATAGAATATTTGAGCAATCAGGGAGTTTAGATATCACTTCTTAGTCCTATTTCCAGATAAAGTAACTCAGGTTAAGTGACTTGCCATAGGTCATCCTGCTAGTTAGTCGCAGAGGTATGTCTCTCTTGGTGTGGTCATTGTCACTACACTTCTTTTATCCGTTCAGTTTAGAACAAAGTGAGAGATAGGAGTCAGGCAGATAAAATGTAACTTTATGAATGATGAGAATGTTTTGGGGAAAAAACTTAAGCATAAGACCAAATGAGCATCTGATACTTCATTTCTGAATTAGGTATCCTATTTATCCTATCATTAGATGGGAAACTTAAGGCCTTTCCCTCTAGGTGAAGGCCCCTATTACCTCATGGCAAGAGATACACAATAAATAAGCTCTTTGCTGTATAGCATGACCCCAAATAGGAGAAAGCATTGAGTTGGATATGCCTGACTCCTTCTCCCAAATTCATAAATCAGATCACAACCTCATTGCCTGGGGTAGGGACCTCCTCTTCCTTTTATCCTCATTCACTATTCTGTACCCATCACTTAACATAGTGCCTGGCACATAATAGGTGCTCAATAAATACATATTAAATGAATGCATGGGTTATAATTTCTTAACTAGTAATCTGCACACTAAATGATGAGTTGACAGGGTACCTGGTTTTAAGAAATTCCCAGTTTTTTGAGAAACCAATATATAACCAAAGAAAAGTAAAACTGTTTAATCATCTAACAAAATTCAAGCTCTGAGTTTACTTTTCTGTTTATTTGCCAGTCATGCAGCACATAATTTCTAGCTTAGAAATATTATATTGAAAATAGATGCTTCTGTCTACTTTACTTCCCATATAAATAAATGTGTTTGCAAAGATTGGTGTGTGTCCCTGGTTGCAAATACAAGCTGTCATTTGACTCCTGCTTACATTTGCTCCCCATGGGCCTGTGGTAATTTGCAGACCTCTCTCTTCTTCATAAGTAAAAAGAAAGAATTTGGCTCAAACTAGGTCACTATAATGTTAATCACTGTGTAACAAATACTGTTCTGCAGCAATATGCTTTAAGTAAGAGTAAAGTTACATAGTCACACATTCATATTCTTTTTAAAAGCTAACTTTTAAAACTAGAAAAAATTATCAAAACATAGAAAATCTGTGCCAGTTTTAAAGGGAAAAGGCAAATCTTATTTGTAGGTATCATAAAGAAAAATGCATTAAACAAAACTATTTATTTGAAGATCATGGTAGAATTCTCTATCTATTGTCATTCGAACATTCCAATATCCTTTCTCTATAAAATATACTGAGATTATCTGAGGCAGTATCTCACATAATTTTTTTACTCCAGAAACTCTTCTCCTTTCAAAAAAATTTTAACTCTATTTGTCAGTGTCAAGGGTTGATGAGGGGAAAAGCATGGAGAAATGTACCTTTGTGCATTTTGGAGAAAAAATACTTTAACCAGTATACTTTAACTTCTCTACAAAAGTAGCCTACTGTGCTAGAAAGATAAAGTTTATTATTTCAGCAGCTTAAAATAGCCCTACTTGAGATCTGAAAGTCAAATTGTAGTGCAGTATTTGTTTTTTCTACCACTACAAAGGCAAAGTGCAGGGGTAGGGACTTGGGGGTTATTTTGATGATGTACAGAGTTAAGTAGCTAGAATCCAGGTCACTTTCACATAGACTTCAATGCTAAGAGTAGCACAACTTGTGTTTGGCGCCAACATGTACTGTCAGAACATACACGCAACCCTCACTGATGTTGCATGTGAGTGAATGAGGACATTGGTTGGACCTCTGTCAGTAAACAGATGTGATCCAGAAACACGTGGCGAGCTACAGATATGGTTCAGTAAGAAGGTGACATCTTTTACAGAGGCACTTTTCTAACTCGAATCATGCTCTCAGGTCAATGTGGCCAAACATGGAACCTCAGAGTTTAACAAAATCAAGCTTGTCTCAGATGTAGTGAAATCTCCCATCAGAAGAGATTAAAGGTGTGTTCAGACAGCAATTTTAAATACCCAAATCATCTTCAAAACGATTCTCTTCGTTAATATGTTATTTTTTCTGAGAACCAAGCCAAAATAAACCCAAATATTTTCGTTTAACCAAGCCACCTCCTAATTAGTTCAGAGCAATGATTCTTTGCTCTGTTAGAGAGAGGCATGTTATTTGATTTTATGACCTTCCACTTTTATTCCAAATATTGCATGACATTCTTTTTTCTAAAAATTTAATTTCACTCTGTTTCAGAAATCATTTTAGGACTTTCTTGCTTCACATTGGAGTTACTGAAGATATATTATATGACTATATCAGGTTCGAGGATTAAAATAATTATTTCTAAAAAGCTTCTTTTTCATCTAATTTTAAGATTTAAAAGAAACAAAATGTTAAGTGTGTTACTGAAGGCTTGAGCACAATATCAATTTCTGCCATGGAAATAAAGTTCACATTTTGGAAGGCAGCTATGCTCACCACTATACCACCAACGCAACTGCTTAAAGTTCACATTTTATATCACTAATTTACTTGAGAAATATTACTGAGCTGTAGGTATGTGCAAAGACCTCAGATGGATAAGGAAAAGATGGACAGAGATTGAGTTGGACATTTTAAACTTTCTAGCCAGATTGTTCTACGGCTGTCGACCCAAGATAATAGCTCCACATCTTCTAACTTAACCTATACTCTGTAGATACATAAATGTAATATTCCCACTTCGGATATAACTTTGGGCAAGAATAATGACCATGCAATATGTATTTTCCATAAGGCTATAAATGTAATCAGTACAAAAGGCTGCTCATGTGGTTTCCATCATTCGTAACATTAAAAGCAAAGTCTGTCCTAGAGGTCAAAGGCCAAGATTCTGAATATGAACTGGAAATGCAGTTATTTTTGTATTCAGACATTATTTTTCATGGTGTGTAGATTGGTCATGGCTTATTGTTTAGATAATCCTGATGAAAAATAATGTCTGAATACAAAAATAGCTGCATTTCCAGTTCATATTCAGAATCTGAAATTATAGCAAAGGTGAGGGTGATGGGGCTGCTTCCCACTCTGCATCCTAACTCAGCATCGCCCCTGCCGATTTCCTTCCTGATGCCTCTGGCTCTGCTCGGCTTTATTTTAAATGCCATTTGCAATCCAAGTTTACTATTTATGTTTACTATAGACTGTGAATCCTAATGTCAGACACATCCATTCAACCTTTTAGAGTTTTGATGTACTGATATGTAGAATCTAAAAAAAATGAGTAAAACAGAAATAGACTCACAGACACAGAAATTGGTGGTGCCGTGGTGGGGCAGTGGGTTATGAAATAGTTGAAGGGGATAAAGAAATAAAACTTTCAATTATAATATAAATTAGTCCCAGGGATAAAAGTACAGCATAGGAAATGTAGTCAATAATATTATAGCATGGGGACAGATGGAAACTACACTTATTGGGATGAACATTTAATAATGTAGACAACTGTCAAATCAATATGTTGTACACCTGAAACCAACATTGTATATTAACCATAGTTCAAATAAAAAAGAAAAAGCAATAAAGATGACTAACAAAGATGCTCAAACATATTGGCAGACAAATGTACTTAAAGGCACAATTTGGGAAAAAACAGATTACTGTTCAAGTGCTAACATGGGGAGTTAGGCTCAGTGGACAAAGCAAAAGGACTTCAAGTCATCCAACTATTGGAACCTGGAGTGGGTCACATCCTGACATTACGTGTTCCTTTAGTCATTATTCATTTCAGATACCCAATTGCTTATAATTCCATTAATAGTAATTTTGTAAGTGAATTCAAATTTTACTTTTTCAGGGCAATAAATATTTTATCTCAAGTCCTTGTGATTTGCCCTCTCAACTTAGGATTGATGAGTTATGAAAATATTTGTCTCTTTGTCAAATAAATGTAAGAGTTGATGAGTCTGTGTGAAGTTGAGCAATATACCAAAGCCCATCGCCTAGTGCTTAGACTCCTAAATTGTTGCTAAGTGCTGCCTGACCTCTGCACTGATTATTTTTTCCATACACTGATGGGTGAAGGAGAATGAGTAATGCTTAGAAAAAGATCAATATATACCTACTCTAAATCATACACAAGGCCCACTGACATGCTTGTCAAAATGAAATGTGAAAGAAAAGCCCTCTCTGAAATGTACCACTGGGTCCTCAACACAATAATCTTAATGGTTTGGACTACATTAACAAAATAAACAAAAATTATTTCCTGCATTAACACAAAGCTATTCATCTTTGTGTTCTTCTTATTTTTATAGTGGCAGCCTTGTCTGGAAGAACAAAGCTGTTAACCTTTGCTTAGAAATAGAAACAGCAGGTGCAAAGTCTGACCATTGAGATTAAGGCTTATCAATAGCCTAGTTAAAGAACTATAGGGAGGGTGGAAATTACCATAGATTGAGGACCTCTGATATGCCAATACCCTTTACATATTGCAGTAGGGTGAATAATGATTCCCTGAAGATTTCTGATCCTAATCCATAAAACCTGTAAATGTCACCTTATATTACAAAGGGGTCTTTGGTGATAGAATGAATTAAGGATCTTGAGATGGGGAGATTATCCTGAATTATCCAGGTGGGCCCTTCACACAATCATAAGTGTCTTCGTAAGAGAGAGGCAGAAGGAGATTATACAAAGTAAGAGGAGAAGAAATTGTGGCCATGGAAGTAGAGATTGGAGTGATGTGGCCACAAGCCAGGGAATGCTACTAACCCCAAGAGCTGGAAGAAAGGAATGGATTCTCCTCCAGACTTACGGCTTTCAACCCAGGGATACTGATTTTAAATTGCTGGCCTCCAGAACTGCAAGAGAATTAATTTCTGTTGTTCTAAGCCATAAAATTGTGGCAACTTTTTACAGCAGCCATAAGAAAACAAATATACATGAGTTATCTTATGTTTAAGACAAATTTCTGAGGTAGCTATTACCCCAGTTTTATAGATAAGGAAACTGAGGGTCAGAATAAGTGTCCTAAATCACCTGTCAGATAAGTGGTACAAAAGCTAAAAGCTGAATTCCAAAGCCCAAGCTCTTTTCTCCACTCTATACTCCAGCCACACAGACCTATTCAAATGCTTGTTCTGCTTGATGTCCACAGTCTGCTCCCTGAACCAGGTGTCCTCTCACACTTGACCTCAAGGACATATGTCACTTAACCTTCTTTCTTGATTCCACTCCTTGCTGTGGGCCCCACTGACATGCATTTTCACTCTAGTTTCACTCACGTAATTGTCCTTTGCCTTGTCTTTCTCCTCACTAGACTATGAACTCTTCTATATCAGGGTCTATGCCTATATTTTTTGCTCCCTAGGTCTATCTCATGTCTGGAACAGAGTCTGTGCTTAAAAATATTTGTAGAATGAATGAATGATGGCACAATAACTCCTAAATAAGCACAACAATAAATAAATTCACATTAATGAGAGTGAGGTTTTTTGGATTTTTATGTTTGAACAAGATGAGATGCAAAATGGGGAGTCTTCACTTTCCCATTTCTTTATGTTAACTCAGTTTCTTCATGGATAAATGGGTGAAATACTTATATCTACTTTGTAGAGTTAGTGTGACTAGTAACTGCATTAACATGTGAAGGGCTTAGAACAATGACTGGCACAGAGTTAGGTAAGTACTGTCTATTTCTAATTTTTATCTCTTCTTTTTTTTTTAGTAAAAAGGCAAGGCTTTTTTGAAATTAATGGAAAAATGGTCTAAGAATCTTTAAAGCTACAACTCGTTTTTATAATTTTGTGATTTAGTAGAAAACTGAACCAATCTCAAGATGACAAATTGAACTCTAAAATGAATACTTAGCTCAACATGTACAGTAAGATAAATTTGGAAAGGTCAGTCTCTCACTCAAACCAGAGGTAGAGAAATACCATTTTAGAAATAAGGAAATATACACACACCACTCACTATGGAAAATCTAGAGTGAAATTCCCAGGAAAGGAATCTTATTGACTCTGAGCCTTAATGTTGTATTAATCTTTCACTTTAACATTTCTTGATTAGCCTTTGCCAAAAACTCAGTCTACTGCTTTATTTCTCACTAATGAACAAATTGGACTAATTTGAAACATGTGGAGAAGAAAGAACAACTCTTCTGTTTGCATGTGTGAGACCTAACATTGTTTTAATTGATTCATAAGTTTTTATATAATAAGTGAAAACCAAGGCTTTTCAGGAGACATACAGATGAAATAACAAACACACTAAAAAGTTTTGAAGCTGTTTTTGTTTTATCTTCATTTGTTTCTGGTCTCACAAAGTAAACACAAGATGTTTTTGCAATGAACACATTTTCAGGGTACAAAGATACACAGCTTGAGACACAGGGTGTACAGACCATTGCCTAAACTTAAGTAACCAAAGCCCCATTGTAATTCATGGACATCAGTAACTTGGAAATAAGTGACATCGGTATAGTTTTGTAGCTTTGCTGCCACCCCATAATTGTTGTCCTTGGTTGCAGATAAGACATTGGTTGCACTTTAGGGAATGTACCAGCTCATTTCTTCCCTCAATAGGTTCACTTTGCTGGAAATCCCCTGGACCAGAGCCTCAAGAATGCCTTTATTTTATTTTAGGGAATGTTTTTTTTGGTTGGATGAAATACATCATGACTATAGACTCAGAGGCACATGGTCACATCATAAAGGACTGAAATATCTGGTCTATCTTAGATTGCACAGGTTGTGTCCACAGGCACTGCCAAAAGGAAGGGCCCAGGAACATCCACTGGTCTTCTCCCATAATGAACCATAATTGGTATAGAAGTAATACAGCAGATAAATTGGGAGAAGGAGAAAAATGATCAAGCTCTGAACAGGGCAGGAGACTAGCAGCAGTCTGAATGGAATGGTGGGAGGATTCAAGTGGAATTTTGGAAGAAGAATCCATAAGATGTGCAAACTGATTGGATAAAGCAAGTATAAAGTTTCAGTAGAGAGATGAGCTGGAGATGACCCCATGGCTCACAGCGGAGAAAAATGGGTGGGTGGTGATGCCATGAACTAACAGAGGAAATACAAGAAGCAGAGGAGAAGAGGCAGGGAAACCCCACAGGAAGGGGATATAGAATTTGCTTCTGAAAATGTTGAATTTGAGGTACCTGGAAGACAGCCATGTGGACATAAATGTATGTATGCAGACATAAACAGCAAGTAGGTGGAAATTCAGAATTGATGCTGAGGACAGAAGAAAGGGCTCCACTTTAAGATTTGTTTTTCTTGGTATTTTTAGGGTGATGTTTTTAATCATTTTAATGAGTTTCATTAAATAAAGTAGTTACTCACCATTTTCACATTTTACCTGCACTACAGCTCTGCAAGAGTAAGCAGAGCAAATTTTATTTCTATTCTATGTAAAAGGAAACTGAAACTCAGAGATGTTAAATAATTTGTCCCAAGGCCACATTGGGAAATAATGTCAAAGCTAGAGCCAGACTTTTACCTTCTAGAATTTATGCTGATATTTCCTAGACACTGAGCACTGGAAAAATGGAATTCTTCATTTATTGTTTGTAAAGGTATAGATTAAATCTGTTGCAGAAAGAGGACATATAAAACCATGTAAGTTGGTAAACTTTCCTTGGGGACTATATTAAATTGGCAGCTAGAGGGAGAGGAGCTATGGAAGGAAAGAGAGAAAAAGTGGTTAGAGAGCTAAGAGGAGTGGGGACAAGGAGGGTCACCGAAGAGAAAAAGAGAGGAGGAAATTCAAAGACTGAGGGATAAAGGGCTGTCAACGGTATCGAAGACTGTTTCTTCCCTAATTTCCTTCCACTTTCCATACCAGTCCCATGCAGAGTGGGCATAGATGAGGTCTTGCATTGTCAGCTGCCCCAGAAGTCCTGTGCCCCACATGAAATACCTCTGCCCATGTTATAGGGCAAATATGTGTTTCTATTACTAGTTCCTGGCCTGCACTCTCAAACTTCCGCTTGAGAGTTACTTGAATGGATTCTATGTTCTACCTCCCAGTGAAAAAGCCATCAGTAAATTTCACAAGATTCCACATGTAACCTTTAGTCACAGATCAACGTGTAATAACATAGTTTTAAATGTAGATCACATTTAGAGAGGCCATGTCTACACAACAGCAAACAGATGTTTTGGCAAAGAGGAGAGCCTCCATATGTTTATGAGTGGCAGTATCTTGTGGTGAGAACCAGTTCCCACCCTGTCCAGATCTTTGTTTTCAGTTTTATTTTAAAACATTTGTTTCTGATATACAGAGGTAAGTTTTCTAGCCATAAACCTGGATTTCAAAAAGTTAGGTTTCCTCTTAAAGTAGGCAATATTCAAAAGGAAAGCAAAATGGGTCGAGCCAAACCACTCAACAAATTCAATATGATCAACATTTATTGTTTTCCATATATGGAACACTCTGCTTGGCACTGTAGCGATATAAGTATATAAAAACATAGCCCATGAGGATCTTTTCTTTGACACAGATAATGATGCCCACTAAACATGTGATGTGTTCTCCAGCATTTCCCAGCTCCCTTGCAATCAGGCGAGACCATGTGGTTCATTCTGCCAGTGATCGTGAGTGGAAGGGAGGCCAACGCATGTGAGAGCTGGCTCTTTATTCTCCTTGTTTCTCCTCCCCTCCTTCAGCAATGAAGGAAGCTGTCTGAGACAGTGCAGTGCCACAGCAGGAGACCCTCCTGGTGCTGGACTCTGAGGAACGTATGCATCAGATCTTCCCACCTCCTCATTCTGGGCATACAATGTGACCATTTGTTTTTTCAGTTAAGCTACTGAAATTTTGAGGTTGTTTGTTACTGAAGTATAACCCTGACCTATTCCTGACCAATATACTTGCTTTTCTGAGGCTCAAATTCTAGTGAGAGCAGATAGACCCACATCTAAAAATTTCCAGTTGGTTGATGATGTATCTCACTTGTTTCATGCCTGTTATACATCAGGTAACACCTGTTAATTATTTTCAACACATCCTTTCACTTTCAAAAGTATCCTGGTTTGGATGATAAATTATACGGACACCTTATAGAGATAAGTAACAAGGAGACACATAAATATGTCATTGGGGAAGAAGATAATCTTACTAAAGAGATTTGTGCACTTAGACTACCAACTTTAAGAAAACAATGTTCTTCTGGACAAATGTTGGCACAGGTGAGGTTTGGAGTAAAAGACGTTCCAATCACTCTTACTTTGATCAAGGGTCTAATGTAGAAGTGAGTAGGTTATTTGGGGAATCAACAGGCAGATTAAGGTAAGTGTGGTAGGGGCAGGGGCAGAGGAGGGGAAAGAGCAGAGAAGCAGGAGAAAGACTGGCTGGATACATGATTGAGGGCTTCGAAGACTCAGCTGAAAGGTGTACAGTAAGGAGTTCCTTTAGGGAGCTGCACACTATGCTTGACTTCCCTGATTAGCTGAATCTTTTCTCACCTTTGACTTTCTGACCCAAATCTTGGATAAAAATTCATAAAATAGACCAACATACGTATTGCTGAGGTCAAGGGACTCTAGATAAACTTCAAATAGAAATATTTTTTAAAAAAGGATGACCCAGAAAGAAGGTTCAGTTGAGCCTATGCTCAGGGAATTATTTTTATAAATTATACGAATGCATACAGTGAAAGAGGCATTATAGTCTATATTTGGAAACAGATATGTTGCAAAGCTCTAAAATACTGTACAAAGAGAAACAACGGCGGGTAGGTCAGGTGCAAGTGGCACTTCCCAGCTTGCCTGGGACAGACCCAGTTCTTGCCAACAGTAACATAATCCCCTTTTGCCCTCAGAAGGATCTCAGCTCGGATGATACATTCTGTGGTCTTCCTTCCTATGACATTCAGGCTGGAGGTGATTTCACATTTCTTCATTTTCCTCTCAGATTTAATTATAACTAACTTGAACCTGACTCTGCCATAAATTGATGGTAAGTCTAGTATCTGTCATGGAGAGGCCTCCTTTTCCTGCTTTGGGCAGAATGAGAACTTAGTGGGTTCATGCCTCAGGGCCCCCACGTCAAGCTCTTTACCCAGGCCATCAAGATCTTTCAATCCCCAAGACTTGAGCATTGCTTCACACTGGTTCTCTCAAGGTAGGTTTCCCAGGTTTCAGACTTAATACCTATTCTTACCCACACCCTTACACCCATGCCTTCTTCCTGGTTAGTAATAGAGCTGTGAGTGGCACATACATGTAGGAAAAACATGAAGTGAATGTTAATTAAAAAAATCTCCAATTAATAAAGGATCAGATAAACCTTTAAGGGCTTTGGAGAATATTTGAGCTGTTTTTATAGTCATCACTAGCATGTGTTGATGATACACTGTGTATTTATCATCTTGTGTTATATGCCATAACTAAACCCAGTTCAGCATATGTCCATCTCAAGAAATAAGAAGCACATGATTAATATTGATACATTGCTATTTTTCTCTGTTCAAAATACCAACATTTTAATGTAAGTCCTTCTGATTTGTGCTAGAACTGCTAGTTCATGAAGTTGCTTGCTGAGCCTTTAGGCCTGCTGTGAATTATAAGACTTGTGGAGTCAGACCTGGTAAGACCAGGCAGGGCAGTCAGGTGGTGATACCTGTAGGCACTGCCTTAGTCTGAAATCAGGTTCTGCCATTTACCAGCTGGTGACTTAAGGCAAGTTACTGAAGTCTTTTAAACTTCCATTTCCTTATCTGCAAAGTGAAGATGACATAAAAAGCAGTTTCCTTGTAAGGGTGGTTTGAGGATCATTTGAACAAATGTATGTAAAATACTGCATAATGCCTGGCACATTTCTTGATTTTCTCAGATTTAAGTAGAATCATCTTGAGCTTCCATCTGCCAAAATGTGGTGGGAAGCCCATTATCAGTCACTTGGAAAGTCCCCTCCTGCCTTGGAGAATACAAGAACTGGAGGAGCTCAGATACATTAGAAAGGGGCCTCTACATCTCAACAGATGGTAGCCAGGGTTATCTTGAGCCATGCTTGTCAAGACTAAAGTGGACTACATGTTCTGAATGCAATAAAAAATTCTTATTTAGAGTAGAAACCCATTCTTCCTCTCTACCCTGTTTTTATCTTCTCTAGGTTTTTCCTCCAGCTTCATACCATATTGTCCCACATTTAGTTGTATAATACATATTATAACATCTGTGGTCTATCTATCATTCTCCCCAACTGAAGGCTCCTCAAAGGAAGGTAAAAAAAGGTCCCGTGTGTTGCTGTTTAGGTCACTCCGCACAGGTGCCCGGTGATGGCTAAGCACAGGCCCTCCAGTCTTGGGCCCTGGGCAGCGCTGTGACTGCCAGTGGAAGGGGCACCCTTTTCAAATGTGCACAGTCTTTATAAGACTATAGGCAGCCCCAATAGGAAACCCATGTTATAATTCTACTGCATTTTTCATGGCATCAAAGAGAGTTTCAAACACAAACTGGAGGAGGTGGGGAAAAGTCTGCGTAGAGTGCTTCAAAAAATAACAATCCTAATTTATTGTTTGAAATGTTTTCTGGTGAAGAGTAAAAAAAAAATAATGGACATAATACAGGGAACTGCTATAGACTAAATGTTTGTGTTCCCCCAAAATTTACATATTGAAAGGTAATTCCCAATGTGATGGCGTTTGGAGGAGGGCCCCTGCAAGGTGATTATTAGGTCATGGGGTCTGGGTGCTCAGGAATGGGATCAGTGCCTTTATAAAAGAGACCCTAGAGAGCTCCCTTTGAGGACACAGGAAGAAGAGAGTCACCAAGAGTCACCGAGACGCTGACTCTCACCAGACACAAATCTGCCGGCATCCTGATCATGCTTCACCGCCTTCAGAACTGTGAGAACTAAATGTTTGTTGTTTAAGCCACCAGTCTATGGTATTTTTTTTCCCCCACACAAGACATTTTATTATCTGAAAGAGAAAATGGCTGCCCCCAGAGAGAGGGAGCAGCCCAGTCTATGGCATTTTTGTTATAGCAACCTGAATGGGCTAAGACAGGAACTGAAGACAGTACTATAAAAATAGTGCTTTTTTAAAAAAAATCATTTCTAATCCACAGAAGACAGAAAAAAGCATTCAGATTTTATGGAAAAAGCAGACTCGAAGTGTTGTGTGATAATGAAATGTGCTTTTATACCTCTCGCATCTGCAACATATAAACTGACCGCTAGGTTTGTGCATTATTAGGGGTAATTAAGTGATTTGCCACCTAACATGACATTACCATATGATTCAGTGTTAGAAAAGCCTTTGTAGGCTTCCTTGCCAACACTGAGTCATCAGCAATATATGAGTCTTCTCTTTTTATGTCAGTGTTCCTGGAAATGAATTATTTTCTCAGTGTTTTGGTCATTGAGCTACAGTCATCAGTAAATCTTTTCTTTTCTCTTCCCACCAAGAACACTGATTATGGAGGGTAGGAGGTTCATTTCCAACTAATCTGGCATTTCCCTGCATGCAGAACAGGGAATAGCAGAGCCAGTAACCCCGCCTCATCAGGTGAAGAAATAAGTGATTGTAACTTAGTAGATATATTAAAAGTCATATATTTTTAAATGTTGCATTCTGCTCATGGTAAAACTTAATAGGTGTGTGATTTCTATTTGTCATTCAGTTTCTTCATTCTCAAACTAATTTCTAAGAATCTTTCCATGTCCCCTAAGCTACATGCACCCATTACACTTCAACCCACTAATAAATTAAGTCAAATATGTAAGCAAGAATCATCTCCAAATGTTTCCTAGTATGCAAGCTTTCTTTGGCCCTTTTGATCTGTATTTAATAAGTGTAACATTTACACTCTGTCTTGATACATTTATGACAATCACAATACATATTGTGACTAGATGAATGGAAGTAAGTTTATAAAGAACAAAACTGTCTTCAAGTATACATTGTCAAAATTCAGGAAAATTCCAAGCACAAAGAGGAATGGACACTCAAATTGATGTATTATTTTTAAATTTTGAAATATTTTAACTAAGACCGCTGGTTAATGAAAGTCAATAAGTAGTCTGTATTGCAGAGATAATTGTGATACAAAAGAATCAGTTAGTGCAAACCATAAATTGGAGGGAAATAAAATGTTTCTTCTGTTGAGGGCAATTTTTTCTGAAATATCAGAGGCATCTGAACTACCAACACAAAGTCTACAACAAAAGACATAAGTAAAAAAACCACAAAGGATTCAGAGCAAAATTTACTGCAGAGAAGGTGTAAAAACCAGATTATTTGCTTAGATTTATATTCCAAGTTCACAGTGTGGTTTGGGCAGTTTTGAGTTGATTATAAACCTGTTTTAGGGCCTATCTTAAATGGCTATCTGCACATTAAGCCTACTAATGTCCAGACTATCTTTGAAATAAAGTTTTAGAAAGCTTAATAATACCTCAAAGAGTAATATAAAGTTTTTATTATGCATATATAGTTATTGTTTAATTAAACAAGGAGGAGCCTTATGTACGAGACTTGACACTTGCAAACACACTAACTGTACTTAGAAGACAAAATTTGTGAGACTATTTTGAAATAAAAATGATTTCTCAGTCTTTGAAACATAAAGATTACTACTGAGGAAGATTCTGTGTAAATAATTTCGAATGAAGCACAGAAGGAAAAAAATTGTATTTAGTTTGGCATTCCCTAAAGGATTTTTTAAAAATATATTTTGGAGATTACATAAATCAGAATTTATGAGTTATTGTTTGAGTTTTTCAAATTCAACATATTATGGGGACAGTTGCAGAGATTGAGAAGAGGGAGAAAGGGATAAAAAGTGCAAAGAAGTAAGTAGTCCTCACTTAGCCAGCTCACCAAGTCTTTTGTGCATCACTGAGTCTAAGCCAGATCTAGTAAAGCTGTTGCCTGTCACAATATCCTTCAAACTCACAAGAACTCAGTTACTGAAGACCTAAGACAGATGTACCACGATTGAAACATATCCTGAAGAGCTCATGCTTCTGGGGATCAAGGATGCTCCAGATTTTATTGGATTCATTTTTATTTTATTCCCAGTCCTAATAAAGATATTCGTACTTAGGTAAGAGGATTCCTGGACTGGCTAAATAAGATTTCAAGAGTTCACATGTAATTGTTGGCATTTCAGTATATAGACTGGTTTGTATATTCCACTCCCTGCTTAAAAATGAAAAAGAGAGATAGGGACAGACAGACACACACCCAGAGAAACAGAGACTTAAAATTCAGTCACAAGTGATTCAAAGCAAAATAAAATCCATTCCCTTAAATACATACCAAGTGCATAAACCACCTATTGATTGACTCATTGATTGCTTGAAACTGATAGCTATGTTCTCCATGTGATTTGTGGTGGTATTTGTAATGTCCCACCCAGATGCCCACTCAGTGAAGGAACTACTGCTCCAGCTTCCATGGATTCTATCAACAGATGCCTAGAGCTATCAGTCTCTTAAGGAACTCTTAGATATAGAAAGTCTCCTCACCCAGAATCACCTTTTCCTGGAACAACTAATAAGTAATAATTTATTCTTGTGGGAGTATAAAGGACAGGCCATCCTGGCTTAATGGGGAAAAACTCTGAAGGACAATTCTCATTTCAGAGACCCTGAGGGGTTGACTGTGGCTGTCCTTGGGTCTGCATCACAGGTTGACTTCTGTTTTCCGCAGGTGTTGATCCCAAAGTCCTCAGTAAATAATCCATATGCCAAACTCAGTCTCAGAATATCCTTCCAGAATACCAAATGTGTCACCATGTTAAATTCTATTTAAATGTCCTTGTCTTACTAAACCAAAGTGAAAAAATGTGCCTCTTAAATAAAGGACATCCCATCTTTTCCTTTGAAAAGTATCCAGAATTCTTAAATTCATTGTCCACTGTAAGCTCTCAGTGTCTCTGCTTTGTGCTTCTCCTTGGGTAATGTAACAGAGAAAGTCATTACTGTGATTGACTTAGTTAAAGTAGGAAAGGAAATGTAGATGCCTTTACTGTTACCATTATAATAAAAGTGTTTTAATGTAATACAGAAAGGCATAAATCTCTCTAATCTGTATGGAAAGCTATACTGGGGAGTTTATGTATGAATGGCCTTACCAAGGATGGTCTATGTTACCAAAACTAAAGGGACTGATGAGCCTAAATCCACCCTCTAAACCTGAGCCTTTAAGATGACAAACAAGTTTGCAAACACAAACAGAATGAGAGGAAGGAAGGAAAGAAGGGAGAGAGGAAGAAAGTAATGAGAAGAGGAAAGGAACAAAAGAGAGATGGAAGAAGAAAAATAGAAAAGAAAGTACCAAAAATTCTGAAGCCTCACATTTCCCAAAGAAATCATATACGCAAATGCCTACAGAGTCAGAGAGTTGATGTACATGTGTGACATGTATGTATGACATACATGCGGCAAAATAGAGATTAAATGCCCCATCCAAAGTGAGCAGCTACTTTGAATAGCTCCCATCTATTGTTTTCCTGGAAGAAAATGGACATGGTATTGCCAGGTTATTTTTCAGAAGTTGGAAACTCAAAATTTTTATAAAGTTTTTTTATTTACAAAATGTTCTGCAAATCCAGAACAAATACCATTGCAGATCATATGTTGCTCTGGGGCTGCCTGTTTGCAATGCCTTTCAGAATGCTGATTTTAGTACAGTGGTGACCTTTTGTCACATATCTTTAAAGGTATATACAAATCAATTTGTGTGTCATATCGTATTTTAAATCATAAGAATTTCATTATTTAGCAGATATCCTGTGAAAAATGAATGACAATAAGTAATCTCAAAAATTTACATACTGTATAAACGTTTTTAAACAGAAAAAGTCTTCATGCTGTAATGAGATTACTTGGATAGGCCAATTTGAAAAGAATTACAATACATATGATGGAGATACAGTACAAACTTTTTTGTGTGTGAGTGTGTAAGAGAAAGAGAAGGGGATGGGCACCAGGTAAGGGGATATTTAACAAACCAAAGTATACCTCATGCAGAACATATCTCTTATTCTCTAGTTTTAAGGTGAACATCATCTCCAAAAATTCATTAACAGTAACTCATTAGTCTTGAACAAAAATTATCCATGACTCAGAGCAGCATATATTTTAAAAATTGAGATATAATTCACATGTCATAAAATTCACCCTTTTAAAGTGTGCAATTCGGTGCTTTTTTATATATTCACAAATTGTGCAACCATCACCACTATCTAATTCCAGAACACCTCATCACTCCTCCGAAAACTCATGCTTATTAGAAGTCACTCCCCATTTCTTCTCTTCCCAGACCTTGAAAACAACTAATCTACTTTCTGTCTCTATAGATTTGCCTATTCTGGACATTTCATATAAATGAAATCATACAATATTTTGCTTTTTGTGTCTGGCTTCTTTCACTTAGCACAATGCTTTCAAGGTTTATCTATGTTGTAGCATTAATCAATACTTCATTCTTATTTATGGCTGAACAATATTCCATTGAATGGACATACCACCTTTTATTTGTTTACTCATCAGTTGATGGCTATTGGGCATTTTGGCTAATCATCTGCTTTGAATATTTGTATACATGTTTATGTATGAACAGAAATTTTCATTTCTCTTGGGTATATACTTAGGTGTGAAATTGGTGGGTCAAACAGTAACTTTAACTATTAGAGAAACTGTCAAACTATGTTCCAAACTGGCTATACCATTTTACAATCCCACCATCAAGATATAAGGGTTCCAATTTCTTCACATCCATACCAACACTTACTATGGTCTGGTATTTTTTATTCTAGCCATCTTACTGGGTATAACTAATATCTCCACATCCATACCAACACTTACTATGGTCTGGTATTTTTTATTCTAGCCATCTTACTGGGTATAACTAATATCTCATTATGTTTTTGATCTGCATTTTCTTAATGACTAATGATGTTGAACATCTTTTTGTGTGCTTATTGGCTGTTGGTACATCTTTGAACAAATGTTTATTTAACTCCTTTGCCAATTTTTAATTGGGTTATTTGTCTTCTATTGTTGAAATAATGTATTGTTTTAAATGACAAAAAATTGATCTTTCATTGTCTTTTAAAGGGTCACATGAGTGGATGGCCCTCTTAGTTGTTGTTCTTGGAAAAAAAAAAGAAGAAACCCAATGCCCCAGGATTAGCTTTACATAATCTTTTTGGGCTCATCAAGACTGCTACATCATGTGAGATTTGGTGTGAGAAGTTAACAACAGGGGATGTGGTAGATCTATTTCCACAATGAGTCCCGAGGTTTTTAAGGTAGAGGGTCCAAACCTGGTTTTGAAGTTAGGGAGACCCACTGGGATGGATCAAGACCACAAGACCCAGTAGGGATAAAAGGAGCAAGGAGATGTCCAAAAAAAAATATTATCCTTGAGAAGGAAGGTGATGCACATTCAAGCATTTGTCTAAAAGGAGCAAGGAGATGTCCAAAAAATATTATCCTTAAGAAGGAAGGTGATGCACATTCAAGCATTTGTCTAAAGGTTCTTAGGAAAAGGCTACATTCAATCCAGTGGATTCTGGCAACCCTCTGCAAACAAACACTTAGGTTGAGTGAGTATAATTTGAGAGGGAAACAGCTGCAGTGTGAACTGGTAGTACACTAATCTTAAAGCTAAGGTGGCCATGTAATTTTGTTTTTAAATCCTGATATTTTTATTTTTTTATTGAAGTATCATTGATATACAATCTTACATTGATTTCAAGTTTATGACACAATGGTTCAACAGTTACCCGTATTATTAAATCCTCACACCAACTGGTGTGGTTACTATCTGTCAACACACGAAGATGTTACAGAATCACTGGCTATATTCTCCATGCTGTACTACCATCTCCGTGACCAACTTTTATTATGACTGAGAATTTGTGTGCTCTTTTATCCCCTTCACCCTCACACCCACCCTCCTCAGCCCCTCCACCAATCACTTCTCAGTATCTCTGAGACTACTACTATTTTGTTCATTTTGTTTTGTTTTGTTTTTTATATTCCACAAATAAGTGAAATCACATGGTACTTGTCTTTATCCACTTAGCTTATTTCACTTAGCATAATACCCTCTCAGTCCATCCACATTGTTGCAAATGGCAGGATTTCTTTTCTTTTTATGCTGAATAGTATTCCATTGTATCACATCTCCTTTATCCATTCATCTATTGATGGACACTTTGGTTGCTTCCATATCTTGGCTATTGTAAATACAGCAATAAACATAGGGATGCATATGACTTTTGAATCAGAGATTTTGTTTTCTTCAGGTAAATTCCTAGAACTGGAGTACTGGATCAAATATATTTCTAGTTTTGGTTTTTTGAGGAATCTCCCTACTGCTTTCCACAGCAGTTGTACCAATTTACATTCCCCCAACAGTGTAGAAGGGTTCCATTTCTCCACATTCTCACTAACACTTGTTATTTCCTTTGTTTTGGATAGTGGCCATTCTAACTGGTTTGAGGTGATATCTCATTATGGTATTGATTTACATTTCCCTGATGATTAGTGACGTGGAGCATCTTTTCATGTGCCTGTTAACCATCTGTATTTCTTCTCTGGAGAAATGTCTGTAAATGTCCTCCACCCACTTTTTAATCACGTTATTTGCTTTTTGGGTGTTCAGACACACGTTTTCTTTATATATTTTGGATGTTAACCCTTATCAGATGAATTATTTACAAATATATTCTCCATAATGTAGGTTGTCTTTTTGTTCTGATGGTGTCCTCTGCTGTACAGAAGATTTTTAGTTTGATGTAGTCTCACTTGTTCATTTTTTATTTTGTTTCCCTTGTGTAAGGAGATGTATCCAGGAAAAAACTGCTTTTGCTTATATTCAAGAGATATTTTTCCTATGTTTTCTTCCAAGAGTATAATGCTTTCATGTCTTAGATTTAGGACTTGGATGCATTTTGAGTTTACTTTTGTATATGGAGTCAAACAGTATTCCAGTTTCATTCTCTTGCATGTAGTTGTTCAGTTTTTCCAACACCAGTTATTGAAGAGACTGTCTTTTCCCCATTGTATATTCATGGCTCCTTTATCATATATGAACTGACCATATATGCACAGGTTTACATCTGGGCTCTCTATTCTGTTTCATTGAACTATACATCTGTTCTTGTGCCAGTTACTTCTGTAGCTTTGGTAGTATAGCTTGAAGTCAGTGAGTGTAATCTCCCCAGCTTTGTTCTTCTTTCTCAGGGTTGCTTTGGCTATTTGGGGTCTTTTGTGATTCTATATGAATTTTAGGATTATTTGCTCTAGTTCATTGAAAACTGCTGTTGATATTTTGATAAGGATTGCATTGAATCTGTAAATTGCTTTGGGCAGGATGGTCATTTTGACAATATTAATCCTTCTATCCATGAACATGGGACAGATTTCCATTTATTGGTGTCTTCTTTAATTTCTCTCATGAGTGTCTTACAGTTTTCAAATGTAGGTTGAAATACCTTGGTTAGGTTTATTCCTAGATATTTTATTCTTTTTGATAAAACTGTAAATGGAATTGAGTTTCTGATTTCTCTTTCTACTACTTCATTGTTAGTATAAAGGAACACAACAGAATTCTGTGTATTAATTTTGTATTGTACAACTTTGCTGAATTCAGTTATTAGGTAACTAGCTTTTTGGTGAAGTTTAATAGTTTTCTATGTACAGTATCCTCTCATCTGCAAACAGAGTTTAACTTCTTCCTTACCAATTTGGATGCCTTTTATCTCTGTGTTGTTTGATTGCCATGGCTAGGGCCTCCAGTACTATGTTGAATAAAAGTGGTGAGAGTGGACATTCTTGCCTTTTTCCTTATCTTAGAGGAAAAGCTTTCAGTTTCTTGCCATTGAGTATGATGTTAGCTATGGGTTTGTCATATATGGCCTTTATTATGTTGAGGTATATACCCTCTGTACCATTATGTTGAGGTACATGCCTTCTATACCATTTTGTTGAGAGTTTTTACCATGAATGGATGTTGAATTTTGTCAAATGCATTTTCAACATCTATTCAGATGATCATGTGGCTTTTATCTTTTTTTTAATAAGGTATACAATATTGACTGATTTAAAAATAATATATCATCCTTGCATCTCTGGAATAAAACCCACTTGGTCACTGCAGATGATCCTTTGGATGTATTTTTGAATTTGGTTTGCTAGTATTTTGTTGAGAAATTTTACATCTATGTTCACTAAGGATATTGGTCTATAATTTTCTTTTTTGTGGTATCTTTGTCTGGTTTTGGTATTAGGGTGATGCTGGCTTCATAGAATGAGTTTGAAAGTATTGCCTCCTCTTCTATTTTTTGGAACACTTTAAGGAAGATGGGTATTAGGTCTTCTTTAAACGTTTGATAGAATTCAACTGTGAAGCCATCTGGGAAGGGAGTTTTGTTCATAGGTAGTTTTTTGATTACCAACTCAATTTTATTACTGGCGATTGATCTGTTCAGATTTTCTGATTCTTTCTGTGTCAACATTGGAAGTTGTATTTTCTAGGAATTTGTCCATTTCTTCTTGGTTGTCTCATTTTTTGGCATATACTTTTTCATAGAATTCTCTAATACTTTGTATTTCTGTGGTATCCATTGTGACTATTTCTTTTTCATTTCTGTTTATTTGTGTTTTCTCTCTTTTGTTTTGTGATAAGTCTGGCTAGGTATTTGTCTACTTTGTTTATTTCCTCTAAGAGCCAGCTCTTGCTTTCATTGATTTCTGCTATTGTTTTATCCTTCTCTACTTTATTTCTTCCCTGATCTTTACTGTGACCTCCTTTCACAAACTTTGGGTTTCATTTGTTGTTTTTTTCTAGTCTTTTTAATTGTGAGTTTAGACAGTTTATTTGAGAGTGTTCTTGTTTCTTGAGGTAAGCCTATATTGCTATGTACTTACCTCTCAGAACTGCTCTTGCGGTGTCCCACAAATGCTAGACTGTTCTATTTTTGTTTTCACTTGTCTTGGTGAATTGCTTGATTTCTGTTTTGATTTGTTCCTTGATCCATTGATTATTTAGAAGTATGTTGTTTAGCCTCCATGTGTTCATGGGCTTTTTAGTTTTCTTCACATATTTCTAGTTTTACACTGTTGTGGTCCAAGTAGTTGCTTGATACAATTTCAATCTCTTTGAATTTATTGAGGTTCTCTTTGTGGCTTAGCATGTGATCTATTTTGGAGAACATTCCACACACAGTTGAGAAAAATGTGTATCCTGTTACTTTTGGGTAGAATGTTCTGTATATATCTGTTAAGTCCATCTGATCTAAAGTGTTGTTCAGTGCCTGTTTCCTTATTTATTTTCTGTCTGGATGATATGTCCACTGATGTAAATGGTGTATTAAAGTCTCTGAGTATAAATGAGTTGCAGTCTACTTCCCTCTTTAATCCTTTAAGTATTTGTTTTACATATTTAGGTGCTTCTATGTTGGGTGCATAGATATTTATAATTGTTATATCCTCTTGTTGGACTATTAACTTTATCCTTATATAATATCCTTTGTCTCATTATTTTCTGTTTTTGAAGTCTATGTTATCTTATATAAGTATGGCTACGCCTGCTATTTTCTCCCTGGTATTTGCATAAGATATTTTTTTTCCATTCCTTGAGTTTCAGTCTGTGTGTACCTTTGGGTCTGAAATTAGTCTCTGTAGGCAGCATAAGAAGGTTCTTTTTTCTTTGTCCATTCTTCCATCCTTTGTCTTTTGACTGGTGCATTCAGTCCACTTACATTTAAGGTAATTATTGATAGGTATGTACTTATTGCCATTTTATTAATTATTTTCTGATTGTTTTTGTAGTTTCCCTCTGTTCATTTCTTGCTTTCTTATTCTCTTCTCTTGTTATTTCTCTGTTTTATTTTTATTTTTTGTGTGTCTATTACAGGCTTTAGGTTTGTGGTTACCATAAGGTTCATGGATAGCTACCTAACTACATAACAGTCTATATTAAGTTGATGATTGCTCTATTTCAAACACAATCTAAAAGTACTTCTTTTCTTCTTCTTCCTCCATACTTTATTAGATGCACTTCATAATCTGCACTTCTTTTGTATCCCTTGAGTGAATTTGTGTATAGTTGGTTTTACTTCTTTTGTTCTTTTTTTTTTTTAATTTCATACTTCCTTGGAAGTAATTGGTGTACAACTTTTACTGTCAGTTTGCTTTCACTAGCAAAAACTATTTAGCCTTAGGAACATTTCCATCCACAGAGGTCCCCTTAACATATCCTGTAATGGCCATTTAGTGGTTATAAATTCCTTCAGCCTTCATTTATCTGGAAAATGTTTAGTCTCTCCTTCAAATTTGAATGATAATCTTGCTGGGTAGGGGATTCTTGGTTGAAAGTCCTTCTGTTTCAATAAATTAAATATTTCATGCCACTCCCTTCTGGCCTATACAGTTTCTGCTCAAAAGTCTGCTGATAGTCTGATGGGGTTGCCCTTATAAGCAATCTTTTTTCTCTCTCTGACTGCTTTCAATACCTTCTCCTTATCCTTAATACTTGTCATTTTAATTATTATACATCTTGGTGTTCTCTTCCTGGGGTTCCTTTGTTTGCGGCACTCTGCAGTTCCATGTCCTGGGTGTTTGTTTCCTTCCTCAGATTGGGGAAGTTTTTAACAATTATTTCTTCAAAGAGAAATATAATTTCTTCAAAGAAAAAATCATTTCTTTTTTGCTCTCTTCTCCTTCTGGTCCCTATTATAAGAATGTTGTTTTGTTTGGAGTTGTCACACAGCTCTCTTAGCATTCTTTCATTTCTAGAAATTCTTTAATCTTTCTGCTTTATTGTTTTCCTGTTCTCTAATTTTCATCTCATTGATTGTCACCTCTATTGAAGCTATCTATAATTCATTCCATCCATTGTATATTTCATTTCAGTTAACTGTATTCTTCAGCACTGAGTGGTTCTTTTTTAGCTCTGGTATTTCTTTGTTGAAGTCCTCACTGAGATTGCCAATTCTTTTCTGCAGATCAGTGAATATATTTATGCCTGTCACTTAGAAATCTTGAGCAAAGAGATTGGTGATCTCTGTTTCATTTAGCCCTCTTTTTGGTGTCTTATCCTGTACTTTTGTTATCCTCCGCCTCATTTTGCCAGGGTTTTTGTGTTTCTTTTTTTGTATTAGATGGATCTGCTATGCTTCCTGGCCTAGAGAGTAATGGCTTTATGAAGAAGGCATCCTATGGCGCCCAGTAGCTCAAGACGCTTTACTCTCCAGTGCCTGGTTCTCCTTTGCAGCAGAGCCCCAGTTGCTGTTGGCAGGCTATGGGTGGGCTGCCTTTCTGTCTGTCTTCTGGCAATGGTCTATCTCAGTCTGCTGCAGACAGCAGTTCACCTCAGTGGGCCCTTTTTGAGCAGAGCAGCAGCACTTCTATTGGGATTGTTGTGGGCCTGTCCTGCAGGGATGGCAAAGCTGCTGGGCAAACAGGGTGAGTGGCAAGGCCAGGTGGCTCTGGGGCAGTTTTGGAGCAGCCACACAGCAGGGAGGTGTGCGGGCATGCAGTCACACATTTTCACTGTGACAGAGGAGCGCCCATCACCAGGCTGGGCCACCTTCAAGGAGGAAGGAGCACTTGGAGCTGGCTCCTGCTCTGCCTCCCCAGTTGAGCTGCGACTCGGGTGAGAAAGCTGTGAAAGTGTCATTCTGCCTTCCAGGGAGCAAAGTCTGACACTGCTGGGCCAAGCAGGTGTGGGGTCAGTGTACAAGGAAATAAGTGCATTGGGGCTGAGATATCAGAAAGGGGGATGGAGAATTTGGGGCTCCCAAGAGTGCCCAATTTGTTGGGCTGAGGGAGGGCTGGGGAGGTGTCACCGACCTGCCCTTTCTCCTTCAGAGAGACCTCCATTCAACCCTCTCCCCTCTGGCACCCCTCCCACTGCTGGCAAATCTTTCAAACTACCACTTCTGCTTTGGATCTCAATGGGACCACCTGTCCTCCGCAAGCAGCAGGAGTCTCAGCATCTCAGAGTGCTCCAACTCTCCAGCCCCGTAATCACCAATACCCATTGCAATGTGGACTCATGTTCCCAGAGCCATTCTCCAGGGCCAGGTGTGCAGAGTTCCTAAGCACCTATCTCCTCCCCAGTCCATTCCTCTCCTCCCACCTGTGGGTTGGGATGGGAGAAGTGTTGAAGTCCCAACTGATCATGGCTCTGATACTTTCCCCTTCTCCGTGTGGTCTTCTCTTCTTCACCAAGTGTAGGGGGTCTGGTCTGCAGTCTTCAGGTCATTTTCAGGGTTAGTTGTGTTTGCTATCATTGCTTCCTTGGTTTGTGTGTGGGAAGAGGCTTCTGCCTGGCCTTCCTAACTGGCCATCTTTCTTCCCCCTCCATCTTATGATATGTTTAAATAGGAAAAAGGTGCTGTCAATAATTCACAGGGACAGTAGGAAAATATTTGTCTTTTTGCAACGATGTTCCTGCCTGTTGGGAACACTTCTGGCTTCCAAAGTGCTACATGCTTAAGACAACACTGCAAAAGGAGAAGCCTCTGGCAATCACTGAAGAAACTGTTGGTGACAGTGACTGCACATGGAGGTAAATGCCAATGGCAGGCTAAACTTTGTTATTCACCTGGCATTTGGAAGCAGGAGGGACTCAGCTTTCTGTTCAAAGGCTTATTTGCCCACTTTATGGTACCTGAATTTTCAGATTAAACTATGTTGATTTTTGCATAGGTGCCAAATTCATAGTTAAAAAAAATACTTGGTGCATTTACAGCAGTTCCTAAACAATGTATTGTCTATTAAATGTTTGTATTTTATGTATCCCTTTATATTTTTCCAACTTTGAGCATTTCCAAGCAATTTTGGTCAATTAATCCAAAAGTTCATGCATCTTAATTTTCTATTTTTAGTTCATATTTCCCAAAGTAAAATACTTTATATGTGATTTATCAAGTTTTCCCTCTTTTGAATACATTTCTATTATTGTAATTACATTCTTTTTAAGGTCTTATCTAACACAGTTTCTCTAGCTTCATTAAGATATAATTGACATAGAACATTGTGTAAGTTTAGGTGTAAACTTGATGATTTGTTACACATACATATCTTAAAGTTACCGTAATAAATTTAGTTAATACCTTCATCAGCTCACATAATTATGTTTCATTTTTGTGGTGAGAACATTTGATATCTATTCTCTAAGTAATTTTCAAGCATACAATACAATATTGTTAACTATAGTTACCATTATATATATTAGACCCCTAGAACTTACTCATCTTACAACTGAAATTGTGTACACTTTGACCAGTATCTCCTCTTCCCCCTGTCACCCATCAATCCACCCCAGCCCCTGGCAACCACCATTCTATCTATTCTCTATTTGGCTTTTTCAGATTCAACATATAAGTGAGATCATACAGTGTTTGTCTTTATCTAATTTATTTCACTTAGCAAAATGACTTCTAAGTCTATCCATGTTGTTACAAATGGCAGGATTTCCTCCTTTTTATGGCTAAATAATATTCCATTATGTATGTGTGTGTATATATGTAAAGTACATTTTCTTTGTGAAAAGACACTAAAATTGTTATTATCGTGATATATATAATCTAAAAAGAAATATTTCCTGTAACAAATTGCAATACTTTTAACAGAAAATGCTTCATTTATATCTCTTAAATTCAAAAGTGACTGAATTATAGCATAATTCTTAAACTTTCATTGCTAGAATTTTTTTTGAGAGGGTATCTCTCATATTTATTGATCAAATGGTTGTTAACAACAATAAAATTCTGTATAGGGGACTCAATGCACAATCATTAATCAACCCCAAGCCTAATTCTCAACAGTCTCCAATCTTCTGAAGCATAACGAATAAGTTCTTACATGGTGAACAAATTCTTACATATTGAATAAGTTCTTACTTGGTGCATTGCTAGAATTTTTAAGAATTTTAATTTTTTTTTCAATTTCCATAATCTTGGGATCATGACTATTCATTTTACCTAATTCCCCTTGCATAATGCAATTTACCTAAGTAATGAAATTTGCTCTCAAATGCTCTCTTTTCCTCTATTTTAAAAGTAGTGTTTAAGTGAAGAACTGAAGGTACTCATGAGCCCTCCATCCTACAAAGGAAATACCACTGTTCAGAGTCCTTTGTCTTTTAATTATAATCTCTGTTGTAGGAAAAGTGTCACCATAGCCAAAGCACCAGTCTTCACAATTTTATAAAGCATGACACATGGATCACAATGGTCCCTCTGTGTCAAGAATGCTATATTTTGTCTATAGCCTTTCACACTTCACTGGTAACTATCTCAGGTATATAGATAAAGAAACTAGAAAGCAAGATGAAACACTACCAGTGCCAGATTGCCAAGGCTGATATGTGCTTAGCTAAAGCAGAAGTCCTCTGAAGTATAAAGATATGCACACCAGATTTGGGATGATCTTATTTAAAGATTACTTCAATTCTCTTCTTTTTCGGTAGCTAAGCAGGGCACCAATTGCTTTCTGCTATTCCATTCAGTTCATCTTTCTTGCTGAAATTGATTTGGGACACCCATATGCTGCTGACTCCGATGAGTTCATTGGACACAATCTAGGTCACAGGTTCCTACAAAATGGGCCTGAGCATATCTAGCACCCAAACATTTCAGGAGTCTCAACACTTGTTTAATAAACTCCAGGACAATAATGATTTTCTGAAGGTTTAATTGAACATTTTGAACCTTCAAAAAATACCAACAACACCAGTGTATCAGGATATTTCACAGCTTTACCAAAATTCCCATATCTTCTACTCTACTGAAACAAGTGAAACTTTTCAGGATATTTCTACTTATGTACAGAAGAACCCCACTCATGGAGGTGACTCCAGTACAAGCAAAACCAAAGCTCTCTGTCAAACTCAGTGATTCTCCAGAGAGCACTAGTTGTCTTGGAAATCATCCAACTTTGCACTGACATAGTGACCATTGCTGTGATCTTCTAAGCAGTAGTTTGGGTGCACAGCAAACACAGAAGTTCAAGAATGGCTCATGCTGGGCTGTTTTGGGTTTCAAGATCAATAGAAGATTGCCATTCTCTGTTGGTGACATAGAGAGTAACACTCTGCATTGATCCTGGAGAATGTGAAGCCCAGGCTTTGAACTGCCTGGCACAGGACCCCATCTCACTGTGATTAGGGACAGGAGGTGACACATGGCTCCAACCAGCTCTTCTCTGATTCCTTCAGGATGCACCCAAAGTTTTCCTTTTTTCATTATTTTTTGGGGGGATGGGGAGGATAGGTAGTAAGAATTAGGCTTTGCCAACCTTTGTGCAACTTACTGATGTATTACACAAATTAGCATGTGCCATTATTTTGATAGTAAACTTACTCAGTTCCCCTGAACTTTATTTTTCATATCTAAATTGTAAAATAACAAGTACTTTGAAATATAATTCAGTGTATGACATTGTGAGCTCTTCATGAAATCTCAGTCATTTACATTTGTACTCCATTCACAGACAACTTTTTTTGGACTTGATCGTTTGCAATGGAGCCAATCCTTCCATTTCACTGATGCTTTATTTATTCAGTATATGCTGTGTTTGTAGGCAAACATGGACTCTGAAGACTTGGAACCCACTCTTGCTAAGATCTGTAGTTCCATTTCTTATGTCACTGCTTAGCAGTGGTCCTTAATATACCATATACAGAGGGTCAAGACTTAAAGGGATTGAGTATATATATATGTCCTAGGCCTCCTGACCATGCCTCCTTGAGGTTGTCTATAATTCCTATTTGCCCACATGACATGGATGCCATAAAGGACATTAACATTTCTTACCACAGTCAGAGCTGAATGAAGCAATATTCAAGAAACACGCAAAGCTTCAAGGTAGTGTGTCCTCAGTGTGCTGTGACTAGATACGATGATTTACAGGGTTGCTGCCTTAGTGTCTATCATAATAAAATGAGGACTTTCAGTGAATCATCAGTTTTAATTACACTTCCTTCCTCCATAAGGGAGTATAGAGTGTTTTAGTTTGTTAGTTTTAGTTGGGACACTCATATGCTATTGCTCACAGTGTGACAAAATGCATAGTTTGCATTGGAAGAAGAATGTGAGCATTTGGGGTGTTTTGGACTAGGCTTCAAGCTGTCTAAGGGAATGCTCCTCTAGCACTAGGGTTGTGCACACCAGAAATGGCATATCACAGTGGAGACAAGAGAAGGCAGCCCAGCTTGAGTTGCTGTTTTAATACAAAATATTCTCTTGGCTTTCTTTCTTCTTTAAATCATTTTTTATTTCTAATATCCAAAGTATTATATATATCTCAAGCAATTATTAGGAAATTTATATGAGAAAAAATGAAAGAATACTCATGATTTCACATGCCAAGAGAACTACCATAAACACTTTAAAGTGTGTGCTTCTGGCCCTTTCCTAAAATCATATTAAATGGCCGAATAGAATTCCATTTATGACTATGTCAGAATTAAGCACGTTGGTTAAGATGCGGTATTTTGGAGGCAGGCTATCTGGAATCAAATCTTGGTCTTACCCTTTATTTAAATCTCTGGGCAATTCACTTTGCTTCACTATGCTACAGTTTCCTAATTCATAAAATAAGGGTAATAGCAGTTCTTACCATGTAGGATTGCAGCAAATATTAAATGCACTACTATTTGTAAAGTACTTAGAACAGTGTTGAACCATTATAAATATGATATAATAACTCTCAGTATCATTGTCCTATTACTATAATTATTGGACATTTCCTGTCTTATAAACAATGCTATAATAAACTTCCTAGAAATTAAATCTTGAGCACAGCTTTTTTTTTCAAGGATTCCAATGGAAAATAAACATAATCGACAGTCTCAGATATAATTTAATCCCAAACTTGCAATATCAAAATCTATATGGACTAGACAACTACAAAAATGGTGAATCAGACTTGTTTAAGACAATAAGGAGACATGGGTCAGTGTCTGAACTACCCATCTTAAAGGAATTTGAATTTAACACAACCCACCATCCCCCAGAAAGCAAACCAAATCAAACCAAAACATGCAGCCTAAACAAAACACATCGGTGGGTTGTCCCTCAGGCCACCAATATGCAATTCTTGATCTGGTCTACACCCTCATTTTTAAAAATTTTGTTGAAATGTAATTGACATATTGTATTCATTTTAGGTGTACAAAGTAATGAGTTGATATATGAATATATTGTGAAATGATGACAATAAGCTTAGTTAACATCCATCACCACAAAAAGTTACAAATCTTCTTCCTTGAGATGAGAACTTTTAAGATCTACTCTCTTAGCAACTTCCATTGAGCACACATCCTTATGTCCTTAGGATAGATTCCTAGGCGTTGGAACTGCTGGATGTAAAGCTATGCACATTTTGAATGCTTTAGAAACTTACTACCAATATTCTTCCCAAAAAGTTAGTATCACTTTATATCGTCATGAAACAAAAAAATTTTGTCTTATGCATTTAATATATATTTCTTTTATTATTTCTTTCAATTACTGTTTAGTTCTGTACTCCTTGCACCCAGAATAATGTTTAGCACAAAGTAGATGATTGAATAGGCACAAAAATGTGTGTATGGGCTTACTGAATATATTTATGTATACATGTGCATATGTACATGTCTCTACATACACACACACATACACACAGAGTACATGAATTGTCTGTTCCTATTTTCATATCTCTTTTTAACAATGGGCACACCAGGATTTTGGAGTGAGAAAAATCCATTTTGGACATACCAGCTGAGCAACTCTATATTTAGGAGAGGAAACAACTTGCTCAGGACAATTCATAAATAGCTGCCATTAACTTTCCCACTTCTTATGTGTGTAGATTTGTCTACACGGTTGTGTCTTCCCCTGTGGCTCATAACATCTGTGGCCATTACCACTGGAGTCCCACACTGAAAAATATGTTACCTTATTTATAGTTAAGTCACAGCACACCACTTACTACTTGTGTAATCTTAGGCAAGTGAAATAGTCCCTTGGAATTTCAGTTTTCCTGTTTGTAAAATGAGGAAAATAACACTTAACCCATATACGTCATAAGATTGTTATGAAGGGGGTTTTGGAAAAGTGTGAACTGCTTTGGAAATACAGAAGAGCATCCCATTTACCTTGATAAGGGTCACTAATTATCCCGTGGATTGCTTTCTTTGAGGACAGTGACAGAGTTGGGTACACTCTCCTCTCTTCCAGATTGCCCACTGCTGGCCATATATTGAGTTTCTTTAAAAAATAATAATGATGTTAAATTGAGTTAAATGATTCCAAGCATTTGGCATTTTATATAAACTCCAGTACTTTGACTCAAGCTATTTCTAGGACTTAATTTTTGTCATGGACTAATCAATAAACTCTAGCCAGATGTTCATATTTCAGTCTTTTCCTTCAATGTGTGTGTATCTTGCCTATTTCCATGTTCCTAATTAAACAAAATGAATGGACACAAAGGAATTAAAAAGGCCTCAAATAAGCAGTGTAATTCTGGGGGGTGGAGGGAAAAGTACAGAAGAAATAATGTATTGTCTATGTTTTTACTCTGAATTTAAAAAAAGTCATGCTGTGGTTTGTCATATTACCGCACTGCACAATAATGGGAATTAGTTTCATATATATACATGTATTTTTTTAATATTTCTGCTGCAAACTTTAAGAAATACTCAAATCTGGGGCCATGAAAGAATAAGATGAAAACCTGAGCCAATTCCAAACTGGTCTAGCTTGCCTATTTCTTATGCAATTGTAGTTTGACCTTTCAGTTATTGAATTTTAGCCTTTTTAGCTATTGAATTTTAGCCAGCTCCACAACAAATTACAATTAAAGTCAAATAGTCTTCTAGAACTAGAAAACCTGGTAGTTCTGAAAGGCACAGACCAAGTAAATGAGGTTTCCAGGTACCCCAAGTCCCCAGGGTGTAGGCACCCTTTCCATCATGTCCATGTCCTGAGGCAGGTCTCAAGTAGGAAAAGGAGTTTTAGGTCACAAAAGAAAAGAACAAACAAGATTTTTCTGAAAGTAACTGTGCTATATTCACCTGCAGGCTCCTTACTAAGGCAGAGAGAACACATCAGATTGTCATTTGTTCTCCCCGCAAAGGGACTGCCGTAATGTCACTGAGCCGGGCAGTAATGACAAGGCTACTGACAGCTGTCACCTGTTGCTCACTATAACGGCGGCCTCGGAACACAGGGTTACGGAAGACGACTTTTACTCTCCTCCTCTTGTCACTTCCTCCCCACTCAACTTTCCCATCCCTTGGCTCTTCTTGAAAACCTATTTAAAGAGAGAAAAATTAACAATACCCTATGTTCTATGATTATATTTCTTTCAATTTGGCTGACATCCTAACACCTCAATCCATGAGCCATTCAAAATGATCAACTACCAAAGGTCAGTTCTGGCCAGTACTGAAATGGGACTCATCCAACAAAAATAGAAAGGTGGTCAGGTACTGTCTGGGGAAATTGAGTACTTCTCAGGATCTATTCCTTAGAGCAGTGTTTGGGTCACTGTGTCATGGAAGGTGCTGTCTTTCCAATGAGAGAAAGAGGCAAAGTCCTGGTCACTGGAAAAATTGCAAACATCTTTCTCAAATGGAGATGAGCCCTGGATAATTATGAATGATGCAACTCCCCTTTTTGTACCAGGTAAGATTCTTAATCTTCCCGAATTGCATGCTAGGTGTTTTTGTTTGCTATTGTTTAAGTGAAAGGGGGTTCCCCTTGCATGACTACTACAAGCATAACATTAAAACTTTGTTGTTTCATTAGGAATGATTGATAAAATGACACAGGAAAAGAAGTAGAAAATAAAAGGAGAAAAAGGCTGTTTTATTTCTGTGATTTTCAGCTTTGTAGATTACAAGGAACTCTTCAGTACTTCAAATAAAATTGAGGTTCTCCCATGCCAGATACAGTTTTTAACCCTGCCCAGATTTGTTTGGTTTACCCTGCCCTCTGGACTTCAACTGCTCACTCAATGGACTGCCTCAGCTGCCCTGGCCTTAGGTACCAATGCTATGTCTCCAGGTCCACAGGGTGAGAACTGGATGTCAGAGCCACCTTCAGGCAGCCTGCTGTGTCAGAACCCACTACAGATAAGGTCTAGTCAGACAGACCCAAGCTCACAAGGTCAGCTCTAGTTTCTCCTATGACTTCTAGACCCAGATGATAGGAGAAGATATGCCTCAAAGACCAGAGAGCCTAACCTGGACAGGTTGAACTTTGACAAGTGAAAATCAAGAAACAGGAATGCACCAGCAGATGAACTCCTTTGCCTTCATGTCCCTGACAGACTGTTCTGGATACAGTGTGCACAAGAAGATGCCTTGTAGGCACAGCTGTGTGTATGCATGTGCATGTGTGTGTGTCTAAAGCTATGGCCAGCTCAGAACTTTACAAGCCACTTTTCATTTTTCTTTCTTTCCTGCTTCACTTCTCTTTTTCCCTTACTCTTTGGTTCTGAGATTTTACCTCCCAATAAAGTGCCCAAAAATGTCTCATTAAAATCATCATCATCTCATGAAACCCAAAGGGTACCAGCAGCCTCAGGAAATGCTGGAACCAGGACCTGGAAGGCTAGGAGGAACCAAGAGTGGTACTTTTCATCTCTTGTTCTTCTTCTCTCTGTGATTCATCTGTTTTGTTGTATCCAACTTGACCATCAATACTCCCAGTTCACTTCTCTGACCAAGGAACAATTCAACTGAATAACAATTACCGAGTCTCAATTCCAAGTTTCCAGGAGAGAGTAGCTCTGATCAGGCCAGTTTGAAAAGTTCTCCTTTCCTGGTACTGAAATCTCTGGCCAGCAGGGTGGAGCCATGTACTGCACACATAGCTGTCATGGTCTGCCTGCCCATGAGGGGATAACAATTTCAGAGCAACTGGGCTATAACAAGTTAAGCAGATAACCCCAAAACATGTATCTACATTTGAGATAAGTATAAGTGTTTCTGGCCTTTTTATTAACTATTATTGTTGTAAGAATACCTACCAGGAGTTCCATCCTCCTAATAGATTCTCAAGCATACAATATAGTACTGTTATCTACAGGCAATGTTGTACAGAAGAACTTTAGAACTTACTCATTTTGCATAACTGAAACTTTATACCTATAATTAGCAACCCCTAACTTCTCCCTCCCCTAGACCCTGGCAACCACCATTCTCTGCTTTTTTGAGTTTGAGTATTTTAGGTACCCCGTATAAGTGGAACCATGCACTATTTGTCCTTCTGTGACTGGTTTATTTCACCTAACATGATGTCCTCAAGGCTCAGCCATGTTGTTACTTACATACTGCAGGGTTTTTTCTTTGTGTTTGTCTTATAGATGGGAAAACTAAAGGTGCAAAAGGTTGACTGCCTAGAGTAAAGTAGAAAAAGCAGGATTTGACCCAAATATTTTGAGTATAAATTCTGTATTTTTTCAGTCTACTACCTAAGCAGTCTGGAAGCTCATTAGAGAGGATGATCATCAAAATTTTGGAAATAGCTTATCTGGAAAGGGTTATATAATAATATACTAGCATTAATTTTTGTAGATAACTAGCTTAAGTTCTTTAAAAGAGCTTAGAGTTGGGCCTTGAGGAAATATATCATGACTGGTTCTGTAAATTTGGGAGGCAGAACAAGCAGAAATCTCCAGTGGAATTTGATGAAGAGAAGATACAAAGGTAGAAAGATAGTTGTAAAAACAAAGAGGCAGTTGTTTAAAAGAAAAGTAAGACAAGTCATCATCTATTTACTATTTAATGGGACCTTATCCAAGAAAATAACAGCATCTATGTGTAACAACAGCAGTCTATGCTTCTTCCAAATATAAAATCCTAAATTTAGGAGATGAGGAAAGTTTACTTTGTGTCTCTAAGGCATGACACCTGATTTCCATTAAGTGCATTGCCTGATTCTTTTGAGCATACGCTGATCATTTATAAGCTCTGGGCAAAGTCAAGGCCACTTGTGGACCAATGCTTATTTTCACAGTTGACATATACCATAGCTACCTGACTTCAAACACTGGGATGATGGTTCTTTACAAAAATATCCAGGCATTTTGATGTATAATGCCAAACATCTGGGTATTTGGGTATACATTCAATTGATTATTTTAAATTTTGGTTTTCATATTTTAAAACCTTATTAATAGTCTCTAAGAAAGTGCCCTAATTCAATTTTTAAAATATGGAATATCAGTCTTTGTCTACCTTGACTCTGGCCTACTCTTTCCTTGTAGAGTATTCAAATAAAACTTCCACTAAAAAACAAATGACATAAAATGTGGAATATAATTTTATTTATATATTTAATATATATTGCTATGAGCAACAGCCTAAGACTTAGTAAACATGATTTTGGCTGTCAGCACTTTGTGTACCAAAAGAGTATTAAACTAAATCCCACCTCAGAGGCTTGTATACTCACAAAGAATATTCATTAATATTTAAAAATCAATTGGTCCTTTAAAATCAATGTGTTGAGTAAATCTATGTTGCTCTTCTAAAGATCCAAGTACACACATACAACATGTATGCATACATATATACACATATACATACAAGTTGGCCAAACTCCCTTGGATAGTCATTGCTAGAACAAGACATTAGTCCTACATTCTTGGTAGAATTTATCTTAATCAGGAGGTTGGTCTGCCCTCAAACAATGAGAAAAGATCATGGTCACCCCAGAGTGGGGAAAGAATGCTGACTGTGTATTTTGCTATCATTTAGGAAGACACAATAGTGATTTTTACATGAGATAGTGAATGAAAGACGCTTCAAGCTGCTGGACTGAAATACTGCAGGAGCACAGGTTATGAAGGCAAAACTGCCTTTTGGTGGCTTGTACTCTAAGACTTGTTAAAAGAATGCAACCAAGCAAAAATAAATGCTAATTTATTTGAGTAGAAATGCAACTGAGCAAAAATAAATGCAAGATGCTTTCTGGTACTACTAAATACATCTGAACTCAGCACACAATAATTAGTGATGAAATTTAAAAAGGGAAAGGCACTGGGGAGGATGGGTGGGAAGGGAGGGATAAGGGCAGGGACAAAGAAAGGGGGCATTACGATTAGCATGTATAATGTGGGGGTGGCACGGGGAGGGCTGTACAACACAGAGAAGACAAGTAGGGATTCTACAGCATCTTACTATGCTGATGGACAGTGACTTAATGAGGTTTGTGGGGGGGACATGGTAAAGGGGTGTTCTTCATGTAATTATAGATTAATGATAAAATTTTAAAAATAAAAAATAAAAAAATAAAAGAAATAAAAGAAACCAAAAATCTGGGGAAAAAAAGCAGTATTAGTTTGAAAATTCAAATTTTCCTCTTTTAGATAAAAAAGAAGACTGGATTTTTTAAAATGGAGGCCATCAGTGTATGATATATTATGGCACATTTATTGTTGTTAAATTATAAACTGAACAATGACTAATCTTACGCTTGCTTACCTAGCATAGAGTTATTTTTATAATGAACAGTTTACATTTAATATGATATAACAAGGTGAGTGGAGGCCTAATATTATACAGCTGAATTTACTAGCAATTTTATGTTGTATTTGCTTTCAGAATTTTCTCCTAATTACATAAATAGATAGGACTGGATACAGAGACAACACAATGTGAATTATGAGCAAAAAAATCACACATAAAAGAGTGTTTTTCATTTAAATTGTTTTGCTTTTTAGCCAGCTTGACTTACTCAAAAGCAATAGAAGACCCTTGACTTCATTTCTGTTTCAAAGCACAATCACCACTTAACATCTGTTTTTCTGGGCAGTTGAAACTGTCTTGCTGACTGCATGACATCGGATGAATGTTTAAAAGACCACTGAGTAATATGCAATTTCATTTGAGACAGGTAATATCATGTCAGTTTGAAGTAACTGTGAATAGTCCTTCCCAAATATTTCTAATGCCATTTGATAGGTGTCACTGACTTTTATGAAAACTACTGAGCCACTTCCTTTTTTGACTGTGTTTGGAATTACTGAGCAGATCTCTTTCCTGGCCTCTGGCAGACACTTGTGATGTAAATAAGTTCATATGGCTGGCTGGAAAGGAAAAAGGTGTGTATTACTAGTCCCAGTACATCAAAGAGGTGTGCACGGTCTCAACAAAAATTAAGAACAGGAGTGCCTTAGAGAGACACCTTGTGATATTTCTGCAGATCATGGCCTGCCTTGAGGAATGCTTTCCTCTCAGCTCTCCTTCCTGTCTCCACCTCCACACCCCTTCCAGGAATATAGTAAAACCAGTGTTAACTATGAATATAGTTATAAGAATGTTTGAATAATCAGGAAAGGAGATTTCAGTTAAGGGGTGATAGTATGTCCACTGGCAAACATAATCCTAACTGAAATACCATCCTAATTAAAGTCTATGATTCTATGTAAAGAAGTAAAGATCCTGAGAAAATTCAGCAAGTGCCAATAAACTCAAATGGCACCTATACTCAAGCAACACCCCATGTTGTAATTGATGAAATGGCTTATTTCACAGAAATATGAAGTTCTACCATGGTTTAAGATACAGCCTGACATACTAGAGAAACCTAGTGGGATCCTGTGTCTTACAGTACTTTATCCACCCAAAGTAATTCCATCATTTCCAGAGGTAGAGCATCTTGACTATATTTCCATCTTAAGCCTGATTCAATTTTTAGCCAGCACTCCTCCTTCTAGAATGATGTCCTTCAAATTTCCCTCCTGGAAGCTGGCTGCATAATAAGTGCGTCCCAGTGCACAATAAAAAATCAGGCCCCTTGTTCAGAAACTGAGTGGGAGAGGATGGCATTAAAGGTACCAAAATATAAGCTCTGTTCTTTTCTTCCAATGACCTCTCTCTCCACTTATCACGTTGTTCTACATATGCTATTTAATGTCATCCCAAGAAAATTTAAAATTTAAAATTTTAGCACGAAAGTTACCATCTGTGTTTATATTGTGCAGTACCAGTTTTAAATGGAAATTTAGAGTATATAACCAATGTGGGTAATCACCAGAATTACTCAGTTCCTATTTAGCAGTTCATCCCCAGAGGCCCTCTGAGCTGACCAGAAGTGACAAACCCAAGCCAGACTCAGGAAGGCTAAAGTTGGAAGAGAATGCCCTTAAGTACAGAGCCTGTAAGGAAGCATTCCAGACCACAAGGGTACTTGCCAGGAGAGACCAGATGTCCCTAGACCACTTCCACCTCACACCGCCAAGCCCCAGGGACCCTGCGCCTGAGCGCTGTGTCAGTTCCCAAACAAGCGGATTCTCCCTGCTGCCAGCGGCACTAGGGGGAATTCAGCAGACATTTCCCCTTCCCACTGACCTAACTAGGGGCAGACGAGTGACCCCAAGGATCTTTAAACATCTGCACTGGGAATTGCCCAGTTCCTGGATCAGGGTGAGCAGGACTTACTGCAACCAACACTCTACACTCAAGCTCCACTGTCCTATCAGACTTCACTTACAAAATACAAATTCAGAGATAAAATTATCAAGTATTTCAGAACTACAATTGGCAAACATAGAGCCCTTTGGGCACAAGGTCCTGTGCCACTGTGTTGGCCACACCCATTAAGCCAGCCCTGATCCTACTCCAGATGAATTAATCTTCAGGAACAGTGTGTCTTTCTTTCAACAGTGTTCCAAATAAACCCCAGGGCTTCTAGATACCCAGCCTTGTTTAGGTGTCTCACTCAAAGAAACACACAGTCCAGTAAAGTAACCAAGTGTCTATGCATAGAGCAAAGTCTAATAAAGAGAATCTAATTTATAACTCAGAGCAACAGTTCTTAAATTCTTCATTTCTGTTCTCCAATCCTTCTTCACTGAAGCTGCTTGAGTCTTTTATTCTTTGCTTCTCCCTTTCCATTTTGCAGTAAAGTATGTTCTCCCTTACACCAAGCCCATCAAGTTTTTTGCCCCCCGCCCCCACCAGCCTAGCTCTTGTATAAGTCAGCTCAGCCTCTTGGATTTCTTCTCAGTTTTTTCTTTGCTTCATTCATTACTAAGGTTCTCTACTGGAAAGGGGAGCCAAGAACCTGAAGCAGCAGCAGGCAAGAATCTTTTCTCTGATGAAAGCGGGAGGAGGGAACAGGCCATAAATACACATTTAGCAATGTTTTGCATCCCAATTTTAAGTTAGTAATTTTTTCCCTTTTATAAGTTAAGGGCCTACTTACTCATGTTGATTTATTCCATTTAACCCCTAGAATAGCTCTTGCTGCCATAGCCTCTCTTAGTTAACTGAACAGTGGCTCTCCTGTGCTGTAGAAGCAAAAAGCACAGGCACCTGCTGTCCGGATGACACTAAGTGAGTCACTTAATTGCAGTCTTCCATTTCCTCTGTGGTGTATATAACCTGTAATTCTGGGGTAATCCCACAGTCTCAGGAATAAACTCTTTCAATCCCATGAATTAATGACTCAGTTAACCTGCAATATTAACTGACCGTAAGAAAGTGTGTGTCAAGGAAAAGAGGGTGGCCTGAATTGAAAATGTCTCCTGAAAAGAGATACTAGGGTAGTAAGAGTTTATGAAGGTTTTCTGAATTTAGGAAAAAGATCTCTAAATAACCTTTCTTCCTATTTTCCAATTACATACTTCTAATTAATGGTTTGACTACCAAATACACTGATTCCAGGAGGATGGAAGTAGTCCTCAAGGATGAAGTATACAAAAGTTATGATCATTGGGAATAGATGTGTGCCATTATAAATTAAAATTTTGGCATTCTGGATTATGTATCAGCCTTTTGTGGATGTTCGTAGTAGGAGTCCATTCCTGAAATCCTGATCATTTCAGAGATGAAACTGTAAACATTATAAACTTGTTAAGCTGAGTACAAAGTTGAAATGTAGTAACTCATTGGTCAACATTTCTAATTGAATATCACTAAATATCTTAGCAATATGTGAAATTAGGTGACTAAAAGCTACCTACCAGGTTGTAAAAATTAAAGAGATAGTGTATGTGAGTATCTAGAGCACAATGTCTGAATATATAGTTGTTTAATTAAAGTTTTTTGTATGAATAGATTCTTCTTTTTATTCAATTTATACTGAATTGTTTCAGTTTGTTATTGTTAAGACTATAAGAATCATTTGTGTTTAATTCCTAAAGGGAAGAGAACAGAAGATTTCATGTCTTGTGCTCTAACCAGGGAGAGGGAATCTTACCTATGATTTTGATCATGTTAAAAGAAAACATGGAATCTCAGAGCTTTTGCTAATTATTTGCTTGCTTGCTTGTTTTGCACTGTTAAATTTTAGACACCCAAGGTAGAAGTTTGTTAGCAGAGCTCCTTAAAACTTTCTGTGCTGTGAAATGGCAGTCACACACAGCAGAAAGTCTTTTCTATTAAAACATACTCGATCATGTGTCAGGTTTAGGGTGGGGTAGAAAACTAAATCATATTGGAAAAAAAAATTAACGGGAATTTGGGAGCTGGAGGCTAGCAGGTGCAGTGAGAACACAGACAAAAAGATAAAGGCAACCAAAACTTAAGATCATATTGATAGCGACTGTGTGAAGGTAGAAAACTGGTAATGAATGTTAGAATAGTGATGATTAATATTCTATTTCTTGTTTTGTGTTTATAGCTATATCATATAATAACTCCATTGCTGTCTTAGTTTAGGTTGCTGTAACAAATTACTGTAGACTGGATGGCTTCAAAAACAAATATTTATTTCTCATGGTTTTGGAGGCTTGAAGTCCAAGATGATGGTGCCAGCATGGTTGAGTTCCTGGTGAGGGCCGTCTCCTGGTTATGTCCTCACATGGCCTTTCCTTGGTGCATGCACCCACAGAGGAATCAAACTCCTTTGTGTCTCATCTTACAAGGACACTAATCCCAGCATGAGGGCTTCACCTTCATGCCTGCATTACCTCCTAAATGGCCCATCTCTAAATACCATCATATGGGGATCTAGGGTTTTAAAATATTAATCTGAGGGAGACATAAACATTCAGTCCATAGCAAATACCCTGAAAGTAAAACTTTGTCACACACTCAGCCTTGTATTATTGGCACTTTGGCAGTTTATCAGGGCAGGGTCCAGAAGGGGCAAAGTGATATGAAGAAGACAAAGCAGAGTCACATAGGGTAAGACTTAGAACAGAGACCAGGAGTAATTAGAAGAAATAACAGCCCCAAGAATCTTAGAGAATCTTAGAGATAAGGAATGTGGTTGAGGATGTTGGTTTCTCAGTTGGCACTGGGACTGGACAGAGTGACCTTGGTAGCCTGGGAGAATTGGAAGCATCCAGGCAGCTGATATTTGGATCTCATTTGTGGGACTCATCCCAAAGTATACAGTGTCCTAGTTGCCTGTGATGAAGATGATAGTTATTAAGGTCACAGAAATACTGCCCCAGCTATGCGCTCCTCTCTGGACACCTTGGTTCTAAAACCACAAACCACAAACCAGAACACACTTAATGGATGAAGCTGTGACAAATACCTTTGGCCTATAAAAACATACTTTAATCAATCAATCAAATAAACACTTTAATCAATCACTTTCCTATGTTCAGAACTGTAAAAGTTATTCACACTTCTTTATTTTCCAAGAATTTACCTGCACATATTTCAGTGTTATATAATAACATTCTGTAGGATTTATATATGTTGAATTTTTAGAAAGTTTTTTTTCAATATATTCCTTTCCTTAAAACTTTTTATCTCTGTAAAATATCTCCCTTATTAACTTGGATCTGCAAATGTTGCTTCAACTTATGATGATATCCATTTTATCCTGAGTATTACTGAAACTGAATAGTCTCATGCACTTAACTTTATATTTCTTCTTCTGTGTAAGCCTCTGTTTATAATCTCCTCCCCATTTTTATCATATTAACTTATTTTCAGAACCTATGCCTTTCCCTGTCAGATAGCTACTCTCTCAAAAGCCATTCTTTCCTCCTCTTACCAAACATAATTCTAAATGTTTAGACTACAGCTCAAGTGAAAACCCAATCTTCTTAAAATAAATGAAAACAAAAGAAAAATCAATTTTATCTTCTGAATGGCAAGGAAGTCCTTCCATTTGGCATTTGAGTTTACTGCACTTTTTTTTTCTTTGCATGAATAAACAGCAGGGGACCAGTTTTTAAAGAAATATGATATTGTTGGCTAAGAAGGAAACTCCTTTGATAAAAAAATTTAAGAATTGCTCGCATCATGTGGAAAAAAGAAGTCTTCAAGGACAGTCTATATGCCTATAGCTTCAAAAAACATCTTAAAAGAGAATGGAAATATTTGGTATCCCAGTTTTCAACTCTGACCTTTAAATTTCTTCCTAAAAAAAAATCCTCCCACTTGACGGAAAGACAAAGGGCTATTGTTGTTAACCTGACAAAGAAACTAATTAGAACACAAAACCTGGAATTACTATATTACTATATATATGATATCATTATTTTTCCTTTTTGTTACCTTTATCCTTATGTATCTAAATTTCTGTCTCTAAATACAGATCTTTGTCAGTACCAGATCTCTACCTTCACCAAGGCTTAGCAGTTCCTCCCAACAATGCAGTCACTTGAGACTATTAAAATATGCTTATTAGCAACTCAGAGCAAAATAATTAATAATTGAATGTCCCCAGTTGAAATGTTTGTGTACACATTTATACACACACACACACACACACACACACACACACACACACACTTTCACATTCCTCTGCTTCATGATCTCTTCCCCCTCCCCTCAAGGCTTGCTCCACGTCACAGGCAATGGAAAGAACAATCTGTGACAAGTTAGAAGTAAAGTTATTTAACAAATCATAATCTCTGGCTCTTTGTGCTATGGGCTTTGCTAGACTAAACTATTGTGAAAATTAATAAAACTTCACATTGTCTTGGAAAAACAGAAAAAGTTATAAGGTGCACATTTGTATTAAGATTCTTGCCAAAATAACACATCCTAAATTAAAACATATGAACTCCCACAAGCACGTAGGTCTTCTGGACTTCACAACACAGCACTTGGTAAATGCTTCTCTTCTTTTTTTTTTTTTACATTATCACATTGTATGAGATATTATTGTACTGCAGTTATTTAAGTTTTTTTTCCCTCAAACAAGCCTCTGAGACAGGAACAGCTATGTAACTTGCAAGACCCAGCGAAAATGAAAACGTAGGGCACCTTGCTCAAAAATCTTAGGAATTTCAAAACTGACATCTGAGCATTAAACCAAGCATGGGGCCTCTAAAAGTGGGTTGTACACCCATGAAGCCAGCCCTACTCCAAGGGCAACAGTCAATGTCTTATTACAATTTGTAACCCCAAAGCTTATCACAGTGCCTAAGTACTCAGTAAGTGAATATTGGAAGATTGAATCAATAAACAATTAGGCTCTAGGATTGGACAGTATCCTATGGAGAAAAGTATAATTCATTTGCAATGCAATAAGAATGTGCCCCTGTATAATTATTTCACTTGGAATTTCTGGTAGATGAAATGAGGGGCTAACTAAACCAGTTAAAGGGTAATTGCTACATCAAACTAAAAAGCTTCTGAACAGCAAAAGAAACCATCAACAAAATGAAAAAGCAACCTATGGAATGAGAGAAAATACTTGCAAACTATATACTTGGTAAAGGGTTAACATCCAAAACAAGGAACTTCTGCAACTCAATAGCAGAAAAAAAAAATAACCTATTTTAAAAATGTGGAAACTGAATGGACATTTCTCCACAACAACATACAAATGTCATAGGAAATACACACAAAAGTATATGAAAAGATATTCAACATCACCAACCTTGAAGGAAATGCAGATCAAAACCACAATGAGATATCACCTCATACCTGTTAGGATGGCTATTATCAAAAAGACAAGAGATAACAAGGGCTGTGAAGATGTGGAAAGAAGGAAACCACTATGTACTGTTGGTAGGAATGTAAATTGGTGTAGCTACCATGCAAAACAGTAGAGGGTCCTTAAAAAAAAAAAACAGATGATCCAGCACTCCCACTTTTGAGTATAATATCTAAGGAACTGCAATCAAGATCTAAAGAGATATCTGTACTCCCATGTTCATTGCAGAATTATTCACAATAGCCAAGAAATGGAAACAACCTAAATGCCCATCAATGAATGAATGAAGAAAATGTGGTAAGAAAATATATATATAAAGGAATATTATTTAGCCTTTTAAAATATAATGACATCCTTCTATTTGCAACAACATGGATGAATCTGGAGGGCATTATGCTAAGTAAGACAAGCTAGACAGGATAAATACTACATGATACCACTTGTATGGGGAATAGAAAATAGTCAAATTCACAGATGCAGAGAGTAGAATGGTAGTTGCCAGGGACTGGGGGGAAGGAGGATCAGGGAGGTATTAGTTAGAGTACAAAAGGCACAATGTTGTAGTATACCAGATAAATAAGACCTAGAGACCTACTTTAGTACAGTGACTATAGTTAACAAAACTGTATTGTATACTTAAACATATGCTAAGGAAGTAGATCTTATGTTAAGCGTTCTTATCACAAAAAAATAAGGGGACATTAGGAAACTTGAAGGTTATAAATATGTTTATGGCATAGATTACGGTGATGGTTCCCTGGATGTATACTTATTTCCAAACTTATCAAGCTGTATACATCAAGTATGTATGTCAATTTTATCTCAACAAAGTTTTTGTTCTTTATTTTAAAGAATGGTGAAAGTGGACATCCTTGCCTTCTTCACAGTATTAGGAAGGAAGCCTTAAGTCTTTCACCATCTAGTAGGAATGGTATTGTAGGTTTTTATAGATGTTCTTCATTAAGCTGAGGAAATTCCCGTCTATTCCTAATTTTTTTGAGAGTTTGTATTATAAATGACACTGAATTTTGTCACAAGCTTTCAATTATGATCATGTGTCTTTTCTTCCTTGGAATCCAGTAAATATGGTTGGTCACACTGACTGATTTTTGAGTACTGACCAGTTTTGCATCCTTGGAATGAACTCTGCTTGATCATGGTGTATGCTTTTTATATAATGTTGAATTTTTCCCTAATATTCTGTTAATAATAAAACTCACATCTGTATTTGTTGTTTAAAAAAAAAACAACAAAAAAAGGGTACTTGCTACCTTCACATCTACAGACTTCTTTTCAATTTATTTCAGAGACTTTTAAAAAGCTGTAAGTCATAAAGGAAAATCCTAATAGATGCCAACATCCAAGAGACTGGATTTTGTCAGGAAATTAGGGTGCTCAGAGAAAGGATGTACTTCTTTCCACACTTGGGCCCCTCCTCCCCACCGCAACCTCCCTTTCTCAGACCCGCTATATTCTTTGCAGTACAACAATCCATGTTCACATTCTTGCCTTATCTTTTTATTTCTATATGTTTCATATTTCAAGCCAGGTGGTTCCTCACATTCCAGAGGACAAGATAAATCTTCAGCCATAGTGTTTTTGGCTCTGTGTTTACATGTGACTGAAGATTTGGAAGTCTAACCTATATGTAGCATTGAAATTCTTATATTAAAATAACATTGTCCAACATTGCTTACTTAAAATAGTCACTTCTCAGCAGAGGGATGACTTTGGTACAGACGTCCAGCCAGATGCCCATCAGAACCACCATGTACACACCTCTTCATTTGCTAGAATGAGAGGCAACCAGCATACAAAAGAACACCCACCAGCATCTCCTATGTCAGAATCTACTTAGAATTATCTGGGCTCTTCCAAATTTGTCAATTACTTTCTCTTCTTTTAATGTCTCCCCATTCTGAGTGTTTGGGTCTGGGCCAAGATCTGAATTGGCACTGGACAAACTTAAATATAATAACAAAAGCTGTGCTCAGTGCCCTGATGACCATAGGGGAAACAAAGTAACAGAAAGGTCATGGGAAATCATCTTTTTTAAAATTGAAGTATAATTGATTACAATCATATTGGTTTCAAATGTACAACACAGTGGTTCAACAGTTACTCACATTATTAAATCCTCACCCCCTCTAGTGCAGTTACTATTTACCAACATAGAAAGATGTTACTTTCTCAGGATTGCTTTGGCTATTCAGAATCATTGACTGTATTCTCCAAGCTGCACTACTATCCCCATGACCAACTTATATTGTGACTGAGAATTATTGTGCTCCTTTATTCCCCTCACCTCTCAGTGTCCATGAGTCTACTTCTGTTTTCTTCCTTCTGTTTTGCTATGTTTTTATATTCCATGAACAAGTGAAATCATATGGTAGTTTTCTCTCTCTGTGTGGTTTATTTCACTGAGCATAATACCTCTGGTTCTATCTATGTTGTTGCAAATGGTAGGATTTATTTCCTTTTTATGGATGAACAATATTACATTGTATATATATACCACACCTTCTTTATCCATTCATCTATTGTTGGACATTTTGGTTGCTTCCATATTTTGGCTATTGAAAATAGTGCAGTGATAAACATAGGGGTGCATATATCTTTTCAAATCAGGGATTTTGTTTTCTTCAGGTAAATTCCTGTAAGTGGAACTGCTGGATCAAATGGTATTTCTATTTTTAGTTTCCATAGAGGTTGTACCGAGAGACAGTCCTACCAACAGTGTAAGAGGGTTCTCATTTCTTCACATCCTCATCAACATTTGTTGTTCCTTGTCTTTTGGATATTGACCATCCTAACTGGTGTGAGGTGGTATCTCACTGTGGTTTTGATTTGCTTTCCCTGATAATTAGTGAGTGGAGCATCTTTTCATGTGACTGTTGGCCATCTGTATTTCTTCTTTGAAGAAGTGTCTGTTCAGATCCTCCACCCATTTTTAAATTGTGCTATTTGTTTTTTGGGTGTTGAGGTATGTGAACTCTTTATATATTTTGGATGTTAACCCCTTATTGGATATGTCATTTATGAATATATTCTCCCATACTGTAGAATACCTATTTGTTCTGCTGATGGTATCCTTTGCTTTACAGAAGCTTTTTAGTTTGGTGTAGTCCCACTTGTTCATTTGTTATTTTGTATCCCTTGCCTGAGAAGATGTGTTCAGGAAAAAATTGTTTATCCTTATGTTGAAGAGACTTTTGCTCATGTTTTCTTCTAAAGGTTTTATGGTTTCATGTCTTACATTCAGGTATTTCATCCATTTCGATTTTACTTCTGTGTATGGAGTTAGACAATAATCCAGTTTCATTTTCTTACATGTAGCTGTCCAGTTTTCCCAGCACCAGTTATTGAAGTTGCTTTCTTTTCCCCATTGTATATTCAAGTTTCCTTTATCACATATTAACTGGCCATATATGCATGGGTTTATATCTGGGCTCCCTATTCTGTTACATTGGTCTATGGATCTGTTCCTGTGACAGTACCATATTGTTTTGATTACTGTAGCTTTATATTAGAGGTTGAAGTCAGGGAGTGTAATCCCCTCAGCTTTGTTCTTTCTCAGGATTGCTTTGGCTATTCAGGGTCTTTTTTGGTTCCACGTGAATTTTAGAACTATTTGTTCTACTTCAATGAAAAATGTTGTTGGTATTTTGATATGGATTGCATTGAATTTTTAAATTGCTTTGGGCAGGATGGGCATTTTGACAATATTAATTCTTTCTACCTATGAGTATGGGATGTCCATTTACTGGCACCTTCTTTAATTTCTCTCATGATTGCCTTACAGTTTGCAGAGAATAGGTCTTTCACCTCCTTGCTTAGATTTATTCCATATTTTATTCTTTTTGATGCAATTGCAAATGGGGTTGTTTTCCTGATTTGTCTTTCTGCTTGTTCATTTTTAGTATGTAGGAATGCAACAGATTTCAATGTATTAATTTTGTATCCTGAAACTTTGCTGAATTCAGTTATTAATTCGAATAGTTTTTTGGTGGCATCTTTAGGGTTTTCTATGTATATCACATCACCTACAAATAGTGACAGTTTAACTTCTTCCTTACCAATCTGGATGGTTTTTATTTCTTTATGTTGTCTGATTGCCATGGCTAGGACCTCCAGTATTATGTTGAATAAGAGTGGTGAGAGTGGGCATCCTTGTCTTGTTCCTGATCTTAGAGAAAAGCTTTCAGCTTTTTGCTAGTAAGTATAATGTTGGCTATGGGTTTGTCATATATGGCCTTTATTATGTTTAGTTACATACCCTCTAAACCCATTTTGTTGAGAGTTTTTACCATGAGTGGATGTTGAATTTTGTCTAGTGCTTTTTCAGCATTTATTGAGATGAACATGTGTTTTTTATCCTTCTTTTTGATGTAGTATATGGTATTGATTGATTTATGAATATTGAACCATCCTTGCATCCCTGGAATAAATCTCACTTGGTCATGATTGAAGATCTTTTTGATGTATTTTTGCTAATGTTTTGTTGAGGATTTTTGCATCTATGTTCATCAGGGATATTAGTCTGCAATTTTCTTTTTTTGTGGTGTCTTTGTTTGGTTTTGGTATTAGAGTGATGCTGGCCTCAGAATGAGTTCAGAAGTATTCACCCCTCTTCTACTTTTTGGAATACTTTAAGAAGGATGGGCATTAGGTCTTCTCTAAATGTTTGCTGGAATTCAGCTGTGAAGCCATCTGGACATGGACTTGTGTTCATTGTGAGGTTTTTTTTTTTTTGTATTAGTAATTCTATTTCATCGCTGGTAATTGCTCTGTTCAGATTTTCTGTTTCTTTCTAGATCAAGTTGTATTTTTCTAGGAATTTGTCCTTTTCTTCTAAGTTGTTCAATTTATTGGTATGTAATTTTTCATAGTATTCTCTAATAATTCTTTTATTTCTATGGTATCCATTGTGATTATTCCTTTTTTGTTTCTAATTTTGCTATGTGTATACTCTTTCTTTTTTTATTTATAAGTGTGGCTAGGGGTTTATCTATTTTGTTTATTTTCTCAAAGAATGGGAAATCACCTTAATTGTAAGATTTCCAGTCCATATTTGCTGGTTCCCAATATCATTTGGGTTTGGAGAAGTGTTCATCCTCTTAGGTGTTTCCTTAGACCCCAGCATCGAGTCTTTTGATGTCAGCTTATCACTTGCTTACACCATATCTGTCTAGGTTCCAAACCTCCAACCTATACTAAATGACTCTGAGGACAGGGTCATGTTATCTGAGTTGTTCTACAATTAGGAAGGGAAAGCTTGCCACAGAGATCTTTCTTGGTGAAGTCTGTGAGAAAGTCAAGCAGGAAGGAACAACAGGGCAACCACACAGAGCTAACATGTGGAATGTTAACTATTTGTAGAGACAGTACTTCAAAGACCTGAAAGAAATTTGATACGGTTCTTGAGTGGAATTTGTAAGACTGCAACCCACAACTCATCTGTGCTCCAGATTTTCACCTGTCTAGGGTAAATGTTCAGACATTGCTCTGTTGGCCCCCTTCTTTGCTCTTGCAGAGGCTTCTTATTTATGCTCTGTATCAGCTCTTTTTTGACATTCTTTTTATCTATTCCCCTCACCCTGAGTTATTTGATGGGTAAATCTCCCATGGATTTAAAGTATCTCTGCCTTCATAGAAAAGGGCCTAAGCAATTTTTATTTATTATTAGATAAAATCTATTGCCTAAGTTTTCTTTTGGTATTCTTGGCATATGAGAAATTGCTGACAAAACCAACTTCAAAATTAAATAGTTAATGAAACTAAACCAAATGTACTAAAATGCTGGGCCATCATCACTTTAACATTTATCAAATACTTCAGTTACCGTACATGTGGCTTCAGTAAAGCTTCTAGAATGCAAAAAAAGTCTCGTATTTTGGAGAGATTTCAGGTTCATATCTTCTGATCTATCTGGTTTTCTCCTGCTGAGATGTTGATTTTTGCAAGTCATTGGGTATCTTCTCTCATCATCATGACTTTAAAAGTATACATACATCTCTGTCTACAGGGCAGATGATCTTATCTGCCCATTTCAGCTATTTAAAAATTAGTGTATTAATGTAATAACTCTAAATTGCAAAAGTCCACTTACAACCAAGTCCAAAGAAATGGATCAAGGCCCAGTTTGAAGCTCTTGATTATTGCCTAATATAAAATATTCCCAAATTACATTTGTAAGTCAAAACTGCTTCACCTGTGCCCTACTCAGCAGTCCATGTGCCTATTGGTTCTTTTCCAAGACATGCAACTGAGTCATGCATTCATCCCAGGCACTCCCATTCAGGCATACAGCTTAGCCTACATTCCTTTCCAAGAAGATACATGTGCCCACAAGTCACTGAAACAGGCACCCCACCACTACTCAGGATTTGAATCTTCACTTTTCCTGGCTGCTAAAAGGTAAAGGTTCCTAGGCCATTTGGGGGAGTTGGGGTTTGGCTTATTTACCCACTGAAACATACACAATATCTGTGACTTATGCACACACACACAGACACACATACAAGTTTCTGCATACATATCATTGGGATAGCTCTTAGATCAAACCTTCCCTTACTGAGAAATCCTTTGGTTACAGCCACTTGGGTTAATTATTATTAACCATCAAGATTTATAGGAATTGGCTTTATACCTTATCCTAGGCCAGGTTTTCTAGAAAGAGTACCTATGATAAGGATTCTTGTGCAACAATTTATTGAGAAAATGATATCAGAAGGAGAATAAGGTATGCAAAGTAGGACAGATGATCTTATCTTTCTTTTTCATTTCAGCTCTTTACAAATTATTATATCAGTGTAATAGATCTGATTGCAAAGTCAAGGGTAGGGGAAGGGGGAGAGGTAGCTAAGCAGAAAAAAAAGATATAGTTTCTGTTGGTGACTAACTTCACCTGATCCTACTGGGGGCTCTGGAGCAAGAATTGCACCATGGAATTGGTCCCATCTTAATGCAAGGAAGATATGTTTTTGTCCCCTATGTCAACCTTCTATGGAGGAGAATCATCTCCCAGGAAGAGGACAAATCTCCAGAAAGGGAAGCAGTTGTAAGCCATTAGCAGGCAACTTTCACAGCAGCTTGGAATTAAACACACCTTCCTTTAAGGAGGATCTGAGCAGGAAACCAAAAGTACCCACTTCAGTCCACACCTTACAGTGCTCAAATCCACTTGATTCTCACATTAAGTATACTCCTTCCATGTATAGCTTCTTCAAGATTTAGATCACTTACAAATTTGAAGAAGTCTTCAAAATGTAGTTTAGTATATCAAACTACAGTCCTAACTACTATGGTTGATTCCAAGGCTTATTCTTTATCTCCCTCCTCCACCACCCACTGCAGATTTCCTCCCCGACAGCTGGCATCTGCACTGGGCTCATGGTTTGCTTGGTAGGCTCTCATCCCTAAGTGTCTAAGTCCCTAGTGACCATATCCTTATCAGACCGGGCTTGCTGTGGTTGTATTTACAGTTAAAACTAGACATGGGAAAAACAAAAGATACCAGAATAAATCAACTTAGTGATAAAAGTGTTCTCCTTACCCCCATTATATAGCAGTGGCCCTACCTCCTCATAATGACTGGGGTCAAATATCCTACCACTATGTAACTATTTTCCTAGCCTGCTGGTCTACTGACATGAGAAGCCGGAAAATGACCATGCAACAAATATTTATTGGGATTCTTACCATGCCTTCTTGGGGAAGAGTCCTTCCTCTAGGAACCAGGGCCTCCAGACCCACTGAGTTTATAGCTGTAAGAATGAAAATGTAAATTCCCAAAGGTTAATAGAAGTGATGGTAAAAACAGCCACACTTCTACTTCCACCCCTTGGTTCTCAGACCTGAAGAGCAACATATAGTAGCCATTGGCTTAAAGTGTACACCACATCCTGAGGGATGGCATCCCATCCTCATAGGGTGTCACCTTCAAGTTGATACCTCAGCTGAGAAGAGGAAATTCCACTGCTCTACTTGGCTATCCAGCTTTAGGGTGGTGTGGTATGTGGCAGAACTAGTGGAAACCACAATCATCAACCCACCAGCACACCTGTCCTACCATAAATTTGGGTCCTTTGTGTGAGATCCCATGTCAATAGACTAGATACTTTGTTAAATGTTAAGGTAGTGATGATAGCCAAGGCAGAAAAGGAACACAAGACAATTCTGCCAGATTCAATACTGCCACTTTTAGGACAAAAAAGAAACCAAAGTAAAAACTTTCCCCCAAGTAGTTGCTTGGTCTCCTTGAGAAATAGCACTTTAATAGGGACTCAGCATTGGTCTTAGTGGCTGGTAGACAAGACATTAGTAATAGCAGTAGTTTGATCAGCCTTTTTGGGTGAGAATCATGCTGTTGGGCTATACAAAGCTTCCCTCTCCATACCTCCACTGTAGTCACTCCTTTTAAAAGCATATTGTGCAAGCCCTGATGTGGCTCAGGACAGAGAAGACTGACATCTGTCTTTTCTACTTAGTTGTTTAGTGCCTGTTCTGCATCAAAGCATGAAATAAAGTTACAGTTTGTGCCCTTTTCTGTATTTCCAGTCACATGCCTCTCCCCCAGACAGCCTTATCTCTGATCTTCCAATCTTACTTCTTCTAAGCTCATGACCCATTAACTAAACCATTCACCACCGCCCATGAGTTTACATATTTCCAATCAGCTAAGCCATTCACCATCACCAAGAGTCTGGGGCCATTTCCCACTCCAACAAAATGGCAGCCAGATCGCTAAATCAATGAATAATTGCCCATTTAAAGGATTTCTTTTGCCACTGTCATTCAGTCCCACTCTTGCATGTGACTGACTGTAGTAGACCTGAAGTCCATTTTTAGTTTATACCCATATCAAGTTGACTGACCTGTGAACCAAGCTCGGGCTTTTGCCTCTTCTATCAGCCATTTGTAAGAAAATCCCAGCGGTTACAGATGTGAGCTAAGGGAAAGGCAGTGGAGAAACACTGGTATATGACATAAGTGTAGGTATCACACACCTTACTTTTGCCCTCTGGAATTGCTCAAACACCATCCTGGATCTACCACTTCCATTTTATAATGTATTCCTACCAGACCCAAACTTATTACTTGGTTGGATGACAGTATCCAGATGATAATGGGAAGTTATGGCTCGATGTTCATTTGATATCACAAATGCTTGACTTCTATCAGGGCCTAAGAGCATGCCAGGATCTGTTTTCAAAGTGGTAATTCTTTGTTGCAGATGGCATGGTCTTGCTCCAGAACTCTGTGCTGAAATTCTCCTTTTAGAGCTTTCCACAGGCTCCAGGTCATGCTTTTCTCTACAAGAGATGCCTCTAGCACCAGTAGGTCCATTAGGCTGTCTAGTCCTGGAACAGGGCTTCTTCTTCCATAGCCTGCACTTGGTGCAGTCCTTTCTTACTCTGAGAGCCACTCCAAACTAGCAGCCTTCCACCCGCTTAATAAATGGGTCACAACAATATTTCCAAGTACAGGATATGGTGCCTTCTGCTGGTAGCCATTAGTGGTATTCCTAACCACTAATACAGTGTTAGGAAGTGTATAGTGCAATAATTCATCCTTTGCGTTGAATGAAAATGTTTCAGCCTGCCTTATAACACTGGAACCTGTAAAAATGTCACTAATGTGACAAACCCCTGAATATTTTTAAAATACATCTCTTTTCCTCAGGAGCACGTGTGTCTTATTAAGGCATATATTTGCTACTTCTTGCTCATCAGATCTAATAAACAAGATAGCATCAATAAAGTGGACTAGTGCAGTGTTCTGTAGAATGTCCAGATGATCAGCTCTCTTCAGTTTATATTGTGACAAAGAGAAGAGCAGGAAGATAGCCTTGGGATAAGACTGAAATAAGGTATATTATTGTCCATTCCACATAAAATGAAGTGCTTCTGATCCTCATTTTTGACAGACACTGAAAGAAATGCATGCTACTCAATACTTTCACATTGCGTGAAGAGGCTGTATCATTCTGCTCTCACAAAGGTACCATTTTTAGCACAGGAGGTGCAATTAGTTAAGTTTGCATTAACCCAACATCATCCTACCATAAGCCATCCAGCTTTTGCAGGACTGGACTGGTGAATTAATTGGTGATATGATGAAGATTATTACCCCTCTATCCCTTAAATTTTTAATCTACCAAACTCTTAAAAATGATACTGTTTTTATTTACTGTGACAGGGTGGCAGCATTCTCAAGAGCTTCTACTTGGCTTCTCTGAACACAATAGCAATTACTCTAAAGGTCAGAGAACTAAGGTGAAAGGTCTGCTGACTACAAAGTATGTTTTTTCTGATTATGCATTCACAATCAGAGAAAATGACCACCCAGTGAGCCTCTAACCGCGATGAACACATTGAAATAGACATAGTCTAAAACTTCATTTTTTTTACCCAACCCCATATGCTTCTACTATAACAGGGGACAATTGAGGGACTTTGGGTCCCTCGGTATCAGGATCAACAAAGACCCAGATCCATCAGTCCTTGAAATGTTAGGGTAAATCCCTCTCCAAAGCAGACAGTTATCCAAGTAAGAGGCAGTAGATCTCTTTGAGGGAAGGACTCCTTATGGTGTTGCTGAGTCTTTTCTTATGGACTTTTGGCTACTTCTTCAGTTCACGGGCTCTATGTCTGAGAGTTTCCACAGTTTATAAACTGGACAAAGAATTGTGACTTTCCATTAGGGCAGCTGCCATCAGCTTTCTGATCACACATTTATGTAGCTTCAGGATCCATTCCCAGGTCTTACTTCTTTGATTCTGCCAGTATACATTAACTAGATCCAGAAGCTCTTTTGGTATTTAATACCTCTCCTCCTTTAGTAACCTGACACTTCCCCAGTCTAATTTTGCTGATAAGTGACCCAAGTAATGCACCTCGTAGACAAAAAAAAAGTGGGAACAGCTCCTGAAGATTTTCCTAGAGATATCTGTCTCCTTTGAGATCTCTACACAGTCTTTAAGCAGGGGAGAGGAACTCAATCTTCCATTAAAGGGTAACAGTTAATTATGAAGACTCAGAAGGTTCAGGGAAATAGAGATTTCAAGGTACTCAAATGCATCTATCCAGATATCCCTATCTCAGGTTCCCACTCCTTTCCTATCAGAGCTCTGACTTTGGCTTACACTTTCCTAGGCAGAGAATTCAATTTTCTGTAAAGATTTCTGCCACTTAGAATAAGTCCTGTTGCAGGTCATCAGTTTTGTCTGCCCTCCGTGTATAGATACTAGAGCTGCCAAGGAGGATCTCTGATTCATATTTTGCTTAAAACTACTGATCAATGGATTTGGAGATTATCATGATCTCCCTTCAACATATAAATGCCATTGAGAAAAAGAAAACCATTTCACAGTTCACAGAGTTACTCTTTTCCTTTTACCTTTCAAATACCAGAGACACTGAATCAGTTAGCATACCTCCTTCCATCTGTGTCCTATACCAGTTCACTATAGGTGGGTGTTTCAGCAAGTGCACTTCTGCAGCATGCAGGGAACTCTTGGCTCTACCTATCCAGAAGTGAGGGTTTCATTGCCACCTGACAAATGAATAATCCAACCCCAGAACCCTATCTGCAGAGTTCACTTCTTAGGACCACTCCTAGTACCAAATACCCTAGAAGCAGAGCCTGAGATGGACATTCTCGTATGAATGATTTATTAAGGGATTGTTTTCAGAAGAAAAGGAGATTCTATGGTAAAACTAAACAAGAATGTAGTCCTAGCTGGAGAATAGCTTTACCTGATTTATAAGGAATTCTGGAGCATAAATACATCACAGATCTGTTCCTACCTTTAGACAAGGTGTCTGTGAGCAGCTCTCTTCAACCTTCCTCCTCCTCTCAAGGGCATAACATCCAAGGTGAAGCAGCTCCCATTAGGTTGGGAGAATTGCCTAGAGAAGGAGACTGCTGTGAGTCATTCCCCAGCCAGTTAACATTGTAGCTGAAGAATGGGTACACTAGCATGGTATATGGGATCATAGTGGGTAACAACAGTTTACTGTATAAGCTGGAGAAATATATGCTGGTTAAACTGAGTAGCAGTCTCCTTGGGGCAAATTCCTCCCTTTCAGAGCCTGTGTCCTTTGAACAGTGGCTGTCCCTAATTGCCATTTGGAACAAGGGCCACCCTTAGATGTTAGAGCAATGGAGATTTGGACTGGATTTTAGGGATACTAACCAGTCTTTTGATAGGAATATCCCAAAATAAGTATTCATTTGTTCTGGCTAAATAAAAGGGCTCTGAAACGTAAACTTTCTTGACAGGATCAAAGTCATCAATGTTTTATTGTGAATTCCATTATCAGGTCTTTCTAACTGAACCAGTATTAGAACAGATATTTAGGGAGAAATGGGAAAGAAAGAGGGAAGTTTGAGAAACAGACAAAAACTTTAGGCTGTCAGACCCTTGAGAGAGACCTAGAAAATCAAAAGGTAACATGAGGAAACCACATCTTTGATAAAGGCTTATCATTGGGCATATCCCTGTAAGAAGGTACAACGGAGTCAAAAATAAACCTGACCAAATTTTCAACAATAATTCATTTGGGTGTGACTTTGTTTGGCTGGACTCAGGAGGACCCTCAGCTCACTTTAGAGAGTAAGAATTATTCCTGATCTCTAATAGTTACTCTTAGTTTTCCTGCAATATTGTTACCATTGAGAAAAAGAGAAATATCTTTATTTAGCATTTGTTTCAAATCCAGGGAACTAATGCATCCATTTTATTCCAATAAATGGAACCAAAATAACTGTGCTGATGATAAACTGAGACCAGACATGAGTGAAGTGTTGAAGGTATGCAGGTGAAAGAGTTTTATAAAAAATGGCAAGATGAACAAAATGACTGGTCTCTAGTTATAAAAACGTGTTGGATTCAATATTGTGAGCTCAGAGGAGCCATAGCAGTTCTGGGGGCCCATCTGGTCCCAAGGTAAATAGTACTGAGGGCTCATGGTGAACTGGGAAATTATGTGTCCTATGATCACAAAAGAGATTTGGAAAGGGGATACGGATCCACAGGCAAAGAAACCATCTCCTAACAGTGTCAGTGCTGGAGCTAGTACCAGAGTCTGAGCTTTCTTACTGTGTGGCCAGTGCTGCTTCCACTCATACCCTTCCCTATTCCCACATCCCCTGACATATGACTAGCCTCTATTCACAGCTAAACAATTCCGTGTGGAACCTAGTCTTGCTGTCTCGGTAGGAATATAAACAAGCTCAAAACCATTCACCCAAATGTTCTCCCTGGCTGCTTATCACTACATCCATGAATAATTTGCTAAAGTAACTTCAGAGAAAAGGATTAAGGGGAGGTTGTCTCTCCACATAAAGATGTTTTAGGCTAATGGCCTGACTGCCTCATTTAAGAATGAAGTGGAGATATGAATGTCAATTAATCACTGATCTCACTTTTCTCAAAGGTTGTTGATACCTAAGGCTTTTATATTTAAATCCCATCAGCAAATTTATTTTAAAATAGGACTCATGTAACTTAAATGATCTTGTCTACTTGCTATTTTGAATCCCACTACATCTGGAGTCCTACATCTGCTGTTTCTTTCTATAAGTTGTTTAAGAAAACGAAGTGAAGATTCTAATTGAGTCTCCAAGCATATGGGCAATTCCAGAAGTCAGAGAAAGGGTTAAGGATGGCATTCCAGACTGATAAAATAGCATGGTCATAAAGTAGAAAAAGAAAAGCATAGAACATGTGTTATATTCACAGAGCTCTCTGTAACCCAGATGTCATCTAGATCTACCCCTTTTGAGATGCGTGTATATATATATATATATATATATATATATATATATATATATATATATATACACACACACACATACCACTTATTGCCACCATTTATACTTAGTGCTTCTCAAACTTTAACATGCAAATAAACCAAACTCTAATTTTGTAGGCTTGAGTTGAGGCCTAAGATTCTGCATTTTTAACAAACCCTGGGCAAGGCTGATTCTGATGGTCTGTGAGTCACATTTTGCATAGCAAGGACCTAATACGCACCCATGTACATATAAACATACACAGGGGTTTGATGTGTTTGTTGCTGGTTAGCAGAATTGATGGTAAGGGGCTAAGAACCACATCTGGATGAAATCATGTGGACAAGAGAGTAACTTGTACAGGCTGGAAAGAGAAATCCCTAAACTCAGATCATTTAAAAGAAATAGGACTGTGTTTATAATAGCTTAATAAGTGAGTTAAGTTAGACAATTAGATAGTAAAGAAGCTACCCTTGAACCTTTGGTAACCATGAATCTAAAGCCTGCAATGGCAATAAGTACATATCTTTCAATAATTACCCTAAATGTAAATGGACTGAATGCACCAATCAAAAGACACAGAGTCACTGAATGGATAAAAAGCAAGACCCATCTATACACTGCTTACAAGAGACTCACCTCAAACCCAAAGACACACACAGACTAAAAGTCAAGGGATGGAAAAAGATATTTCATGCCAACAATAGGGACAAAAAAGCAGGTGTTGCAGTACTTGAATCAAAATAGACTTCAAAACAAAGAAAGTAACAAGAGATAAAGAAGGACATTACATAATGATAAAGGGGTCAGTCCAACAAGAGGATATAACCATTATAAATATATATGCACCCAACACAGAAGCACAAACATATGTGAAAGAAATACTAACAGAATTAAAGGAGGAAATAGAATGCAATATATTCGTTCTAGGAAACTTCAACACACCACTCACTCCAAAGGACAGATCCACCAGACAGAAAATAAATAAGGACACAGAGGCACTGAACAACACACTAAAACAGATGGACCTAATAGACAGAAATCTACACCTAAAAGCAACAGGATACACATTCTTCTCAAATGCACATGCAGCATTTTCCAGAAGAGTCCACAGACTAGGTCACAAAAAGAACCTCAGTAAATTCAAAAAGATTGAAATTCTACCAACCAACTTTTCAGACCACAAAAGAATAAAAACTAGAAATAAATTGTACAAAGAAAACAAAAAGGCTCACAAACACATGGAGGCTTAACAACATGGTCCTAAATAATCAATGGATCAATGACCAAATTAAAATAGAGATCAAGCAATATATGGAGACAAAGGACAGCACAAAGCCCCAACTTCTGTGGGATGCAGTGAAGGCAGTTCTAAGAGGGAAGTATATAGCAATCCAGGCCTATTTAAAGAAGGAAGAACAATCCCAAATGAATAGACTAAAGTCACAATTATTGAGATTGGAAAAAGAAGAACAAATAAGGCCCAAAGTCAGCAGAAGGAGGGACATAACAAAAATCAGAGAAGAAATGAATAAAATTGTAAAGAATAGAACAATAGAAAAAAATCAAAGAAACCAAGAGCTGGTTCTTTGAGAAAATAAACAAAATAGAGAAGCCCCTAGCCAGACTTATTAAGAGAAAAAGAGAATCTACACACATAAACAGAATCAGAAATGAGAAATGAAAAATCATGACAGACCCCACAGAAATACAAAGAATTATTAGGGAATACTATGAGAATCTATATGATAACAAGCTGGAAAACCTAGAAAAAACAGACAACTTCCTAGAAAAATACAACCTTCCAAGATTGACCAAGGAAGAAAAAGAAAATCTAAACAGACCAATTACCAGCAAAGAAATTGAAGCAGTAATCAAAAAACTACCAAAGGACAAAACCACCAGGCCAGATGGATTTACTGCTGAATTTTATCAGACATATAGAGAAGACATAATACCCATTCTCCTTAAAGTTTTCCAAAAAGTAGAAGAGGAGGGAATACTTCCAAACTCATTCTATGAAGCCAGCATCACTCTAATACCAAAACTAGGCAAAGACACCACCAAAAAAGAAAATTACAGACCAATGTCCCTGATGAACGTGGATGCAAAAATACTCAACAAAATATTAGCAAACTGAATTCAAAAATACATCAAGAAAATCACACACCATGATCAAGTGGGATTCACCTCAGGGGTGCAAGGATGGTACAACATTCGAAAATCCATCATCATCATCCACCACATCAACAAAAAGAAGGACAAAACCACATGATCATCTCCATAGATGCTGAAAAAGCATTCAACAAAATTCAACATCCATTCATGATAAAAACTCTCAGCAAAATGGGTATAGAGGGCAAGTACCTCAACATAATAAAGGCCATATATGACAAACCCACAGCCAACACCATACTTAACAGCGAAAAGCTGAAAGCTTTTCCTCTAAGATCAGGAACAAGACAGGGATGCCCACTCTCCCCACTGTTATTCAACATAGTACTGGAGGTCCTAGCCACAGCAATTAGACAAAACAAAGAAATACAAGTAATCCAGATTAGTAAAGAAGAAGTCCAACTATCACTATTTGCAGATGACATGATACTGTACATAAAAAACCCTAAAGACTCCAATCCAAAACTACTAGAACAAATATCTGAATTCAGCAAAGTGGCAGGATACAAAATTAATACACAGAAATCTGTTGCTTTCCTATACACTAACAATGAACTAGCAGAAAGCGAAATCAGGAAAAAAATTCCATTCACAATTGCATCAAAAAGAATACAATACCTAGGAATAAACCTAACCAAGGAAGTGAAAGACCTATACCCTGAAAACTACAAGACACTCTTAAGAGAAATTAAGGAGGACACTAACAAATGGAAATTTATCCCATGCTTTTTGCTAGAAAGAATTAATATTGTCAAAATGGTCATCGTGCCTAAAGCAATTTACAGACTCAATGCAATCCCTATCAAAATACCAACAGCATTCTTCAAAGAACTGGAACAAATAGTTTTAAAATTCATATGGAACGACAAAAGACCCCGAATAGCCAAAGCAATCCTGAGAAGGAAGAATAAAGTGGGGAGGATCTCACTCCCCAACTTCACGCTCTACTACAAAGCCACAATAATCAAGACAATTTGGTGATGGCACAAGAACAGACCCACAGACCAGTTGAACAGGATAGAGAGTCCAGATATTAACCCAAACATATATGGTCAATTAATATATGATAAAGGAGCCATGGACATACAGTGGGGAAATAACAGCCTCTTCAACAGCTGGTGTTGACAAAACTGGACAACTACATGTAAGAGAATGAAATGGGATCATTGTCGAACCCCATACACAAAAGTAAATTCAAAATGGATCAAAGACCTGAATGTAAGTCATGAAACCATAAAACTCTTAAAAAAAACATAGGCAAAAATCTCTTGGACATAAACATGAACAACTTCTTCATGAACATATCTCCCCGGGCAAGGGAAACAAAAGCAAAAATGAACAAGTGGGACAATATCAAGCTGAAAAACTTCTGTACTGCAAAGGACACCACCAATAGAAAACAAAGGCATCCTAAAATATGGGAGAATACATTCATAAATGACAGATCTGATAAAGGGTTGACATCCAAAATATACAAAGAGCTCAAGCACCTCAACAAACAAAAAGCAAAGGATCCAATAAAAAAATGGGCAGAGGAGCTGAACAGCCACTTCTCCAAAGAAGAAATTCAGATGGCCAACAGACACATGAAAAGATGCTCCACATCGCTAGTCATCAGAGAAATGCAAATTAAAACCACAATGAGATAACACCTCACACAAGTAAGGATTGCCACCATCCAAAAGACAAACAACAACAAATGTTGGCGAGGTTGTGGAGAAAGGGGAATCCTCCTACACTGCTGGTGGGAACGTAAATTAGTTCAACCATTGTGGAAAGCAGTGTGGAGGTTCTTCAAAAAGGTCAAAATAAAAATACCATTTGACCCAGGAATTCCACTTCTAGGAATTTACCCTAAGAATGCAGCAATCCAGTTTAAAAAGACATATGCACCCCTGTTTATTGCAGCACTATTTACAATAGCCAAGAAATGGAAGCAACCTAAGTGTCCATCAGTAGATGAATGGATAAAGAAGATATGCTACATATACACAATGGAATATTATTCAGCCATAAGAAGAAAACAAATCCTACCATTGGCAACAACTTGGATGGAACTATGGAACTAGAGGGTATTATGCTCAGTCATAAGAAATAAGCCAGGTGGAGAAAGACAAGTATCAAATGACCTCATTCATCTGTGGAGTATAAGAATAAAGAAAAAAGTGAAGGAGCAAAACAGCAGCTGACTCACAGAACCCAAGAATGGACTAACAGTTACCAAAGAGAAAGGGACTGGGGAGGGTGGGTGGGAAGGGAGGGATAAGAGGAGGGAAAAAAAGAAATGGGGCATTATGATTAGCATGTATAATGAGGAGGGAGCACGGAGAGGCCTGTGCAACACAGAGAAAACAAGTAGTGACTCTACAGCATCTTACTACACTGATGGACAGGGACTGTAATGGGGTATGTGGGGGGGACTTGGTGATGGGGGAAGTCTAGTAAACATAATGTTCCCAAAACTAAAAAAAAAAAAAAGAAATAGGAGCTCTGACTGGATGTCCATGATTCTGTAACTCTCCTGAAAGACTTCCTAGAGTAAGGTGAGGGACTTCTACACGATATGGACTGGGCGTTGAATCATTTCATTGAAAGGGGCAGGAAGACCTAGATGGCATCTGGGTTGCAGAGAGCTTTCTGAACACTACACATGTTCTGCATTTCTACTTCTCTATTTTTATTATCATGCTATTTCCTCAATCTGGAATGTCATCCTTAACCCTTTCTGTGACTCCTGGAATCATCCATAAGCTTGAATCAGTTCAAATCTTCACTTTGCTCTCTAAGAATTTACAGAAAGAAACAGCAGACGTAGGGCTCCAGAAAGCATCTTCATTCCTTCTCACCTCTGTGTGGCATGACTCCTTGACACAAAAGCACTGGATGTAGTGAGAGTTGAAGTAGAAAGGAGACAGACCATTTCAGTTACAGACAGATGGGAAAGAATGTGCAGTAGGACACCATTATGTAGTATTTCTGTCATATAAATATAATAAACATCAATAACCTTAAAGCATAGGTAACTAGTAAAATAATTGAGAAATGGTGATTCTTGAGTATTTTTTTTACCTTGAATAACCAGTTGATGAATGCTGTCATCACTACAAGTCTACTAGAGATAATGAAGTGAATAAGCCCTCAATTCCAAGGACAACTGAAAAGAAAACCAAACAGATACTCTTCCATTTTAGTCTGTAAGAAGAACACCCGCACAGTGTACTGATGGATTTCCCCACTTGAGAGTGCCTTCACTTGCCTTCAGGTGCTCCTCCTCTTTGTATCTGGCATGTGGATTCTCCACAGATTAAGAGGTCTAGGCTCTTAGCTTTCATTCTACCTGAGCCACTCACTAACCTTGCGAGGATAATGGGACAAGTCTGTGACCTCTTAGTGTTTCATGAAGTAGAAAAATAAATAATGCACAGTAAAATTCACATGGTCTTATAAGGATTTTTTGATTGCCTAGAATTTCTGCAGTAGAACCCATATGACTTGCCCTTGGAGATCATTAAACACAGATTATAATATGGGTCTAGTTTCTTTTCTATAAAAAAGTAAAAATTATTAGAATCTTATATGTAGTGTTCTAGAACAGCATTGTCTAGCAGCCCTTTCTATGATGATGAAAATGTTCTATACCTGCACTGTCCATAGTCACTAATCGCATAGGGCTATTGAGAGCTTGACATGTAACTAGTGTGATCAATGAACTAAATTTTTATTTCATTTAAGTTACATTTAATAAGCCACATGCAACCAGAGGTGGCTGCATTGAACAGTGCAGTTCTGCAAGGCAACAAATGTAGGTACCATCCTTAGTTGTCTGATATTTATATTCTGAAATCTATAGTGATAGCACAAAGATATACTTGATTAATATAAATATGTTTAAGGAAAGTTTTTTAATCAGTATCTACAAATAGGATCCATGAACTATAGCCAACCCCTCAACAATTTTAAGACTAATGAGTAACCAAACTGATATGTAAGACATGATTTACGTCCCTTGGCATGTGGAACACTGCATGAAGATCATTCTTTGGTAGATTTTGGAGCGATCTAGAGAATGCCGTAATGCCCTGAATGTTTAGTGGCTAAACTGGAAGTTTTGAAAGTACAAGAAAGAAAAATAAAAGCAGAACAACTATCTAAAAAAATCACATTAAGTGATACTGAAAGAAGAAAATTCTATTGTCAACTTAACAGGTTGATAAGGAGTGATTCTGTACTCAGCAGAATCTCCATGATAAAATCTTTGTTGGCAAAGTATACACAAACTCTCAGGACATAAGCTGCTATTTCCCTCCTGTCTATTCAGATCTGTCAAAGGTCAGTCTAAAAAGTCTCTGGGAATAAAATGAAGTGTTGGATTTGCATCCCTGACTTTTAGGTTCATGATGAGCATTTGAGTTGTTCTTTGATAATAAGTAGATGTGCAACTTCCCAAGGTCCCTATTATGTCAGAAGTGATACAATAAACCATTGTTATTTGTTGGGCCAGGAAACTAAGCCAACACTTTAGTGGGTGTCAAGCACACTAAATCATGTTATGATAAAATGAAGGGCAAACCCTGGAGAACCCACAGAGAAGGGAAGGAATAATGTCACAGTGGGGCAAGTGGGTACCTGGAAATATTCCATTCTTAGTTCTCCTATCTATTTTCCTCTGAACATTAATGATTGAGCTAAAGATTTATTTCATCCAAGAAAATCTATTCACACAGCTTCAATATGTTAGAATACTCATACACAAAAGCAACATCAAAATTTTTCTCTTTTGTTTTTTACATTTTCCCAACAAGAACCACTTACAACTGCCAGATACCTTCAGATTTTCCTTACATGTCTGAAGAGTCTTTAGACACATTAGACAAGCAAATGTTCAATGTTTTGGTGAGAATGATACAATGGATCAATAATTTTAAATTAAGACTTAGTCTAAACTTTTGATTTTTCCAAGATGCTGCCACTCTTTAAAATACTCTCAAGAAGGATTCTTGTAGTTAGTATCAGCTCGTGTAGCTCCTGTCCTGCAGTATCTACATGCATGCTTTAGCTATTCTTTCAAGTCAAGCCTCTCAGATGTCATTCAAGTGTTTCCTCACTTGTATCTATCTGAATGCCAAGGAATACTTTTCTCTTTAAGATCTAGTTCTTCATATTCCAATGCGGCACTTTACAAATTAAGTGACAACCTTTGTATGTGATACAGTTGATCCAGAAAGTTTTTGTCCCCAGGAATTATTTAGATGCTTTTTCTTATATTGAGAATTTGTTCAATGGGACATTTGTATCATAACTTGCTCCACTTTATTCCTAGAGATGCTGAAATTATCATTAAAATTGGATTTTGATTCAGCATTGGAACCATTATTCATCTAAATCAATTCTCTGAAAGCCCTAAAACCAAAGTGATTTGAACTGCATTCCTTAGATATCCACAGATTATGCTACCCTAACCCTGACATGTCTTGAAAGGCAATGCTTTATCTTCTGGAATAATTAAATCTCAGCAAAGCTCTTAGAAAATTCCTGGCTTGTCATTAGAAACTTATCACCCATTTTGAAAATTTTAATAGATGTAAAATTCATGGTATAGTTCAAGAGTCTAGGAAGGTGAAGAGGGAATTAAAGAGTGTGGGAAGGGATCATGATTGCAGTTCTAGGATGAACGCACAGGAAAATTTACACTAGATGTGAATCCTTTGGCCAGAGGTATATGACAGTACAAGCCAAATTTTATTAGGAAATTCCAGAGACAGTGGAAATGTCTCAGTTTTGTACTGAATGTTGTTTGAAATAAATAGGCCACTGGCCAGGGGTGTGAACATGCTTTTTGCTATGAATCTTTCTATTCTAATGACATATTTTGTAACCGGATTTGACATGTAATACAGTTCCCCAAACATGTAACATCTCAATTACTAACAATGCTAAAATTGGTTGTGTTGTAGTCCCCATTTTAAATCTATATACTGCCTTAACAATAGCCACCCATTGAATTTCTAATGTTAGTATTGATTTCTGTTAAGATGACTATGTAAAAATACCAGTTTTCATTTTTAGCACCTGGGGTCATTTTAAAAAATTTATTAAGGTATTATTGACATATACTTTTATAAAGGTCTCACATGAAAAAAACAATGTGGTTACTACAGTTACCCATATTATCAAGTCCCCACCCATACCCCAATGCAGTCACTGTCCATCAGTGTAGTAAGATGCCAGATTCACTGTTTGTTTTCTCTGTGCTACCCTGTTTTCCCCATGACCCCCCACACCATGTGTACTAAACATAGTACCCTTCAATCTCCATCTTCCTCCCTCCCAACCCACCCTCCCCCACCCCTCTCCTTTGGTAACCACTAGACCCTTCTTGGAGTCTGTGAGTCTGCTGCTATTTTGTTCCTTCAGTTTTGCTTCATTGGGAAGCAAAGGGAAATATTTTGACACTTGTCTTTCTCCACCTGGCTTATTTCACTGAGCATAATGTCCTCCAGCTCCATCCACTGGGGGTATTATTATTGGAATATAGGTTGCTCAGAAAAAGGTAGTAGGTTAATATAATATAATTAGATGTCTAGTTATAAGACTTGGCAAGCTTTTCTTGAATGCACAAAATAATACAGATGGAAATAAAAATGTTCTATCTTACCCATTTGAGAAAAACAGAGTAGTAGTTGAATAGGTTACACATGAATTCACAACTTTCATATTCTGACCTAAATTTTTAATGCTTTGATTAAGCAAATCCTCATATGTAAATTACTGAATCCATATTCTAACAATTTTATTCAATAACATAATTCTTCAATAAGATTGCCCAGAAATATACATACCTCTTGTTCAAAATTCACAATTTTATAAGCAGAGTGGAAAGAAAACTCTTTTCTAAGTGAGCAAACATATAGCTTTTTTCCCTCTATACTACTACCAACTACAATAAGCGTAGGAGTATCTTGATGCTATGAAAATTCATTCTCAGATATAAAGAGGTAAGCCCCGAAAGACGCTCCCATGCACATACCCTTTTCAGGTACAAACTTTCACACAGGAGCTCACACAGGAAGGGGGATGAGGTATTATTCCCATTCACTAGGTTTGATGTCTCCTGAAAGCCAGGAGGGCCATGCCTCAGGGCATTCTCATGTGCTTCCACCAACAATGTAATGATGTGGCAATCTGGCCGCCCATCAGCAGATGTGCAGACAAGAGGATCTATGGGGTGGGTATTGGAATGTCTACTCATAGTGGAAACGAATCTGTGTACTCTGTTAAGATTTAAGGAGGAAATACATAAATACCTAACACCCCGTCAGTTCTCCATAGGTGTTCAAATCAACTAAGAGAGGGACAACAGAGGTCAGATAAAGGAAAGGCGAAAGGTAAGCTTCATTACCATTAAAACTGATGTTGAAGACATGGCTTAGATGTGCTGCAGAACTAGTTTCTAAATCTGAAGTTCATAATTAGATAGACTAGAAAAGCACAGGTCTTCCCAGCAGAGGAAGAGCTTTTTATAAAATGGGCAAAGGGCAGGAGAACTTGTGCTCTTTGCAAACAGGCAGATCTCAAAGACAGCAAGGGAGAGGCCCTTCTACCAAATACACCAATCAGATAAGAAGGCAACTTCTCCTTCGACAGAGGAGAGTAAATAAAAGGGCAGAGAGAGGCCAAGATTGTTTTAATCGAAGATTTTTTTCATATAGCAGGAATGAAAAATAACTGTTTATCCCTAATAAAACCTAATGCAGGCTCTCAGTTTCTGATACTAGAGGATTACACATAAATCAATGGATAAGTTACTTTAAAAAGAAAGTTAGGGGGTAAGGTGAGGCACAATATAAGCAAATAGAATTACTGAAATTCAGTTACTCTAAATTGTTGACACATGATTTTTACCTTAAAATTTTTTTACATGTATGTCTTTTGCCTACTTAATGCCACATTTAAAAACAAGTACATTCATTCAGAAGATGAAGAAGTTCTGTACATGGATGGTACTGATGGTTGTACAATAATGAGAATATACCCTAAAGCCACTAAACTGTTCACTTAAAAATGGTTGAAATGGTAAATATTATCTTATGTATATTTCATCACAATAAAAAATTTTTAAATATAAATGCAATACATAATTGTATCATTAAACATTGTATACCTTAAACTTAATGTTATATGTCAATTATATCAATAAAAATAAATAAATGCAATAACTTTTTTTATTAAGGTATCATTGATATACGCTCTTATGAAAGTTTCACATGGAAAACACTGTGGTTACTACATTCACCCATATTATCTAGTCCCCCCCACACCCCATTGCAGTCACTGTCCATCAGTGTAGTAAGATGCCACAGAGTTACTATTGTCCTCCCTGTGCTGCACTGTGCAATGACAAGTTTCAAAAAATAAAATGACATCATCCAAATATCTGGGCACTTCCTAACTCAGCCAAGTTAACACTTGAGATTAACCGTCACAGTATGTGTGTGTTTACCAACAGAAAAGTCATTTTTCTTTCTTTTTTTTAAACTTAAAAAATAAAATAGAACTATAAATTTAACAAATGCTTCTGATTTTTTAAAAATGAGAACAAAAATATTAAAAGGGGAGAAAAATTACTTTTTTTTGGTAAGGACACATGTACTGTGATGGTTAATCTTAAGTGTTAACTTGGCTGGGCTAAGAAGTGCCCAGATATTTGATTGACATTATTCTGAATGTTTCTGTGAAGTGTTTTTGGATGAGATTTACAATTACACTGGTGGACTCTGAGTAAAGTACGTTGCCCTCCACACTGTTGGTGGGCCTCATCCAATCACCTGAAGATCTTAATAGAAAAAAATTTAACCTCTCTGGAGCAAGACAGACCTCACCAATAGACTGCCTTTGGACTTCTTCCACAACATCAGCTCTTTCTATTTCTTCAGCAGACTGTCTTAGGTCTCAAAGTGCAACTCTTCCCTGAACTTCCAACCTACCAGCTTCCCCTAACAGATTTTGGACTCACTAAGTGTCCACAATTGTGTGAGCCAATTCCTTAAAATAGATCTCATTTATATATTTACATAAGCACACCTTATTGTTCTGTTTCTCTGGAGAACTCTAATATACAAGCATACATATGTATATAGTGATTAATACACATTCATAATTTATGCACAAATCCCTTCTATGTTCTGCATTATTTCCTCTTCATTTACTATGAACTTCTTTTGTTTATACACATAGCTTTAGTTCATAGTTTCCTATGGCTGCAGAATATTCCATCTATAGATTCGCTCAGCCATTTCCTGTTGATGGAAATGGAGTTGAATTTGATTTGTAAGAATTATAAAGACAACAAGGATAAATAGTCTCGTTCATACATTTTTCACAATTGTCCAATTTCCTGTGATAATTCATGAGGCATGGAATTGTTTCAAATGATATTCACATTTGATTCTTCTTAATAAAATTTATCAAGAACAAAATGCGCCAATTGAAAGTACATATTTCAAAGAGTTTTGACAAATGCATTTTGACAAATACACCCATGAAACGACAACCGCTATCATGATATAGAATACATCAATGTAAAAAGTTTCTTCATGACCGTTTACAGTCAACTTCAACCCCACTACCTCCTCTAGGAAATCACTGATTTGTTTTCTGTCAATACTGACCTGATTTCTTTTTTCTAGAATTTCATAGAAGTAGAATCATACAGTATGTATTCTTTTGTGTCTGGCTTTTACCACTCAGCATATTTTTGTGACTCAACCATATTACACATGTATCAGAGTTCATTCCTTTTAGGACTGAGTAGTACTGTTCTGTTTTTAAAATTTGGATTTAACCAAAATTTATCTGTCTTCTTACCAAGTTATGGACCTGCCACCATGGGAATAAAGTTAGATATAAACCCTTTCACCCCAAGAACATTCCATTGTCTTTCCTCGGTCTCACTGAACACACAGTGAACTCATCTCGGGCTGAAACCCATTGGCAAGACAACTGTTTTTTTTTTTAATGTTTATCAGTCAAGTACATTTCTTCTTTTGAGAATTGCCTGTTTGTAAATTTTTTTTTTGGTCTGTTTTTAAAATTCATGAATTTGTGGGGAACAAGACTGTTACTTTGGAGACAAATGGTTTGGAGAAAAAGCAAGTGAGTGAACCTGTGGAAGAGGGCACAAAATACTGTTGACCAGATGTCTTGCCAATGGGTTTCAGCCCCAGGCAAGTTCGCTATGGATTCAATGTGACCAAAGAAATTGACAGCAAAACGTTCTTGGGGTGAAAGGGTTATACCCAACTTTATTTCCATGTGGCAGGTCAGTCACTAGAATCCCATTCACTCAGAGCGAGTCTGCATGCAGCAAGCTGGCACCTGCCTCTGGGCCTCTCTGCCTGCACAGCCATCCCACGCAGCCATCCTCTGGGCCTCTGTCCTCGGCACTGCCACCACTCCAGCCTCTGCTCTGCTCTGCTCTCCTGCAGCCTTGCAGCCCTGCAACCCTGCAACCCTGCAACCATGTTGCACCCAGAGCACTGGGTGGAGCTCTTTATATATAGTCAACAGCCATGTATTTCCCACAGGTGTGCAGTGAGCTAGTCAACCAGGGCCAGGTGAGAATCCTGGCCACAGGAACTCTCATTTTATCCACACCAGAATTCTTGCCAGAGTGTTAAATGCTATAGCAAGAGAGAGTGCTCCCTCATCTAAGCATACCATCTACTTTCCTTCATTCAGCAAATTTAGTTTTCATTCAGATGTATACTCTTCCAAACCTGCTAGTGCATATTCTTCAGCTTCTTCAGCATAGTACCCCTCTTTTAGCAGACCTGTGGATTCCACGCTGGCTGTGCTAGGATTTTACTCCTGTTGCCAAACTCTGGAATTTGACTCTGCTTGCCTGAAGGGGAATTTGACCTAGATTCTGAGAACTAGCTCTTGTTAAGTAACTAGCTCATCTGAAGCCTTTGTATCATCTCAAAACAGGGAATTGCTATTTTCTAATGAGTAGAATGGACCACTTGTGAACCTACCAATATGTCCTCATCCCAAATCTAATGGTACTACTATTTTCTAACAGGGAGAATGAACCACTTATAAATGACCTAGGGCTTCAGGGAACTCTAGGAGTTTAAGAATCTGAAATAAATCTGTTCCGAAGCTCCCATCCCAAATCTGAGTCCCATTTCTTCCCTAATGGGTGTCCTGAGCTTGATGTAGAACATTTGCTGGAGGTAAGAATTCAAATTATCTCAAGCTTTGGTACTCAGCTGAATAAACCTGGGCCTGGTCCTCTACTCTGTCCTCTGGCTGAAGAAGATTAAAGGTTTCTTTGAATGTTCATGAGAAGGCAATTTAGCCTTTGCATTTTGCCTTGAATTGGTATAAAATCACTTCATGTCTATCACCATCTCTTCAATGATTCAGCATTGCTCAGAAAAGACAAACAATTCCATAGTTATCAGAATTTCCATCATACCCCTCAAATGCCAAAAGTATTGTATCACTTAGTGTGTCCCTTCCCACCTGTAGGCCATTTTAGTTTATCCCTGGTGAGAGTTTTAACAGCTGCACATCATCTGCATGTCAGGGATTACCCACCAGTGATGGGGGTACTCAGTGCTAGCCTATCAGTGAATGATCTATCTCCACAACTCTATTTTAAAGACTGCTTCTAGGATCATTGTTATTCCCCATGGCTTGCATTCATTTCTTGGCAATGAAGATGGAGAGTTGCATGCAGACTGGCAGGGGCGTGTTCTTGTGAGATAATACCTGACAGGAAGTGAAGAAGCCAGGAGTGGCAGGAAGGCAGAGGGAAGAGCTGGCCTACAGTGCAGTAAGAAATAAGACCTCAGAGAGGTCCTACACTGTTAGAAGTTCTGAAGCCAGCATGGCTCTTCAGAGTCATTTCAAATTGAGACAAGAGTCTTGGGCTTAAATGCCCAGACACTGGCTGTGGGCCATGTGAATGAAATGAGAGTTCCTTTTGTTTTCCTTTTGTTTCCACAGCCTTAAGAGACGGTAGCTGTTTCTCACGGCTATTATCACTGTATTATCTCCAAATTTCCTTTCTGCTTTTCCAGCTTTTCAATTCCTCTGTAACCCATTTTCTGTATTCAGTTTCTTCTGTCAAAATACCTACTGTGTTCTCTGTTTCCTTGACAGCTTCTGCCTGGTACAGTCATTTGCTAAAAGAAAGGGAGAGAGCTGTGTGCCTTGTGCTTGTGAATGATAATTTGGAATAGCTCCTTTGGTGAGCTAGTGCAAGAACTGACAAAGGATGTAAAAAACTTGCGGCACTAAACTGAAAATTACTTGCAAATTTTCAGTAGCGCCATTTTATGCATTGTATCACTTCTTTTGGAGCCAAGTTAAAGGCATAACATAGGCAAATATTTGAGTTGATTCAAGGTTTGCTGAAATGGGTGGCAGAGGGGCAAGGGGACAGTGTTATTGAGGACACTGCCTGAAGAGAGTTTTAAGTCAGAAATCACCCTGAATAAGATCCAGTACATAATAACACTTCTTTTTCCCAGAGAAATTAAACTACATCATATAAATAGAACTCGATATCAAAGCCATTTATACAAGTGTTTAGAAATGATAAGACTACGCTGTTCTTTCATATTTGTCTCAAGTTTCAATGATGTAATGGCAAATGTTATCATATGATCAAATATTTCATCAAATCTTTGTGAAGCAAAACTAGTTCATTGCTATGGAGTCATCGTTTGGATTCTGTTTAGGTTACATTTAGTTAATAAAGAAATAAATAGCTGAACTCTGTTTTGCCTTTTATATCCCTTTCTCTTTGCCAAGTACTCAAGGCTTAGGAAGGGTCACTTCAGCACAAACTGTTGCATATTTCCAGAATAAGTGCTGATTCTGTAATCTCTTGTTGTGAAATAAGACTCTGGAGAACTACCATGTCAGAATTAAGACTGCCTCCATCAGCAAAACTTGCCATTTGCTATTGCAAAATATGATTAAAGACAACTCATGATTTTAGGGTAAATAATTGGGGAATTTTTTAAAATTATCTCCCTGAAAAAGATGATACATCAAGAATCCAGCCTTACCTACACTGCAGTTCCTTTAAGAGAGTCAAATCACTTTCACATTTAGGAAATAATCTCTTCAAGGCACAACCCAGCTGTTCCTCCTCTAATACAAAAACTAATCCTTAAAGGAGATGCTCTCCACTCCATCACAGCTAAGCTTGGTTGCTCCTTCGGTTCATCCTTTACCACTTACACCTCACATGGAATAGAAATATTTCTAGGGTAGTTCACATCCTGATCTTATTAACTGCTCTACAGAGGGGAAAAAAAGTCTTCTTTTACTATCCTAAGAAAGTATGCCTCCTTTTTGGCAACAAATGCAATTCTTTTCATTAGTTGGGGACATTCCTGTTGGTCTGTGGACCCTCTAGTTAGAGTACAACAAACTCTACTTAAATGAAATCAGAGGGAAATTGCAGCTTGAATTGGGCTTTTCCATACTCCCTGAAGACCTACCCCTATTCTAGAGTGTTTTAGGCCAAGGAGTGTTTGTTGAAACTGGGGATGATAGGGAAGCAAGAAGGGGCACTAGGGAATGACAAAGTCCACTTGAACCCAAGCGATGAGCTCCCCAAAGTTTAGTACAGTGACACACCCTGTGAAAGAGATTTTCTAGGTGAATGGTAGAGAGGAATAGGCTTGTTATTTGCTCTTGGATGGATAATTAACCCAGGCATTTGTATTATCTATTACTGTGTACAAACTACCCAAAACACGGTGAGAGCTGAACACAGCAGTGGTCTTTTTGTCAGGTTCATCTAGAATCTCTGTTTCTCAAAACATCTGTGGTTGTTTGGGAAATTGAATGAGACTGGAGAATCTAAGACCTCAGTCATGCCTTTGGGATTTCTTTTATAAGTGAATCTCCATAGATGCTAAACATTCAAGTTTCTTGTAATCCTGTCTCTTCCTTCTCCTGCTTCCCTAGTTTCATTCAGGTGAATTGATCTCAGCTGGGATATTTTTCTCTCCTGAGTACTCTCAAAGCACCCTGTGCATCATTCCCCCCACCCAGTACCCACTATCCACATCACAGCTGCACTGGAACTGCCTTTTAACCTCTTTGTATCCCTACTTCCCCCTCATCTTACTCCTGCTTCCATCCCTACCCCCACCCTCCACCACTAAACACACAGGTTAAACCGTCAGCTTCTTAAGAGCAGAGTTTTCTTGCTCATGGTTTTATTCCCAGTGTCTTGCACAGTGCCTGGAATAGAATAAGTGACCAATATGTATCTATTGAGGAAGTATGATTAAATAGCAAAATAATGAATTGAAAGTAAAGATTAAAATTGCATTCCAGCATACTGGAATTTCCACTAATAAATAGCACAAGTCATTCAAGGGAATATAAAAGCCAGGTGTTGAAATGATGAATCAGTACAATAAGGTAATGGCAGTTATTGATAAATCTGTTGCTTCATAAGCATGATATTCAACTAAAGTAAGTTTTTCTCAAGAAAAACAGACTCAGTATAGAATAAATCATTTAACAAAGAGATATGAAGCAACAATATTTGGGTACTTTTTCACTAGTTTTGAGTAAATGAAACACCTAACAAAATCATTTTAGGCCAAAAAGATCTTTTCTAATCTAAGTTTATTCTAACCATTTATGTGATCACAAAACAGTCTCTAATTCTTATTTCCTGGGCATCACAATGTACAAAGCAATCAACAGAAAAATATCCTTAGTATAAGGGAAAATAAGTGGTCATTCTTCAATTTTTTAGCTCTCTAAACCTACAAAGTTCTCACAGAACTTGACATTTTGCACTTCATAAACTCTTAAGCCAGCAACATCTTTACCCACCTGGCTAACTTCTTTCTTCAAAATTCAGTTACCTTGTTATTAATTCCAAGACATACTCCAGAAATCACTCTGACTGCATTGACATCCCATATGCTCTCCCAGTACTCACATCTCCTTCTGCAAATCAATAAAATCACATAGTTGCTCACCCATTATTAGACTACAGCTTCCTTTAGTGCAAGAAAAGTAGACACTCAACAGACATTTGAGTGGAAGAAAAGATTGATGGAAGGAGGAATCAACCACTACATACTACATAGAGGCAATGATAATCATCATATAAAACTGGAAGGATGTCTGAAAGCCAGTGCTTTCGCTCATCTTACCTGAGGCAGGACATTACCTAAATGTGTCTGCATATTTTTCTGCATCCTTTCACCAGCAATTATGACCCATGATTCTATGTTCTTAATAAATGACTTCAGCAGGGACTGGGGAGAACAAGGGCACGGGGAATGAGAGGGGTGGGAAGTATGGAAAGGGGTGGAGAACAGCCCAGGAATCATCCCCTTCTAAGTGAAATTACTTCTCAATCTTAGCAGCCACAAGAAACTAACATTTCTTTTATTGAGGACTTTTATAACACTCAGCATACTAACTATATTATTTCTTATTTTCTTCTGCACTGCATGCCTAGGTTCTAGACCTGCATAAGGGAAATAACATTCAGTCATATAACTGGGAAGGCATTGAAGCTTGGATCCTCTTCAGTTCTGGCTAATTCCATAAACTCATATTAAATTTCAACCACCACTGTATGGCTCCAGTGTCCCTGAACCATACCAGTAAGGAAATCTTGTCTTCCTACTAAAATCTGTCCCTTAGCAATGGCAACTGTAAAAGTTCTTTCAAAAGACCAGGATTATTATTATATTGTTTCCTAATATTTTTTTTATGATGAACAAATCCCTAGACTTTGAGGTCTGAGAGAAAAAGCAAATTTCTCCTGAAATTTTACTCTATATCCATTTCATAAGGTAGCCTGAGAGTCAGATGGTCATCAAACCTGTCACTGTGTGTGCATAGCTGTACTGGAGAACACTGCCTAGAGTCAAGCATCTTCTCCCCAACCCTGTGCAGAATTTACCACCCAATCACTGGGAAAAAAACAGACAGCCATGTTGCTCTGATCCCGCTCCTGGTCTATCTTAACCTGTTTCCCTCTTACACCCCAGGAAGGGCCATGTTATGCTTATTTTTTGGCCCTTTTCCCAATTAAAGGGAGAGCAGGGTCAGATACATATAATTTGCAGGGCCAAGTGCAAATGAATATGCAGGATCCCTTGCTTAAAACCAGGAAAAAAGTGCTGTTAAAGGTAACAGAATATAAACTCTTTTCCTTTCTTCTGAGACCTAACTCTCAATTTATGGTGCTTTTATTTGCTACTTAATGTTGTTCTAAGTAAAGAAAAAGCATTAAATTATTAGCAATGCCCAATATCCCACAATGATCACTACAAAAACTATTTTAATCCATCAACTGGCAACCTGAGTAAGACATACTGAAATTTTATGAAAAAAATAATTAGAAACACCTAATTTGCAAAACCTATTTGCAACCTATACACTTGTCATTCACTTTCTCATAACCAAGAGTTATCAAATTATTATTAATTATATCTGTTACTCTTTCAGTTAGAGGTCTTTTGTAACATGATATGCTCAGAAAGGATTGAAAGTGAATTACTCATTTCATTCTATTTTTCCAATGTGATTTTTAAAATGAAGTAGTTTTATTTTATGTGCTTTAAATACACTTTGTTATATGTTTGGAGCTGCAGACTTATCATTTTCATCACATAACTTACATAGAAAGTCTCCATCATATGTACTGGTAAAGCCAATAATGGTTGTCATGTCATTCAGCTAAGTCAAACTTATTTTCTCTCAGAAAAGAACCTAACTTAAATTTAAGTTAAAATAAACATGCTGATATGAGTTTTATATGTTATAAAACCATGGAGAAATAAATTTACACAGAATATGTTATAAGGCAGGTTACCAAAATCAATAAAATCAAGATGGTTATTGTATAATTCTAATGTAATAAATGTATCTATTTATTACATGTTATAAAATATTAATCAATATACTTTCTCATTACTTAATTTGTAGTAGAGGCAATGTTTTGTGTGACTGAATCATGAGTTATTTGTTATTTGAGGAACATTACAAATAGATGTATTTTTGCATCAAACTTTAGTGTTTGTTTTTGAGGAATAATTAAACAAGAATTATTTATAAAAATCAGAAATAATTTTAGTAATTTGTTTACAGCATAATCAAAATTTACCTATGTGGTAATAAAAGAGAAAGGTATATACAGTTAAAAACTATTATGACCAGAATATATTTTTTTCTTAATAAGGGATTGAAAATAAAAAAATATTATAAGGGACTGAAAATATAAAATGAATATCATATTTAATGTTAATATATTAAATGACTATCAATTGTTAAGATAACAAAAGATATTCATCATGCCATAAGATGAAACAAGATAACTGAGTGGTTGGCATAAACATTTTACGATGGGACTGGATATATGTTTTAATGACCATATTAAGTAAAATACGGTGAATCTGAAATAAATCCTATATTATTTTTCTCTGGATTTTATTCAAGAGTTTGTATCAACCTAGAAGACTGTATTAATATGTAGTCCTTTCAGCAATGAACTTACAGTTGTCCCACATTCTCATCAACACTTGGTATTTTCACTCATTTTTAATTTTTTTTGCCAATCCAATAATCAAAAAAAGAAAAAAGGTCATTTCATGTGACTTGTTTTTCATTGCTTATTAATGATGCTCATCATCTTTTTATATATATTAGCTGTTTGTATTTTTCAGTGAAATATCTGTTTATGTCATATTCTGTTTCTTAATGTTTTCAGAAGCTGTCTTGATATTGAGATTTTATACATTTAGGTGTTACAAATCTCTTTTTGCCTATATTTTTGGTCTTTTGTTTACAGTTTATTTTGGGGTACATATGTTTTAAATGCTGCAACATGAAAGATGTTTCCCCACTCACCACTCCTTTCTTTCTACGTTCACTTCTCTTGGGTTCATGGGACTGAATCTTTGGTTAGATGGAGATTAGAGACAAAGACTGGGTTAGAGTAAAAAATTCACCAAAACTATGTTAAAAAACATCATATCTATACTATCAAGGGAAAGTTTGTCTTAGCTATTTTCAGTCTCAAGAACTTAAAGCACTTCAGACCTCTACCAGCAATGCAGAAGAACTGAAGAACTTGAAAGTACCCCATGCCCAACCCAGATACACTAGTCCATGGAGGCAAAAAGTAGGTGAAACTGATTGACTGGACGCTGGAAGGGTTGCAGAGAGTAAAAAGAAAGTGAAAGAAGTGAGGGGTATGTGACAAAGGAGAACAGGGAAGGATATCAGAAAAAGGGGCTGGTGTTCTTGTTGTACTAGAAGAGAAATATAGATGCTGATCAACTCTAGATGTTGATTTTCTTTATAAATTTAAGTATGCTTTTTAAAAACTGAAGGCTAACCACTAAAAGGACATATTATTTCCAAATCATTTGGAGGAAGAAAGGAACAAAGGAACTTAATCACATAAAAAGCAGTGAAGAAAAAGAAACACCAAGAAAGCATACAAAAGAAAGACTGCAAAATATAATTGCAAGGACATATCCCAGTATATCAGTAACCATGATAAATTATAATGGTTTCAATTCATGTATTAAAAGACAAAGGTTCTCATACTGAGGAAACATTACAGCCATATGCTCTTTTTCAGAGATCCGAGTATAATGAAACAATTCAGGGAGGTTAAAAATAAAGACAAGAAAGTATGTAAAGCAAATGCTAACAAAAGAATTGCAGATTAAGTTTTCCACAGTGTATGCACCATTTTGCACTCCCACCAACAGTGTGTGTGTGCAAGGGTTCCAGCTTCTTCACATCCTCACCAACATTTGTTGTCTTTCACTTTTTGATAGTAGCCAGCCAGACTAGTGTTAGGTCATCTGATTGTGGTTTTGATCTTCATTTCCGTGATGCTAAGTGACACGAGCACTTTTTTGTATTAATTGTTGCCTATTTCAATGTCTTCTTTGGAGAAATGTGTATTCAAAGTCCTCAGCCCATTTTTAAATCTGTTATTTTCTATTGAGTTGTAAAAGTTCCTTCTGTATTTTGGAGATTAATCTCTTACAAAATACATGATCTGTGAATATTTTCTCCCATTCCACATGTTGCCTTTTCACTCTGGTGATTGTTTCCCTTGCTGAAAAATTTGTTAAGACAATAGCTCTCATGTTGTATTCTTACCACAATAAAATAAAATTTAAAAGAGAATAGTAAATATAACATTAACATGAGATAAAATCCAAGATAAAAACTATTAAAAGGGGACAAAGATGGATATTTCATATTCATGAAATATAAAATCTATTAAAACTTTATTAAGGTTATGGATATTTGTGTCCTTAACAACTTACCTTTGAAATCAAAATCTATAAAAATACAAAGAAAAATTAACAGCTTCACAGTTTTTAACACATGTATCTTTAAAAAATAATTTACAAATAAGGATATAGAGAATTTTGAATACAGAATTAAAATGTTTAATCTATAAATTGATATTGACCTTTGTCCCCAACAGAACATATTTTCTTTTCAAATATATGGACCATTGACATGTTACCATGCATTATGAAATAAAGGAAATGTTGACAAATTACCAAAGCAGAAGTCATACAGATCATATTACTACAGAATTCCAATAAAATGTTATTGAAATCCAATAAAATAAAATCCAATTAAAATTTAATAGTGTCAGAGGTCAGTGACCCAAAAGGTAACATCGAAAGATCAGTGGGCAGTTCCAAAGTATCAATAAGGAAAACTAAAGTCTTCTAAATAACTTCTGGATTAAAGAAGAAATCAAAGGGAAATTAAAAACTATTTAGAAAAGAATCAGAGTAACCGCCCTATATATCTAAGCGTGGGAAAGATTTCTAAGCAAATACAAGGCCTTTGAGGAAGTGGAAAAGCGGAAAAGGTTGAGCAGGTGAGCACTGAAGGAGAGTGTCTGCCACACAGCCGGACTGACTCAGAAAAACTGACTAAGCCTCCATCCTCAGAAGGAGCAGCAACCATACAAACCAACATAAGGAGATAGAAATTAATAAAACTTAAAACAAGAAATAGATGAAGTTGACAATAACCAAGATATTAGCAGAATTGTCAATAAGATTAAAAGCTCATTTTTTACAAGACTGATACAGTATATAAAATAAAGTTTAGCCAAGTGAGAAGAGAGGGTGATAAAAGCAACCTAAGAACCAGAAAGGGAGCATAGTTACAGGTACAGAAAGATTTTTTTGACTTAAAAATCAAAATTCTTTCTAACTTAATATCAATAAATATGAAAATCTAGCAGAAATTAATTCAGAGTTAAATCAGACTGTTAAAATGAGACATTCCTGTTTCAGTTTTGGCAGAAGCTCCAAAAGGGAGAAACTAAAAGCGCAGATGCAAACACTCCAGTCTCCAAAGCAAGGCACTAAATGACTTGTGCAGATCTTGTAATATGTTTCTCATCTGTAGTCTAATGCCTAAGGGGAATACGAAAAGGTTGACTTTGGAAATTGAAGGGTGTTGGCTCACTGGTAGTTCCCACTCCTGTCCCAATGAGGCAAGTGATTGTCCCCTGCAGTCTAGGCCACACAGTGGACACCTATCTGACACACCCTTGAGTTTCAGACTCAAGTTACAAAGCCAAGAAGTTGCTCAAGCAGCAACACTGAGAAGTTATTGCTTTCTTGCTTATGGCAGATTAAGGACCCATAAATCCTGGAGGACGAATGGGAAACCAGTCGTGGAATATCATGATGGGGTCATCTCAAAAGGGATCCCATCTGTATTAGTTTCCTAGAGCTGCAGTAACAAAGTAGCAGAAACTGGGGGCTTCAAACACAGAAAGGTATTCTTTCCTAGTTCTTGAAGCTGAAAGTCTGAATTGAGTTGTCTGCAGGACAGGCGCCCTCTGACTCTATGGGGAAATCCTTGCCTCTGCCTAGCTTCGGGGGGTGGCCGTCAACCTGTGGCATTTCTTAACTTGCAGTTGCATCACTTCCACTCCTGCCTTTGTCATCATGTGACATTCCCTATATGTCTCAGTCTTTTCTTGGTGTAGGGTCTACCCTAAGGAACTCAAGTGACATTTGCAAAGATCGTAGTTCCAAATGAGTTCACATTCACAAGTGTCAAGGTTGGGACTTTAGCATATCTTTTGGCGGACAAAATTCAACCCACACCCCCACTTGAGAGAGCACGTGCCAGGGAAAGAAACAGTTATAAGAGGTCAGATGACCAGCTAAAGGGCAAATTCTGCCTGAGTCAAGAGAGGTGCACCAGGGGCCCCTGAAGTGACATCTCTGGAGAGCCCACAAAGCCCCCCAGGGCAAAGAGTTTAATTTAAACACCTCCCTCAACACAGGAACTCAGCGCCAGCTTGCCACTGCATCCTGCAAGCAAAACTCCCCTGTCCCCATCTTTCCTCCATTTTGCAGAAGCCAAAACCACAAGGGGAAATGGGAGTAGAGGAAACAGAGGAAGAGAGAAGCCACCCGCTCTCCCTTTGCCTGGCAGGCTGGCTAAAGAAGACCTGAGTTAGGAAGAAACCAAGCTTTAATTGAGGCCCAGTGTTTGTTGCTTGTCTTTTAATTACTACAAAGATGTGACATACTCATTTTAAAATAAAACTGCTTTTGTAACTGAAAGGAAAAAGATTTCTAAGAATGAGTGGGAAAAAAATATGGAGTCCAGGATAGGGAAGAACCAGATCAACAGAATGGGTTTGGATGGAAGCATGTAGGATAAGAATATTCATTTTGATTATGAGCTATGAGTCCAAAGTTTCAATACTCCAGCAACATATGCTATTTTACCCAACTGGCTCAACAGGAAGTTGAGATTCTGTAGAGTTTTATAATCCCAGAAGAAGCTGAAAAAGTTTCCGAAGAATTGGCTCATGTACTACATATTTTTAAAAGAAAAATTAACAGCCAATTAACGTCTTTGTGAAAAACCAAAGTGCTCAGATACTAATGGTGAGTAATAACATAAAAAGATGTAGCGTGCCTTAAAATTCAAAGCTGACTCACCTCCCCAGTCTGTAGGCAGCACGTCATGACACTTAAACATCAACGGAGATTATACAGCCTTTGATGTCACAACCAGTAAAACACATGCTCTGGAGCCTTCCAATAATCCATTCAGTTATTCAGTCAGCATATTTCTATCTCATGGAGCCCAAGCTGCTTCAAATATTTTATTGGTATGTTTATGGAAACAAACATAACCTATGTTAAGATGGTAGATAGGAAGATTAAAGGCTTCTAGCCTAAGAAGCTAACAACCAAGTTTTATGTCTAGAAACAAACCACAGAAGTTTAGAGTCTAAGAACATGCAAATGAATCTGGAGTAGGAAAAGGAAACGTTTGACATCCACTATAGAACTGCTGTGTAAAAACTCATTCCTCCCTCATATACTATACCCTTTATAAAAAGCATAAAGTGGCTGAAATAAGTTTAAAAGGCAGCACACCAATGCTCACATGATAGCCTTGAGAAACTCTGCCCATATTCATAACTACTCATGTGCTTCTTAGTTCCCTACAGGAATATTGGGGATTGATTCTTGTATTTTTCCTCTAGATGGACTCAGGTTGGAAGTCTGGAACCTTATCAAAAGAACCACATGGCACTGAGATGTTTCCTGGAAGTGCTCTCACTTCCTAGTGGATGTGTTTCATTGTAACGCAGGATCCATCAATGATTCAGAGTACTGTGGTTTTGAAATGATTAATATGTAATGGCTGTAACAATGTGAGTCATATGAAGAAGGGGAAAAGGTGTGAAGAAATAAAAACATTATAGGAAAGTACACCACGAATCTGTGAACATGATTACTCATGAATAAGAGGGTATAGAGAGTGTACAGACCTGGTCATTCCTATTTCCTCCTCATCTGGAAAATGCAAATTACTAATCTCACAGGATATATGTAATGAATCACATATGAAAATCGTCATGGACTTACTTTTAGTATTCACTCAACAGACATTTGTGGAACTCCCATTATGTGCTAGGTGTACAACTGAATAGATAGGTAGGGAAATAGGTAGGTAGATAGATGATTGATTAGATAGATGATAGATAGATAAATAGATAGATAGATAGATAGATAGATAGATAGATAGATAGATAGATAGATAGATAGATAGATACTCCTGACCCTCAAAGGACTCCCAATTTAGCAAAGGAATCAGACAAATAAACTGACTAAAATTCCAAACATAACCAAGTATCTAGGGCCAGAGCATGGATTTGGAAACTCCCCCAAGGAACTTACTTGCCCACACCACTGAACTGGATCAGATCTTGATATATTTATAGCGCTCAGTGTCAATTTTTTCCCCCTGAAGCACAAAATGATATTAAGTTCTTAAGTTCCTCAGGGATTACTCATTGCAAGTTAATAATGTGAATTTAAAATGCTCCCTCATTTTGTTTGCCTCTGAAATGACAGGATATGGGAAAAAATACATCTTTATGAAAGTTGTTTGGCATAGTTTAAGTGGCAAATTTCTAGGCAAATACATTTAGCTCTTTAAGTCTGCCAGATTCTGGATTACTGAATACCATGATGAGTTGTGTCTCCTTTTTCAAAGCTGAGACAAAGAACTCTAATTTATCCCTAACTTAGGGGACTGCAGCTAAGGTCATTTAGAGCAAGAACTACATCTTTATTCAACAAGATGGACACTGCAGCGCTTAGCACATGGCTTATTTGTAGTAGGTACAGTAGGTACTTGTTGAATATTGGTTGCATTGAGTAGTAGAAGCCCAGCACTGAAAGACCATATGACTGTATCAACTAGTGATACTTTCCAGGTGAAAAAAACCTGGCTCTTCAGGATTTCTATTTCTTTTATTCATTCATTCATTTGTCCCTTTATTAATATATTAATTTATTCAATCCACCAACTGATTACCTATTACATGGAAATGCAGTGCTGTGCATTGCGAAGGGAACAGACAAGTTATATAGGTATCCTGTCCTCAGGAAGTCCATAGTCTAATAACACACCTGTAGCATCTACACAAATACATCAAATAAAATACACCTCAATGACATATGAAAGGCTGACACCTGTGCTGATGGTAGGGCGCTACTAACCTTTAAGATTTGACTTGTCCAAATTGAGATGTGCAGTCAGTATGAAGTGCACACTGGATTCTGAAGACAACATAAAAAAAATAATGTAAAATACCTCATTAAAATGTTTTTTTGTTGTTGATTACATGTTGAAATGACAATATTTGGCTTAAATAAAATATTGAAATAAAACACTTAATCTACTTCATTAAATTAAATATTAAAATTACTCAAACCTGTTTCTTTTCAACATTTTTATGTGGCTACCAGAAAATGTAAAATTACATATGTGGCTTATATTATTATTTTTATTGGACAGTGCTAACATGGATAAGGGATTATAGAGTAATTTAGAGATCTTAGCAATTACTCCCAGCATTGAGGGGGTGGGGGCAGGGGATCAAAGGAGACTTAATGGAGGAGACAGTATTTGAGCCGAACTACTTTCTCAAGTTTAGAACTGCAGGTAAAGGTTTCAGGAGGAACAGACTTGCAATTGACATTATTCACAACCACTTCAGACAACTTGATCAAAGTCTAGCTTTGTCCTACATGAGGAGCTCCAGGTTGATCACAACATACATACTTTACACCTTTCATTTATCTATATGTTTTCCCATCTTCAAAACAGTCTCATTAAGTCACAGTATCACATTTGTATTTTATACTATCACCATAGATCTATTGCATAGAGTATTCCCTCATTTTTAGGATGAAAAAATTTAAGAGATTATTGGTAAAACATTCAGGTCACAAGGCCAGTAAGCAATGGAACTAAAATTAGAACATAACATTTCTAAGTACTTTCCTTAGGTTTTTTCTCAGATATTGTACTTCCTCCCTCTTACAGGATCTCTCTCTCCCAAATGGCCTTATAATCAATCCAATCTCCCAGGAATCCTCCCAGTGGACTCCACCTTGGGCCAGGCATCTGCTGTGAACCTTTGAGACAGAGCCAGCTCTGCCAGGGGCCCAGCTACTGAGAGAAACCCATGCTGCAGGTCCAACGCAGCTATACCCAAGAAATAAAAGAAAAAGGAAAAATCCTGTCCTTTAGGGCCTACTACATAGCAAATACTGTGCTTGGCACTTTTACATTTACATTTCACTTACATTTCACAGCAACCTTTGGTAACAAATATTATTAAACTGTTTCAGGACTGAGATTTCCCACAACACCTCATAATTCTGACATTAACTGATTATCCATTGTCCTCAAAGTCTCACTCTGATTTCCCAGACTCATGGAATTCTCCTTCCACATGATCCTCAGAATCCCCTTGGGATTAGTAATAATTAGTAATACCAATGAAGTCTGAGCTATAGTTTTATAGTCTGAAATGGTAACTACTTCATCCATTTGAATACATAAGAATGGCATCACCTTGTATTTATTAACAGCTAACTATGAACTTAGCCATATACCAAGGATTTCTTATGACCCATATAACCACAATATGAGGAAAGTCCCATTATTTTTCCTATTTTATAGATTAGCAGACAGTTTGAAAAAGATAAAGTGACTCGTCCATTGTCAGGCAATGGTAAACAGCATAATGGGACTTAAATGCTTGGACATCTGTCCCCAAAGCCCAAGTTCTTTACCTTTGTATTATGCTGATCCCCACTAATACTCAATGCCCTGAGCAAACTGAGAACCTCTGAAAGGGACCACAGATCCATGCCAACAAGATAAATCTTCAGGGATGCCATGCCATGGTGTAAAGACAATGAACATCTGGTTTATCATCATCCTCCCACAATATTTAGTAAGCAAAGTGGGAATGGAGCACCTGTGCTCCTTACTGAATTGGTTTGTTGATTTGTCTCTTAACAACCTGAGGACCTCGGAATGAGGCTCCCTAGTTTGCATTAATGTTTGTTCTGAAGACTATTTGCAACCATATAGATGGACCTCTGAGCGTATGTCGATCTACGTATGAAAAACCCAAATGACTAGTCGCAGATTACACCACAGGTTAGCGACAAAGGAACAGTTAGAAGTTTCGGCCCCCAATTTAGTGACATGTTGCCAACCTACAGTACAATATGCTCCCCAGAGATCAGAAGGCAATACTTCTGTGTCTGATCCACCATATGCTAGGCAATCCTAACAATCTACTGTGGTTTCATGCCCAACTGTTCATATATTACCATCGGCCCTGATGATTGCATAGGGAATGAATCTTGTGATAATGACATGTTCCAGACCTAGGGTAGGAAAAGTAATTCATACCACCCCTATATGTGGGTTCTGATTCCATGGGCTAGCAGGGGAGTTATCAGACTTCATACAATTCTACATGTATTTCTGCTGACTCAGAAATGGACATAAAATATAGAACAGCATGTTAGGACACAGCATAATTTTTTAAACTCCCTTGGGGAGTCTTTGTTCCTAAATCAGTGAGTGGATGTTAGTTACATGCTCACGTGCAAGAATATGCTTGTGTACATGTGTACAAAATGCACGGATTTGAGCTATGGAGTAAGTCATTTGGAAATCACTCTAGGATAATCCCGTGTAATTGCTAATGTGATACTAAAATAGTGCTGATTTCATAATCCTCTTTATTTGACTTAGCTTTCTCATACCATTATGCTTTAAAAAAAAAAGCTCTAGTGAAATTTATGGCCATATCTGGCTTCTTTCCCTGTATCTGTGGTGCATATAACAGTGCAAATTACATTTTCCTGATCTTCCAGGAAACTAAACATTTACCAGTACCTCAACAGACATGGCCACTTTTTCAGAGAGTAAATAGTTAGTGGATATTATTATTAAGCCCTTCTTGTAGCAGAACTATTACAAATGTTTTAATCACAATAAGGCTAGTTTATGTTTACTGAGTGCTGACCAGTTACCAAGCATTATGAGAGGCACTTTACATGCTCCTCAAAATAAGCTTGTGGTCTAGATGTCATTAATAGCCACATATTACTAATAAAAAAATGGAGACCTTATAAGTAATATACCAGCTCACAAAGTCAAGCTCTTTAACTCCAGGGAATACACTTTAAATCATTATGCAAAATTTTCAAGAAGGTCAAGAGCATGTTATTTAGTCTCTTAAAAACAGATATAAGGGGAACTGGATTTCTGAACTTAAAATGTTTTGAAATATAATTGAAAGAATAATTCCTGTGTGGGCATGAGCTATATACTCCACTTTGAAGATCCACAATTGCAAATACAGTCTGATATGAGCACAACTACATGGCTCCAAGACAGGACCTACTAAGAACCATTGCTACAGACCTCTCAGTTCTCATATAATATGCTAAAAGGACACTAATGCCCCATAATTCACATCTGAAGAAGTCTATCAGCTGCACATGTCCCAGAACTACATTAAGTATAATCTGAATTGGTTACACACAGCAGTAAAATACAAGCCAAAGCACACACATCAAAAGTTAGTGTCATCAAATTAAAATACACACTGTCCTGAAAGTTTTTGAGTTTATGGTTTTAGCTACAAGTAGTTTACAAATAATTTCTGAATTTTAGTCGCTTGTTGGAGGAAAATGAAACATGTACATAACAATTTACATATCTAGGTCATGTTAGAATTGTAGCACCACTTATGAGGAAGTGCATGTAAGGGCATCTATGCCTGTATCTGAATACATATGTGTGCATTTATATAGACTGCATTTATAATCATAACTTAGGACCATGTTTTCCCAGATCCAAGGCTATAAAATGCAACCACTCAACTGATAGCCAAATCTGAAGTACAGATGTGACCCAAAAGGTGGGAAGAATAGTGTTAATTCTGTTGTTCTTCTAACACGCAACACTGTTCCCTTTCTGAAAAACAAAGTTAAGTCTCATTCCATAGTTTGCAGTTCTTGCCAATGTTCTCACAGTACAAAGAACTCCCAAACTAAATTACACAAAATTTTGAACATCCCTGTTTACCTCCAATAAATGTCTTCCCCTGAGTCCATTGGTAACATGAATACAGCAATGTTCTGGTTCCTTTTTCTCTTCCAAATAGTTTCATATACATGAGTCCTATTGTGTTGCTTCTGTGATGCAATTCTGGAAATTATGGATGGATATTTGACAAGCTTATAACATAAACAAATGAAATTTTCTGTGGACTGCATCAAGAATCAGTGGGCTACTGTTTATTCCTGAGGGTAACTTTCAATATATTTGGATTGGACAAGCTATTGGTCTTTAGGGTTCTGCCAAGTCATTCCACTTGGACTCCAGGCAATAAAAGACAGAAGATAGCAGAGACTCTTCTGCCCTAATTTCCTGACCCTTCTGGCACCAATCTGGAGAGATCTAAATGAATAATCTGAATTCTCAAAGGATCTACATCATTGCCATATTTCCAGTCCCATTTTGTACATTTTTATGTCATGGCTTTGTCTCATGCATTAAAGAATTTAACCACTTTGACCACTTCTCCTTCCAGTTCCTATAGATCTTTCCAAATTTTTTTTAACAAGCAGACATCTTCAAGAAGCAATTGGTAACAGATTTTTCCAAGTGTTTTGATTACATTGAAAAGCTTTTCTCAGAAACCATAGGTTTATTTCCCCAAACACACACCTTGCTATAATCTTCATATTGACTTCACAAAATAGACTGACTATGCATATTATGAAATCATGCTGATAGTGCTCAAATCAAAACATTTGGAACAATACTATCATACACCCTTGATGAATATCAGTATTCACACAATAGCACCAAAATAATTATGTAGGACTTCATTCATTCATTCATTCAATCAAAAAATATTTCTTAGAAGATTATGTCTCATGCATTACACAACATTCTGGAAACAAAACTAAATTACAGATTTTTCTACTCTAAATACATATAGAATAAAAAGTGATGTGTAAATGAATATTCAGTAAAGTGCTATAGGTGTTATGATTGATATTCAGGATATAATAAGATCCCAAAGGAGAGAATAATCAGTCCTAACTTTAAGGGAAAAGGAATGATATTTTGTAAGTGTAATTGAAAGTGGAAAACAAATATACAGCCACATCTGCTGCAATTAAGAGCAGATTAAGAACTTGATGTGGCCCAATAAAAGGAAAAACCATCATTTCAAGATGTTTGCCAATTTTTTGTATAAGCAAAAGAGAACACTGGAAGACAGCTCTGTTATCTCTTCATACTATTAATCCAGTATCTTGTGCAAGGCAAGACACAGTATAGAATCCAAATATCAAAAAAGGGGAATTGAATGTTCTCTGCATGATTACATAAAGTGCTGCAGGCAGATAACACTGACTTGAGGAAAATCTTTCTCTGCTTTAGAAGTGAATTAGAATTCACTGTCTTTAATAATTATGATTTGATCAAGGAAATGTGTGTGTATGTGTGTGTGCGCACATGTGTGTTCTACCCAAGGTTGCCCGTGACAAAATAGGATTAAAGAAGAATTGGGAGAGGAGGACATATATATTTCACACACTAGCAGAGAGGCCCTGAAGTGTGCCTGCACTGGGACATGGGATTGCCACATATGGTGATACAGGCTGTGTAACACAAAACTCCAGGGCTTGCTTTTCATGATATGACATCTTTAAAGTGATGAAAGAAAACAACTGCCAACCTAGAATTCTACATCCAGTGAAAATATTTTTCAAAAATAAAGGCAAAATAAAGATTGTTGGGACAAACAAAAGCTGAGAGAATTTCATCACCAACAGAACTGCACAACAGGAAGTTCTTCAGGCAGAAAGAAAATGATACCAGATGGAAATTTGGATTTACACACAGGAATAAGGATCACCAGGAATAGTAAATGTGTGAATAAATATAAAGAACTTTTTAAAAATCTCTTTTAAAGATGGGATTAAAGATGGAGGCATGAGAGGAGAGACACAGGCTTCCTCCTAAAACTGGATACAATTAGAAAATTTAATTGGTGCAACTAATCCTGAGAGAGCAACAGGAAAGAGGACAGCATCAGACTGCACACACCTGGAGAAAAGAGCAGATCTCAGCAAAGGGGGTAACATAACAAAGCTGTGGCTCCATGGGACCCAAGCTCCTCCCCCACCCCAGCTCACTGGTGGGAGGAAGAGAAATGGAGCAGGGAGGGAGTGGAAGGCTTGGGACTGCTGAATACCTACCTCTGGAGATCTGCTCTGGGAGCACAAACCTACATTTCATGGTGCTTTCATGAGACTCGCATTACTACTGGGTTGGAAAGTTAATACAGGCAGAGTTCCTGGGGAGACTGGGATTCCAGCTGCTTGTGGAAAGCAGGGATCCATATCTGGCTGGTCTGGGACAAAAACTTATACCTGTGTGACCGGCCCACTGGCTCAGGCAGTGGAGACAGGCACAGCAGCCAGGAGGCAGGGAACAGCTCTTTCCTACCCCCAGGCACCAGTACCGCTCCCCTGCGACCCTCGACATTGCTTCAGGGGCTCAGCAGCTCCAGAATAGAGCTTCTGGACACTAGAGGGTGCCATATACAAACATGAAATGCCAAAGGAACCTTGACCAGAGTAAAATTGTTAATACAATTCCCGAGAAAGATTTAAATGATATGGACCTTGTGACTCTTCCTGAAAGGGAGTTCAAAATAAAAATCATCAACATCCTAATGGAGGTACAGAAAGACATCCAAGAACTCAGGAATGAATTCAGGTCAGAGATGAAATTGTTAAAGAACACGACGGAGGGTATTAAAAGCAGGTTGGATATGGTGGAGGAGACAATAAATGAAATAGAAACTAGAGAAGAGGAATACAAAGAAGCTGAGGCACAGAGAGAAAAAAAGACCTCTAAAAATGAAAGAATATTGAGAGAACTGTGTGACCAATCCAAGCAGAACAATATTCGCATTATAGGGATACCAGAAGAAGAAGAGAGAGAGAAAGGGATAGAAAGTGTCTTTGAGGAGGTAATTGCTGAAAACTTCCCCAATCTGGGGAAGGACATAGTCTGTCAGGCCACGGAGATCCACAGATCCCCCAACACAAGGGACCCAAGGAAGACAACAGCAAGACACATAGTAATTAAAATGGGAAAGATCAAGGAAAAGGACAGACTGTTAAAAGCAGCCAGAGGCAGAAATAAGATCACATACAAAGGAAAGCCCATCAGACTGACATCAGACTTCTCAGCAGAAACCTTACAGGCCAGAAGGGAGTGGCATGATGTATTAAATGCCATGAAGCAGAAGGGCCTGGAACCAAGATTACTTTATCCAGCAAGATTCTCATTTAAATTTGAAGGAGGGATTAAACAATTTCCAGATAAGCAAAAGCTGAGAGAGATTACCTCCCACAAACCATCTCTGCAGTCTATTTTGGAGGGACTGCTATAGATGGAAGTGTTCCTAGGGTTGGATAGCTGTCACCAGAGGTAGTAAAATCATAGTAGGGAGGGTGGAGCAGCTGATTGCGAGGCAAATGCAAAATTAAATTGACTATCCCCAAAGTCAATCAAGGGATAGACAAAAAGTACAGAATTTGATACCTAATATGTAAAGAATGAAGGAGGAAGAAAAAGGAGGAGAAATAGAAAAGAACCTTTAGATTGTGTTTGTAACAGCATACTAAATGAGTTAAGTTAGACTCTTAGATAGTAAGGAAGTAATCTGGAACCTTTGGTAACCACAAATCTAAAGCCTGAAATGGCAATAAGAACATACCTATCAATAATCACCCTAAATGTAAATGGACTGAATGCACCAATCAAAAGACACAGAGTCACTGAATGGATAAAAAACAAGACCCATCTATATGCTGCTTACAAGAAACTCACCTGAAACCCAAAGACATGCACAGACTAAAAGTCAAGGGATGGAAAAAATATTTCATGCAAACAATAGGGAGAAAGAAGCAGGTGTTGCAGTACTAGTATCAGACAAAATAGATGTCAAAACAAAGAAAGTAACAAGAGATAAAGAAGGACATTACATAATGATAAAGGGCTCAGTCCAACAAGAGGATATAACCATTATAAATATATATGCACCCAACACAGGATCACCAGCATATGTGAAACAAATACTAACAGAACTAAAGGAGGAAATAGACTGCAATGCATTCATTTTAGGAGACTTCAACACAACATTCACCCCAAAGGACAGATCCACCAGACAGAAAATAAGTAAGGACACAGAGGCACTTAACAACACACTAGAACAGATGGACCTAATAGACATCTATAGAATTCTACACCCAAAAGCAATAGGATACACATTCTTCTCAAGTGCACATGGAACATTCTCCAGAATAGACCACATACTAGGCCACAAAAAGAGCCTCAGTAAATTCAAAAACATTGAAATCCTACCAACCAACTTTTCAGACCACAAAGGTATAAAAGTAGAAATACATTGTACCAAGAAAGCAGAAAGGCTCACAAACACATGGAGGCTTAACAACACACTTCTAAATAGTCAATGGATCAACAACCAAATTAAAATAGAGACCCAGCAATATATGGAAATAAATGACAACAACAACACAAAGCCCCAACTTCTGTGGAATGCAGTGAAAGCAGTCTTAAGAGGAAAGTATATAGCAATCCAGGCATATTTAAAGAAGGAAGAACAAACCCAAATGAATAGTCTAATGTCACAATTATCAAAATTTGAAAAAGAAGAACAAATGAGGCCTAAAGTCAGCAGGAGGGACATAATAAAGATAAGAGAAGAAATAAACAAAATTGAGAAGAATAAAACAATAGAAAAAATAAATGAAACCAAGAGCTGGTTCTTTGAGAAAATAAACAAAATAGATAAGCCTCTAGCCAGACTTATTAAGAGAAAAAGAGAGTCAACACACATCAACAGAATTAGTAACGAGAAAGGAAAAATCACGACGGACCCAAGAGAAATACAAAGAATTATTAGAGACTACTATGAAAACCTATATGCTAAGAAGCTGGAAAACCTAGAAGAAATAGACAACTACCTAGAAAAATACAACCTTCCAAAACTGACCAAGGAAGAAACAAAATCTAAACAAACCAATTAGCAGGAAAGAAATTGAAGTGGTAATCAAAAAACTACCCAAGAAAAAAACACCCTGGCCTGATGGATTTACATCGGAATTTTATCAGACATACAGAGAAGATATAATACCCATTCACCTTAAAGCTTTCCAAAAAATAGAAGAGGAGGAAATACTCCCAAACTCATTCTATGAAACCAATATCTCCCTAATACGAAAACCAGGCAAAGACCCCCACCATAAAAGAAAATTACAGACCAATATCCCTGATGAACGTAGATGCAAAAATACTCAATAAAATATTAGCAAACTGAATTCAAAAAAATATCAAAAGGATCATATACCACGACCAAGTAGGATTCATCCCAGGGATGCAAGGATGGTACAACATTCGAAAATCCATCAACATCACCCACCACATCAACAAAAAGAAACACAAAAACCACATGATCATCTCCATAGATGCTGAAAAAGCATTTAACAAAATTCAACATCCATTCATGATAAAAACTCTCAGCAAAATGGGTATAGAGGGCAAGTACCTCAACATAATAAAGGCCATATATGATAAACCCACAGCCAACATTATACTGAACAGCAAGAAGCTGAAAGCTTTTCCTCTGAGATCGGGAACAAGACAGGGATGCCCACTCTCTCCACTGTTATTTAACATAGTACTGGAGGTCCTAGCCACGGCAATCAGACAAAACAAAGAAATACAAGGAATCCAGATTGGTAAAGAAGAAGTTAAACTGTCACTATTTGCAGATGACATGACATTGTACATAAAAACACCCCAAAGACTCCACTCCAAAACTACTAGAACTGATATCAGAATACAGCACAGTTGGAGGATACAAAATTAACACACAGAAATCTGTGGCTTTCCTATATACTAACAATGAACCAATAGAAAGAAAAATCAGGAAAACAACTCCATTCACAATTGAATCAAAAAGAATAAAATACCTAGGAATAAACCTAAGCAAAGAAGTGAAAGACCTATACACTGAAAACTACAAGTCACTCTTAAGAGAAATTAAAGGGGACACTAACAAATGGAAACTCATCCCATGCTAGTGGCTAGGAAGAAATAATATCATCAAAATGGCCATCCTGCCCAAAGCAATATACAGATTTGATGCAATCCCTATCAAATTACCAGCAACATTCTTCAACGAACTGGAACAAATAATTCAAAAATTCATATGGAAACACCAAAGACCCCGAATAGCCAAAGCAATCCTAAGAAAGAAGAATAAAGTAGGGGGGATCTCACTCCCCAACTTCAAGCTCTACTACAAAGCCATAGTAATCAAGACAATTTGGTACTGGCACAAGAACAGAGCCACAGACCAGTGGAACAGATTATAGAGACTCCAGACATTAACCCAAACATATATGGTCAATTAATATTTGATAAAGGAGCCATGGACATACAATGGGGAAATGAAAGTCTCTTCAACAGATGGTGCTGGAAAAACTGGACAGCTACATGTAAGGGAATGAAACTGGATCACTGTCTAACCCCATACACAAAAGTAAATTCAAAATGGATCAAAGACCTGACTGTAAGTCATGAAACCATAAAACTCTTAGAAAAAAACAGGTAAAAATCTCTTGGATGTGAACATTAGCAACTTCTTCATGAATATATCTCCCTGGGGAAGGAAAACAAAAGCAAAAATGAACAAGTGGGACTATATCAAGCTGAAAAGCTTCTGTACAGCAAAGGACACCATCAATAGAACAAAAAGGTACCCTACAGTATGGGAGAATATATTCGTAAATGACAGATACAATAAAGGCTTGACATCCAAAATATATAAAGAGCTCATGCACCTCAACAAACAAAAAGCAAAATAATCCAATTAAAAAATGGGCAGAGGAGCTGAACAGACAGTTCTCCAAAGAAGAAATTCAGATGGCCAACAGACACATGAAAAGATGCTCCACATCGCTAGTTATCAGAGAAATGCAAATTAAAACCACAATGAGATATCACCTCACACCAGTAAGGATGGCCACCATCCAAAAGACAAACAACAGCAAATGTTGGCGAGGTTGCGGAGAAAGGGGAACCCTCCTACACTGCTGATGGGAATGTAAATTAGTTCAACCATTGTGAAAAGCAATATGGAGGTTCCTCAAAATGCTCAAAATAGACTTACCATTTGACCCAGGAATTCCAGTTCTAGGAATTTACCCTAAGGATGCAGCACTCCAGTTTGAAAAAGACAGATGCACCTCTATGTTTATCGCAGCACTATTTACAATAGCCAGGAAATGGAAGCAACCTAAGTGTCCATCAGTAGATGAATGGATAAAGAAGATGTGGTACATATACACAATGGAATATTATTCAGCCATAACAAGAAAACAAATCCTACCATTTGCAACAACATGGATGGAGCTAGAGGGTATTATGCTCAGTGAAATAAGCCAAGCAGAGAAAGACAAATACCAAATGATTTCACTCATCTGTGGAGTATAAGAACAAAAGAAAAACTGAAGGAACAAAACAGCAACAGAATCACAGGACCCAAGAATGGACTAACAGTTACCAAAGGGAAAGAGACTGGGGAGAATGGGAGGGTAGGAAGGGATGAGGGTGGGGAAGAAGAAAGGGGGCATTATGATTAGCATGTATAATGTGGGGGGTGGGGGAAAGGGGAGGGCTTTGCAACACAGAGAATACAAGTAGTGATTCTACAACATCTTACTATGCTGATGGACAGTGACTGTAATGGGGTTTGTGGGGGGGACTTGGGGTAGGGGAGAGCCTAGTAAACATAATGTTCTTCATGTAATTGTAGATTAATGATAACAAAATAAAATTAAAAAAAATTTTTTAAATATCTCTTTTAAAAAAGAAGTAACTGTTTAAAGCAATAATAATAGCATGGTACTGTGGGGCTTTTATAAAAAATGCCACAGATGATGGGAGGCAAAAATAGATATTATTGAAAGATTCTTATACTAAGTATGTAGTATAATATTACTTGAAGGTAAACTGTGATAAGTTAAAAATGTGTACTATAAATTCTACTGCAACTGCCAAAAATATGGAACAAAGAGTTATTACCAGTAAACCAATAGTGGGGAAAAAGCAATCATACAAAATATTCAATTCATCCAAATGAAGGTAAAAAAGAGGAAAACAGGAACAAAGAGATTTATATAAATAAACAACAAATAGCAAGATGATAGATTTAAACAGAACTAAGTAATAATCTCATTAAATGTAAATGGCCTAAACATTTTGATTAAAAGACAGAGGTCATCAGACTGGATAATAAGACAAAACCCAATGATACACTGTTCATAAGAAATTCACTTTAAATAAAAGGCTTAGATAGGTTAACAGTAAAAGGATAGAAAAACATATACTATGCAAGCACTAAATGTAAGAGAGCTGAAGTGATTACATTAATATCAGAGGAAGTAAATTTCAGAACAAGAAATATTATCAGGGATAAAGGAGTCAAAAGGACATAATAATCATGAATATTTAAGCACCTTAAAAACAATATCTGAAAATACATGATGCAAAAACTAATAAAACTTGAAAAAGAAGTAGATATTCCATAGTCAGAGATTTCAACATACCCTCTCTCAACAAAATTGTTATAAGTAGACAAACAATCAGTAAGGAAAAAAATGAAGGGGAATAAAATAGAAAATTCAAGAGTGTAAGCTTGTCTCAAACAACAACTGGGGAGGGCAGATCATTAGAATGGTACAGTAACAGGTTTGGTTATGAGATGAAAGGCAATCCCTGGAAAAATGCAATATACAGCCTACACTGCCATATGTGACAGATCCATTTCCCAGTCTTCATACATTTCAGGGCCTCTCTGCTGATGAGTAATAAAGATATGTCATTCTCCCCAGATTCTTCTTGACTCCCTTACTTTCTTGTTGGTAACTTTGGACACATACACGCACGTGCATGCTTTTGTTGGCCCATTTTCTTGGACAAACAATTCTCAAAACCAGTACAGTCTCTAACCAGGGCAAGCCATAGTATATAACAGTTCACAGCAGTGATGTCCCCAAAGTCTGCATATTAGTTTAGCATAGCACCACAGAGGCTTCAGCAAAAAGGCCCAAGGCAGACACTGGATTTCCAAACACTACTTGATGTAAGGGTAAAAGGCTTAGCCACTTCGGCTTGATTCAGGATAGTCCTGAAGAGCTACCCAACCTCCAGAGCTCTTCTTGGAGTCAGCTGTGGCCTCAGTAATAATGGCATCCTACTTCCTTCACTGTATGTATTGTTCCTAAGAAAGCTCCCCAGTAAACTTCCTACATGCAAGCCTCCATCATATAACTGTTTCTTGATGAACCAAACCTAAGATAGAGAGAAATGATAGAGACAGGAAAGAATATAGTCAGAGAGATCAAACACATCAATATTTGAGTGGGTAGAAGAAAAAGGGACAGAAAATATATTGAAATGGAAAGGCCATAGAGGTGAAGAAGAAACCCATGACACGGAAAAGAGAATTATAAGACTCTGATATGTGATTATTCATTAATCAATTGGGTACCACAGTAAGGAGAGGTTAAGGCTGGATTTGGCAGTTTCACACAGAGATGTGACAAGATACTATGCCAAATTAAAGTCAGGAGAGAAGAATATTAAAAAGCATGCCTTGAACTCTAGTCAATGAAATGTATGCTAAAGTGCTTAGGAGTGAAGCACACTAATGTTTGCAATTTACTTTGAATTGGATGGATTGATAGATGGATAGAAAGATAAATAAAGAAAATAGGGTAAAATATTTATTATAGAATTTAGGTGTTAGGTATATGGGTGTTCACTCTACAGCTCTTTCAACTTTTCTGAATGATGGAAAATTTATAATAAAATGTTGTAGGAGGAATCCACTAAATTGGCATTGGATAAACCAATGACCTTTCCAAGAAGTTTCAATGCAGTGGGGAGACATGTATAAGGGACAGATTGCAGAAAGAGTGAGCAGGATGCCAAAACAATGAAAACTGTAATTGCTGACTTTTTTTTTTACAAGAAACTTGACTGCTAAGAAAGCAAGACAAATAGGACTGCAGATAGAAGAGGATGCATGATTGACAGAGTTGATTTTTGTTTACTTTCTTGTTTTGTTTTTGTTTTGTTTTAGATGAGTGACTTGCATATTTGTGGTTTGTGGGGAACAAGTCAGTAGAGAGGCAATTTATATGCTTTGGAATGTAATTTCCTCAAGCTTTCCTAATCCTTAAGTCAGAGACTTTTCAAAGATAATATAGTTCTAGTGACATTTATTATTAGGAAAAGGAACAGATTTAAATCCCAAAGAGAAGAGCAGTTCTGGATTTAACTCTAACAAATCTATAGTTCTGAGAAATACCCCTAAGTTAGGTCTGGCTATGAAATCAGAAGGAATAATTCCAACCTTCTAATTCATAGGAATGTTAAGCAAAAATATATTTATTCTTGTTTTTACAAATCTTTTAGTCTTTCAGTCTGGTAGGTTTAATTTCAGGTACCAGTTCCACATTATTTAGTCATGTGATTTAGGGCAAGGTATTATCTAAGCCCCAGTTTTCTTAACTACTAAGTGGGAGCAATAATAATACCTCCTTCACAGGGTTATTATGAAGATTAAATGTCAGGATGCATGCAGAGCATTTAAGCAGCACTGGCACATATGAAGTTCTCAGTAAACAGTGACAATTATATAGAAGTTTCTAAACTCAGTGTTTCCATTGTCTTATGTGAAACCAGGAAAGGACTTTGTGAATGGTTTGATAGAATATACTTGGCACTGGAAAATGAGGTACCAAATTGAAAATTGCAGGTGCCCAGACACTATTCTTCTTCTCAGACATAATTAACCTGGGTTGGGTTGTAGCTTCTGCCAAGAAAAATGACTACAAGTTTCTCCCTGCCTGTTCATCCTGAAGGTGTCAACTAAAGCGCAGCCTGCTCAGACTAGTTACCTGCCCAGGCTAGTACCCAGAAGCTGAGATGGGACACCCTGAAGGCAAACATATCCTTCTAACCTTCTTCAGCCTCACAACTCTAATGTGCGTCTTTGCTTCAAGAAAAAAAAATTGCACTCTCTGAACATCCTGCTCCTCTAGGAATGTTACAGCTGACCAGATTCCTTCAAAGCAACCTCTACTTCACAGGCAGCTTATATGAAGCCCCCATATCAGACATGCTTTAACAGCCATGAAGTAGCAGGAAAAGACTTTTGCTCCCAAAGACACCCAGAATATGAACTCCAATGAGATCAAAGGTAGCTTTTTGGGTAGGAATTGCAAATATGAGACTGGCATCCTGAGCATTATATTGTTAATACTCCAAAAGCAATGAAAATCCACCTGTAAAAACAAATACTCCCATAAAAATAAAAGACCCTAACATGCTGCCCTCCGTTAGCCTACGGGATGTCTTTCCCCGACAGCCTGCACTAGTCTTTGGGAAGCCAGGATTAGATGTGTCCATTTTAGCTGGACCCATAGGAGAGTGTTCCTGGTGTCTGGCTTGGTGAAATTGCATCCCCACCCCTGACACACACACAGAATGGCTTCAAAAAAGCCAGGATTTGGTTTTTTCCTTTACATTAGAAAAGAGAGGAAGGAGACTGAGCCAGAGTGTGAGAGAAGTGAAATATAGTCTAAAGACCTTGGTTTACAACAAAAAAGACCCACTAGCTTTAAAAATACTGAAGTCTTCTCCCAATTCCTGGGGAGATTTTACGCATACTTCTTCTGATTTAGGTCAAGGTATTAGAGAGACTTTCTGAAGGAGTAGAACTGAATAACCCGAGCTCTTACCCAGACTGATCCAGGACAAAGGATAATGACACAAAAGAACAGGTTGTGATGTTGAGTAAGGAGAGAGTGTGAGGCTTATGGTTTCGTGGTACCAATAAGCCTAAGGCTTTTATTTTCAGCTAAATCCTTGAATTTCTAGTTCAGAAGTTTACCAGTTTGCTGGTCCTGGCCATAGGGAATGTGATGAACTTGCTAACATTTTCACCCAATTCTTCAAAATCAGGCAGAATTTTTTCTTTTTTCTTTTTTTTGGTAACTTTTTATTTTCAAACTTACAAAAAACTTGCAAGCAAAGTTGCTGTATCAGTTATTACCTCTAGTGTGTATGTATATTATTTGCTATGAACTGTTTAAGAATAAGTTGCGTACACCATGCCCTTTTTCTCCTAAATACTTCTGTGTGTACTTACTAAGAACAAAAGCAGTATCTGACATAATCACAATAGTAACTAAAATCAGGAAATTTATAATTTTATTTTCTAATACACAGTCACCAATCCCATTTGGCCATTTGTCCCAATGATAATCTTTATAAATTTTTTTTCAGTCTAGAATCTAATCTATCATGCCTAGCATTTAATTATCATATCTCTTTAGTCTTATCAGATTTGTCTTTAATTAGAGTATCCATCAATATTCCCTCTTTTCAACTGAGACTCTGACATGTTCAGTGTGAGAAAAAGTTTCCCAAATGAGAAGTGATTTTGCCAAACCTCAGTGTCTGTAGCTAGAATTTGTGCTCGATGGCCGGAGACTGCTGGCAGCTCTCAAGACCCAGAATTATTACCCTCTCTAGTCACTCACTGAATGAACCTCTCCTTCCTTCAAGTCATCCAACAACCATTTGTCTTAATCAGTCACGGTCTGTTATAGTCACAAAAGTGCTGACCCATAAAAAACAATCTGCTCAAAAATCAGATTGTTTTCCTTTCAGACACCGTCAACACCCTTGCTATGTAAGGCAATATGTCTGCTTATCTGGCCAGAAAGGAAAGGAGACAAGAACAAAGACATAATCACAATTCCAACACTAAAATATTGGGAAATGAAATGTTTGTTCCTGAATAAAATTAAGGTCACTCCCAGCTTCCCACAGCCCATGTATTCCTCAACTCTGTGTGTGTGTTAAATAGCTTAACAAACATGTACAATGTTTGATTCTTCATAAAATCTTTGGAGCCACACTTTTTCCTCGAATAAAAATATGTACATGAGGTTGTACTTCCTGAGCTCCGCCCAATGACTCACAAATTCATACAACAGCATTTTAGAAAACCATTAACAAGGTATTATTAGTATTAATATATGTGACATTATAATTCTATAGGGAAACCATTAGTGTGGGGATTTATTTTTAACCAGAAACCAAATGGTATACCATAATATCACAGAATTTAAGAACTGGCAGATACCATAAGATCTTAAAGACCCCAACTGTCTCATTTATAAGTAATGACCATAAAACCCAGAAAGTTTAGGTGAATTGCTCAAGGACACACAGCTAGCTAATGGGAGCGCTGAGACAAAACCATAAATCTTCTGACAGATTACAGAGGACCCTTGCCACTGCAGGACACTGCAGAAGGCAGATATGGCCCACTAAAGCTGTGTGAGAAACAAATTTCTGAAAATTAAATCCTATTTTGGATTCACTAGACAATGTCTCATATAAAATGAAAAATAGAAATTACTCTAATTCAGAGAAGCTAACCTATACAGTGACCTCTCTGATTTATTGTTTAATAAAGCTTGTATTTTCAGGTCATATATTTTTCAAAGGTAAGACCTTAAATTTTCAGAGCAATTCACACTAGGTCCCAGAACACTTAGTAGTTTAGAAAAACTTAAAAGGGATCCCCGATCATCCTTAAATTAGCCACTGCACTAAAGCACTGTTTTACTCCACCAAGGCAGGCCTGGAAATTTTCTAAAGGTTTTAGAGACAGAACAACTTTCAGAACTATACCCAACCACTAAACATAGGCATTTAGGAGACAAAATGCAAGAGCCAGCCAGGCATCTAACTAAACATTCCATTTCAGAGCGTCCTCTGTGTCAAAACTCTTAATCTCTGTCTTCTGTATTTCTTCTGTAATCAAATATGGCTGCTCTGACTTTTCCTTGATGTCCTTGGGTCTCTCATGGAAACTCTGGTACCAAAGTTGTCAGTAGGACCTCACAAATTCATCCATGGAATAAAATGAGAGCAAGCAGTGTGCAGATAGGGATAGACAATAGAAAGAATACGACTTCATTAAGCCCACACACTTGGTTACAGAGCCAAGGCAAAAACTGCCATCTTTCAACTCCTCACCTATTTCCCCAACTCCCCACTACTGGTTGTGCTGCTTGGGTTCCAAGGCTAGGCAGACATGGATTCAAGTCTGAACACTGCCTCTTGATAACTGTGCCATCTTAGAAAATTATTTAACATCTCTCAGGCTTAGTTTTTCTAGTACAATGGCAGTGAAAATATCCATCCTCCAGAGTTGTGAGGAATAAATTCCCTGATCTTAGAAGATACTTAACAAATGCAGCTTTACTGGGCTTCATAATAGGCCTTCCCTAAGGTTTATCAGAGACCAGAGGGAGGAGTAAAAAAACTGGTGTAATATAACATAATGAGCCAAAAATGATAGACAGGATTGTCACTGTGCTACATGCAGCATTTGACTCTCCCTTGTACTGAAAATGAAACTTTACAGTGTAGAAGAATTCTCTTCAGTGATTATGTCTCTACATGCCTGTTTCTGGAGGGGAAATATAAACTCTGAAAAAGCTAATTTTCACTACATCAGCCACAGACTTAACAGAAGGTTAACAAGTTTAATGAAAATACTAAATAAGATTTACATCTGGGGGAAGGCTGGAGTTGGAGGGAAGAGGACTACAGATCTCCTTAGTATTCTTTCCTATGCAAAACATTTACCATCCCTGGGGTTCAAAGATCCTAGAAGTAATCCTCACACATTGGGTTTCCATAAGCACCCTTATATTGCCTACAGGGCCTACTGGCTATAAGCCAAGAGGGAAAATTTCAATTTACTACAGAGATTGACAAATACTAGGAACCTGCTAGATAGCTGAATACCTGTGATTCATACTTGTCTTCTCAGAATATGCAAAAGTCAAAACACAAATGAAGAGAAATTTGGTGTAATATTATCTGATGCTAGCTGATATCTGTTACTAACCAGTAGTACAGAAAAATACATGCCTTGTCAGGAAAAGCCACAGTGCTTGATAATTGTCTATGGAAATTTACCTTGACTAAGACGTGTTCTTCCACATATGTGTTCCCAAGAAGTGATGTGATGAATAACCTCAGGAATTTTTCTCCTAGGATTTAAAGCTTAATAGGAAAAAGAAAAAATCATAGGACAAACTTTCGAATAACCTTGCCCAAACAACACAGAGATATGTCAAATCACATCCTAGCCAAGTTCACTGATTAGACCTTTAAGAATGTTGAGTATTCCCTCTTCAGGATCCAGTCTGGTGACTGGATTTAGGTCAAAGTTCAGTTTTATCCATGGTTGATTCAACCAGACAGTGACCTCAGGGAAATCTTTCCAGCATGCCAATCTTCAATTTCACTTTCTACCAGTTGTCATTTCTGACCTATTGGGTCAGATTCTTCCTGTCCTCCCACATGAGACTGAGGTCAGTCTGTCACCAGCCTCTATCATCAGCCACATCCTCTTTGCCAAGACACTCCTCCCTTGGCCTACCCCAGCCCTGTTTCACCCCTCCAGCTAAGGTAACACCTAGTTATAAACGAAGTGTCAAACTATTGCCTGTCTGAAGGGGAGATGCCTTTGCTTGTTGGGACGCACCTTTGTCAGGCACCCTGAGGCCCAACAGCCAGGTGGAAGAATCATTGCCACTAAATTCTTGGTGGTCCAATCAACTAGACTCATGTGTAAGGCATCCCTAAGGCAACGGACACACCTACAGAGGGATAAATAGATTGTACTTGCTAAATAATGTCTGAAGAAGGATTTCAGTCCTAAGAGAAAGATATTATATAAACACAAGTAACAATATTATTAAGGCAGATCTACACCCAGCTCTGTAGACACTAATTTGCTACATAAAGATCCTCAGGCCAAAAGACACTGAGTAATATACTGCTGGGTAATTAATTTTCTATTTAAACTGATGCTATTGATCCAGATGACATGAGGATCCCAAAACATAGTGAATAGAGGAGTGTTTATACCACACGGGAAAAGAATCAAGAGATGAAAAGCACAGACAGCAATGAAGTTAGAACTATAGTAAGAAGTGAGTGCTTGCAGAAAGGCTATTTGTACAGATGTTCTACTCTACTGTTTAACAGTTACTGAGCACCATTTATGGACCCAGCACTATGCTATACACTAAACACCATGGTAAGCAAGACTGGGTCTCTGCCCAAGCAGAGTTCATACTTTTTACCATGTTCTTTACACTCTTCTAAGTATCTAAATTGTCTGGCTCTTTATTAAAACAGGAGATTCCCATTCCCACTCTTCAGGCCCAGGAGATTAAAGGTCGAAAGACGAGGCCTGGAAATCTTTATATTTCACAAGTGTCTCTGATTTGACAACCAGCCTAGTTATGGGAAACATCAGTCTAATTAATCAATTAAACATTTGATATGAGAACAATTTCTTCTTTTATCATAAATAATAATTTATGCAATTTCTCAGCATAGTAAAGACCATCTCACACAAACAATGGCCAAAGGCTATCTTGATCTTTTACTTTTGTGGTGACTGGTGCACAAAACTGTACAAAGAAAAGAACCAAGAAACATTTGTTGAATAAACACCAAAGTAGATAGACAGGAAGGGATAAATACATAGATAGATGGATAGGTGGATGGATAGATAGATAGATGATAGATAGATAGATAGATGGAAGAAATTATCCTTCAAACTATTCCATTTAAAAAAGTTGATATCTAGTTCAGAACCACAATTCCTAAGTAACACGGTTTGCTATAACAAAACTTTTGAATCTTTCAAGCATATTCTCTTTGTGGCCTTAAATTATTTTTGGCCATAAGTCAACACATAAATAAAGAAAAAAATCCTCAGTCTTTTACCATAACCACCCCTCCTAAAGAACTTTTACTAAATGATTTTTTTTTTTTAACATATGGAGGAATTGTGTCTGCCTCTTGCAGGGAGTAAAGATACCTTCTTTCTCTAGATGATTAAAGAAGAGATAAAGTTCTATCATTTTTGTCCCTTAAGTTCTACACCTGACTTCCTTCCAGAATTAAGTATATATGTTTGCCAGTAATTTTTTAAAAATATTTCCTGATGACTTCTACATTCCTACAAAATATCATAATTATGTTACAAGGAAAATTTTAAGGAAAGTATCCAAACTTTGTTCTAGAGAAAAACTGATAATCTGATACAGCTAATAGTACAAAGCAAGAAGCATACTTTGTTTACATGGAATTTGGGGGAGAGGAAGAGATGTTCAAAGTGCATATAAGGTCTTTGGTGATTTTGTATTTGAAATTCTTCAATATTAAAAAACTGATGTCTTGAGCTTTAATCCAGTTCAGCTTTTAATCGGTTGAATCCATGATAAACATATAAGGCAAAAATAACATTCTCAGAGCATTCTTAACCAACATCTATTCTTGCATTTATTACTGAAGCGATCCATTTGTCATTCCTAAGAAATGGGGTCAGTAACATCATTTCATCTTTCTTGGGACAATTAAGAAGCAACAGTTTCAGAAGCCAAGAGAGATAGCTGTCTCATGAGTTTCATTTTTTTCAAGTCCCTTGTTGCTACAATTTTAGAAAAAAATGTGTTTGAGGTCACTTAGTGTTCATGGCAAAACAAGAGCATGTGTCAAAGGAAATGAGTGAGTTGCCCTATAGTGAGCAACAGTCTACCCAATCATGATCCAAGATTCAACAGAAATGAAATTTAACTGACCCTGGGTCAAGCCAGAAGTCTTGGGTTCCTTTAAGTGTTTTTGCTTGGAGCACCCACCCACCAGAGAACTATTTTGCTTATTTGGATCAGCAAGGATCTTTCTTACTGATTTCACAATGTTCCACCTCAAGCACTAAACTTGTTTCTGGATTCTGTCCAGAACTGTGTCTCAGGGGACCAGATAGCTGCCAATGAAGAACCAAAAAGCTTATGTATATTGGAAAAAAAGAAATGAGTACATTTCCATATTGTCTGTGTTTTTGTTTTTGTGCTAGCTTTAGAGACAACCAAGGAAAACCATGCAGACTACAGAGAGCTTTGGAGATTTGTGAAGTTTGGCTGTGAGGCATTGGATTAGCACCTGATGTCCATTTTAGTGGCACACCCAAGTTTAACCCTTCTCCTTGCCTGTACAAAATGATTAAGTAAATTGACCTTATCTAATAAAGTTATGACTGCCATTATCTACAACCTAAAGTGAAAATATAAATTTTAGAGACCCAATAGCCCTCTGGAGGAAGGACAGACTAAGAAAAGAAAGTTTGTCAATCTACGTACTAAAATCAGAATGTGCGACTTTGGGAAAAAAAAGCAAAACGTGATTAAACACATTCTTCATCTGAACTTTTCCCTGAGAATCTCATTATCTCTGCTTTGGATCTTACTGCCATTCTGTAAATTTAGGAATGTTGTTCTTTGAGATTTCCCATGAAAGATCTTCTAAAAATGTTACCATTTGTCCACATCACTGTAATTATACCTCAGCTTTACAGATGTTATTGTTAATGATAAATATTATCAACCAAAACTTTCTTTGTGAACTTACCCTATCTCATGTTTCACTGCCAAATTCTAGTGATGTTCCTGCTAACCACTGAGTCTGATATTGGTGACATGTCCCAGTTAATGATAGGCTTCGACTACTTCAACATTTATGTTCGTCAGATGCTTTCCTCATTTCTCTTCTTACTTTACTTTGCACACTCTCCTCTCGTGACTTCATCCACACTCACTTGACCTCAGTATATGTAGATTATTTACAATATATGCTTTCCTCTCAGATCATTATTCCATAAAATCAAGTGAGGCTCTCTCTGCTCAATAGGTTCTCAAATCCTCCACCTCCTATATTTCCATATATATTTGTTATGTTGTCACAACTCACTACCATGGATATCACTCTTACTACTGGCCATCATGACCTTACCAACTCCCACACACACACAACAATCCACCAATCACAAAGTCCCATAAATTATGTCCCTTAAATAGCTCTCAAGTAAATCTCTGTCCCTTTGTCTTCACTGCCATTATTCTCTTCTAAACGTTCCTTCCTTCTAGTGTCTTCCCTGGATAACTGCATTAGCCTCCTATATCTCCCCTTAGCTCTTACTCAATCTGCCCTTGAATCCTCCTACACTGCTGCCAGAGTTTTCTTCCTGAAAGGAAAATCTGATAATTTTACTTTATTCACTGAATGTCTTCAAAGGATAAAAATGTACCTCATGATTCAATCTCTGACAGCTTTTTCAGACTTGTCTCCTACCACTAACTGCCCTAAATCCTACACTCCCATGATGTGAAACTGCTTATAATCTCAGCATAATGCAGTTTCATATCAATATCCTTGCTTGAACATGCTAAGATTTCTGCTTTCTTCTTGACTGTAAATTTCTCCTCCATGTCAGCTCACACTTCTGCTCTGATGTTAGGGACAGAGGAGAATTGCCTCCTGTCTGAACACTTCCCATCTTGTCAGACAACATTAAATAGCCCCTCCTTAATACTACACCAGATTAATCACAATCAGAATAGACACTTGTATTGTTCAATAAATCCAGACAACAAAACTGTATTGAGTGCCTACTATATGGCAGTCACTGTATTAGTCTCTGGAGATAAAATCGTGAGCAAAATAGATAGACTTTGTCTTTAAGAAGCTTAGCTCCTAGTAGGGGCAACAGATAATCAAACTCCAGTTACAATTTCATGACACTGCCTTGCATTTGTTTGTATGACTGTCTCAATTACCCTGTGTTTCTTCCACTAGATTGAAAGTTTGTTGAAGTCAGGGACTTGACTTACGCATTTTTTTACTCCTAGAAGCTCACACTATGCCAGAAGTATAAGAAACACTCAAAGATTTGTTTTAAGTGAGCTTTAGTAAATTAAGCCTTAATCTATGGCAGATTGTTATAGAATAATCATAATCTCCTGTAGAAAAGATGTACCCTAATTCTTTTTGCTTCCCCTTATGTTTGAATCCAGCTCCAGGAGCAGGGAGTTCCCAACTTCACTTGTTTAGTGTTTCTACAATACTATTTATTAGACATTTTTTGCTCATACTGAACTTAAATCTGTTTCCTTGTATCTTCAGTGCTGGTTCTAAATCTATCCCTAGAGAACACAGAGGATGAGTCTAGTCTTTGATTCAACTTTAAACTATTTGAACAATTACCATATTCCTTCTCTTCTCCAGCCATCATAACCCTAAGTGCTTTCAATCATTTCTGCTCTGCGATGTTAAGCTCCCCCTTTAATGATGAACACCTGACTTCACCTGGCATGGATTGCATTTTGGCTGTGGCCTTCTTCCTCTTGAAAGAATACAAAGTACTTTGAAGGATCTTTTGAGATTTCTTTAGTTAGGTATTTGGGGATAATCCAGCAACTGAGCTGGGTAGAGGTTGGAGTGCATTATTACTGTAAGAAAAGTATTATTTAAAGAATAAGCATGGGCTAAGTTGCTATAAATTTTCCCTGAGAAGCTATGTTGTTCTGGAAGTAGGCATGAAATACTGGGAGATATTTTATACTAAAAGAATACCCGCCAAATACAACCATAATACTCTTGAGGGCATGTCTGTGTGTGAGTTTGATTTGGTCTGAAGGTCATTCCAAGTGACCAGAAAATCTGGATAGAGGTGAGGCAACACATGCAAACCTGAAGCTCTTTCAAGACGACCTGTTTGAAGTAGGGTGAAATTTGAAGACCTTGCTCTGAGGAGATGTGGTAAAGATGGCAGGTGAACTAGAAAACATCTCAAAGATAATGGGTGTCTGACAGCATACTTTCAAGTACATAATCTTGTAAGTACCAAAGGTAACAAAAATCGAGGTCCTAAGATAGTATCCTTAAAGCTCAACCTAGGATACTTATGCATTAGAGCAACTAGAGCAGGTAGGCTACATATATATATATATATATAAAACCTCTGAGGGCTCTGCCAAGATTCAAGCCATTAAATTGCATATGGAGCTACAGAAGTCCCTCCAAAGATGATTTAATATCTGAATACATCATCACAGCACAGTGAATTTGCCAGCTAGTTTCATGGTTTTTTAATCTTGGAATATGCTATTGCCTTGGTTTGGAATGCTCTTGTACTTTATCTTATGTGGATGCCGTTCATCTTTCAAGATACAATCTGAGCATAGCCTCCTAGTGTGAAGACTGGGAAGGATTTGATGCAAGACAGAGTTTGGCAGCCAGAAAAGCCAAAAGCCAGTAGCAGATATGCCTCAGGGGCTTCCCAGCGTTAAAAATTAGGAAAGCCAAAGTTGCCACCAAGTTCAAGGAGAAGCACATTGCCAGAAATAGGGGACAAATCCACAAAGATCATAGCAAGGGGGTTATAGTGAGCAGTGATGAAAAAGGGCATGAAGGGCAAGGTAGGAGCAAAGAAGTGGGCATGACAGCTTCCAGTACTGGAGGGGGGAGGTAAAGGGGTGCATATTTTTCTTGATATGAATTTGATGTTTGGCTGTATGTAAATGCATAACATCAAAGTAAATTGTATACATAATTTATATCTTTACACATCTGTCTCCCATAGCAGGACAATAAACAATAAAGATGGAAGGCAATAAACTCAAGAAGGAGTCTTTTCTTTATGTTTTTCTCTGTAGTTACAACTTCAGTGACTTTAGTCACGCCATTCACACTGACTGAATGGGTGAATAGCATCCAACTAGAACCTGCAGGGGTCCATAAAGATTATCTGTTCTGAATCTCTTTTGTAATAGAGATGATATGATTGCTCTTCCACCTTTGGCCTCAAGCAATTGTCTTTACTACCTATTTGGTAATTCATTATGCACTATCTGCAACAGTCTTGTATTAACTTTTAACTTGTTGTTTAACTCTTTTATGTAACTTTGTCTTAATTCCCAAATCCATTTGAAATCTTGTGGGTAGTGCTTACATGTGAGTTTATTTTGGCCTACAGTTCATTCCAAGTGACCCAAAAATCTGGCATTGATTTGCACGAGGTATTTTTGTTCAAAATATAGTCTGAAGACAGAAGAAGCAAAACATGAAAACAATTTTTTTAGCAGTATGAATTCAACTCAAGAAAGCATCAAAAAATTTATGAATTCCATTTATTTCTTCTAGAATTGGTTGGTTTTATGAATGAGAAAAATGTAAAAACTTGATTGTTTACATAGTTGAACTTAAGGCAAAAGCATTGAATGTGGCAAAATGCTTCAGGAGATTTTCATACTCTTTTTCCCAAACTTTAACCTAATTCCTGGGAACCTGGTTTTTGAAAATATGTCTGTGACAATATGCTTTTGCTGATGATGTGACATGTATGTGTGTGTGTGTGTGTATTTGTAACTACCTTAACTTGCTATTATTTTGTTAGATCGTTTTGACTATTTAATCTCATCAGTTACAAATTAATTCCATGAGAAAACTAATCACCCAGTAGCAAGTATCTCTGTTTCATTCTGCAACAAACAGTGAGACAAAGTTACTGTAACTAAACCAAACACAAGTTAATTATTATTGGGGGGGAAATGGTAATTTCTTATTAAAGAAACACCATTTTAACAAGAAGCAAAGCCATCAGTGGTACATTTACAGTTCTGCCTTAGGCTGGAAAATGAACTCAATGACCTCCTTCCATCATTTCCAGCCCTATGATTCTATCAACAAAAGGCTTTCAGAGTCATGTGATATCATAAGCCAAGACTGCTGGTAATTTCAGTCTTTCATTTATTTTCCCAGGAGTTTTATCCTTTCTGGGTTATAAGTTTCATTTCAGAAGTATGGGAGGTAAGTATGATACAGCAAAGAGGCATGCCTTTTGGATCAACCTGGAAGGCCACGTGGGCATGTGCAGTCACACTGAAGCAGTCACACCCTGTAAGTGCTGTCGAGCATTTCCATCATGAGTCAGTCCAGGCACTCACTTAACAATTGAGCTCAGGCTCAGGAAACATGGCCAACTTTCCACCAGTTTAGATTTCTCACCTTTGGCAGTACTTGACACGTTTGGCTGACTCTGTTTTGTTACAAAATCCTGAACAGGTAAGTTTTTACTGGATTCTAGTTTCATTACATAATCTCCTTTTGTTTACACAAGCATCATGTGACTAAAAAAAAAGGCAACCTGCATTTTGACTAAAAAGAATTCTGACTTTGTCTACATAAGGTAAACTCTTTCAAATATAATGTCCTTATAAACTTCCTACCCTAATTCCTGGCCTTAATTCAGTTTGGGTTCTATGCACAGCTAGAAATAAAAATGAAAGGGGAAAATCTGGGAGTGAATAATGGTATGGAGTTTAGAGTTGACTCTTGGCAGTCCAAAAAAATATCATGGCTATATTTCATATGCTTTCCTGACAGATGGAAGACCTTGACTAAGGTTTGTGGACATATTTCTTACCATGGCCCAGCCGTTCCCCCAGGAAACCCACAGCACTAAAATATCCTGAGAGGTCTTTTAACAACTCTTGATCATTTTGTTTGGCTCTATGAAAGTCAAAAAACCTTTGTCCCCAAAACCTTTCCTTCAGTATAATTAAGCAAGAAGTTCAAAGCAAAAATTTTAAGTTGTTTCTTCCTGCCTATTCAGTCTTTCCACCAAACTGTTAACAAAGTAATGGACAATTCATTTGCTATGATACTGTTAACACTTTTGCAATAGCAAGCAATCTAAAGACAGATACTTTTCTTTAGTGAACACATGCACAAGTCTATCTGTTCACTAAAAAAGATGAGGAATGATGTGTCTAATTTATTGAGGAATAAAATAAGCAAGGCCCAGCCAACATGTACTATACAATCCCATGTTGCTAAAATACACCTGCACATGTATAAATAGACAAATAAACTGTAAAACACTTCCTTAATGCTGATCTTCCCTGGATGGTGAGATTATGAATATTTATGTTTTCTTCCTTATATATGTCACTATCTTTCCTGAAATGTTTGCAATAGCATGCATAAGTGGTTTTTCTTCCTGCTTGTAAACACAATAGCTTTTACAAAAATAAGCATATATAAACATTTACTTAATAATTTTTCATTAAAAAAAATATAAACTGAAAAAATATTAGTCAAGATAAGTCTGCATTCTGTAGCAATTTGTTCCTTCCCTTCAATACGGATTTCACCTGGAATTCAGAGTTCAAGTTAGGAAATTATGACAGAAGATTACACATTAAAACATTTCTATACAATTTTCCAGCATCCTGTAGGTGTGGCAAATGAATGAATAAAGCTCATATGAATTTCGGCATCTCTCAGTCTCTAAACATTTGCATTATTTTCACAACTGAAAGGCATACCATTGACCAAATCTTAAGCTATAACTCTATCCCAAAAAAGGAGATGCGACACAAGTCACTTTCAAGAAATACAATAGGATTTTTTTACTTGTAATGAATGCTGAAAGGGAAATGTTTTACTTGTCCTGACAACTCTAGCAAGCTATAGCCCAAAAATATGAGTAGGACATGGAGCCAAAAGCTTTTCTAAAGCTAGACAAATGCCAGCGGCATTAATAAAGGACCAGAGAGACACCTATTGCAGCATACTTGGGGATTTACAATGTGATTATTGTTTTATGGGAAGAGAAGGCATCTTGAAGGCTGTGTAATTTTGTTTCCTAGGGGGGTACTGAGAGGGGGGACAGTATTCAATGAAGAAAAAGTACAGTGGCTGAATGCCCTGTCAAGGAGGCATTGAAGAAATCTTTCCCACTTTAATGAGAATTTTTAATCTTGAGTCAGAATTTCATTTCTGTGGCAATAAAGATGTATGTAAGCACCAGGCAGAGTTTCTGTGGTGCTGTCTTCCACTGGATTCCCTGATGGACAATCTGCTCTGTTCATGATGATAAGACTTTAGTTCAAGTTTGGTCTTTCAAAATCAGCAATAATGCACCAGCATCTCTTTCCAACTCATGAAGCATTTTTCCTCTATTTCAAGTTCATTTAATGGCAATTCATGCTCTACTTAGCTATATATATGGAACCAGTCAGCTTCAAGGTTCAAAACAATACTCTGTTCCTTTATAAGATTATAACTAATGATTAAATATCATTCTCCAAGATGCCCCCTGCCCATAGCTGGAGAAAGAAAAGTTAGATAAAAAGGATCTAAGAAGTTCAGCCTGTCTTTTCTATTTGAAGCAGTGCTTTGAGCTTTCCTCCATTCCCCAGAATGTTTGACCTCTTCTTCTGACCCTACTTCCCTGTACAGAACCAGTTAGGCCAACAGAGAGAGCTAGGGCCCAGCTCTCACCATAACCTTGGATACTCTGTTCACTGCCCAACCTGATTTTTTCCTCTGAACCAAAAAATACAGAGTTCTTGATTGTGTGGAGAGAAAAAATTGACTTCTTGCCCATCTTCCCCATTACCCAGGATTACACACACCAGTGAGAAAGAACAATTGGCAGGCTACTTCCCAGAAGGAACAGTGCCATGGCAATGCACATGATTCGCATGTTTAAAAGAAGCTTCTGACAATGGTGAAGAAATCCAGAAAGCATCTAGGAAGACCCGTGACAAGGCATGCCTTCCTTTCAGCCCCTGCACCAGGTGTCACACCCAGGGCCAAGCATCATCTTTCATGGCCCAGTACAAGCTTGTACCATGGGAACCAGGCCAAGCATGATTACCCTGGGCCTGCCCAGTTTAAACCTGTAAGGTGTGCCCCCTCCATTCTACCCCTAACCTACATACCCGCACACACGCACACACACACACACACACATGAAATATGCCATTTCAGCCTAGCCCTCATGTAATCTCATCAATATAAGGAAAATATTTTATTTTTAATTCAACAACTGCATAATATACTGCAGACATTTGGATTCTGAGTCCCAACAGTTGTCTTATACAGTTGATGTGTTCCACTTGTTTTCTACTGTAACAGAGTGACAAAGGTAACACTTTTTAAAAAGAGTATGCTAGCTTCCACATTTCTCTATAAGTCAAGAGGCTAAACAGAATAGGCTTTGAACATGAATCACTGGAACAAAAATGGTGGTGGTGGCAGGGGTGGGGGATTATTTTTTTCTTAAAAGTACTAGTTTTTCTTGTACTAAAGCCGATACCACCTGTTTCTATTTTTAGTAATTATACAGTGTACCTGACAGCAGCATTTTTCTTGCCTGCTCTACATTGTCTGAATGTTTAAAATCTGGAAGACTGAAAGAAAACCTTTTGCTTCTTTAGGAATGTGCCAGTACCTCCCTGTTTAGGCTGCTGCACAAGCCTTGTTCAGTGGATGCTACTCTGTGCTGCCCGGACTTCTTTCAAGGCTGTGGCACTCACTCCCCAGCTGCTGCAAGTGCTGGCTGCCGGGGCTTACTACTAGGCACTTCTCCAGGAATCTTCTTCAGCACTCAGCTGAAGACAGTGCCTGACCAGAAGTTATGACCCCTTCCGCTGGGTGCAGCCCACATCCAGTGCCTGAACAATGTGAGGGTAAAAGGCTTAAGCCCCTTGCTTCACCTGGGACAACTCTGATGACCATCCTAGCCCTAGAACTCCCTGTCATGTCATCCAAAGCTCCTGCTGCAATGACATTATACAGCAACTTCTCCCTCTGACTTCCTGCTTCCCTTACTTCTCACAGATAGTCCTGAGATGATACCCAGGTGCACCTAGGAGCAAACTCCATCTCAGAGCTTTTCCCCCAGGAACCAAACTTAGATGCTATCATGGGAAACAGATTCTGAAATAAGATTTTGGAGCTGAATCACTCACAGACTGGCAAGCAAGGAAGATGAGTGGTAGATGATGTACTGATTGCTCTTTGCATGCAACACAATTGTGAAAAACTTCACAGTGGTGGAAGGACCACCTATGTAATTTGCATGACCCAGTGCAAAATTGAAATTGTGTAGGGCCCTTGTTCAAAAAAAAAGGACAAAGGGGATGCCAAAGGTTCTAAAATATAAACCTCTTTCACTTTCTTCTGCCATCCCTAACTTCTCATGGGGTTCTTATTTGCTGTCTGCTGTACTCAATTAAAATGTTAAATTGTTAGCATGAATCTTACCAGTCATCTTCATATTGTGCAATATCAGTTTGAAGTGGAAATATAAGACTGTTCAACTCATGTGCAGGAACACTGAAATGACACAGTTCGCATTTCCTAGCTCATATATGCATCTGTATTTCATTCTTAGCAGAACAGAGGAAACACTACACAAAAATAACTCAACTGCTTTCATTTCACTTCTTGATACATGTACATTCTACTAACACCATCTTCAGTTTACTGATGAGTAAGGAAGGACTGGAAAAAAAACCTATGACCTCTTTATTTCTGTGATCCCATTCCCCACTCCTTAGTTGCAAACTTAAAATGCTTATTGTATACTTGCTTTGCATTTTTCTGAACTCCATGTATGCTGGGTGAATTCTGTGTTCCTGGAACATGGCAAATATTTGTGCTGATGAAATGGCAAAGCATGATGGACATGCAAACTGCACCTACCTCTGCTGCTTATTGTGCACATATTCCATTGTCCCATTGGACATCACTTACAAAATATAGTGCAAAGATAAAATTATTAAGAAATTTAAGATTAAGCAACCTAAATTATCTATCAACACATGAATGGATAAAAGAGATATGGTACATATATAAATGGAAAATTATTTAGCCATAAAAAAGAATGAAATCTTGCCACTTGCAACAATACAGATGACCTAGAGGGTATTATGCTAAGTGAAATAAGGCAGATAGAGAAAGACAAATACTGTCTAATTTCACTTCTATGTGGAATGTAAAAACAAAACAAATGAACAAGTAAAACAGAAATAGACTCATAGACTCAGAAAACTGGTGATTGCCATAGGGGACAGGGTGTTGAGGGAAGAATCAGGTAAAGGGGAAAAAGAATTAGTGAGAATGTTTGATACCTTGACCTAGGCAATTGTTACATGAATATATACACTTCAAAATTCATCAAACTGTACACTAAGATTTGTGCATTTTACTCTATGTACCTCAATATAAAAAATAAATTCCTGTTCCTTAAAAAAAGAAATTTCAGGGTGATGATGGCATAGAATTAAACCAAGCTGGGGACCCCTCTAAGCATAGGGACCTATGCAACTCAGCAGGTTGCAAACCCCATGAAGCCAGCCCTGAGTGTGAACTGGATCAGGATACCCGTCCTAGTTCTTCCAGATCCATCAAATCAAAATCATATGATAGAAGTGGAACTTCAAAGGTCAAGCATAAGCAGGGCCAGAAAGTACACTGTGGCCTGAGCAAATAGCCAAGCCCCATGTTATCCACAACTACTGCATCCGGACCTGTCCCTCAGCTTATAGCTTTGGCTGCACTGGGGATGGAAATCTTCTTTAAGGAAGAAAAAAAAATGAGCTTTATTCACAGCTGAGTCATCTTGGTGTGTGGTACAAGCCAACACTGGCTTATTGCTGTGTTATAATCTTACTCAAGGTGAGAGGTAACCCTTCCAAAAGACAGGATTTCATGTGATGCTGCACATCTACTTTGTGTAGAAAGAAAAACTGGCCCACGGTAAAGGTACATGAAGAATCTTGGGGTGAGAGGAGCAGGTGAAGGTAAAAGGTTATGAATGGCCAAGTGCTTAAAAAGAGAAAGAATAGAAGACTGGATTTAAGGAAGTCTTGAGAAGAGGTAGGTAGATAGACCCCAGAATCTCAGAGTCTGTTTCTTAGGATCATAACCTACCACATTTACTTTGTCCATATATTTATTCAAGTAATACTTTCAGTTCCTAGTGGTGTGCCAGTCATGGTAGTGAATGATGAGATTACTGAGGTGAATTAGATGCTGCCTCTATATTTGAGGAGTTTACTGTCTAAATGAGAAAAATAGGCATGTAAACAACTAACCTGAATAGAATGGGATCAATGACATTATTTAAAGTAAAGAACAAAATGCCATAGGAATTCAGAGGAAATAGAGTGAAGAGAAACATTGTGGAAGATGGAACATGTGAACTTACATAATGCATCTAGTATAAATATTTGAAGGAAAGAAAAGGTATGTCCTTCCCTCTCCTCAGGCATTAATCCTATTCCTAATTTTTGCTTCCCACCCATTAACTGTTCTCTACTTTTTCCTTAATAACAAAAATTGAAATTCAGGGTGGCTATATTACCACTTTAAAATACCTCCTCCAACTCCACTGCAGCTAGCTATGGTCATGCAACCCAGTTCTGTCCAATGAGATATAAAAGCAACTTTATTATATGGGATTCTGGGAAACTTTAAAAATAATAAGTTATTATTATTTTTATTCACAAAAGAGACAGAATAAGCTTACATATGCCTTTTGTTTTTTGCTTTTCATCCTTAGCCTGAAATGTGAGCATGATGCCTAGATGTGGAACTTAGGCCCATGAAGATGAAAGCCACATGTTAAGGATGGCAGAGCTAGAAAAATGAAGGACGCTGAAACATCCTCAAACATTGACTGGAAATGATTATCTCCACTGTCCTTGTTATGTCTGAAAAATCAACCCATTTCATTAGCCACTGTAGTTCAAGTGTAGGCTACGTGTGGCCAAACAAAATCTTAACCAATAAATTATGCAAAGGGTAAAACAAGAGATCTGCATACTGACTCTTTTTAGTCTGTTTATCTTCCAGGAGCAACACCATGAATTTCATTGGTCTTTCTTGAAGTGGCATCAGTTGTGTATATTTTTATGCCACTTCTCTCCATGTATAAGGAAACTTGGGATTTCTAGTTGAGAAAACATTTCACAACAGAAACCTAAGTACTCTGAAATTACAGGCAACGAGATGAGAAATATGACCTCTGTTTCAGTTTTATAGATACTTTACAAATAATTCATAACTTTTCATAAACATCCTCAAACTAGATTAACAATTTAACCTTCACTTTATTCCCATGACAAAAATGTAGTAGTGTGGAGCCAGAACCCTAACACTCTCTCCCTTCTCAACAAATCTCTGAACCCTGAAAAGAATATCATCTCCACCTCTGAGTCTAGATGATTATACTGAACAAAATTTATGATTTCAGAAATCAGGTCTTTAAAATCACCATACAAAGAAATATTCTATTGTCCGACTTACTTTCATTGATTGTTTTACTGTGATTAAGCCCAACAATAACCACAATAAAAAGGAAAGGCAAGAAACCAACGCTGTTGAACAGAGCACTATGGAGGAAAATGGGAACATAGGGAGCTCAGTAAGATGTCCAACTTGATAGCTGAAAAGCCTCAATACACTTTTTCCAAGAGCTCTTTCAAGACTGTACTTCATTTTCCCAGTTGTAAAATGGAGACCAGACCATGCCTTATAGACCAAGCTTTGAGGTTTTGAAGACAGCAATCAGGTGTGTGCACAGACACACATGCACAGTGATAGTATCACTAGTTCTTACTCATAAGACATCAGTAGAGGACAGAGTTCATTTGATCTTATTTCTTTATAAAGTATTAAAGGAAGTTACACAAAATGGTTATAAGAAAGAACTGAGATATTCTAACATGCTTTGAGTCACTGCAAAACATTTCAAGGATTTCTATTTTAAAATTCAAGGGAAACCATAGTTCTGGAGACAGCATAGTTGGGGCGGCAGGGCGTGAGGAGAAGTACAGAAACAAAACCTTCCACTGACTTAAGAGTATGGAAAAACATCGTGACTTTATTTCAGATACACCTGAGTCTTCTGGGGCAACAAATGGGAAATCACAGTTCTTTACCAACAAGCACCAACTTGATATTTTAGAGGCTTGCTTTTTTTAATTCCTACAACTCAGACAGGTTTTTTTAAGTCTTAGCAGAATGGCTAGACTAGGTAATCCACATAAGCAGCTGCTGCAATGTGATCTTTTTCTAACATTTTAATGTAGAGCTGTGAACTTTTCTGGCTTTGGACTATGTTGGGAACATATGGAGTAAACTTTCTTGATTTAAAGATTATTGATGTTAGGATTCTCTGTCCCATGTGCCTCAGATGGAGGATCTGCACCAGTCATCCATGATATCAAATGATGTTGGAAATGAAAAGCAGCTGATAAATAAATGATCTTCAAATATGGGTCTTACGTACTTTTTTAAAAGTCTTAAGTCTGTCTGTTTATTTTTAATTTCTTTAAGTGTGATGGTATTCTATTTTCTATATCACAGGCTGTTTAATCATGTCCTGCTCATTAGCTTCTTGGGGTGTAGGGTTGGGTGATCATCAGTGTGCTGCAAAAGGAAGCTTCTCAAGCCTTGACATCCATCTACCTGCGTTCCTCTGTCGCTGACTAGCTACATGAGCTTGGGCAAACCACCTCATCTACATTTCAATGTCATCATGTGTGAAATGGGTGTATAATTGTGTCTAATTGATAAAGCTGGTGCCTGGATTAAAAGAAAAAAATATGTAGAAAGTGTTTAGTATAGGACAAATAGTAGTAACTCATTAAAGGTGTATTTCAGATGCTAATGTCAAAATAATAGGTAATAACCAGTATTAGAAGTCAACTGTATTATATGTTGCATTTATTGATTATGATGATGACAGTTGGATAGAGAGAAAGAATTTGAGCCAAGGCTTTTAATACCCATCCTTTTTAAGATAATGTACTAGAACTTAGACCATTTTATAAGTGTGCCTCAAAATCACATAAAGTGCCAAGGTTCTTTAATAAGGAGTGGGATCTTCCAAGAAGTAGCGATAATCTTTCCCGGATTATAGGTAGGGTGAGGTTCAATGTCTCCCCCTATATTTGACTGGTATCTATGGATGTGTGCCTTTAAATGAGGATCTGTACTCATTTAAACTGTGGGTATGGGGACAATCATTGACGTATCTTGGTTGCTATAGAGTTCTTCTTGCTTTTCCCTTTGTCTGGGAGCTGGCTTAGGGTGCGGAGGGTGGCTCAAGCCCAGGCTTGGGAAGAATGCTTTCCTGAAAGGAGGAGATACTAATTACTGACAGGCAGGCCAGCTACTCTGGAACTTGCACAAAAACATTGTAATTGTAAGCATGTTTGTTTCTTTACCAACAACTACATATGAATTTACACGGCTTAAGGAAGACTGGGCTAAGACTAGTTATGAAGCCCTTGTATTGGGTCACACTGGTTAGCAGGAGGCAAGAGCTGGGTTTTCGTAGTGGATGCTGTGATGCGCCATCCAGATCTCCCCCACAAGACCAACTCACTCATTCTTCTAGCTGTAGGGAATGTGACTGCCAAAGGCTCAGAGCTGTGTCTCTCTGAGGATTGTGTTCAGCCAAAGGAAGCTGCCTTACCCAAGGTTACACCCCTCCTTGGACAGCTTGCATCCAACGCTTGGTGAGAGAAAGGACTCCTTTCCTCAAGGGTGCTCCCAACTCCAGAGCTCTGTTTGGATTGGCTGAGACCTTTGTTGCCACTATACTGAAGTTTATCTCTTCTCTTTTACCAAATCTGCTTATTCACTCCTTTATAGATAGTGTTCCTGAGAGTACTCCCAATGAATCACCTGCATGGATATCTCTAGCACAGAATGTTTTCAGGGAGCCCAGACTTACACAGATGCCTACTAATCCTGGCCACCCAAGCCCCGCCCACAGTTCCTAAGATGTCCCTAGGACACTCTCCCTCAATCCAAACACTGACTCTGTTCTACTCAGGGATGAAGCCTATTTTAACCTCCTTGTTTCCCAAAGCATACACCTACTTTCCAGTAGAGATCCTTCCAAGAAGATGTGTTGCTTCTCTCCTACCCCAACAATGGAAAGGAGGAGACATCTCCTTTTCAGCTCCTCATCTGCCTTATCAGCTTTCTACACCAGGTGGACACACCCACACATCCAGGACCCAGTGGCAACAAGAGCAAGACAGAGACACTCTGAGGTTGTTTTTAGCCAGCATCCTGGAACTGTATTTACCCTACTTTCCAAACACTCCACTCTAGCCCCAGTCCCACCTACCACTTTAATCATCAACTTGGAGCTGGCCTCTGGCCCCTGAGTTTGCACCTGGGATAAAGAATTTTCCAGATGGGCTTTGTTTGGCTTTTCTCCTTTCTCCAAAGACTCTAAATTGCCTTTCAGAATTCTTTCCTCCTTCACCAGCCTTGAGGGAGCCAGTCCCAACCCAACCACTTTGTTGACATCTATAAAAGGCTAGGTTGGATACGATCTTGTAAAAGGATTCATAGACATTATCTTACTTAATTTTGCATAAATCCTTGTCACAACCTTGCTGGGTCAGCACAACTGTACTTGCCAGCTGTGGAAACTTAGCTCAGAGGAGGGAGACTTGTCTCAAATCACATGGTGATTAAGTGGCACAAGTGGGCCTGTGTGTAGATCCAATGCCTGTGTCCTTTCCACTTTGCCGACTTGTTTTCCTCACATCAGGCCTAGAAATGGAAAGATACCTCTTAAGGACTTGTACTTAGTAGGTGCTTAATAAATATTTAGCACCTACTAGAAATGAGTTGCTAGGTCTCTATCTGCTACTGATTAACAGCATGGCTTAGGGATTTATTTAACTCTCAGCCTTGTTTTTTAATCTATCTGAAAAAGTTAGGAACTAACCCCTTCCCTGCATACAATTATAACCACTCTATTAAGATGCTCTGGGCTGCAAGTAAAATACTTAACCATCAGTAACAGATTAATAAAGACATTTAACTCTCACACATATTAAGAATCCTGGAAGAGGCACTTCTGGTTTGGTTCAATGTATCAGCCAGAATCTTCTGCCAATTTCTTATTTCCACTATTCTAAGTGAAGTGGCCTTTTGTCCTTGGGCTTATCTCCTCTTGGTCATGAGATGGCTGCCTTAGCCCCAGATATCAGGTCCTCACATAGTTAACATCCAAGCTAGGAAAAGGAGAGAAGAGTGTCAAAGGAAAGAGGCTTCACCTTTGAGAGCTCTCTTGGAAACCCCAAGCAGACTTCATTATTTTACACACTACCAGCTATAACTGGGTGATGTGGCACTGTAGGAAATCACTGCCAAAGAGGAATAGAATTGTCAAAATGTGCTTACACCTCACATGAGTTGTATCTTAATAGAATCATTGCAGAGATGATCACGCAAGTCTCAGACAGAAGAAATAAGTGGCAGATCTGGGAGTCAAACCCTGGCCCCTGTGATGCCAAAGCTGCACTAAAGTTACTGTTTGCTCAGAACTTAGAGGGCCTTGCTTTGGAAATCTTTTTCAAGTAACTATAAGAAAATGTTAAAATAAAGTTAGGGTGACAACACCGAGATATAATAAATATTACATTTCAAAGGTGGTGTGAGACCACATAAATAATTTACAAAGAAGTCATCCACAAACTGGTTACTTGACTCTTACCCACCCTGATGGTCTAAAAGGATATGGGTATCAGAATTAGAGAGAAGTTTATAAAGAGGATTTCTTTGAAATGAGCTGTTCTGCATAACCTTCTGTCCCTTGTTTCACCTGCCCTCAAGCCCAGGATTAAGGAGTTTCTTCAAAGAAACCACTCAGAGAGCTTGATATATGTCTTCTGCAATTAGAAAGACATAGTGAACTGGTATTTGACATAAATCTGAAAAGTTCTAGGAAGTTAGTGTGATAGAGCAAAAAATATGACCACAAATTCCTTTCATGATGATATTTAGGCTCTTTTGCACTTGTCACTTCCTCCATCAAGACGTGGCATATACTTCCTTCCCCCTTGAATCTGGTCTGGCCTTTGGACTTGCTTTGACCAACAAAATGTGACAACAGTGACATTATGTGAAGAAGCCTAAGCATTAAAAGGTTTTGCAGCTTCTACTATTGTGTCTTGGGACACTCTACTAAGACTACCACTTAGGAAGCCATTCTCACCTACCGAAAAACACTGGCAAGGGGAGAAAAGAGGTGCCCCAGGCAACAGCCCACACACACTGTTATGAGAATGAATGAATCCATCTTGGGTCTTCCATCCCAGCCAACTGCTCCACTGAAGGCAGCTCATGAGTAAGTCCAGCTGAAACAGGCAAGAAGAGGAAACTTGAAGAAAACATTAGAAACAATAAATTACTGTTATTTTAAGCTACCGTGTGAGCTGTCTGTTACACAGCAACAGATAACAAAAACAGCTGGCTAACTAGTACAAGGCAAAGGAGAGGCAGCAGTTGTACTATAATCTGCTTGTATTCCCAGGATTTGTTGAGGAAAAAGATGCATGTGTGTTGACACAAAAGGAAAGGAGTGTTTGGTTTGATTTGAAGCCATTTAAAATACTGTTTAAGAGGATCACTTTGAGGTAAGCAAACAAAGAAAAAGGAAAAAGGAAAGATGGAGGGTGGGAAGAAAGGAAGGAGGAAAAGGAGTGGGGAGAGAAAACTACAGGCTGAGGAGGGAATAGCCAACTTGAGAAAAATGCATCACCCATTTCACAAGACATGCAACCAAAGGTGCTCTGCAACAGATCCTGAAGAACTGACTGACGCATCCTGTAGTTCAGAACGTGAAACTAGTCTGAGGTTGTACCGATCAGGAAGAACTCTCCTATCCCTTTTACTCCTTCTGTTTCCCCTTAGTTCAATCCTGGCAGGATAAGAAATAGTAGTTATCAAGCTAAGAGGGAAGCAGAAATGCCAGATGGGGATAAAAGGAGGGAGGCCACTGTGTGCAGACAGCCCAAAGCAAAGCATAGCCAGAGAAAAGGGAAGATTTAATTTTAAATCAAATTCAAAATTTTGATTATTACACAAAACTAGACACTGTGAATGACTCCACTGAGATTGCATGCTTTTACTTTAAAGGCCTAAAATGTCATGGAACTGCACAAGTTTTCATCTGGGGCAGGGCAAGAATTTTCGCTAACTAAATACTTTGAAAGGGATAGTGGGAAATAAAAGATTGTATCACCCCTATTCAGACTCCTGCTTCCTTCCAGGGACCTTAAAACAAAGTGACTTTAAAAGTGTCAGCTGGTGAGTAGGTGAATGGTTGTAGGTTGCATTAGTGGTGTGATTGTTGCTGGGGAGGTCTGCTCCCCCAGGTAACTACTTTGTTACAATGGCTAAGAGTCCATATTAGAAAGCCAGTCATTTTTAGGCCTGCATTACTATTCTCAGCAGTCATATTTTTAAAGTATGCAATGTAGGAGAGGCAAGAAATCAAGTGATTGACACATTAGTGTAAATTCATTATAAGATACATTTGGGGTACTGACATAACAACCAGAGGTGCTGAAGACAGGGGAGGAACATGGAGCAGCCAAAGGTCACTGAGACAAAGCCTCTTGCACAATTCTGCCTGGGGTACATACTGCACTTCAAACCAGTGACTCTCAATTTTTCACAAGAATCACATTGTGAGCTTAGGAAAACACAGATTCCAGGGCCCAAGCCCTAGATTTCTACTTCATTGCTTTGTTTTTGGAGCCCAGGAATCTGAATTTTTACAAACCTTCAAGGTGACTCTGAGCTCATAGACCATCTGTTAGAAATACTACCTTAATAGAAACAAATAGAAGATTATAGCTGGTCACAAAATTCTGATACAGATTTCTCCACAAAATATATTTTTGTAGTGAATGAGATAATATGGGGACAACTTCAAAACTCTCAGAAAGAAACACGTTACCATGCTTCCTCAAGCTAAGTTGTTAGTTACACATACCATCAATTTAGAGGAAAATTAGAAAAAGACTAGAAAACTAACCTATTAGAAGCACACATCTATTATAACATGAATCACTGGTTAGAATTTTAAAAATGTGGAAAACTAAAAGTGAAAAAGTTGTGTGTTAGAATGGATTTTAGGTAAAAATAAAAGATTTCTTATTGTCCCACAATTCTAAGGTGAAATGTCATTTTGTTTGTAAAACATGGGAACCTCATTTTCTTACTATTTTAGCCCTTCATGTATCCAACCAGTTCTGAGTAAGTACTCTCTGTGGAGAATACACTGTTTTCCTAGAAATATAAAAGGTTTCTTGAAGTCATCCAGGCCTCTACTTCCATGAATGTAAACTTCAGGTAAACCATTCCAGGAAGACAACCAGTCTGCACATAAGAGCCTCCAGGTTCTTAAAAACTTTCCATGATTTCCCAGTGACTTGGATGGAATAAGCACTCACTGCAAAGACTCTAGATGGTTATTGCTATAGAATCTAACACATAGATTATTGGACAACATAATTAAAAATCAGGAAAAAGTAAACAGGCTCTATAGAGGGCCACTTGCTACTTGCCATTATTCCCCGGAATTCCATCAACCCAGCACAATGAGACAACTCTGGTCAACAACTAAGAAGCACCTCTTAAACCCACATGCAAGAGAGCCACAGTTTAGTGGGAGTTCCAAGAATTTTCTAAAACTTGAACACATTTTACCACACATCTTGTGGAATGTTTTCAGAAAACTAAAAACTGAGGCTTTTATAACAGACTGATTCACATCTCAGAAAATGGAAAAGAAAGGAAGTCATTTTGTCAACTAGTATAAGAAGAAAAAGCAGCAGATAAATCTCTCGAGGCAGAGAGATTGTTGGTCCTATGAATTTAAATTCATAGACTAAAAATCTGTCAGCCTTTTCCAGATTCCTTCACAGCATCATGCCTCTTCCAACATGTAAGCACTAATTGATTCATTTTATGTTTTATTGGATTTAAAGTCATTTTAGTCACTATTTTAAACTGTTTTTTCATTTATGTTCCTCCCCCTGCCATTTGCTTCAAGCCCCACAGTAAATTATACATTCTCTCGTGTGTCTCATTATCTTACATTTTTTCTGTCATTCTGCAGCTGCTCTCCTATATTCTTGCCTCAGCTTTGTTTAAAGCCAAAGAGCTGTTTTTTCTAACACTTCAAAAACACATGGCATTTTTTATGGGCACAAGTATCCTTACTTCTGTCAAATAAAAAATTGATTCATAAGGAAAACATTTTAAGTATGTAGACATTTTTGAAAGAAAATGAGTAACTCACTTGAAAAAATAACTATGTCTGAGAAATAATAAAACCAGTGCCTGTAAATTGTACATAAATATCTTTGTTTTTCAGAATTGAATATGCACACATTCCCCCAGCTACCTTTCTGTTAGTTTGTTTTTAACCTTTATGTGATTCCTTTCAGTGTGTTCTCATTTATAAGATTCTGGACACTATGCACAAAGAGCAGAAAACTTTTGCCTTCGGACTACCTCTGCCTTATTCTGAACTAAGAGAATCAAAGTTCTATATTGTAGCAGATATTGTTGGTGTTTTTCCTGTATATCCTGAAATTTTGCCAGCAATCAGATTTGAGGATAAGAATTGGTTTGGTTTGACAATGGCATCTGGCCTCACTAGTGAGCCATAGAAAGAGAGTGGCTGCTTTCTAAGTCTTATTTACAATCTTTCTCTCCATGGAAATTCAATATTGACAGCAATTTAGCCATGTCACAAACTTAGCCATTTTCATAATGCATGGTAGAATGGAGCAGAACAGTGCTCCACGCAGTTCTCCTCAGATCTCATTCCATCATTTCTGTGCACCATTCCCCCTTGGGTATGCTTTCACTTCCGACAGCCAGCACCTACTCTTTTTAGGAGAACTGCCCTTAGGCCACTGAAGTCCCTTTGCACACATGGCCAAGAGAAATCAAAAGTTTAGGGAACTGGAGAGAAAGTGGGAAAGGGAGACAAGGTGGCCCTTAACAAGTGACAGGGGTAGGAAACCCAAGTCCCTTGCTAATGTCATGACAACTCTGAGGCACAAACAACACTCCAGAGCTCTCTTGTGGATAAGGCTAATAGCCATTCTGCAGAACTCTGCCTAAAATGGATCTTTGCTCGGCTTCCTACTATTCCTGTCCTGCTTCCCATTCACTTTTACTGCTCTTCCCTGTGACACATCTCTTTAAAAAAATCACTTGCGTAGGGATGTTTGTTTCAGGGTCTGCTTCTTGGAAACTCAACCTAAGACAGCTGTTGAAGTCTTTTACGTAAAGATTTACAAATGGCAAAGATTTAAATCATTGACTCATAGAATTACAGCATGTCCAAACTGAGAGGGTCTCTTAGTTGAATATCAGGGAGGTGAGCTAACTTGCCCAAGTTCTCACAGCCGAGATACAGCAGGGTGAATACAGGACCCCAGGTCTTCCATATAAAAGAACATTGTTCTTTCCACCATTAGTGCTTTTTTTCTGAGCTTCCAATCACGACTCTCTCTCTCTCTCTCTCTTTGTCTCTACATACACACACACACACACACACACACACACACACGCACACAGAACTGAAATCAAGTAATTCAAGATTGGAATTTTTATTTCCAATATATCTCATAGAAAGGCACAGATGTGAACTCAATTCCAAATTAAATCCAGGGTTTTATTCTCTCCTTCTTTCCTTTTCTCTCTTGCCTCTCTCACCTCCCCTCTTCTTTTCCCCATTCACATATATATACCACAACAGATAATACCATTAAAGGAGGACTTTTGAATTGATTCAGAACACACACACCCACAGAGAAGCTTGTTTGCTTGCTGCATCAGCACAAATGTCAATCAAAAAGAGCAATGCAGTCTCTTTTTCCTGTGTCAAACCACCCTTTTTCCTAAGAAACCCCAAAAAATACAGGCAAAATCTTCCCTGGATGCTCCCATAGGCAAAAGGGGAAATGAGTACATACATATGAATGAGCCTGACTAGAATTACTCATAAATAATGAAGGAACATGAAACACTTTCTCCCTCATCAAATCTGCCCAGAGCATATGCTAAAAAGGCATCTGCTTTTTTAGTGTGATTTGAAGGGCACTGAAAAGTCAGCCTCAACCAAAGTAGTGCCCCTCCCCCAAAGATCTACCAACTGCCTGAGTTTCTCAATATTGTCACTCCTAGGAGCAGAGCACAATCTTCAGGAAACTCTGTTAAACATATAAATGAATTTTCTTGGAATGACAACAACTTGTCTCTATCAGCTCTTACTCCATTAGCAAAGATTTAATTCTCAGAGCAAGGCTATGAAAAACACAAGACTAGTTTTGAAGAGTGTAAGATTAGGAAAGCCCATCCTGAGACCCTGAAGGACCCCTGAGGCTTCACAGCCAGAATGAGCACAAATTGGGGGTTGTGGGCACCAGGAAGATTGCACTGAGGACACTGGGCACCCAGGAAAAGGGTGTAGGGAAAGACTGCCTGTTTTCAAACTAGCTAATGCTTGCTGTGTGATCTTAGGCAAAGAAACTTAGCTCCTTAAAACCTCCTCACCTCAATCTCTTCATCTGCAGAGTGTAAGAAACCACGGCATCTACTTTATAGGGTAGTCATAAGAAATTCAGTGCAATTATGCATAAAGCACCCTTAGGCTCAGGCCTGGCACAGAGTAAGGCTTCTAAACAAATGAGTTTCTTTTGGTATGGACATTATTGTTCTTGATTACTTGAGAATAAAATGATGAAAGGGATGAAAATGCTTTTAGAACCAGTTTCAATGGCCAGGAGTTTGCTTAACTCTGCCCAGTACTATTCACCACAGAACAGGAAGAAAAAGCCAAAATAAGACAATTAAGCAGAAAAGAAAGCATATTAACATAGCAAAATATCCAATCACATTATCAAAGCAAAGTGCTGTAATTTTTGTCTTCTGTCTCTTCTACTTTGCCTGTCCTTTTCTCCAACTCCCTGTATTTATTTTCTTATATTCATAAAACATCTGTTTTGCTTTGAAATATAGGTGTATATATGTATATTATGTGTATCTAATATATGTATAAGGTAGGTATAGGTTAGAGACTTAAGACTGCCTACTAAATTGTTGGGTTTTCTACCTGCTTTTAAAAGTTGTACTTATTCATTCATGAATTCAACAACTACTGTGTGAGCCCTCTCTGTGCCAGGCACTGTGCTGGGGGCTGGGAGACCGTGCTAAATAGGGCAGATGAAAATCCACGTATGTAGAGGAAACATTCTAGAATATAACTCCTGAGGAGTAAGCATCTCAAGCTCTCATTTCTTCCCAAAGGAAACCTCATGGATATTACAAGAGATAAAATCCCTCCTTGGACTAAAGGTTCTAAGGTTTGACCAGGAGCAGGGAGAGTGATAGGCATGCTTGCTCCTGGATGGAATTCCTAAGCTTGACCTGGCTCCTGGGAGGCTCATTAGCGATTCAAGAATTCCAAGTTTCATTCTTCTTCAATTGTGCCTCTGGGTTTAAGAGGTATTACCAGAGTAGTTTTTGGAAGTCAAACAAGGGAATTCTGAAATACATAAAGAAGTCAGGCCAAAGAGAAAGACATGAGAATACTAAACTCTGAGCCTGTAAAAGAAGCCTGTTGAATTTTAATCATTGTCACTAGTGTTTGTAATTGTTGATTTTGTATGGAATATAATAGTTCTAATGAAAAATGTGTTAGGCCTTGGGTCCAAGGATATCATCATTATAAGTACATAAGTGCCTAGGACAATATAATTCTCCCAAAGTTGCTGCTGGTGTGGCCTTTGATCCATGATATATTACTTACTTATTTATTGATTTATAAAAATGAGCTGTTAAGCTTTTCCTGAGAATTCCAAGGGCACATGAACAAAATATAGGAAACACACAACCACAAAAAATAAACCACGAAGTATAAACTAGACCCCCTAATGTCCAGGGCACTCTGCCTAGGTGAGTAGGATAAATCAAAAATACACTTTCTAGACACACCCTGAATGTCAACAAATGAGAACTCTGCAAAACCCAAGGAAGGAAGTTATATAATAAGGTTTTATATGAGACATAATATACATTGGCAAAACCCTGATCTAAACCCTATGAATTTATTTACATTTGGCTCTTCTTCAGAGATAGGCCTGAGACTCTCACCAGAAAGTATGAAGAGTATGGTATCTTAAACACCAGCAGGGCCGGAGGTTGTGTACTCGGCTTTCAGCATTTAGTATTACTTTAAGCCAATTAAAATAATTTGGTTCCACAGTAAAAAGATTCCATTAAATAATAGCTTTATTCACTAGGAGTGTGGGTTTGTGTGATTCTTTACTGAGTGAGATAGAACAGGAGAAATACAGAGGGTAGAGACTTAATTCAGGGCAAATACAGAGAGATAGGTCTGAAATTACCTTTGCCCAGTGAACACTGAGCAGAATTTGATGAACTGGGTCTGTATCAGCAGCCACTTCGAGTGACATGGGTCAAAAGATAAAATATTTATTGTCATCGTTTTTCTCTATGACTTAAAATTTTAGAACATGGCACTTCTATTTTTAACACTAATTTTCAATCAGTATTCGACTACTCAGTGTCCTCAAAAAAAGGTTACATATATATTGTTCCTCTTTTTAAATTCTGTCTGAAGCACAAGGGATTTCATGATTTCCCTAAATATGGCTTCATTTCATTCTGCTAATGATAGTCCCTTGTTTAAGCCCATGATCTATTAACTTTGATCTGCCATAGAAAGCCAATTCAGATTGGAATAATAGGCCAAAAAAAATCAACTTGGGTCCAGAATGAACTCACTTAGCTGTTAGCACAGAATAAATTACAAGATAATTCCTAAAGTCTCCAATTAAATTTGGCTGCATAGTTCAAGGTTTTTGATGAAAATACCAGAGTCTGCATGCAGTGATTGAATACCCCAAATTTCCTGCAATCTGATAGGCTTTAAAGGTATAGAGATACCTTAGGGTTGTAACCCAGCAGATTAAGGCAATAATTTGCTAACCAGATATTGGGTTGAACTGAACTTTCAGTGTGCCACCATTGCCATGTCACTAGAAAGTGAGTGCACATCAAGATGACTTACCTTCTAACTGGTCAAACTTTTTCTGTTGTTTCTATAGCCTCACAGTTCTTGCAGAAGTTTCCAGCATCCTTTGTCATTACTCTTCACAAGATGCATGCTCATGAGCACTTCTTCCTGCTCAACTTATAAAGCACAGAACCACTGAAGTCTGCAGCAACACCAGAAATGGCTCTGTTGTACCCTCAAAGTGCTGTTCAGCTAAAATGTTCTTACCCATTCCTCACTGGAATCAGTGAGCTTTGTCCACTGTTCTTTTTCTGCCTCTGTAAAGAGGAAAGCCAGTCCCCAAAGTTATGCAGTTTTTTCTTGACTTTACAGATATGCACTCAATTCATGAGTTGGCTCCAGTATGGCGGGCACTCATTACTACCCCCAAAGGAGGAAAGCAGTCCAAGTGCTCTCTAGGTAGACTAGCTGATTCATGCACGTGGCTTCAACTTCTGCTCTAACCTTCTTTATCCCTATTCTATTGCCTGTTACTATGCCTATTCTATAAAGTATTAACTTAATAGAAGGCTGTCCAAGGGCACCCATTCTAAAATTTCATCCTCTCAGAGAGAAAATCTTAATGCTCCATATTCCTCAAGCAATCTTCTCCTCACAATATTGTTTTTCCATCTGCTGAAGATGTTATGTACACATAACTCTGAGACATATATTGTGACCTTCACATTACTATCCCCCAAAGGGCAATTACATTCATAAAGACCTATTACTGTCAATTACACACATTTTGTGTCTTCTTCTCAATACCCATGTATCAGTCAGGGATTCTGCAAGAAACAGATGGTAACAAAAATCAAAGGGATAATTGAAGAAAGTATAATAATACAACTATTTACAAAAGTATGGGCCAGAATAAGGCTACCAATGAAGGATAGTGAATCATGCAAGGACTAGCTATGATGGAAAGCTTTTTACCTCCTCTCCACTAGAGGGACAAAAACAGGATCACATTACCCAGTAAGAGCCAGAGCAATAGGAGCAGGGCCACCTAATTAAAATAGTTGTGACAGTAAATAAAGGAAGATGGCCGTTGACCAAAACAGGCAAGGAGAAGCAGAGAGAATAAAATTGCACCTTCCTTTATCTCATTGTTGAACCCAAGTGGAAACCAGAAGGCAACAGAGCTTGAGTGATACAGTCCATAAAGAAGTCAGGCTCTTGAGTAACAGAGCTGGGCAGAGAAGGATAAAGAATGAATTTGGAGAGGGAAATGAAGAGTGATCAGCATTTCATACCAAAAGCCCTTACTGGAGGAACAAATTTTCTGGGCCAGAAAAGTAAATCTTGTCAAGTTTTAGGGTCTCAGGATCTGGGGAAAGGGCAAGAAAAAAGACAATCTCATGTGAGTGAGACTGAAAAGACCCAGAGGAATGAGTTTCAGCCATATAGCGTGTTGGAGCTGGAGAAAGCAAGATCAGCAGGCAAGTCCAACAATGGGAGATGGGTCAAAACTGGGAGACAAGGGCTAAGCTGGAATAGGGCAAAGTCAAAAGCAAGGTGACTGGCAATTTTTGCCTAAAGGTCTTACATGTCTATCACTTTCTGATATCAAAAGATACAAGAAGAAAAGTGAAGATTAGTGTAAAACCAAGAGCAGAGCAGAACACTGATCACAGAAGGGAAGAGCTAGACAGAGAGCCAAAGGTCAAGATGTCACAATCAGTAAACATGCTTCCTTCAGCAAACAACCAGACACAAAATAAAAGAGGCAATGTCATGGAATGCATGGCAATAGAGTATTGAGTCATATGAGCTGACTTTCTCTGTTTAAAATGGATTGTACCAGAACATAAAAAGCCAGTTCACTAAAAGATATCATGTAACCTGGCAGATTCTCTAATCTATCTAGAAATATCCTCATCCATTCTGATAATTCATAAGATAAAAAGCATTCTTGAATACAGTAGCCCAGTTTGAAAAACACATATGCATCCCTATTTTATTATTTTTATCCCTAGTTTATTTATCCCTATTCATCCCTAGTTTATTGGAGCACTATTTATAATAGCCAAGAAATGGAAGCAACCTAAGTGTCCATCAGTAGATGAATGGATAAAGAAGATGTGGTACATATACACAATGGAATATTATTCAGCCATAAGAAGAAAACAAATCCTACCATTTGCAACAACATGGATGGAGCTAGAGGGTATTATGCTCAGTGAAATAAGCCAGGTGGAGAAAGACAAGTATCAAATAATTTCACCCATCTGTGGAGTATAAGAACAAAGAAAAAACTGAAGGAGCAAAACAGCAGCAGTTTCACAGAACCCAAGAATGGACTAACAGTTACCAGAGGGAAAGGGACTGGGGAGGGCGGGTGGGAAGAGAGGAATGAGGGGGAAAAAAGGGCATTATGATCAGCACACATAATGTAGTGCGGGGGGACATGGGAAAGGTGTTATACACAGAGAAAGCAAGTAATGATTCTATAGCATCTTACTACGCTGATGGACAGTAACTGTAATGCGCTATGTGGGGGGGACTTGATAATAGGGGGAGTCTAGTAACCATAATGTTGTTCAAGTAATTGTACATTAACGAAACCAAAATAAAATAAAATTAAATTAAATTAATAAAATAAAAAGCATTCTTGAATACCATTCATCTTTCCTTCCAATAAAGAGGCCAATTTGCATTTATAAAAACCTAACTGCTGAGTGTCTCTGAAAAGAGAAGAAACATTGTACACAAAGACAAATCACTAGAACAATTCCCTTGGTGGATGATACCTGGGTATTAAGATGAACCATATTCTTCTGTAATTTTCACTGTTAATTGTCATGGAAAACTGATGTCACATATTTTTAAGTGAGGGCTGTTTGAAGTAGATGCAGAACAGAGACTGGGAAGTATAGACGGAGAGCAAAACCATGGATAGAGGTCAGAATGGAACATGAAAGAACAGTCATTCCTACTTGCAAAGTTGGAGTAAAAACAGGAGCTTTCAGTTTAGTGACTGAAACAGTGGAGGAATCTGGTAAAAGGTAGTAATGCAGGTAGTAATAAAACAATGGGTAGAAGAGTGTTTGAGTACTGGCAGTTCAAGACAGAAGTGAAAAGTCAAACCAAATGGGGTTTTATCTGCTGAGCCCAGCCTCTCTCAGCCCAGCTTGTTCCCAGATTAATCCTACTGTTCTAGTAGACATTCATTTCAGTTGCCATTTCCAGCTAGGAAGCTATAGCTGATATCTAAAGTACATGGTGCTAAAAGTTGACATAGGGTGGTGGCTATGGGAATGTATAAAAAGAAATGGATATGAAAAGATACAGAAAAGAATCATAAGATACAGTGATATGGCTGAACATAGTCGGACCCGAATTCTATCAATCAATAAATAAATAAGTAACATCTGTTTCATGCATTCTGGCCCAAGACAAATCAGGAAAGCAAAGAACCAGATACCATCCCTTAACCAAATTTAATAACTTCTGCCTCCTTTTATAGTTCCCTCTTTGTCTTATTTCATGAGATTTTGCATGCCAAAATGACATAAAAGAATTGGCTGCTAACAAAGATTGTCTTTTTAAACTTATTCCCATATTTGAGCTTAAGAATGAAGGTTACAAGAAAAGGAAATGGCATTTGAAAAAAACAGTGCTAAGTGAAATCCAGAGTACTAATGAATTTTGCCATAAATTCACAAAATTGATAGTGTCTTTTGTGTTATGTATAATACATGTGAGATAATGAGTTAAATGAGACCATAAAAAGATTGATCATGAAAAGCAACTAAATTCATAATATGAAAAAGTCATGCTTTGGTGTTTGTTTTTACTCCCCTGAATTAGATCCTTAAATCCAACGAGAAAGACTGATTGAAATTTTTACAGAAGCCATGTGTCAGAGCATAACAAAACACAGCACTATACTAACAAAAATATGATATTGCTCTTTAGGGAGAAAAAGTAGTTAAATGCTTCTTCCATATTTCTTTACCCAACATGTGGCTCAAGACACAAGTAATAAATGCTCTGAAAATAAACTAATGTGAAAGTATAGAGGAAAAATTCCAAATATTTTCCAGTGTTTTTCCTTTGGGAATAATTAGAAGCCAATGCGGTAAAGACAGGCTGGCCTGATCCCATCACACTACTGTGAAGAACAGAGCAAAATCAGAGCCAAAATGGGGCACTGAACTGAGTGACCCTGCAGAGGTTGATAGCTTTTGTTGATGCAGGTATTTATGTAGCAGAGATGACATAAACCAACAATGAATCTCTTTGTCCTAGAAATTAAACCGGAAATCTCAAGACTGTGTTTTCAGTGTTTCTTGGCTTTCATTCTGTTAGAAATCCTGCCACATTTCAGTATTTTCATTCTTGTCCTGGATGAAATCAGAAAGCAGAGAGGCACTAGAGAATTCTGTTTTTAAATAAAAGTAAACATTTCCAAGTGAGTTTAGGTCTCTGTTTAGTATTTTTGCATCGCAATTACTGAACTTAAATGTTCCACAGATGTCATATTTCTTTGTGGCACAAGTTTATTGAATCAAGATCAGGTTGAAATTAATAAGAATGTTAATATGTATCTGTAAGGTGTTTAATACGCATTTCCTATCATACTTTTCTATGCTTGGTCAAGAATTGTGTAAACAGTGGTCTTTGGGTTTTGTTTTTTTATTTTCCATGGTAACTGCTCAGAACTCCCATGAATAAATTAATGTGTTCGGGCACCTCAGGCAAAAGTTATTCTGGTTCATTGCTCATCATTTGGGTGAAAGCTGTAGAGATGGCAACCCCAGGTTTTTTTGAAGCAACTTTGTCATTCAGCAAATGATTTATTCTATAGGCAGTTAGGCATTTTAAAAAATTTTTTGATCCTTCAAGTCAAAAAGCCCCAACTAATTCTAAGAAAACTACTTTGGGAGAAAAGAGGATAGTTCTTGGATTTATTTTTCTACTGATACCTTGCTAGATTTGACTTCTAACAGTAACATCACCACTGAAGGATATGGGTCACTCTGTCACCTGAATCCATGTTGCAAAGGAATTGCTACTTGGCTATTCCAACTGACACTGAATGAGGAGCCTGCTCTGTTAAAGGGCAAATGGAGGGTAATTAAACTCTAAAGCAATTCTCTACATGACCAAAGGAACATTTTGAAATTTTCTCTGTTCTTACTTTTCCCCTTCTCTCCTTCTTTAAGGGTTAATGCTTGCAGAATAATTTACTAACCAGAGTGAAATGTGCCATTTAGAACCCTGATCCTTATTGTATCTTTGCTTCATGTTATGACAAGCAAGAATTAATACCTCCATTATTACAATGTGCTCCTCAGTGGCTAGAGACAATGTGCCATTAATATAAGACTTCCTTTTTTCCTTAGGCTTTTTCATTGCAAATGGCAGAAATTCCTCAATTTGGAAACCAGTCGTCTGTATTCAGGCAAAGACAGAGAAATGCTATTTGTCCATGACTTTTGCAATGCTGTCACCAGCAAACTGACTGGCTTCCAGAATAACTGCATAGGTTACCATGGTAGAGAAACTGGAAGAACATCTTCCAGATCACCTACAAGTTAGCAACAAGCAAAAATAATCTTTGGGTTTGTTTGTTCCCTGCCCAAAGTTCTACCTGCTAATATCAATAAAAGTATTCCTATGAATCTTTTATCAACTTGATGCTGAAAAGGTGACTTAGGCATAGACAGAAGAAAATAAAAAACACCTGGAAAAATAAAGGCTATTGACACAGCCACCCATTTGGGGGCTCCTCAGTCTAGCTTCTGGATATCTCTAGTACACATATTTCACATCTAGGCAAAGTAGTAGTTATTCCATAACAAAATTATGAACTCCCTCCAAGTCCACATAAATAACTACAAAATGTGCTCTACTAAGTCTTGTGTAAGAAATTGGGAAAAGTAACCAATAGAGAGTTACTCCAACTAAAATCTTAAAATATGGTATACTTGCTGGTTAAACAAAACAGAGAGATTACCTTAAGATGGACTCACCTTTTACTAAAGTCAGTGAAATCAGAGAAGCAGACAAAGAGAATCTGGTTAAAACTTTGACTTTGAAAACATTTACGTAAAGAAGTATAGCACTCTCTCCAAAATGTCTCCTAATACCGTATTAGTCAGTCAAAAGATCGGACAGGCTTCCTGGCAAAACTCAACAAGGGCACACTAATTGAAAGTAATTCAATGACAGACCATGTATAATAGTTTCAGAACATAAAAAAAATAAACATGAGCTATGACTAAACATCGTAGAGTTAGGCAGAAATGTTTAGTTTCGTTGCAGCAGAGGATTTCCGGATGTTAATTCAACCCAACATATCTGCTGAAACTGATTAGAGAGGATGGTAGTGGTAGCTGTAGTGGCAGAATTCAGAATTCCACTGCACTGACTGTACAGTGTCAATTCCGTTCCTGCGAAACCAAACTGCTTTCATTTGCCCAATTTCTTTCCTATTACTTTTGACTCTTGATGACAAATATGCAAGGAATGGTGCCAAAATCCAGTTGGCACTTCATTATCTGAACTTGTTCCATGATGCCTAAGTTTTAAAGTATTTGATTTTGTTATAGTAAAAAACAAAAATTGTGACTGAAACTCCTGGGAATGTTAGGATAACATGAAGACTGGTTAAGCTGAGAGCTAAAAATATCACTGATAGGGTCATATTTTCTGCCTATGCTACAAATTCAATGAATGTAAGGGAAGTTATAGGAAATGTAGGAATGTAAGGAAAGTTATTCAATCTTCCTTAAAACATTTTTCTGTAATTAAGCAAAAGTAATCTGTTTACCTGCAAATTTGCTGATGGAACAGCTAATATGAAAACTAAAGTTATTTCCACACCTCAAGTGTTGTTGTATAGTTGTTCATAACTAACAAAAGGGATAAGAAGCATGAGTAATTCAATATATTAATCTAAAACTAATGTATATACTATTAAACTTTGATATATATTTCAAATTTTTCAATCAACGACCTATATACATATATGAACAAACACATTATCACACACACAAATACACACAAACACACCCTCTAATAACTAGCTCTGTGCCTGGTCCTATTCCTCTCTATTCAAATCTACAGTTACTCAGCCCAAGACCTGACTTGATAGCAAGGAAAAGACCCATGTATTGTCTATAGAGCATTTTGAAACTCTGACTTAAGATTTTGGCTTTTTATTACAGACAGTTTTAAATGCTAACAAAAGTAGACAGACCAGTAATTAACTTCCATATTCCTGAGACACATCTTCAACAATTATCAATTCATAGTGGACCAATATCCCCATCTACTTCTTCCTTCTATATTATTTCAAAACAAATCTAAGACATCATATTATTTCATCCAAAAATATTTCAGTTTACATCTGTATATAATAATTATGCTTTTAAAAATCCAAAGTAATCATGATGCCAACTAAAAGTTAACAGTAACTCTACATTATCAAATAGTCACCCATGTTCAAAATGTCTATTTTTTAAAATAGTTTGAGTCATTTTTGCAAAAGTGCTAGGACGTTCTAGCTCTCTTCCTTTCCTTAACTTGAGCACTCATGAAAATCAGCATGGACAGAATATGACCTGGATCACAGAAAGCTCAGTATGAATAAGTGGTATCCTTCCATTTCCAATGATGTAATCTTTGGTTGAAGGCTTGCACAACTATATGTATTATTAGCATTTTCTGTTTGCAGGGGATGGGAAACAAATAGTACACATCTATTTCTAAAATAAGGCAAGAAAAATCCAAAAACTTTATAAAAAAGAATCTTCAAGCAAGAAAAACCAATGGATGTCCAAGAACTGCCTTCACTGAGGCCGATCTGCCGCCAAAGGAGGGTGGACGGCCAAGGCAAGCAGCTCTGGTCGACGGCGCACTCTCTTCCCAGGTCTCACACGTCACTGCCACCTTTCTGAGATCCCACACAACAGCATAATGACAGCATCCCTCCAACACCATATCACAGTTTCCAAAGTGAATTTCAACCAAAGTATTATAATTTAAAATTGATTTTAAGTACATCAGCTTGGAAGCATTGAGTAGGCAATTGATAAGCTAATAAATCCAAAGAAATAGATATAAAGGCCCAGCTCTGTTGTGGCCATTCTGGCATTTCCCATCATAAACCTGATTGGATCATAATATGTCTTTTCTGCTTGGTAAACCATAGTTTCCATTGCCTAATGCTTTCTTTGGGATATCTGTATATGTGGCGTGATGGTTAATTTTATGTGCCATCTTGGCTAAGTTATGGTGTCCAGTTATTTTGTCAAACACCAGTCTAGATGTTGCTGTGAAGATATTTTGTAAATGTGATTAAACTGAAATCAGCTGACTGAGTAAAGGAGATAACACTCTGTAATGTGGGTGGGACTCACCCAATCAGGTGAAGGTCTTAAGAGCAATGATTCATGTTTCCAGAAGATGAAGAAATTCCCTTCCTTTATTCTGTATTATTTGAATTTTTACAATGAGCATGCATTGCTTTAGTAATATTTAATAAGGAGATTTTAAAAATAAATAAAAACCTGACTTTAAGATTCTTTGGGAGCCTTGGCTTTCCTCCTCTAGAAGTAGGAATATAAAAACTAGTTTCTTGAGATATTAGTTACTAACATGAAAGCATATTATTATTAATAAGTTTTGTAATCATTAACATCCTAATATAAAACCAGTCACAGTTTTTTTTATTGCTTGGACTTTTAGATTGTGCAGTTCTTGAAAATTTCAAGTCAGGTCTTAGACCTCAAAAGAACTACAAAAGTCTTCACCTTCTGAGACAGCTTACAGTCTTACACGGGGCTTCCTGTCTTCCTTGTATGACAGTTCAATTCTGATCCAATTGAATACAAATTGTGAGACGTTCGTCAGTACAGCCATAAGATGGGAAACATCCTCTCTTATTCAAGCCAATGATTCTGTCTCAAAAGGATTTGGGGATGGCCTAAAATAAAAGGCACACCTAAATTAACCATTAACATAAGAACAAACAAATATAACAGAATTAGGTGTAATAAAACATAAAATATGAAAAGTTTCTACAATTAACCAATAGCATGTTGGTATATGTTTGCCTAAAACCAGGAAAGACAGATTTCTTTTTCTCATATATACTTATAAAAATTCATGTCTTTAGAACCCCTCCAATACCTTTTTTGGCTTTGAATAATTAGAAAGTTTGGCATAATTGATGAATTTATGTTTGTTTATTCTAAACCCAACTTCCAAATCAATCAAAATGTATTTCTTTTCTTCAAGAATATCAGGAATTTCTTGGTTTTACTAATACCCCTATACATCTGTTATTATAATAAGGTACTTTATTCTTATGCCTTGAGCTCCAAGTTTTCCCAACTGTTCTTGGTCATATTGCCATTCACTACTATGGCTAGATAATTATAGAGATTTGGATATTTGTACTCCTATGGATTTAGGGCTGCTTAGATTTCCTGGTAAATACTTAGGAGCACTCTTTTAGGTCATTTAAACCAAAACAACTCAACAAACAATGACTACTAGTCAAATAATGCAAATAATTGACCCATTTCATCTCTTCCTTTGGCTACAGTAATCCAGGTCATTTTCATTTTCAGATAACAAGACTAGCAAACTTTGTAATTTTGTTTAATTATCCAGAAATATTTTTAAATGTAAGCATGTGACAGCTGATTGAAATATGGTTAGTAGGGAAAAGTGTTCTCACCAGCTGATGAGTTATATGCTGATTATTCTCCACTGTGCTGTTCTAAAAATCTCAGTACATTAATGACATGTAGTCAAATGTCTTGGGGTTGCATGAAACAAAAACCTAATTAAGCTCACTAAAAATTAAATATGGTATGAGGAAGCAGAAACAGGACATCTTGTTTGGTACACAGAAGCTCTCCCAGAAATGAAGTGTAGTTGAATTAGATGGGACTGGCTGTCCTACCTCTTCAGAGACTGAACAAGCACCTCTCTCCCTTCCCTTTTTTCTTGTCCCTAAGATTTCTTGTTTCTATTTCTTTCTGACAGCTGCTTTATTCTCTTCTCTGCAGAATGGTTTCCTCTGTAAGACTGTTGAATTTCTGTCCTTCATTACTTGAGCTGATGGGTAGGTCTGGCCAGCTATGCCACAGATTCAGGGCCAGATTCTCTATCACCATTTTGGTTCCAGCCCCCTACTACTGGCTGGATTGCACAGGATTCCAATACTTCCTGGGTATAAGCACTCATACATTTATACACTTAGGGAGAAAACATTCTTGGGGTACCTACCACAGGTCAGTAATGCATTAGGGGAAGAAAATTTAGAAATTATTGAGGTAGTCCCTACTCAAGGAGAAAATAAGCCAGTGATTAAGAATCAGATGATATGTGTGTATAGCAGGTTTAGGGACTTAGTAACTACAAGACCACTGAGTGGATGCCTATGACAGCCTGGAGGGATCAAAGAGTATTTCTCTTCCTCTTCTATACCTTACTGTAATCTGTGCATAGGTCTGTAAGTAGCTCATTTAACTGTTTATAAATTTATCTCCCATAGACTGAGAGCTCCTCCAGAGCAGGAACCATGTTCTACTCATCTTTAAACCCCCAGTGACAACAATGTATGATAAATAAATAATAAGTGAAATGGTGCTTCAACTAAAGTATCAAATACAAGCAGGAAATGGATTTCATTTAAAAAGTTAAGGGGAGGAATCTTACAGTTTCAGATAACCACGTTTCAGAGACATGATAGCTCACAGTACGTTCAAGACATCTCAAGCAGTTCAGAAAGGCTGGGATTTACAAGCTCGTTGGCAAATAGACAACGGGGCTGGGATGTTGTCAGGGGTCGACTTGTGAAGGGCTCTGCAAGCCTCATTAAGGAATTTTAACTTTATGTAAAAGGAAATGAGGAGCCATTAGGGACTTTAAGTAATAACTGACTAGAGCAGAAGTGCATTTTCTACAGTGCATTCTGGCCATCATGTACAGATGGGTTGCAATGACATCAGCCAGTGTCAGGAAGCTAATCTCAGAGGCTCTTGCACAATACAGGTAAAAATGGACCAGTTAAGTCACTTCAGGACCACGGCCCCATCCTTGGGCACGATCCAGTAGTGATAGCCCCCACTAGAGTGTGACGTTCTCCCTTTGCTACCAGGATTCCTATTTCAAAGCAACACAATTTTCTCTCACATGCTTCTTGATGTATCCTCACAAGATCTTTTCAATTTTAGTCACCTAAAATCACATTCTAAAATAGGATTTGTGTAATAGCAGGCTCCTTGAAGTCTTGGAAGAGCAGGCCATCTATCCTGGTCTCCTGGAAATGTCATTCTGTGTCTATTCCCACCTTTCTAGGGACATAAAGGCAAACACACATGGACAAGGAAAGCAAAATTCCCACACTAGGTGCAAGACTGTAAGGATGTTCATCACTATGCAAAATCTATCCTTTCCCATACAAATTTCTACCCCAATAGTAAAATGAAGTTGGACTGTATTTTATGTTGTCCTTCCCTTGGTTCGATTATCTTCATTATGACTTTTTTTTTTTAACTTAAAATATTTCTTCAAAACACTGTTTAGGCTTTCTTGACACTAACACCAAGCTCTGGCTTGAATTATGCCTGCACTCACCAACTAAGTCAGGAATACTATCCAGCAGTCGAGTAAGTCACCAGATATGACTGTGCTGGGGAAAGAGCCCCCACCTTGTATCACACCCAGCTCTTGCAGGCCTGTGTAACCTTGAACATATCTTAGTGTAACATGTTAGCATCAGTTTTCTCATTTTTAAAAAGGGGAAGAGAGACATATATTAATTCTCAATAATGGTCTTTAGCATCTCTTCTAACTCTGAAATGAAACCTGAGATACAAAACAGAACATGCCTTGATGTTGCATGTGAGCAAAAGCAGAGTTCTTGCCTGAAATTTTTTCTACAGAAAAGTTCATCCAAGTACCCCCCCATAGGTTTACCTTAGTTCCTGAAATGCTGCAAACATGTCAGAAGCCAAACCACAATAATAACAAAAAAAAAAGCTCTAGAAACCAGTATGCCTATGCTTCCCTTTTAGTCAAAGTAATCAGGCAGAAAGAATTACTTATGTCCCACCCCTTCTTCTTGTCTTTATTTATATGTACTTTATTTTCTGTTTTTGAATAGATGATACATTCATGTTATACAAAGTCCAAACAGGTGTAAAATAGAAGTTTCCCTTCTTCCTTCCTCCCCTTTGTCCTAGGCACCTAGTTTGTCTGCCTGAGGCAACCACTGGTCCTTGTCAAAATTACTTTTGCTATTAGATATTACTTTTATTAACACAGAAAGAATTCTTAGTTGTACTAACAGTGCCTCCATTTGAGCAGGTGATTATAGTAAACATATAAGGCATGTGGGCTTATTTGTTTGCTCCAGCTCCTTCCTACTTAACTATTTCCTTTGGCTTGAGTGCTTTGAGGTAAATCTAAGGTCAGAGTCTAGCTGAGTCAAAGTACAACCGTGACACAGCAACCCATTTAAGCCATCTGGTAAGCAAGGCCATAAGGCAGGAAGAGTTAATAATGGGAATTTAAAAATCATTCTTTACTCTAACCACACAGTTCTTTAGAATGAGAGGCACCTGCTTGATATATACAACCATTAATAAGGGCCACTGACTCAGAAAGTTTTACCTACCAAAAGAACTTGGGGGACCCAAGTGTAAGTCTGTGGAAATCACTTGGAACCTTCCAGTGAGGAAATTGGTTTTAAGAAAGCTCAATTGATTTTTACTAGACTGCAAGGACCCTGTGGACTACAATCTAATGTTTAAACAGCATGAAAAAAGGACTGTTCTAGCTTAGTGAAGACCAATTAACAGCCAAAGCCCATCAAGGGTCAATCAACACCAGGAGAAGTACAGGAATTCCAGCAGAAAGGGCAATAAAACTGGCAAATATAATCTAAAGAGAGTCTATTGCATCACCTAGCACCTACTCACTGATAGTATGAACGACACCCCTTCAGGGAAAGAATTTTCGACCTAAAAGAAACATAAAACTGAACTTTAAAGATGAAGCCAAAGATGATACAATATAATGCAATGAAACAGTCATTCAAAAGCTTGCATTGTTAATATTTTGGCATTGCTTTTGTGATGGGGTGAGATACATTATGAACAAAGAAAGTCTAGATGATGCAAGAGGATACAACTGATCAAATACAAATTTCAAGCCGTGTTTGTTTCCATTCATAATGCCAGTTTTAGAGATTATTTTTCAGTCTTTATTAGGGCCATCTAAAGACATTAGACTGTCTATTGCAGCGGTTTGCAACAAAACCTCTTTTAATGGATATTAGTATTGGATATTAAAGAGGAGATGATAAGGAAACATAAGATTCAATGATGAGATCCAAAGAATGTTTGCATAACTTAAGTTTTATTGACTCCAAGTGTTGAAACGAGTAACACTTGATATGCTCCAAACACTCACTAACAACCTCACCAGTGCATTGCCAATTATCAACATTAAGTAGACTGTTCTCTAAGGAACTCATATAATCCTCACATTCTCTTTTCCTTGATTGCGTTTTCCCCGGGGTTGTTCTCATGTCCAAGAAACCAAGCAGAAAGAATCTTCCTAGCGCCCCCTCCCAGGAGAATTAAATCACACATCCCTTTGACTTGGAACAGAATAGACCGACATTGAAATCCTGAGGTGACCTGACACATTAGAAACTTAGAAACTTTAAGATGCACAAGCCTGATTGCTGAAGATCCTAAAGAAATTCAGCTTAATTGAGGACTGTTGATAGATATAACAACTTGTTGGATCTCTTAAAAAGGAAGCTATTACTCATAGAAAATTATTTGGAACTTAACAAAGTATATTTTTTGTTAAAAGACTTACAAAGGCCAACTTAGTTGAGCACTGGATTCGTTTCATTGATGTACAATCTTTAGCCCTGGAAAACTTAAATGTAAATACTTTCATCCAAAATTATCACAGATCAGTGCCTTTGAAACATTTCTACCATGACCAAGAATTAGAAATATCTCTTACATTATTATCCAGACCACATATACATATATATCTGAAACAAAATTTTACATAATAGAACAATTACTCACAATGCAAAATGCATCCTGCTTTTTACTATTATATATATAATGTAAATTCTATAAAGCATGCTATAGATTCACCAGGATCCCTGACTTAGTGAACACTGAACCATTGCTTCCAGGGGAAATACAAGGTTAAGTTCCTTTGAGATTCTAGTCACAATATTTTCACCAGCTGATCAATATACAACCTTACTTTGTGTACATATGTTAAAAAACATCTAATTTAACACCTCTTGTTGATTCATTAATATTGAACTCACAGCAGATAGCATTATGATTCATGCTTGAACAAAGCTTATCTAATACATTTTCTCCATAAGGCACACCACAACTTTCTTGCACTCAGGAACACTAGACAGCACTTGAGCACTACACTTGGAGGCTATTTGAAACATCAAAATCACCACAAAAATGCAAAAGACATAATAGCACTAAGTAGACCTCAAAAAGGTACTTGTTTAAAAATTCACAATCACAGTGGAAGTTGGTCCTGGGAATGGTAGTACAGGATAGAGAATATAGGTAATAACTCTGTAACATCTTTCTACACTGAAAGATCGTAACTGCACAAGAAGGGGTGAGGATTTAACAATATGGGGAACTATTGAACCACCGTGTTGTACATTTGAAAAAAAATTACTTGTTCAAAGTGTGAGAAATAAAAAAAATAGAATATAAACATATTGTCTTGTTCAGTTTCAGCTGGGAACA